>NC_064626.1:750505366-751132152 GCF_023864275.1 Schistocerca cancellata | reverse complement strand
GGTCGTATGCAGTCCTGATTGTGGCGCTCACCTGCACGGCGTCAAACACGCATACGACCATCATTGGCACCAAGGCAGAAGCGACTCTCATCGCTGAAGACGACACGTCTCCATTCGTCCCTCCATTCACGCCTGTCGCGACACCACTGGAGGCGGGCTGCACGATGTTGGGGCGTGAGCGGAAGACGGCCTAACGGTGTGCGGGACCGTAGCCCAGCTTCATGGAGACGGTTGCGAATGGTCCTCGCCGATACCCCAGGAGCAACAGTGTCCCTCATTTTCTGGGAAGTGGCGGTGCGGTCCCCTACGGCACTGCGTAGGATCCTACGGTCTTGGCGTGCATCCGTGCGTCGCTGCGGTCCGGTCCCAGGTCGACGGGCACGTGCACCTTCCGCCGACCACTGGCGACAACATCGATGTACTGTGGAGACCTCACGCCCCACGTGTTGAGCAATTCGGCGGTACGTCCACCCGGCCTCCCGCATGCCCACTATACGCCCTCGCTCAAAGTCCGTCAACTGTACATACGGTTCACGTCCACGCTGTCGCGGCATGCTATCAGTGTTAAAGACTGCGGTGGAGCTCCGTATGCCACGGCAAACTGGCTGACACTGACGGCGGCGGTGCACAAATGCTGCGCAGCTAGCGCCATTCGACGGCCAACACCGCGGTTCCTGGTGTGTCCGCTGTGCCGTGCGTGTGATCATTGCTTGTACAGCCCTCTCGCAGTGTCCGGAGCAAGTATGGTGGGTCTGACACACCGGTGTCAATGTGTTCTTTTTTCCATTTCCAGGAGTGTAGTTCCCCACTCACACATAGTTCTCCACTAAATATTGGGAGTTAAGTAGCTGCACCATCTGCTTGTCATTAATGTCGCTGAAATTGCTTGAGTAGTCGGAACCATATCCGAATACAATAAAGTCACTTATACCTAAATGTATGCACCTCTGTATGTACGTAGAACCAGTTACATTAAAACTGCTCTTGCCTCCACCTAGATGACTGATCTATGCATATGATCCACACGTGATCTGGATCACAAGTAAAACACCAGGCTTTCTCCACATCCACACATCCTGCAGAGAGCCAGTGGCATCTGACAGGCTACCAACGCACTGACATAGAAAAAACATTCACAGCGTTTAAAACAGGAAAGAGTCTGTATATGCATATTTCATCGAATCAGTTAACCTTCTTTCAGAAACCCATCCTAACTATATGATCAGTAAAACATGATTGTAGAATGCATGACAACTATCACAACTGTGACTGCGATACCTTCATAGGAATTATCATACCACTTAGCACATAACAGCTTGCAGTAACATAAACGAAACAAACGCATTTTTGTACACATATGTGATCTGTATAACTGGAAAATGAGTTCACTAAGAAAAATAAAGAAAAATGAACGATGTCAACTATACTAATGGTTTTTCAAAATGAATATACGAGTTCTGAGGCTATGTAACATGTATTACGTTCGTCCCACAATTATAATAATGAATCAAATGAAAGAGCAACACAAACTGCTTTTCTTACAAATGTTCAACGTGAGCATCATTCGTTACACATCGAGTCGATAAGCGAGTTCTTCCCAAATCTTGATCAGTGTGTCTGGAGTAATTGTTGCAACATTCCTGTTTCCAAGGTCGGGTAGATTAGCTGGTAGCGGAGGCGTTTGCACATGATGATTTATGAATCCCCAAAGGTAAAAATCGCGTGGCGTCAGGTCGTATGTGAACATAGAGGTCATGCAAAACAAGCTCTATCATCCGGTCCCTTGCGGCCAACGCAGAAATCAGGTACATCGTCATTTAACCAGTTGTGTACTGAATTATGCCAATGAGGCGGCGCACCATCTTGCTGCCAAATGACGTTCTGTGGTTCAGCTTCTTCCAGTCTAAGGAAGAGCTATAGTTCTAGCACATCAGGATAAGGAATACCAGTTACAGCTGCTTCACCATAAACTTTCTGCCGGGATATGGAGCATAAACCTTCAACTTTGGGCAGTCTCGTTGCAGCTGTATCACCTCGTGGAGATTCGCTGACTCGCAGATACGCAAATTACGTGTGTTCAAATTTCCATTTAGGTGCAATGTCAATTCATCACTGAAGACGACACAATCCATAAAATCTTCATCGTCATACAGCAACATTCTGTTTGAAAAGTTGGTACTTAAACTGTAGTCTGTAGGCTTTAGAGTTTGTAACAAGTGTAAACGATAAGTATATAATTGTAAACGCCTCCTTAAAAGTCTCCACACAGACACCACTATAATTGCTAACTCATGACTACCATTGTGAATTGATTTCTTGGGGCTACGCGTGAAATACTCACTCTTTCAACACTTTCTTCAGGCACTGTTGGTCTTTCCATCCTCTTCCCTTTGCACCCAGATATACAAACAAACTGTTTGAATCGCTCTTGTATTTGATGTATTATATGTAAGTTGAATGTAATAAATGCAACAAAGCCTTAGAACACATATATTCATTTTTAAAGACCCTATACACATAGCCTTAACAGCTCACATATTATTTGTGGAGCCGGCCGAAGTGGCCGTGCGGTTAAAGGCGCTGCAGTCTGGAACCGCAAGACCGCTACGGTCGCAGGTTCGAATCCTGCCTCGGGCATGGATGTTTGTGATGTCCTTAGGTTAGTTAGGTTTAACTAGTTCTAAGTTCTAGGGGACATATGACCTCAGCAGTTGAGTCCCATAGTGCTCAGAGCCATTATTTGTGGAATTTTTTAAAATCATGATAGGGGTACAGATCCTTAATTCTACCAGGTTCAGGATAGATGATCAGATAAACTTCCAGAGTAGGGTTAGGGATTCTAGCAAAACAAACACGAGTGTACTGGAATTAGAACAAATATATGTATTCTAGTCCATGAATGTCATGTTATTGTATAGACACTCGGATTTCTGGGGGTTCGCTGTTACTCCACATCCTAACACTGTTGTAACGCCTTTTATAATACGTCAATATATTCAGCCCAGGCAGAGATAGCTGTTCACCGATCATCGACAAATAATGCAACTTTGTCAAGTAAACCGAGTCCTAACGCCATACCAAGGGCAGAGATAAATAATCTAGAACTTACATTTAAGCCGGAAAAGGTACTGTTCTGAACTGGAAACTTTTACCAGCAAAGTTAAACGTCGTATACTTGAATGATTCTTTGGTCAGTGGAACCTGACAGTATGGCGCTATTATTAGGTCTTTAAGTGACAGGTACTTCACACCATGAAAGTCCTGCATTTTCTTTCCAGATCTTCCTTCCGTGTTCTAACTGGAACCAACATTTTATTTATAATGCATCTAGCACCGGTGGTTTAAACATAGCTAGTAAAGACTATAATAAGGCGTTTTAGAGATCTTGATAGCTACCCAATCTAGTATTTTGCGGATCTATTTTGTAATCACTTATGTCTAGGATACATCATAGGAAGCATCGCGGAAGAGTCTGTAAGGATACTTGTTAAGTTTACATCCATATCTGCACATGACATCCTCCAAGAACAGCAATGTAGGCTTTTAGTAACTGCTCTAATTCAACTTTCTGTGAAGCATGGAGGAAATCTGAATCATTCTTTTTCTTACGGATGACACATGCCACATTTGCAGTCAAGTTATCCTTGTATTACTGGCTAGGATCCGTTAGCTCGCTAACGAACCGAATTTTCACTCTCTGGTAAAATTTTCTATGTTCCGTTATCGTAGTCAACAAGTCCATGGTTACGACACAGCCACTAACTTTCAGATGTAGTTTGGCAGCTGAGAGATCAGTCACTATGTACCTCACAGTCAAAAAGTCGATGCCTGTGATGCATTCAGTGGTCAGATTATCAACAATGAGGAACAAGCGTGACATCTTCATTTCTCCTAATTTGAAATGAAATAGTGCCTCATGTTTAACAGGTTTAGATATCAGGCAAAATACTTCCGCAGGGAATGTTGGTACTCCCTGTTGCTATGAAGAGATGGCACTTAGCTGCACTTCCGTGTCAAGAACTACCGTAATAGGTAAACCATTAGCTGTGGTTTTAACTAGAGGCTGTACATAGCATTCCGCATGCATATCACCCTCGCTCCCCTACTATCATAATTCATCCCAGATGCTCACGCGATCAATGTACATAATTAAATGCATCTCATGCTGCATGCCCCTAGTGTTAATTGTGACGGAGCTAGCAGGGCACCTTCTGGTCCCAGTTAGTTGATTTATTTTGAGCAACATTGAAGTGAAACCGTGACAGATACCCTATTATTCATTGCTCCTGGACCGATGTTTATATCTTTCATTGTGTCAGCTTTGGCATTGACAGTTCGACTGGCAATAATTTTGGTTCCAATGATGCCAGTTTCATAATCACGATTTTGATTGCGTTCGTCTCACCTGTCACACTGCGACCTGTCACTATACGAGTGCAAACAGTTGTTTGATCTTTTCCTCTCCCTGCAGCAGCGGCAGTCCTCAGAACGCTCAGAACTCCTGTTGCGGTAGTATGATTGAATGTTGCTGTCAAGCTGTTAGGGACAGTCCTGATGTCTTCGTGAATCAAATCTATATTGTTTATCAAGGACAAGAATGCCTCCATTCATCTGATGTGTGGGTTAATTTTCTACGTACAGTTTACTTTCAGTATGTGAAGAACATCACAGTTAGTGATGCCCTCGTCCGAGTATTTTGTTTTATTGATATATTTTTCAAAATAGTGACTGCGGCTACCTTGGCGGTCCTTGTAAGGCTGAGGACTGAAACCACTTTCTGGTGATGTTTCTCAATATCTTTGATCAATATTTCATCAGGTATGATTTCTCAAAATCTCCATAAGTCTGGCCTCATTGCTCAGAGAGCAGAGAGAGAATCCAGTTACGAATTTGAATTTTTGCATCTCATTCCAGGAACAAGGCGAAATTCGTTTAAAGGAACGAATAGATATCTTTGCGTGAACATTTTCTTGTGCGATGTAAATACAATACACTGATGCTGTCTAATCATGTTTTCCCAATAATTGTGTTAGCAATTACAAGAGTTGTGTCTAGTCCATAAACGCCATCAATATTTGTTACAACACTAGGCTGTGGATGTGGGCTCGGTCCAGCTCAAGCGCAAAACTGCCATTCGGATCAGACACACTGTTGTCACATATGTTCGACAAGTTATCAGTCGACGTATTTGATTTAGTTGGTTTATGTCCTGTTTTACTGTGGTTATTTCTTTAACCACAGATTTTCATCACACGTTAAACTCAGAGGTTAAAGAATCTTTCACTTCCTTGTCTAGGTTATTTACACGAACAACATATTCTCTTTTGAATTGACTTTAATTGACTTAAACAGTTTGGCGACAATATTGCCTACACACTTGTCAGTTTCACGTTTATCAGTTTCGATCATAGTTTCGCTCTTCACCTGTTGTTCCCATCTGGAAAATCTTTGTTCAATAATATCACTGACCTGCTTATCATTTTCAATAAGCCACTTGGCCATTTCATCTTTCACGGATTTTTGGTGGGTGCCAAACTGCCGTGAGGTGACTCTCTCCTCTTCTTTTAAAATGTTTTCGATTTTTACGGCAAGGTCAAACTGCGAGTTTGTAGCAGCAACTTACACACTAAAGGACTCATCCTGTGCACGAGAAATTTCTTACTGAGTGTGAGGGATTTCATCTATTCTTGTCGTTAATTTGTTTTTAGTCTCTGCTTGAGCTGTCATTATAGTTTTCACAATTAACTTTAGGGTTTCTGATTTTCGTAACATCTCATCTATTTAGCTAACAGGAGTCATTGTGTACAGTTTTACCACTATCGCATTCTATTTTCAATTATAATGAAATCAATTACACAAACAAACATACACGACTATTAATACACAAATCTACAAAATAAAGAAGAACCAACAATGACGCTTGTATGTTACCAAGTGCTGCGTACTGGCTGCCAGTAGACGCAAATACAATCTTTGAGCGCTTCTTTCGCTAAAGGCTTGGCGTGCAATGCTTCTGCCATTCTGTTCACTATTGCAAATGGCGATCAACAATGGAAAAATGGTTTGAAACTTCAGAATCAACCCTGCATACAAACATTGTAAAGACGTCATTACTCTGTGCAGGAAGGCCGGCTTCAACTGTCGCCTGTGACACAACTCCAGGTCAGCAACTTACATATTTACCTTCACCTGTGTTTTTTTAGTAGTATATATTTTTTAAATTTCGTATGTGTTTTTGTCTTTAAGAGGTTGATTCTCGCGTTTTGTAAATGTGTATTCAGGCAGTTAGTAGCAAGGTTGTTGCTTATTTGTTTGCTTTGAAGACAAGTAGCGGTTCAGTTCAGCCTAGTTAGCCACTTACTCCGGCTTCAGATGCCACCTGTGACACAAGTCCAGGGCAGCAAGTTACGTATTTAGCTTTTTACGTGTTTCTTAGTAATATCACTTAAATTTTGTGCACGTTTTTGTATTTAAGACGTTTAGTCCCGAGTTCTGTAAGTGTAATTTCAGACAGTCTGTAGCTCAGTTGTCATTTCTTCTGAATAGCCAGATACACAGTTCAGTAAGGTGTCAACATCCATTGGTGAAACGTCAGGAGGGTAAAAAGATGCATATCTAGGTATTTGTCAGCTTTTATAGTTTACTTCTTCAGTTAGTCTTGCTGGGATGGGTAGGATGTGTGCGTGCTGTGTGCAGCTGCAGGAAGAGTTAGCCACAGTTCGCGAAGAGTTGTATGTGGTTTTGGCCCCGATCAGCCGCGTTCAGTGGCCCTATTCTGTATCTTTCCGCCATTTTGCCGATCGGTCCGGTATGCGAGCGCACTGAAAGATCTTGTTTTCGAAAGATGTCCCAACATTAGCAAGTATTTCGAAAGTGATGGCGAACGGTCCTAGCGAACCGAAACGCTGTTGTCAGAAAATTACTAAGTGGTTCCTTGTAAACGGACTCTCACTGAATTTTGATAAGACACAGTACATACAGTTCCGTACAGTGAATGGTATGACGCCATTAATAAATATAGACCTTAATCAGAAGCATATAGCTAAGGTAGAATATTCCAAATTTTTAGGTGTGTCCATTGATGAGAGATTAAATTGGAAGAAACACATTGATGATCTGCTGAAACGTTTGAGTTCAGCTACTTATGCAATAAGGGTCATTGCAAATTTTGGTGATAAACATCTTAGTAAATTAGCTTACTACGCCTATTTTCACTCGTTGCTTTCTTATGGCATCATATTTTGGGATAATTCATCACTGAGGAATAAAGTATTTATTGCACAAAAGCGTGTAATCAGAATAATAGCTGGAGTCCACCCAAGATCATCCTGCAGACATTTATTTAAGGATCTAGGGATATTCACAGTAGCTTCTCAGTATATATACTCTCTTATGAAATTTGTTATTAACAACCAAACCCAATTCAAAAGTAATAGCAGTGTGCATAACTACAATACTAGGAGAAAGGATGATCTTCACTATTCAAGATTAAATCTAACTTTGGCACAGAAAGGGGTGAATTATACTGGCACTAAAGTCTTTGGTCACTTACCAAATAGTATCAAAAGTCTGACAGATAACCAACAAGTATTTAAGAAGAAATTAAAAGAATTTCTGAATGACAACTCCTTCTACTCCATAGAGGAATTTTTAGATATAAATTTTAAAAAAATATTTAAAAAAAATTAAAAAAAGTAAAATAAATAAAAATAATAAAAACACAAAAAATGAAAATGTTGTTATATTAACTTAAGTATGTTGTTAAATTAACTTAATTATGTCATGTATTGGAAAATTTGACTCGTTCCGCATCATTACGAAATATCGTATTCATGATCCATGGTACTAGTATTAATCTAATCTAATCTAATCTAGTTCTCCTCGGGCCAACCAATGAAAAGCAATCTGCCTCAGAACCGTGCATGCGCACTGCAGCGTCATAGCAGCACAAACTCTAAGCGGCTAGCAGCCGACACAGGCATGCCATTCTTCACAGTACCAAAAAGTGTGGTTAGAGTACGTAATACTGTTCAAATTTTGCTGACCCCGGGCTTCCGTGAATGCATGATAACGACAGAATATTGACTGTGTTCTGGAAACAATCGTAAACATCACATTATGTAATTTTATTCTCATTAACATCGACGTCTTGTTTTGGATTTTACGTTTCGGAATATGAGTTAGGAATGGAGTGTAGTACCACATTGTACAAATACATCTATAGAAACACCTGAAAAATTCGGTATTTTTTCTGTTTTCCGTCGTTCCTTCGTTGCTTCAAAATTCGTGGAGGTACGTTCCGTCTATGCAACTAGTTGAAGGCAGTTTGTTTATTGCGATACGCTTTCGCTTCCTTTATTCGTGATGATGCTTCACAAATAAAAGAAGTGAAACGCATATGGGAATAAAATGTCTTCAATTAGTTGCACAGACGGAAAACACCTCCACGAACCCGAAAAATTGTTTAAGAGAATTTCAAAAAACAAGAGCATGCATAGAATGTGGTTGTAATTCGCTCCTAGAGATCCAAATGATCACGTAGCCTACTTCCCTATATGATACATCAACAATTTGATTCATAAAAACAAGATTTAAAAAAATCGCCTTTTCGAGAACGTGTGGCGAATGCAGATATAGAAGTTCGTTGTAGTTTACAACATTCATCTGATGAATCAAAATGTTTTACATATGGTGGTGAAGTCTGAAAATATTGTGGCGGGAACCTTTCACCTCTATCTACTGTTGTCAAGGATTCGATCGCAGGTAAGCTAGAGTATAAAGACGATTGCCGCTAGTTTCATTCGCCGTAATTTACGTTGTGCTCTTAGATTCCTGTCTGACCACACTCTGGGAAATCGCTATGCATTCCGTAAATATGGTGAATTATTTGTGACATGTAGTAGTAGAAATGTCACTGTCAGTTGTTTCATGCACAGAATTTCATCTTTCATTTCTTAAACATATGGAAGTCTCGAAATCGGAGATACTCGTTACTGAGAAAGCGCGCTCTTATGTATAAATTACAAGGAATATTTCAGAAAAATGCTTAACATTGACGATTAACGAAGTCTCAGAATGTGTTGCAAACACGAAGAGGGAAAAAAATATTTTCATATCCATCAGTATACGAACCTACGCCCTTTGCCATATTTGAGGTTTTTTGTGTCTATTGATTTTTATTGTCTTTCATAGGTGATAAACACAACATACAGAAACTAAAGGTGCCTTTCAACACATCCAAACGTAAAAACGACTCTTAACGTCGTCTCAACAAAAAAGAAGAAAAGAAAACAGGACCCTGCAACGGCCCTGTTGGCGTGTATCCAGGTCGTCTTCTCGTTAACTTAAAAACTATATATAGTCCCCTGAATACATCAGGCTTGAACATTAGTTCCTGCACATTGAGCTATCTCCTCATTTCAATTCTCATTTCCGGAACACCCCAACTAGCCGGAGGGTCCGTGAATAACGAACCCAAGTAATTGGAAAAACATGTTCTATATTTCTCGTTTCGCCGCAAGATATGTTGCTCTTGCAGTATGTACCAGAAGTCTGTGACGTTCTTGTCATCGGTGCGACGCAAATAATACGTTGCCATCCCATTTATCCAGTTTACGGCGTTTGTCCTGGCGATGGGAAAGTATACTTTGTCTGGGAACAGTAGGTCGTCAGCTTTGATCGGTGTGTCCGCCGTACGCACTAAAAGGGCCAGCATTTGCCTCGCTAGAAGCCAACAGTCAATTTCCATGCAACAACTCAAATGGTGCTCGTTGGAGTCGACGACCGCGCAGTGGGGTCATATCGGCTCGTCGACCAGATAAATAGAGTGCAGTCGTTAACGGTTCGGGAATTTGCCGTTCACCACTACATACCACAATGCACGTACCTGTGTACGGACGAGGGAAGACAGACCACTCTCCACTGCTACTGTATCGCCGGGTACTTCTATCCAACCACATTGCGAGATTGTTGCTGAAGGAAGCTGAGTTCTCTAATAGCATTAGTATTGGGGCAACCTGTGTTCTGGTGCACTCTGCATTGTTGCCAGATGTAGCTAAGATGGCAGCGATGACGTCATCCAAGATGGCGATGTGTAGACTTGGCAACAGAACATGACATCATCCAAGATGGCAGCCATGACGTCAGCTGATAACGCAAGTACCGTCCTCCAAGATGGAGGATTTTGGTGGGAAAGTGCCACACCCCCCTGCCAAGCACCTGTAGTGGGAAGTTCAAATTCCAACAGGATAATGCATCACACTATAGTCATCCCTACTAACATAAGAAAATCGCAGGAAGATAGGTCAATTGGGCTACCTCCACTAACCTAAGTCACCAGACCGCCATCTCCCCCAGAAAAATGACGAGAAGCTCAAATTCCAACAGGGTAATGCATCACACCACAGTTACCTCTACTAACCTAAGAAAGTAGCGGGAAAATAGTTCAATTTGACTACTCCCACGAACCTAAGTCATCCGACCACCACCTCTTCAAAAATGGTTCAAATGGCTCTGAGCACTATGGGACTTAACTTCTGAGGTCATCAAACATCCCCTAGAACTTAGAACTACTTAAACCTAACTAACCTAAGGACATCACACACACCCATGCCCGAGGCTGGACTCGAACCCTCGACCGTAGCGATCGCGCGGTTCCAGACTGTAGCGCCCAGAACTGCTTGGCCACCGCGGTCGGCACCACCTCTTCCTAGGGATTGGTGGGAAAAGGACACGGCCTGCACTGGGTTGCTGGAGAGAGGAAGGAGTGTACTTTTTTTTATTTTGGAACAATTTATTTAGGGATGTAGTATATTGTATACTTGATCCTCTGTTGCCTTCACTATGTCAACTCTCAAAGCTATCCATTCTTCTTTTACTGTATTCCTTTCCCCTGTTCTTGTCAGTCGTTCCCTAATGCTTCCTCTGAAACCCTCTACAACCTCTGGTTTTTTTCGGTATATCCAGTCTCTTAACTTAAAAAGTTATTTACTTTCCCTTACAACAAGAACTTAATACTCCCTTAACTGCAGTACCAGTTAATTAACTTAATCATAATAGTGTAAAATTTTTAATGTACCATAACTTTAATGTACACAAACTGTATGTAAATAAACTACTAGTTCGAAAGTTTCTAAAGCAAACAACTTAAGATTTATGTTCTTTCTAGAAACATGACATTAATAGTGAATGGACACACTCTACTTAAATTGCTGGAAAGAAAAGCAGAACAATTAAGTGCGATTCTCTAAGTTAATTACACCAAACATAAAACAAAAATACGACATGACGACCTTACTACCTTTTAGCGTTTTCCTGAATAATACATAAAGAAAAGTGGTACATTTAACAGGTAATTTGTACTAAACTAACTGCAATTACAATCAAAATAATTCATCTTTACGAGAGTGGAAAAACTAGGGCGTCTCACCTGGCGCAGGACTGCCGACTCTTTCTTACTTTTAGTTTTGACAGATCCTTTTTCATCTGCTTTCTCATGAGAGAGACTACTAATGCTGACTTGACTTTATGTGGAAGTTTTCTTCTATTGTAAGTTTATGATATAAGGGTGTAGCTGGATTTTAATACATACATTTTTCAGGACTTCATTTCTAAACAACAATTTTCACTTGTCAAAATGCAGTGTAAACATTGTTATTGTCTGTCCAGTCTCAGTTGGCGTTCACTCGTTCACAATGAACTTGGCACTAAATTCATTCTGTGTGTGTGTGTGTGTGTGTGTGTGTGTGTGTGTTTTAGAGAGAGAGAGAGAGCGCTTTTTACGCTTTTTAGCTCTTTGTGTCGTCTTTGCATACAAAGTTCCTTTAATGTGTTAATAATAATAATGTGCCTTTGCATTGGGTAGTGCAATCATTTATAATCTGTTTCCATTCTGATAATGCCGACTATACGTAGAAGTTTCCTTCTATTGTAAATTTATGATATAAGGCTGTGTCTGGATCTTAGTGTTTTTAAATATGTCTTGTTTTACTTGGATGATGCATGTGAGCTGTTAGGTAGTCAGCAAATGTTCTACTTCCACATACAGAAGGCATTAGCAAAAGGAAAACAGATTATAAATGACTACACTACATTATGCAAACAATTTAATACATTAAACAAGAAGACACAAACAGCTAAAAATCACACCCACTGACGATAGCACAAGCTGGAACATGTTTTACCTAACCGGCAGACCTTATTTCCAACAATTTTATCTGCAAACACGACCAATACAAGATCAGCAAACCCAAATGATGAGTACATATTATAGATCTAGTTTACATTCAAACTTAACATGAAGACAGATAAACCGAAAATTTACAGTCTCCAGAAATTGACGGTAAGAATTTTCCATTCTGTTTGTGTTGAAAAATTTCTTGGTATGATCGAGGTGACACGAGGCCGCATGAAGAAGGTGACAGTCTTATAGTTTGTGACGGTATAAACACGAGAGCGATGCTCATGATACATATTGCAATGGAATTTGACCAACTGCAGTTTTTTTATGATGTGTGCAAATGCAGATGCAATGTGGGCCAGACTGAAGATTTTTCTTGAAGGGCGACCTGCAGTTAGTAAAATGGCCTTAAAGCAGTATTTTCTTGATTATACAGTGTCGCCAACAGAAACAATCGCACGACACATCAGTCAAGTTGAGTACTTGGTAAAGCTATTTGCTGACATTAGTAAACCTGTTACAGAAGTCGACAAAATGGCTAAAGTTTTGGAAGGCTGCCAACAAAATTTGAATCTTTTTTGTTTGCATGGGCCTCATGTGCTGAAGATCAACAAACATTCGCTAATTTGGCTTCATGGTAATTGAAAGAGGAACATAAATTTTTATAAGGTGATGAAAAGTCAACCGCCTATTGCAGCAGTTCATATAGACAAAACATGTATGGTCAATTCAAAGAATAAGAAATCGTTTACCATCGTCAGTAGAAAAGATGTTAAATGTTATTAATGTCACAAAAAGGGATTTTTTTAAAATCTGAGTGCAGAAGACTTTTAGTAAAACACAACACAACACAAAGACTCATACACCTGAGTACCAGGCTTTGAGTGCAGAACAAGCGAATGTTTTTGCTGTAGGTTCGCTGAGAGTGCTGCATCAAAACATACGTGACGCCAAGATTGGTTCAAGACCTTTTAAGCCACTTCACTCTAATGACTCCTATGATCTAATTGAAAACAACTGGATTGTTAAAGCAGAAGGCATAGGATCCACTTAAGTATGGTTGTTAGTTGAGATAAAATGGCAACCTCACACTTTGGAAAACATATTACATATACATCAAAAAAAGTTTTGCATCACCTCGGTTCCGAGAGTTCAGAAACGTGTACACAAAATTGGCATAGACATCAACATAAACACCATTTCCGCCCTTTTTGTTGCTCATGAAAACCAGACTTTGCATGTTGCACCACCATACAGAGAGACCATCAGAGGTGGTGGTCAAGATTACTGTACACACCAGTACCTCTAATACCTAGTAGCATGTCCTCTTGCATTGATGCATGCCTGTTTTCGTCGTGGTATACCAACCACAAGTTCATCAAGGCACTGTTGGTCCACATTGTTCCACTCGTCAACGGCGATTCGGCGTAGATCCCTCAAAAATGGTTGGTGGGTCACATCGTCCACAAATAGCCCTTTTCAATCTATCTCAGGCATGTTCGATAGGGCTCATGACTGGAGAACATGCTGGCCGCTCTAGTCGAGCAATGTCGTTATCCTGAAGGAAGTCATTCAGAAGATGTGCACGATGGGGTCGCGAATTGTCGTCCACGAAGACGAATGCCTCGCCAATATGGTGCCGATATGGTTGCACTGTCTGTCGGAGGATGTAATTCACGTATCGTAAAGCCGTTATGGGGTCTTCCATGACAACCAGCGGCGTACGTCGGCCCTACATAATGCCACCCCAAAATAACAGGGAACCTCCACCTTGCTCCACTCGCTGGACAGTGTGTCTAAGGCGTTCACCTTGAGCGGGTTGCCTCCAAACACGTCTCCGACGATTGTCTGGTTGAAGGCATATGCGACACTCATCGGTGAAGAGAACGTGATGCCAATCCTGAGCGATGCATTCGGTATGTTGTTGGGCCCATCTGGACTGCGCTGAATGGTGTCTTGGTTGTAAACATGTACTTCGTCATGGACGTCGGGAGTGTAGTTTCGCATCATGCAGCCTATTACACACAGTTTGCGTCGTAACACAACGTCCTGTGGCTGCACGAAAAGCATTATTCAACATGGTGGCGTTGCTGTCAGGGTTTCTCCGAGCCATAATCCTTAGGTAGCGGTCATCCATTGCAGTAGTAGCCCTTGGGCGGCCTGAGCGAGGCATGTTGTTGACAGTTCCTGTCTCTCTGTATCTCCTCCACGTCCGAACATCTCTTTGGTTCACTCCGAGACGCCTGGACACTTCCCTTGTTGACAGCCCTTCCTGGCACAAAGTAACAATGTGGAAGCGATCGACCGCAGAATTGACCGTCTAGGCATGGTTGAACTACAGACAACACGAGCCATGTACCTCCTTACCTCCTTCCTGGTGGAATGATTAGAACTGATCGGCTGTAACACCCCCCCCCCTCCCCCGTCTAATAGGCGCTGCTCATGCATGGTCGTTTACATCTTTGGGCGGGTTTAATGACATCTCTGAACAGTCAAAGGGACTGTGTCTGTGATACAATATATCCGCAGTCAACGTCTATCTTCAGGAGTTCTGGGAACTGGGGTGACGCAAAACTCTCTTTGACGTATGTTCATTCCTAAGCCAGAGAAAAAATTATTTTCAGTAAGAATATTCACAATAAGAGGAATGAAAGCTATTTTTTTACAAGAGAACGGAAGTTCGCAATTCACGTCTAGTTGCAGCAGGAATTAAGATGGACAATTAGTGTTATCGCATGTTATTTAAACATCCAATGGACTTTTCCTATGATGCTGTATTTTTTGTAGCCAGCTTCCTAATTTCTTATTGCCAGCCGTTGAGTTCTCTCAGCCACTGTGTCTGGTAGTGAGGCTAGAGGTTACCAAAAGTTCTACCCAATACAAAACCATCATATACATCGTTGCACGGCCCTAGCATGTGCAGGCGGACCCTTTTTATCCCCCCTCTCTCTCTCTCTCTCTCTCTCTCTCTCTCTCTCTCTCTCTATCTATCTATCTATCTATCCCTTTTCTCCTTTGTGTAATGCAGTTTCATATTTATACTTACTGATCATAAAATGTACGTAAATGTGAAAGAGGAAATTTTAATGTTTTAACTTTAAGAAGAAAATTAAAATATCTCGATAAACTACAGGTGAATCCTGCTTCCTTGAAATCTACAATGATCTGGCATGAGAGACATAGTAACATTCATTTCGAAGGTCTGAAAAATATGGCTGATATACATTTAATTCTTGGTTTAAAAATGAAAAAAGATGAAGATCTTCATTGCAAATCACGTCAGTATGTCAAGATGAGGGGACAAATTGAAGATTATTTCAAACAAAACGGAATAACAGATGAGAAAACAAGTCCCTATACCCCGCAGTACAATGGCAGAATTTCAACAACTAAGTGCAAATAAATGCGTTTCTCATGCTTTTAACAGATGATATTGTAGTCTACCTGGCACTTAATGAGGAGGACAGCTAGCTCATCTGTAGTCTTCAAAATATTGGAAAACTTTTTACAACATTGGGATCAACGTTTGAAATTACTGTAGGCAATGGAAAATACTTCTGTGGATTGAAAATTGAACACAACCATTCTGCAAAAGAAATCGATATAGGTCAGCAAGGGAACATCAATCGTCTAGGACCTGATCATAGCGTACAAAGCGACTGTCCTGGGCTGATGGTCTACTCTGATGCATTGCTCTGGTACATTGCTGGAACCTGTAATACTCGTCGGGCAACAAGTTATGTAAGCTTATTAGCAGCTGGGCCAATGTCATAGTGTTCACGTCGACAGAAATGGATAACCAGCTCAACAACGGTGGCCGAGTACCCAGAAGCGCCAGATGTTGCTGTTGAGGAGGTTGTTTGGTTGCATGACTTTTTAGAGAAATTGCTTCCCAGTTACAAAAACGCATCAAACTTTGCGTGGACAGAGTTATTCGCTTGATTAAAAACACAGAACATCACAAACGTGCCAAACACACAGGCATTAAAAACCTTTATGTAGATCAACATGTTGAAAACAATGAGACTGAAGTTTGTTATGTTTTTTGTGGTAGGCGTTTGGCAGATCTGTTAACCATACATTTAATTTGAGACAAATTCATATCAAATAGAAAAGCTCTATCAATGATCTCAAAAACAGGCTCAATAAAACAAGAGTGGGAGTTCTGACAAAAATTAGCATTTTGTTTTGAGTATTGTTGACGGCGTTGTTTTTAATATTCGTAATGTGAGCTCTTACCTTCATTCTGTACACTACTGTCTTCTTTGACATAATAAAAAAAATCTTTTGTTTCCTTTAAAGTCGTGGTCACTGTCACTTTTTGGTTCTAATACAAAAAGCTACTTGTTATACGACTCAAGAGCTTTTATCACCCTATTATTCTCTGCAGAACATAATTACAGACTTCAAAACCGAGTTTATGCTTTTTTAACAATTAAAAACGAAACGCTGACTCAAAATGTTACACATATGAAAAATGAGATACTCGTGAACTAACCGATTACACAAAAAAAATAAAGCCTCAGAAGGACTCAGGTAACAAAATAACACTCATAGCCATCCACTCTAAAAATTTATATCTCTGATACAAATGATAAATAATAAGCGCCTCCATTTATGCACAATGAAAGAATGCAAACAAAAGTCCAACCAGGACATGACACTGTGCGATACGAGTATACATTCTACAAAATGCGCAGGAAAGACGAAAAATAACAATGGACATAACAGGTCGCCTGCGACTTCCTGCTTACTACAAACTCCGATACATATATCGATTAAAAATGCCTGACGAGCGACGGACCTCCGACAGTTGGCCAAAAAACTGAAACGTCTTAGGTTTGACCATAATTGGCTAAAAATCGGGAGAAATAACTGAATAATCACAAGGTGGGAGAAAAAGCGGAAAACCGGGAGTCTCCCGCCTAAATCTGGAGAACAGACAGGTATGAACTTCATGTTCCCCGCGAAAAAATGGAACATCTTGTAAACTGGAATGTTTTGTGTCTTATCCGTGGCTACGTTACGGAGAAAGAGACTGACCTGTTGACTGATATGACTGCTTTAGGTCCATCCTCATACTGAGCAATGGAAGACCACAAAATGAAACGGCTTTCCTTAAAGAATGTTTCTGTGACTGGAAAAAACTACACAAAAGTTCTGAATAAACGAGAAGATACTTACTCACCGACAGTCTGCTGCAATTATTCAGCAAAATGGAATCAGCACACCTGTAATAGGCCATGTCGTGCGATATCTGTTGGCAACTCAGAAGAAAGCTAGAACCAGTTTAATATCAATTGTCAGTTCACTTTGGTCCCTGTGCCGAACAGAAAACTCACGAAACGATCACTGGCAGCCCCATGACAATTCTCAATGAGAGAAAGAAACCAGAACTGAAGATGTGCCTGGAGAACCACGATGCCTGGTTGGCAGCAGTGATACAAAACGAAATATTGGAAATGATAGTTCACATCATCCAGTGAGAGAGACACTGACGTTACTGTATAGAAGCAGTTCAGTTCAATTTTTGTATACGTTGTGTCGAGCGTGTGATGTTAGAAGAAAATGAACTTTTCTGTGTTAATAAAGGCCGCTGGGGTGCAGGGCACAAATGTTGACAACAGCCTCTGAAAGTATCTTTCTAAGACTCCATTAAGAATGGACTTTCTACACACCCACTGTTTCAATGGTGCAGCAAAAATATCTATGGTGTGAAGGAAACCCTTCAAGTACTGCTGTTACATCCACTGCAGTAAACGTTGTTTGGATCATTTTCAGGAAACTGTGCCCATTGTGCGATGTCATTAGAACCATGAAAGACGTCTCAAATATAATTCTGGACACCGAAAACAGGGGAAACATGTGCGCAGATGATGTGCTATCGCTAAGTGTCAACGAGACGAATACTAATGTTCACTGGTTGATACCAACATGTCTGGATATCATCTTTTAACGTTTAGGGGAAATTATTCCGAGTCCACAAAACAGTAACCGAAGCATTGGACACACAAGAGTTCGATTAAAGACGGAAGACAGTCAGCCCTGTGGGGCCATGCGAAGTAGCTCGAAAAATTTGGGAATATTATTTTATATGAAAGTCGCTATTGAAGATGTTGGATTAAGCGAAGACTGTCCCGATCCCTAGAGAACCCAAATATTAGTGCTGCCGGAGTGAAACGTTCTGTAGACGGTGGAAGCATTTAACATGCTAAGAGAGAAACCAAGGATTACCCTAAGAACCTAAACTTGAAACCACGGCCGCCTGTATTAGAGGCCGGAGGACTGAAATGTGGCAACGTTACGTTAAGGCCTACCGCATGGCTGTGGCTATAAGGTAGCGAACGGAAGCAGTTGTTTACGTACTTACGCGGTGTCTGTTTTATCTGATATTACAGTGTAATTATGCTATACTGGACTCTGCAAAAATTATAGCAAGTAGTCTTGACTACAGTCGAAGATACAACACAATGTAAATATACAATTCTGTGAAGTTTGTAGTGTTTTTACATGTATATGTGCAGGTGTGCTACGTGATCGACTTTCGTCTACACAATTGCAACAAAAGTTCTACTATATTCTAGATATAATTTGAAAATAAAGTTTTGAATTCATAAGTTTAGAATCAGAATCGTCTCCTAAGTGATTTTGTGTTAACATTATGAATATTTTTACACATTTGATTCTATTTGTAGACTTGTGTTTCGTGATGTCCAAGCAGTAGAAAAAACCAGTCCACTCAAATTCTCATTTGCTATTTTTATATAATAGTATTTTGGTTTAAGATGTTAGCAATTAATGCATCATTCTATTTGCAGATGCCATAAAAATGTGTTCCTGGTTGCAACAGCAACTACAAATCCAGCAAGGAAGAGGGTTACATCTCATTGTTCAGATTCCCTACTGATTCCCTAACTGATTCATGTCTCTGTGGAAGACCACTTACTGATATCTACAAAAAGCTGGTTTCCATTATGTGTAACATATTGTTAAATAATTATACCAAACTCCAAAATGATCATTTAATATGTTCCAAGAAGGAGGGAGTTAATAGAAAATTAAAAACATTACATAACTTTTGACACAAAATTATGAAACTTCTTTCTTACCTATAACCTCAGTCCTTAAATGCTCTGATTAGTACTGGCAAGGAAGAGGTGGCCACTATGAAATAAACTTTAATGCACTGATAAATTTCAGTCAAGCTTCTTATGCAAATCCTACAGCAAGGTCCCCAGTTCATTCTGATTCAGAAAGATGTGTAGACTGTGTATGACCTGTGATTTAAAAAAGAATCTAACATACTAATGAACAATACACAAAAAACGTTCGTTAAAATTATTGTTATTATGCCACCCCCACATATAAAGGTGTGAAAGATATGTTGCAGCTGTCAGAAACTTTTATATTAGTTTGTCATTTATACTGGAAGGAACATGATAATACATTTCAAATAACAGACTGAAATAATTGCAAGTCTGCAAATAATGTTAGTAGGCACCTCACAAAATTGTTTGCTGAACTTGTATCTCCAGATCTCATGTAAGAAACGTCATAATATACTGCTATGAAGCACATGTGAGTTATTGAAAAGTTCATCGTTGCAAGGAAACGAGAATAAAATGCGTAATTCCGACATAAAGTCGGCGTAATACTGCGAGTAATTAGCTTTTCTAGGTTACTGTGTTATTTATAGGGACCAAATCTACAAAAAAAGAAAGTGATTGCATATTTATATCTGAGACGTCGTCTGCATTCGACGAAATCTAAACTTCAGTCTCGGCCTAGCGGGTCACGCTAGCCGGCCTACTGACGTCACAGGCTACGACGTTGGCAGCTTGACGACTCCGGCCTTTAATACAGGCGGCCGTGATGAAACACCCGAATATCTCACTGGACAAAATAAAAAATAAAAAAACTGCAAGTTTGAAACACACAGAAGCTTTATCGGCTCCTGAAGAATTGTCTTTCGAACGAAGATTTGAGAAAGATGTGTCTGAAATTCTTGATCTCTTTTTGCATGAGATTGACTGAAGATTCATCCATGAGGATGCGAGTATGCTGAGGCCCTCGCTGTCAATGTTGAATATTAATGACCTTGCGGACAATATTAAAAGCAACTCCAAATTTTAAGCAGATGATACAGTTATTTGTAATGAAGAACTGTCCGAAAAAAGGCTCCGCAAATGTTTAGTCAGATCTTGATAAGATTTCACAGTAGCGCAAACATTATCAACTTGCTTTAAATGTTCAGAAATGTAAATATTGTGCTTCACAAAACAAAAAACGTAGTACACAACGACTAAAATATAAAAAAAAGTCGCAGTTGGTATCGGTCAACTCACACAAATACCTGGGTGTAACTCTCTGTGGGGATATGAAATGGAATGATCACATAGACTCAGGTTGGTAAAGCAGGTGGCTGACTTGGGTTCACCGAGAGAATACTAGCAAAATTACTTAAGCCTACACAAGACAATGCTTACAAATCACACATAAGACCCACCGTACAAGACTGCTCAATTGTGTGGGACTCATAACCAACAGGGGGAAGGGCAGCACGAATAGTCACAGGTTTGTTTCACCCAGAGCAGTGTGTCACTGAGTACTGCAAACTGAACTGACAAAAACTTGAAAGACAGACGCGAACTGTCTCCTGAAAGCCAACTTAAAACCTCATGTGATGAGTCTAGGAATATACTGTATAACGACTCCTTCCGTATTGTTCCCAGAGGAATCGCGAAGATAAAGCAGACTCATTAAATATACGTGAATGGAATGGGAAGTAACACTAATAACTGGTAAAGTGGGAAGACCCTTTCCCATGCACTTCACAGTGGTCTGCAGACTATGGATGTAGATGTAGATAGTCTAAAGCGACTATATTTACTACCTCCTCTCAACGTCGGAATTTAACCGAATTCTGATTATGACAGTCAGCGTCGTCTGAGAGGTCTCTCAGTGCCAACCACAGACTAAATCAATGATGACACAGTAAAGACTGACTCAGCTATTCTTCGTTTCAGTTCAGCAAGACAGGGCTGCGAAAATTAATCTTGCGAATACCATGAAAGAATTTATTTATTGAACTGTGAAAAGGTAAACTATGTTTGGAAATTTAAAGTAAAATTTTTGAGGGCCAAAATGAAACAAATCAATGCCATCTTTTTCAACAAATGTTTTCTTCTTTATATTACGATGTAATGCTCAGTGTTTTTAAATTATTATTATTATTATTATTATTATTATTACTAATACTACTACTACTACTACTACTACTACTACTACTACTTGGCCGATTGATATTGCTGCCTAAAGTAAATCTGTTCTTTGGTGGTCTTACAGTAAAGTAGAGCTAATGTCTTCTCAGCTGTACGACGTCTTTTTTAGGATTGAAAGAACGACCTACTTTCCGAGAAGCAGGGACCATAAAATTGGGTCCATATTTACTAGTTTGTTTTCATCCATTTCGTGGCAATACTCTGGCCCTGTAACACGGCTGTTATGCCGCAAACGTCACCGGGCAATGGTGGCCGACTACGTTGCCGAATGCAATTCGTGTCGCAAGCAATGAACCAGCCAATATTGTTGGCTATATACATTTTCTATGGCTCGCCTAAAGGCACCAAAAGGGAATGGAAACGCGCACCGTCAGATAATGATACACACGCCGTGCAATTCAGTGTGACTGTTCTCTACAGGCGTTGTCTTGACTCCCAAAAATGCGTTCTAACATCATCACTTTCGAAACGTAAACTCTCCTGGAATATTGAGGCTGCTAGCAGTTTGGATACCCCTGTAACACGGCATTTCTTACGCTAAGCGCCTCATATTTAATCGAAAATAGTATACAGGAATGGGCGAAATTACATTAATTCGTAGGGAAAAGAAAAACAAATACATAAAATTATTTGCACATTTTTAAATAATACGTTAATATACAAACATCTGTCGGAAGTCTGCTATGTTAGTCACCCTCCTGCAGCGCGTTCTATAACCAAGCACTGCTTGAAATCCATGGAAAAAAAAGTGTACTACCACCAAACATTTGCTGCTATGGTGACAGCTGTTACCAAGAGACTGAGTCGACGAATACGTCACTAGGTCACGTTTATAATCATATCTGGCTTACGATATGGGTGGGAAAAAGAAAAAAGGTGCTAACAAAAAGGCAGATAACGAAAACTCAGAGGGTGCAACGCAAGTGACGACCAAGACGGAAGGTCGGTCAAAAACACGCTGTCAAGTTGACATTTTCAACGATGTAGCAATGGAAAATGCGTACTTCACCTGCCATAACATACAAGACGTTCTGCTGTGTCGTGGATTCCCGTGGCCCGACGCTCAGAAAAAGAAGAAAAAGGGGAAAAAGAGATAAGTGGCGTTCTTACTTTCGCCAGTTTTCTAATGTACTCAAGTGACGTTTTTACTTTCGCCAGTTTTCTAATGTACTCAACCGATAAAAACTTGAAGGAAATATGATGATGTACTGCTTTCTTCCATGGACATTTTTTATCCCTAATCTAAACACAAACACATAAATGTAAATAATTATGGTATTTTGTTTTCAAATATTAAAACTGTAATGATGAACATCAGCAATCACACCAACTCACCACTGTTACATATTTGGCAATCTACAGACATCAGGCCTTCATAACCATAATTATTTTGAATGTGTGACTCTTTTTTGTTGCTTCTATGTCGATGTGCAAATTTTGTTCCTTTTTTTTGCTCCAATGTATGTATTACTTGGCAAGTCAGTCCCATGACAGGCCCCAATTCTAGACTATCTATCTCTTGATTTCTCTTACTTAATAAATGAACTACTTTTCCTTATAATCTTATTTTACAGCATAATTATCCATGGACAGAGTGTTACATGCATGCTGCTTCTTTGTTGTAGGTACGATTTTTTAAAACAAAAAAGAGAAAAAGAACCAACTGTTGGTTAATGTAATGCTCTTCAAATCTTCCATTTTGTTGTGTACAATGTTTTGTGAAATGAACTAGAAAATTAATCACTGCATAGTTGGTTTCAAGGATATGTGGGATAGGGTGCTTATTGTATGTTCTGATAATGAAAAAATAATTAACAATTATAATACTATTTAGAGACTCACAGGCTCTTAGTTCATCCTCAATATGTATTTACATAGAAAATAATATTACATCAGATTTTTTTTTCAGAATTAAATGACAGTTCAAGCAACATCACACAAGCACAAAATATTACATATTTACAGCATTCATTTAGTTTATCTCCCTATCTTAAAAGTCTCGCATTATTTTTTCGTTATCATTTTCAACATCATAATGGCAAAAGCATGGATCTTTGCAGATAGGTGTAGACCAATAAATACATACACAAATCAAAGGAAACATATAAGGTAACACAAACACACATTTGGCTTGAGCAACAAGATACTAACATAACCCGATAACGAGGTGGATGAAAATTACAAGGAAAAAATGTGAATCAGCACCACTACAGTGTTTGATACTTATTTTCCAGTCTCTAAAGATAGATCAGTCCGTTCATAGTATTCAAGGTACTTTCAGACATGTTAACATTTTCCTTATTTTAAGAAAATTTATTAGAAAATAGCATTTCTGATATTGTATCAAAGTTGCACCCAGTAACTGGCTGATAACGTAACAAGAAGTCACAATTTATCCAGTTGCTGTAACATTAAAACAGTTAGCCTTGCTCATTTTACAAAATATTTTCTACTAATTTTCTGTGATAAATACCTAAAAAACTCAGTAAATTAGTACCATTTATAACTTTAAGCAAAAGTTAAGGCCCCTGAACAGTTTCTTGAAGATGAGATATGTTTGTCTGTATGAATGTGCACCAGGAGGAGAAAGATGAAAAGGTTTGATAAGCTTTTGTGGATGTATATACCTGTGATCTGCACAACATTAATTACAGTAATAGGGTGTACTCATATTAATGGATGAAATAGTTATAGTTTTCTACATTCTCTGTACCTTCACTACTTTTTATTCCTGAACATGGAAAACATTTATAAAGTCCTTCATGCATACTGACTGCCATTTTTGATCAAGTGAGAAACTGTCTGTGTTGAAACTGCAACAAACTAACAGAAAACTTTAACTTACAGGTACAAGATTTTTCCATCTTTCAGCTACCAAAATGTATCTATTTGCGTACTGATTTTAGAGTTTTATAACTCAATTTTCAATGCAGAGACTAAAGAACTGTTTCATTGCTGTAACACTCACTTCAAAATGGTATGCAAATAAATAAATTTTGATAGCTGCTTGGCGAAAACAGGTCCAGTCCATTCCACCGCAATATGAAAAATCCTGAAGTTATACTCAGGTATAGTGTCACTAGAAAGAAGTTAATAGCAAAGAGCAATTATTAATATGTATGCAATGACAGTAATTTTAGTCATTACGTGTGATCAGCTGATTACTAAGAATACTATATCAGTGCCCAAGAAGTTGTAGAAGACATTTATAGCTGACTTCCTGGTCTTTACCACCAATAAAATCTCCAGTAACATCATCTGTCTGAAGTACCACAAAGGTTTTAGGCAAAAGAACTGGAGTCCACTGTACAATGTGTGAAATGGAAACAAATGCTGTATAGTACAAACAAATAAGCCATAAATGGAAGTCTCATACAAATTGAATGTCAAAAATATACTACTTCTTATGCAGCTAGTAAGTAACCAATAGCAAGTAAATCAAATCAGTTAAAGAAGTTGAATAAAGGTATGTCAGATGTGGACAAGAAGCAAGTGATATGTGTGGTTTCTCAGACTGAAAGGAGAATCAAATTCATTACGCAATCTTGTATGAAGAAGTCTTGGGGAATACCTAGCTGAGGGTCCAAATGTTGTCAACTATGATTGTTGCTTCTTATGGACAAGTTCAAATAACATGCTCTTTTACTTTATTGTACTGTTTACTTCTTAGGGAGTAAATTGTGTCATTCATCAGTTCCTCAGCTTCTTCCTTCTTTTCATGTTCTCTGGTTAAGTACAGAAGACAACAGTAGTATGCAAGACTATTACTGAAAACATAATGCACACATTGGGAACTGTTTGACTCATAGCTAAGATACACTTTAGTTTTCTTAAATTCTTATGACCTATCACAGTAGTTTAAAAAAAGACCCTCAGTAGTTAGTTGTCCAACTTCTTAACTTGTATTTGAAGGAGACAAATATAGCTACATAGAGAAATATAACAGTGCCTCTTCCATTCAGTTCACTTCTACAAGAAGCAAGTTCTTTTTCAATTGAACACTGTTGCCAATAACTTAGGTGTGGAGAAATACATCATACTGTGACATAGGATGGTGTTCATTAACTTCCAATACCCCTCACAGAGAAAATTAAAGACTGAATAGTCTTCCATTGTTTGTACATGGATAGCAATTACAATGAAAATTATTACCATTTTTTAACTTTCAGTGAAGCTCTTAATTCTGATGGCCTTTCCTGCATAGAATACCCAGTAATAATGATCAACACACTTCCAATGCACATAGTACTCCTCAGCAGAGAGATGTTTCAACATTAGTTTTATATCTGTGAATTGTTTCATTCCCTTCTCACTGACTGAAGCATATTTCATCGTCTCCCAGTCATCTAATGTCACTGTTAATGAGAGAGATGACAGAACTAAAGTACTGGATTTGGCTTCTCCAAATCATTTCAGGTGTATCCAAAGATTCCCCTCACTAATTTCAAAACAGTATCAGCTCACTACCTTATTGACACTGAGTCAGTATTCCATTTTTAATGATTTTATATCAGTGGAATATCAAAGTACCAATAATAAATTTAGCTTCCTGTGACATACTTAAAATGACTATCAGCTGACATGAAAAGTACTTTTTCAGTAACCTCAACTAAGAACATAGCAGGAATTCTGTCAGTTCCAGCAACATTTGCCTCTCCAGTCATCAGTTTTGTTTTCTGAAACTTCTAAAATTATAGCAAAAAAATAAAGCAGGGCTACCATCAACCCAAAGGTTGGTTCTACCACTACAGTATCTTACTAGGCATGTTACTATTAGAGGTGGCACACCGTTACCTTCCTCCGATCTTTGAACTAACTCGCACAGGCAATTATAAGAGGGACTTACAGTTTAATGTGGACTTGAGCAACAGTCCAACTTGACATTTTTTTACACTAACAAGCACTGCCAGAGGCAAAAGAAGAAGTGATACACAAAAATTCAGTAACATCAGACCTTTGGGTCTGCTGTCTTGCACTTTTATCACTGAGCTACAAAAATTATACAACCAGTACTGTAAAAGAATAGCAGAAAACAGAATTTAAAATTTGAGACATTTTTCATAACAGATTTTTTTTTTAACTAACTGACTGATCAGTGTGAGAGTTGAACCAAATACTAAGTTCACTGGTTGATATAGCACATGGAATAAGAATTCCTTGGCATTTTACAAATGTTATTTTGCTAATGTGCTGCTGCAGAACCCAATCAACATTAAATGTGAGGCTCCTCCTATAGGATCTACTTTTTTAAATCTAACTTCAAGCAACTTACACTATCTTCAGCACTTTCCTAATGTTAGAATGCGAATGTGATGAGTTTTTGCATACTCTGTTACCTTGGTATGTAATCATTTAAGACAATCTCATGGGAATTTATATAAACCTCAATTTCATATCCTATGTGTTGTTATGCTTTATTCAGATATTTCCTTAAATTGTTTGAAAGATTACTCAGGTCAGTATTTTCGGGGGGTGGGGACTGAAGTTATTTGTGTTATTTTCCAATACACAAAATAATATAACAGTTTAATACATGGTACAATGTGACTAAGAGAAGGCAGAGATTGACAGGACACATCAATGGAGGTAAATGAAATGGGTAAAACTTGTAGGACGAGACAAACCCTTGACTACAAAAGCGGCTTCATGGGATGTAAGGTGCAGTAATTATGCTGAGATGATGAGACCTGCATAAGACGGACTAGTGCGGAAAGCTGCATCAAATTACTATATGCACAAATGAAACCTGGTCAGTGTGTCTACCCTTTCCTTACATGTAAGGTGGCACCATGTAACACGTATTGTGGTGCCATCTATTGGTAGAGAGACTTATGCATATGCACTGTTTGATGTTGCATAGCACCAGGGTTGTTTCGTGTCGAAGAGAAGGTGGTCTCTCAAGTTATCGTCCACTACTGAACATGCAGATGAGTAAGCAGGAACAGAGAGGAGTGATTCGATTTTTGGCAGCAGAGCGAGTTGGAGGCCATGAAATGTATCAATGGATGAAGGCCGTGCATGGGGAGCACAGTCTGAGTCGTTCAAGTGTAATGGAATGGAGCAACAATTCTTTGAGGGGCGCAAATCACTGGAAAACTATGATTGTCCTGGACAGGCTCATCGTTTGCTGTAATTTCAGTGGGAAACAATGAAGCGTCCACTGTACAGTCCCAACCTTTCACCATGTGACATTCATGTGTTTGGACCTCTAAAAAAAAGCTATTCGTGGACATCGATTTGCAACTGACGACAAAGTGTGTGACTGGGAACAGGCCTGGATCTGACAGCAGCGTACTAGCTTCTTCAAGGATGGAATCAACAGCTAGTGTTGCAATGAAATAAAATTTCAACAGTTTTGGCGACTATTTTTCAGTATGTGTACTGTGTATAACTACATTTTTAAGTTAGTAAAATCGTTATCGTTACTTTACATTAGACACCAGGTTTCATCTGAATGCCCTTATAACTTGGCACTTTTCCTGGGAGCAGAATAATCAATGGGTGCCATATGGCTTCCAGCAGGTTAGATTGATTCACTCTGTTGCCAACCTTAGCTATGAAACAATACAGCACACTATAATAATAAAGCACTGTGGTAGGTTTTTTAACACATTGTTGATTCCATTATCCTGCAAGCCATGTGAGAGTAGTTGGGACCTGTTACCCGTATTCCCATACACCCTCTTCTTGCATAGCAGAGCACACACTTGGTGGCAGTAGCATGCTTTTGCTTATTGCATCTCCAGCAAGAAGGACCAAGTCATTTTGAGCATACAGTAGTCTTTGAACTGAAGACCACAACAACGAAGTAATTAGAGATGATTCGCCATCTCATGTGGAGACCGTCTCATTCAAGGAACAATGTGAGCATTTACCTAGTGATTTAGAAAAACCATATAATATGCAAATTACAGTACCCAGAGGTGAATTTGCCATTGATCATAACATAATATTATTTAACTCAATACAATGTATGAATGCTTTAATGCCAGTGGTATACAGTGAATGATAGTAAAAGCAAAAACAGTGAATGGTAGCAAAAGCAATGCAGCGGCTTTGCTGCAAGGTTAGGAAACACAAAAGTCAATACGAAATTTGATGAAACAGTGGTTCTTTTTTGCCCACAACTTGACCACAGCTAAATTACTCAAACCAGAGGACTTGCAAGATAAGGAAAACAATAGAAAAGAGTCAGCTCAGAATTTGCCTACAGATCTATTTGCCTGCAATTTGGCACAAAAAGCATAAATTTTCAAATTTAGTGAAGCAGACTCATTTTAATTGCAACCCTTGGTATCACCAGTTTTACATTTTAATAAAACTTCAGGCACAGAAAATTACAAATTTTGATTCACGACATGACTATGTAAGTCTCTGAGAGAACAACAATAATGCAGTACTAGTGTTCCTACATTATCTGATTAATCTGTGGATACTCAGAATGGTTCTGTACATACACCAAAAAAGAAATTGACTTTAAGAGTGTAGTCATCAACAGGTTTTAGATTTACTCTACCTGGTCTGCCACATAAACAAGACTGCACACCTCCAGCGTCCTAGTTTGACAGTATTAATTATCTGTGTGTGGCTGAAAATGTACATAAACACACACTTTTAATTTCATGAATATGTCTTCTCTCTCCTCCTTTTTATCTGAGATTATTTTGGATTTATAAAATAGTTTCCACCGAGGAATAATGACACATATTACCATTGAAAGAATGGGCCTTTCAAGGTACAAAGCTGGCTTCTCTGCAACACAAATAGAATATTTCTACATTTTTCCTTCATACCAAGCCACGGTCATGTAGGCCTAAAACTTGAGGAAAGATATAACTGCCTTATGACTACATGATAAGCTTTATTACACGATCCAGATTTCAACCATAGTCCATTTTCAAGTGTTACAAATGTCAAAACTCACTTGACTTTTATGGAATAGGCATTGTTAAAATATATATCTTCAGTTATATAAACCTGATGTTTCATACATAACAGTGAGAATATATTTTTATGGCATGTTAATTTGTTGGCGACTTGCTTAACTTATTAACACCATAATGCTGAGAAATAAAATGTATGACCAGATCACAGATTTACACTTTGTTTCACTATGAAACAAAATGTATAACCAGCTTTGGTCATCTGTTGGATCTCACAGCCTTATCCTGTTAATAAGTTATGCAGATCACCAGCCAACTAACATATCACAAAAATGCTGTCACTTTTAATTGTGAAACACCAGGTTTCTATAACTGAAGTCACACATATTAATGATGAGTTTTGACATCTGTAACACTTGAACATAGCCTAAGGCAAGAACCTAGATTGTGTAATAAAGCACATCAATACAGTCAAATGTCGGTTACATCTTTCTATAAGAATATTTATGCGTTTATGTGCTCTGCTGAGTTGAGAGACTGAAAGAATGTATCATCCCAGGAGACCAAAATTTAATTGTGACAGGGGAGTGGAATTTGATAGTGGGAGAAGCAAGAGAAGGCAAAATAGTAGGAGGACATAGACTGGAGGACAGGAATGTATGAAGAAGCTCCCTGCATGAATTTTACATGGAATGCAATTTTATCATCGCAGTTATTTCATTTGAGAATCATGAAAGAAGGTTGTATATGTGGAAAAGACCTGGAAACATGGGAAGGTTCGAGATATATAATGGTAACAAGGATTCTGTAACCCTATTTTAAACTGAAAGACAATGCCAGTGCAGCTGTGGATCTTGACCATAATATATTGGTTATGAGTTGCAGAAATGCAGCATTGGTTAAGATGTAAAGTAATTGTGAAAAGGTAGGAAATTAAGTGGATGGGACCTGGATAAATTGAAGACCAAAGGTTAAGGACTGTTTCAAAGGAAGCATTAGGCAATGATTGACAGAAAAAGGTAAAACCAACACATTAGAAGATGAATAGGTAACTTTGAGAGATGAAACAAAGAAGGCAGCACAGGATCAAAGAGGGAAGAAGACAAGTCCCAGCAGAAATCCTTGGATAACATACACAACATTGACTTTTACTGGCAAAAGGGGGACATTATAAACATGCAGAAAATGAAGCAGACAATAATGAATATAGCATTAAAAAGAATAAATTTGATACAATGCAAAATGGCAAAACAAGAATGCACAGAGGGAAAATGCAAAGCTGTAGAAGCATGGACGACTGGGAGAAAGATAGGTGCTACCTAGAGCAAAATTAAAAAGCTCTTTGGAAAAAGGAGAAGTTAGCTGTATGAACATTAAGAGTGCAGATGGCAAATTAGTATTAAGCAAAGAAAGGAAGGCTGGAAGTTGGAAAGAATACAACAGAAAGAAAACAAAGGGAACATACTTTAAGATCATACTATGAAAGGGGAAGAGGAAGTAGATGAAGATATTGCAAGAAGTATTTCACATAGTACAGAAAGACCTAAGTAAAAACATGGCACTTGGAGTAGAAGACATTCCCTCAGAGCTATTGAGATCCTTGGGATAATATATCATGACACTTGATACACAAGATAATATGCGACAGGAAAAATAGTCTCTCACTTTAAGAAGACTAATAGTTCAAATTCCATTTAAGACATATGCTGACAAGGATGAATATTACAGAACCATCAATTGGATAAATAATGGATATGAAGTACTTACACATATGAATTATTTACAGAGGAATAGAAAAACTGGTGGAAGTCAGTATTAGGGAAGATCGGTTTGGGTTACAGGGAAATGTGGGAACACACGAGACAATGAAGACTTATCTTACACTGTAGACCCAAGAAAGGCAAACATCCTTTTACAGCATTTTTAGAATTAGAGAAGGAACCTCCAGCAATTTGGACAGAAACCAGATAGCAATTATAAGAGTCGGAGGACATGGAAGACAGACAATAACTGAGCAGGTAGCAAGTCATTGTCTATCCTGACATTATTCAATCTTTACACACTGAACAAGCAGTAAAAGAAAACAAAGAAAAATTTGGAGGAATTAAAGTTCAGGAAGGAGAAATAGAATCTTTGTGGTTGGTCAGCAACATTGTATTTCTATGAAAAGGACTTGGAAGATCATTTGAATGGTATGGATAGTGTCTTGAAAAGTGGGTACATGATGAATATAAATAAAAGGAAACTAGGGTAATTGAATGTAGTCAGTTTAAAATGAGCAAAACATAAGGAATTGGATTAGAAAATGAAATTACAAGAAGCAGATGAATTTTGCTATTTGGGCATCAAAATAACTGACAATGGTCACAGTATAGAAGATATAACGTGCAGACTGGAAATGTAGTTCTGAAAAAGAGGAACTTATTAACATCGAATATTAACTTAACTATCAGGAACTCTTTTCTGAAGATATTTGTCTTGAGTGTAGCGTTATACAGAAATGAAACATTAACAATGAGCAGTTAAGTCAAGAAGACAGAATGCCACAACACCAACGGCAACAACATGCTAAACAAATGTTCTTATGAAATTGCAGAATTTTTCACATTGCATTCAATGGTGCTGCATGATTATGTGTGAGTGATTCAATGACTTAGCTGGAATTAATAACATAAAATTTACGTAAAAAAGAAAACATGTAGCAAATAGTAATAAGAAAACAGAACAACATAGCGGATAGGAAATGAAGATTATGATTATGACACTTTGTATGTAAAATACTGAATACAGAAAAGTACGACAATAATTTAAGATTCAGATGTGCCAATATGTTTTTAAAACACAAGATCAAATTAATAAAAATACAGACAATTCTGTCCTGGCCATCTGATTATTGATTGGTCATCGCATACATGTTTACTGTGACACAGACAACCTGTTGAGGGGTCAACAACAGAAAACGTAACTGCTTTACCAAGACAACTATCAAACTGTTCACTTCAAAAAATTGATTTTTTTCAAAATTATCTGCAAGGTGCCAGGATATTAATGAAATTAGTTGCTCCATTCCCTCTCTGCTTGCTGGTAATGGCTGAATTGTATTTACTGCTGAAACCAGCTTTTATAAAACCTGAAAAAATATGGCAGTACTAAAATCCATCATTTTTGTTGTTGTGGTCTTCAGTCCAGAGACTGGTTTGATGCAGCTCTCCATTCTACTATATCCTGTGCAAGCTTCTTCATCTCCCAGTACCTACTGCAACCTACTTCCTTCTGAATCTGCTTAGTGTATTCATCGCTTGGTCTCCTTCTACAATTTTTACCCTCCACACTGCCATTCAATACTAAATTGGTGATCCATTGATGCCTCAGAACATGTCCTACCAACCGATCCCTTCTTCAAGTAAAGTTGTGCCGTTATTAACCTAACTAAATTTAATGGAAGATTCTTACAATTAGAGGTCTATGTGGATGCAGATATCGACAGTAATGTTTACTTTGTGGTTAAATGTTAAAGGACAGACTCAATATTATGATTTTCTCCTATTTTTCCTACATTAACATAGATAATATTTGATATAAAGTTACTGAAACTATCAATGTTTCTTTTAAATACGTTTACAAGTACACAGTGCAACAAATATTACATCGAGAAGTAAAGTACATTAAACTGATGTTACATTATGGTGAATTAATATATATTTCACAAGTGAACTACATCAGTAACATTTGACACTATACAAGACATCACGACAACTTTTAAACTTTTAACATGACTTCATATGACTTCCAGTGCTAGGGAAATGTTCTGAGATAATTTCAGAAACTCCATTTGAGTAACTATGGGAGAAGGTTGTAACTTGTAGAAAGTACAAAGAATATGTTGGAGTTAAAGTGACACAAAATTTTAGCATCTGTTGACAGGAAAAGACAAAATTTATATTTGGTGAGATCCATGGCAGCTTCCTCTAAATGCAGAAAAATGTAAGCTATCACAGATGAGTAGCAAAAACATTGCTGTAATGCTGTAACATTTGAATACTGTACTAGTGATGCACTGCTTTTCACAGTAATATTGATGAAATATCTAGGTGTAACTTTGCAAAGTGATACGAAGTGAAACGAGCATGTTAAGTTCAGTAGTAGTTTATTAGGTGAATTCTACAGAAGTGTAGCTCATCTATAAAGGAGAACACATATAGAACACTAGTGCAACCCATTATCGGGTACTGCTAGAGTGTTTGGAATCTTTATCAGGTTGGATTAAGGGAAGGAATCGAAGCAATTCCAGAGGTTTGCTGCTCAATTTGTTGGCTCTGAGCACTATGGCACTTAACATCTGAGGTCATCAGTCCCCTAGAACTTAGAACTACTTAAACCTAAATAACCTAAGGACATCACACACATCCATGCCCGAGGCAGGATTCGAACCTGCGACCGTAGCAGTCGCGCGGTTCCAGACTGAAGTGCCTAACCACTCGGCCACACCGGCCAGTGCTACATTTGTTATTGGTAGCTCTGATAAAGATGTGAGTATCATGGAAATATTCCATGAACTCAAATGAAAACTGTAGAATGGAAGACAACGTTCTTTTCATAAAACACTACTCAGGTAATTTAGAGAACTGGCATTCACCATTGACTGCAAAATGGTTCTACTGCCGCCAATGTGCATTTCACGCAAATACCATGAGGACAACATGAGAGAAATGAGGGCCCATATGGTGGTGTATAGTCTTTTTCCCTTGCTCTGTTTGTGAGTGGAGCAGGAAAGGAGATGGCTAGCAATGGTCATGCACTGTATGGCAGCTTGTGAAATGTGTGTGCAGAGTTGATGTAAAAGACTTGAAGACGCATATGGCATTTCTCTTATATGCTCAGATTTCTACCTATGATGTATATGTAAAGTACTTTATGTGTTTTATTTCTGGAAACTAGGGTATAATACATACTTCCAACACCATTACCAACAATTACGTGGATTTGAAAATGAAATAACAATAACAAAACCACAAAATGTATGAGTGAATACATGAATCAGTCAAACTATACTAATAATGCAATAAAGCATACGAGGAAACGAAAACAGGATAAAATAAAGTAAAGTAGAGGAGATTCACTTACTGAAAGGTAAATGTTTTATCAAAGGGACAAAGTAATTAGCTGCCACAGGACAAAGGTCAAGACAGAAAAATGGCTGTATAAAGGGGAACAGAACATTACATAGTGGATGGAAATGAAAATCAGTGACATAACTTTTAAGAAAATATGAGACAAACAGTAATAAGACAACAAACCAGCGTAATGAATAGAAAATGAAGATTATGACATTATGTATGCAAAAGTGTGTGTGTGTGTGTGTGTAAAGTAAAAAGAGAGGGAAGGCAGATTTACTATACTAAGTCACATTGACAGTGATGTCATTAGATAAAAACTCATTACACATAATCAGTCCGAAGTGCAAAGCGATAACCAGTTTCAGCTGTTGGAGAGCAACTTCCAATCTACAAAAAACAAAGCATATGAAGAAGGCGCCAAGGTATCACTAGATATATACAATTGTTTTGTGTGTGTATTAGCTCTTATAATTTGATTCGTCAGTTATAGTGTAACATGTCACAATCATCACTGCAAATGGATATGTCATTTTTAGATTGTCATATGGAAAAGTGATCAGCAAGGTTACCAAAATGGATTTCAACACCCTGCATGGAAAATGGAGAGTAAAGGAGAAGAGGACGGGAAGGAGGAGGACAATGAAGGGACAAGCATATGAGTTAACAGTAGGCCTGCGCATGTAACAAGAAACGCATTTTACATGAATCAATAAAGTTTGACACTAAAAACACTCATTCATAACAACACGAAATCAAAACAATTAAAAAAATACATTTACAGGAAATTACAAAAAAAAAAAAGTTTATTACTACAGACATGTTGAAGGCACAGCCAGGCAGTTAAACGGTAACACTAATCAAATCAAAGAAATTGCTAATACTTGTACAACATGAAAATAACCACTCAATTTCATTTGTTCCATCCAAAGAAGAAGTAAATCTAAGTGCACATTTAAAAGCTTTGAGACACACCTTCAAGAGTGTATTCAAATAAGAAGCAACAAAACTGCTTTTTGCGCGCACTTGCAGAGATACGAGGGTTGGAACTTTAATAGTGGCAACTATTTACTTACAGCTTTTACAAAATAGTTAGGTGTTTCAAAGTTTTCCTGACCTTCAAAGTAGTCACCAGCGTTGTGTATAACCCATTGCCAGTGATGTGGAAGTCGTAGGATACTCTTAGCAGTGCCAGTTATGTTGATAGTTCAAGCGGCGCGGTGTATTGCCCGACGAATTTGTAGCAGTTCTGAAGCGAATGCCGTAAAGTGCATCCCTCAGTAGGTGGTACAGCATTTAGCAGCCCTGTCAGTCTAACAAATCAGTAACAGCTTGCACTGTACGTGCTTGAGCATTGTCCTGCAAAATGATGGTCAGGTCCTGCAGAAAGTGTCATCACTTCTGTCTCTATGCTGTTCATTTTTGGAACACAACCTACGACCAGCTTAGAGACAGATGTGATGACACTTTCTGCGGGACCTGACCATTTTGCAGGACAATGTTCAAGCACGTACAGTGCAACCTGTTGCTGATTTGTTAGACTGATGGGGCTGCTAAATGCTGTACCACCGACTGCACTCCCCTGACTTAAGCCCTCGTGAGTTCAACTACATTTCTAAACTGAAGGAAACACTTTACGGCATTCATTCAGAACTGCTACAAATTTGTCGGACAATACACCACGCCGCTCAAACTGTCAACACAACTGGCACGGCTACGACTTCCACATCACTGGCAATGGGTTATACACAACACTGGTAATTACTTTGAAGGTCAGTAAAACTTTGAAACACTTGTCTATTTTGTAAATGCTATAAATAAATAGTTGCCACTATTAAAGTTCCAACTCTCATATAAACATTCCAGTTGTAGCATCGATCAGCATATGACAGTTTTACATAGGGCATCTAAACTGCAACTTTTTAACACAAAATACGTTTGTAGGTGTCAGTCAGATAACATTTCAATCATTTTACTCTGGGTGGTCCCCACAGCCCCAATAAATTTGAAGGAGGTCATTATTCCACCAGCTGTGTTTAAAGTAGTTCATTTGCACTACTGGTTTCAAGCATTGCCCATCCTCTAGTGCATCTGTAGTAACAGATGTGGACACATCATTGTCATTCCATTAAAAAAAAATCATGTCTTGCATATTCATACACTGCATGGTTATCATCTTGTAATGTTTACTACAAATCACACTATATACACTTTCTCATGTAACTGTCACATGCAAATGACTGCTTCAGATTTAATAATACGCTGAACCAGCAGCACAAATTTTATATGTTCAAATACTTTATGAATTTTGAGAAGGCACTTGATTCATCTGCATGCCAGTTCTGCACACCACTACTTTACTTAATTTAAATAAGATCTTCAAGAAATATAGTGCCTGCATTGCTCATTATTCCCAATAACACAGACCTAGTTCTTTAATTATTACCTTGAATGAGCATTCTTGAAGTTGAACACTTCATATTCACCATAAAGAAATTCTAGCTGCATGTAAAACACTTTGTTCAGTTGTGGACCCATGCACCTTTGCCCCCCTCCCCCATTACCCCTCTTTCCATGTTTCTTACTACTGACATTTTGATGGTACAAACATTTAGTTAAAATACCACATCTTCATTTCCTTTGTACTGTGGTTTTCGGTTTTCTTTTGTCACTACTTCATAAAATTTCTCAATTGCATTACTTCCTTCCTCAGTCACTGTCTCTGGTTAATACATTGCCTACTCTGGTGCCTTATAATTACTAAGTCAAATACCTTAAAAACAATATATTTTTCCTGGTAATAAGAGTTTCAACTACATCACTTATAATATTGCTTTATATTTGGTCCTGTGTCATGGGTATAAATTAACGCATGACTCTTAAAAATCATCTGCATTTTGTATCTATTATTATGCTGTTCTTGTATCTGTCAAAATACAGATTTGGTGGCTATGGCCCTAACGTCAGTCCTACTGTATACAAATGATTCAAGCAACATGTATACCTGGAAAGGCCAACATACATTTAGGATTTTTTTGGGTTTAATACACCTACAGCATCTTTGAGATTATTCTTTGTGTTTTTTCTCAGGACAGAATAGTTACACATGGCACTGAAAATTCGATTATATGTAAATGTTTCCCTTTGAAGTTCATCACAGTACAAGGTGTTGTCCTCATTGTCAAGCTTGTATTTGGTTGGGCAGGCTACAGAAAAAAGGGAGACAGAAGTAATGTCAGACCAAAGTTCATATTTCTGCCAAATTTTATAAAATGCTGCAAATGTAAGAAACAATGCCAAGTGATTATCCAATATTGCACTTACAACGCTCCTGCTTTCTCTACATGACTCCAAAACAACACTTGGTCATAGCATGTGCGTGCAATGTGAATGGAAGTAATACCAAACCTTCTATTGGTAATATCACTATCTAAATTTTTATTGAACACAGCGTATGGTATTCATCTTACCACTACGACACTGGTGTATTAAATAACTGTCATGTACGTGAAAGTTAACAATGAGATTCTACTTTAGCTGTACTGACTATGTTTTTCATGAATTCTTAAATTCCTTCCTACAGATTATTAAACAATTCTTCAAACAAGGCCAAATCTGAGTCCCCTGTCATCTCTGTTAAAAAGTTGAAACTATTCCACTTGTAATGATAACTCTGTGAACCCATTACCAACTAACTAAAAAGAAGGGTCTTTCCTTATTTTAAGCAGATCTGAAATGATGCACAGCTGCGTTGACTGCGGCATCTCTATTCTTTATCAATTTCAAAGAATAATTTTAATATAAACGATGCATTAGCTGTAACATATTTCCCTACGGTTGTTAGCTTTTCATAACTTTTATAGTGAAAACAAAGTAAAATCACTCTGTGTTTAGTCAGCACTTAACAGCACACAAATCAGATACAATATACAAGTTTGGTAGGTTGGTTGCTTTGGGGGATGGGACCAAACAGTAACGTCATCCGTCCCATCGGATTAGGGAAGGGAAGTCAGCTGTGTCCTTTCTAAGGAACCATCCCAGCATTTGCCCGAAGTGATTTAGGGAAATTACGGGAAACCTAAATTAGGATGGTTGGATGTGGGTTTGAACTATCGTCCTCCCAAATGTGAGTCCAGTTTGCTAACCCAACATATATTTGAACCTGTGATGAAAACCTCCTGAACCGACTCCACTGTTTGGTGGCCCATCCTCATGACAACACCTACAATACAATATTTGTGTTGCATAGTCCACAGATTTTACTACAGGCTTATCTTAACCATGATTGTGATGTCAAAGGTAGCATATTCTGAACTGTCTTCTCCATGATCATGAATGTATGAACATTTCCTTCCGTGCGAAAAATCAGTACAAACTTGGCCCTGGGGGCAAAACTGTCAAATCCTGTAAATACTTTTTTCTCTGTCAAACACTTCATATTGTCTGTCTTTCATTAATAAAATTGACACTAATCTTGATTCTCTCTTCTTGACTCTCAATACTCTTATGTTCTACTTAATTCTCAGTCAAGCTCAGGATTGCACATTCACCTACCACTAGCTCCTATTTATTTCTATTTGCTGCACATCATGATTCCTTCTGTCCCCAAGGCTGGTAACTTACTTAATAATGCTAATGATATCACTTGCTTCCCAAATATGGAAATTTCCACAGTTGATTGCCTATTTAATGTAAAAAAAACTCAACGCTCGTAGTTCAATTTCAGTGAGTCCCCGTCATTTATCACTTCCCTCATTTCTGGCAATGATTTGTTGAAGTGAAAAAGGCCAAATTGCACCCTGGCTTACATTTATTTTTAAACTACAGCCCCCCCCCCTCCAAAAAAAAAAAAAAAAACACCAGCTGGGTCAGTCACTTCACACGTTAGAGGAAGACATGGGCATCCCAACTCCAACATGATCATATTTAATAAACCAGTGTGAGATTCAAATCACCCTTCATGTAGAGAACAGATTTACCTTTTTCTGTCATGATGCTTTGTAATAAAGAGTCCATAAGGTCACAAACTTCAAAACGAAACAACAGTTGGATAAATGCTACAAAAACATATGTAATTATCAAGTTGCAGCATACATAACCTTCAACAGTAAATGCTTTGTATTCACAAATTGTCTGGATCACATTTGGTGGATGGCAGGTTACTTGTTTTGACTGTCATGAGTCATTGTCGTCTCATATGTCAAATAATAATTCAGTGTATGTCATATTCACTTAAAAGCAACTCATAAATTGTGTGTATCAATATGACAATGATAAAATAACATGTTTCTAAATTAAGAGAAGATAAACAAGTTTAGCTACAACAGTTGTGTTTTATTTGGTAGCAGAGACAGAATTTATAACCTATGGAAATACGATTAAGACACTCATACTTCCATCAGCACTAATATAATCGATTCACATCATCTGTCAAAATTCATCAAACAAAACAAGGCAAAAACAATTGTGTTCAGAATGAGGGCTTCTTCAGCGAAAGGCCAGAAAGGTTTGGAGTACATGAGACTACAGTGGGATTATAGGAAGCACAAAATGATGAGAGGACACTGCTGTGTCTACCCATATGGGGGTTCTGGATAGTTTTCCAAGCAATCCCTGGTAGTTTCATTTACTCCAAATCTTCTCTATCCGCAAGCTCCCTGGCTACTGAAGATGGCAATTTTACATTTTATTTGTATCTGTGAAAATGTGTATTTTTAATTACATATTTGCCCAAATGTAAATTTTATATGGCCTTTAATTTCCTGCAGTCCTATGAAAGGAGAGCTCACCTTACTTTTTCAATGTTTTGTCTGTAATACAACTGATTTCTCTCTTTTAATACTATGAGCACTTTACCTCCAATGCACAGTCTTGATGGAGTTGTTTGGTCTTGTACAAATTTTTGATACTGCAAATAAGTAGGCAACAATAGTATTCACAATTATAGGTTGTTCAGATTGTTGATCCTAATCAACAGCCTGCACTCTCCCCCCATGTCTTTGAAATTTCTTCGTTAATTGCGTAAGACATCAAAGGTTTTCCTTTTACAGACAGAAAAGACCTCTAAAAATATTGAATATAATAATGGACCCCTGCTTCAGAAATATTTCTTCTCAAAGCTTTTAACTGCCTTTGGATGCTACTGAAACCTATATACAGAAATAGTTAAGATTATTTGAAACATGTTTCTTCACACAGTAAAAAGATGACTTACACAGGAACTGTAACAGCAGTATGAAAATAAATCAGCTCCTGCTTGGTAATCAAGAAACAAGCACATGTAATTACCAGGGCTCCAAGACTGCAGTTCATCATCAGCAGATAATTATTCTCCAACATTCTCTTAAGTGTTGTAAGGAGTCAGAAATTGCATATAGTTAAGACTGGTGATAAAACTTTCTTATAAATCATTTACACGTACTAACAGTACAAATTATTCATTTTAGATCATTGTTTAAATTCTATAGTATCCAACAGTCTGTCTGTTGTGCTTTCATATCCATTGCGTCTTTTGATAAAATTTCCTAAATCCTAGAACCACTGTTCAATAACCACATCTTTAACATTTCAATGCTATCAAGCAATCCTATAGGCCAAACAATATGTTTTGGGGGCACACAATTTTGTTAAATAAAGGCTGCAACCTATTGTCATGAATGAACTGAACTGTCATGGGAGCACCCCATTCTTTTTCAGATACGAGTCACTTAGTAAGTGTTAACATATAACTTATGAAGATCAACTAGACACTTTCTTGTGATCATCATTTTGCTGAATACTGATTCGTATTGCATAACTTCTCACATGTTACTGCGCAGTTTCTGACAGAACAGTGTTTTCTGCATAACAGAAGGAGGTTCAGAAAGAGTAGGATAGGTAAGATATTTACTTGGCATTGTTTTAAGAGTGGTCCTGGCATCTGGTTCTAGTGATTTTGGAAGTGAATGAACTGTCTCACTCAAGTTCTATGGTCAATGAAGAGAACACAGCTCACACTTTGTTTAGTGATTCCACAATACAAAGCTGAGGTGACTACATTTCTTATAAGGAATGTTTAAGACTATTTTTTAAAGGTGCACATAATTAATGAGGAATACATTTCTCCTAGCCCAATCCTTTTTTGACAAGGAAACCACAGAAAAAAAAATTCTGGTGAGACGATACTGCACCCCTTCACCTCTCTCCAGTAAAAAGTGCTATTACCATACATGAATGCACATGGATTCATCAAAGTTTCAACTTCATGTTGGTAAATCTCAACAGAAAAGAAATATAAAAAGCCACTGAGTTTCTTTGTGGTCAAATAGCTATGTGTTGTACTAGCTTACCCAGAAATCCTGATATATTTAGTGACTTACTTAAGCAGTCTTCTTCTCGTATTTTTTCAAAAAGCATTAACAGACTTTTTCTGAAAGTATCCTCCAGATATGACAAAATGTGAAGATTCCTTAACGCCATCATACCAGAGACACAACCTTTCCCATGTATTCACAAAAAATCACAATGAAGCCTCGAAGAGCACAATCCAGCCATACTTTCACAGGCCAGTAATGCAATTAATGAACAAATCAGAAAAAAGCAAGCTGGAGGAAGACTTACACTTACAGATAAATTGCTGCTACATATCTTTACATGGGTGAGAAAGCATGTATTTTCCTCAGAATGGTCACCTGGATGTAAGGTAGACAAAATACTTTCTTTCATCTATAGGAACAACCCAAAATTATGTTCAAATAGAATGCAGAAATCAATTGTTTTAATTTAATGTACAGTGTACACAGAAAAATGAGAACTTTCGAAATATGTAGTGATAGCCATATACAGTTGGCAGCTCTACAGAACAGGGACCCTGACTGGAAACAATCTTGACATTTAGCAGGCTAATTTTGGATGAACACAATGGTCAACAGCATGCTTCTGCCATAAAAATGTTTTCCAGAAACAATGATAGTTTGGAAAGTGTGCAGAAGGAGTTCCTACGTTTTTTTCAACTTAGGGTATTATGGGCAGATTCCCTTTGAAACACACAATAAAAAGTTGAAAAAAAATTTTTGATGTCACTGGATCTGCTCTAAAAAAGAAACCAACAGGACACCTGAGAGATGCTTGTACTTCACCAAATCCTGAAGCTGTACGTGTTCAGTATTACGGAGCTCATGACATTCAGTTTGTAAGCAAGCAGCTGCGGGCAGGATGTTTTGAGATAGTGCTTGCCGAATTCTCCATTTCGATTTAAAATTTCATTTGTATAAGCAGCAAATCCTGCAACAACTGAAGGAGAATGATTACCAGTTGAGATTAGAATTCAGTCAGCCAATTATGGCAAAAATAAACAAGGACAATGGATTTCTGGACAACCTGTGGATGTCAGATGAGGTTACTTTCATCCTGCAGGTTGTGTGAATAAGCAGAACTATCTTTACAGTGCAGATACCAAACCTAATGAAGTTAATGAATGCCCTTTACATGTCAGCAAGGTGACAGTATGGTGTGCAGTTCTGTCACATGGACTTCATCAGACTTTACTTTTCTGGAAACGAACAGTAGATCACAGTGAATGCCCTTTCAGATCGGATGTTGAGATGTTGCAATCTTTTGTTGCACCTGCATTGCACAATATTCCATGACTTCTGGTTTCAACAGGATGGTGTGATATCACACACTACAAGGCTCTATACGGCGGCTGAGCAAAAATTGTTTGGTAACCGTGTCACCTCACTTTTCAGTGACATCTCCTGACTCCCAACAAGATCACTGGATTTGTCCTTTTGTGATTTTTTTCTTGAGGGGATATCTTAAAGAGTCAGGCCTACATGACTCAGCCAAGAACACTGAATGAACTGAAACAAAGAATTCAAGATGAAATTTGTGGTATCCCAGTTGAAATGGTGGAATACTCAATTGGCCTCAAGATCAGATTGGAAGAATGCATTGTACAGGAGGACACCATCTGCAGGACATAATTTTGAAACTGATAATTTGGATTCCAGACAAGTTGTAGGGGTTCAGCTGTTGTCAGTAAAATTATTTTGTTTGATTTTTCTATTTTTACTGGGCATTTCAAAACAACTCGTTTTCCTGTGTCATTCCGTACATTTACAAATGGACAAGCTATCCCTTGAATGGATATGTGTGTGTGTGATTTTTTTATATAGATACTGAAAAACTGAAACACAAAAAAATACAAAGAATACTTGATCCAAAAAATAAAGTTGTGTAACGTACTGTGACGTTCTGCAGACCAGGCACATTTTCCTTAAATGTTTAGCAGCCATGATTATATAAGAGTAATGGCAATCTAGAAAGGAACGGTTAAGAGGTGGAAGAGAGCACTAAGCTATATCTCATGAAAATAGTGTATTTTATGTACAAGACTGCCACATGGATGAAAAGACTCAGTGAAGGTCATGGAATACACCTGTCTTTACATCATCTGAAGCAATAACAATGACAGCAACAGCATTAACACAAATTACATAACAAATGGAACACATCTGTGTGATTTCAGTCCACAATGACAGTTTGTCATCCCTCAAAAGGATTTTCAACCTTACATTTTTATTGACTTGCTCAAACTATCTGACATATTCAGCTGAACATACTTCGATTTCTTAAGTTATATCACCGGAATAGCAACACATTACATGTGGTGGCTTTCAAAACACTAAAATACTTTGATCTAAGTCTTTCAGTCTACATAAAAAAGGAAAGAACTATAAATTGGAAGGAAGGAAAAAGCATTACACTTACATGTATAATCTTAGTAACATCAACAAATTTACTGTGTAAAATGTTTAATGGCATCATAGGTTTGCATCTGCACAAAGACATTTGGACTGGCACTACTTAACAATGTAGTGAAAATCAAAGCTGATGATCACAGAACTGTGCAGTATGAACACTCAAATTGCCTGTTTGTCAAACCATAATAGCAGTGATTCACAGAGAGTACTGAGAACATCAGTGATGCAGAGAAGTAGCATATTTTGGTGGAAATATGTGTCAGACTGTTGTAATCTAATTGGGGAAAACCATAACATAATGGTTACAAGACAACTTACTTTCCATCAATGTAATCTCTTCTCAAAATAAGCACAGAAAAGAAAAAAAGGAAAATTACAACAGTGGTCCACAAATTTCAACCAATATTGTCTTAACTTCCCTATAGATTCTTCCAGCTTATAGCGGGTTTGTAAATTTATTAAATAATAATAATAATAATAAAAAAGATTTAAATAGTTCAATGGCAAACTTAAATCTAACAAGTATATTACAATTCCAGATAAAAATTCCATTGTAAGGTATTTATGTTCCAGAATGGTTAGAATTTAAATTTAAATAACAACTCCAATCTGTTTACTTGTGTATAATACTGCTGCATCTAAAGTAGTAACTCTTAAAAACTTTATGAAGTTAAATAAAACAAACTTGCTTACAGATAATTCACCGAGTTTGCTCTCTCTGTCTCCCTCCAAGACAAGAAACTGCACACACACACACACACACACACACACACACACACACACACACACACAAAGGCAGAGAGAATAGCGTGACGAGTAATCGAGCACTATTATTATAACGGAACATGTTATAAATCGTATGCACAAATGTTATTAACAATGAAAAGTCAAGACACTTTAGAATTTCACAACAATTCAACAACAACTATACACTATATGCATATTATTTACTCGATATCTAAATGACTTTAAGGCACAGCAGTGGACAGAATACTGGCTTCAGTTAACAGGCACTGGTGCACATTAGAACACAAAACACTTATCAAAACCTTCCCAATCTTTCCTCTTTTTTTAAAAAAAGACAACAATTAAAATGGATACTTGTCAAAAAATGTGGGGATTGGGAAGTATTACACACATCACAATAAATCTTATCACTCTTACGAAAACTGATAATAACATAGGACACAGCAAATAACACACATTTAAAGCTACAAGACTTGGAAGAGAGTTAAGAATACGGCAGAATGGCAATGTGAATTGCAGTCCTTCACATAACAGAGCACCAATAATTCATGGACTGATGGTGATGGGGAAAATGCTTCCATTTTTTAAACAGCTGCATTTACAAAATTAAGGTTTAAAGATTCACAGTATTTAAAAATTATACACAAATACTACATGATTCAATTTTTGAATCATCATCTTGTACAACAAAAGTTGTGAATACTTTAACCTAAACTGCTTTTAAAATTATGCCTCAAGGCTGGGCCACTTCACTACTTTATAATAAAATATTTTTCACTAATAGCAACCCTCAAAAACAGGAGAGCGCCATAGTGTATCACAGGTTAGCATTGCTTGCCACAGTACTGCAGCACTACCATCTACGTTACCAGTGTAGTCCTTCACCAACTTATGTCATACATACACAGGGCCTTGATTGTCATTTTCATCAAGACTAATCCTAGAATATGAAGGACCTCCCCCATCATCAAAAAATCTTCGAAAAGTAAATTCAAAGAAACCGTGAAAAGGCCGTCCACTGTCAGAATAATCTTCGGATTTGTCAGATCCTGAAGAACCAGAGTTTCTCAATCTTTCTGGATCAACAGGATCAAAATTAGATGTGTCAGTTGGGTAATGAATTTTTGGGATGTGAGGTGGCACATGTCGACGAAGACCTTTCTCAAAATCGATGCCAGTGAAGAATGGATGAGACTTTATGTCACTGGCACTTCTTCCAAGTCTACGGTCTGCAGATGTACACAGTTTCAGAATCAAATCCTTGCTCTCAGGAGACAAATTAGCTGCCTTTGGAATATGTAGTGTTGTCTCCCAATGTATTACCTGAATCAGAAATAAATGTGTGAGTTTCCACTCCTTTGTGTTAAAATAATAGTGTCTACTTGCATTACAATCAAAAGAATGATATTTTTGTTCTACTAATTATGAACTTCCTTATGCAATACACAAAGCTTCAACATATTTGGTCAAATGTTAAGCATATTTTTACATAAATGCTGTTAAATATGTGGTAATCAGTGATCAGATAACTATTCTTTCCAAATAGATCACTTACAGTCATGTATACTTTACCCTCAAGCAAGCACACCATTTTTCATAACACAAATGGGTGCATGACAAATTTTGTACATGTGTAAAGAATAGCTGTCTTTATGTTACCAAAATAAACATGTATGAACAAAAAAATGACAGTTTAATATAATGTTAATTAAAAACCAATAAAATAAACTCACATCATATGAGGTAAAGTACATCCCCCCCCCCAATTCAATTAAACAATAATAAAATAAGCTTTCATTAGAGCACTCTGTCGCCGCATACAACTGACCCACTCAAAGCATTGAACGGGATAGCTGCTTCAGATCCTTGCCAGTTGCTTATTTGATTACTAATTATCTCTTAGATAACTGCCTAAGTGTGGGACTGTGCTGCTAGCTCAGAATCTGGGATATTTTCTTTCACAGATCGTAATTTTTATTTTCGCACCTGGCTCACTCTTTACTTTATGTTACAGCTGCTCTCTTGACATAGGCACGCCCACTCAAGGGTTAAATGAGGAAAGTAATTTTTCTTTCTCTCTCTCTCTCTCTCTCTCTCTCTCTCTCTCTCTCTGTTTCTTTTTTTTTTTTTTTTTTTTACTTGTGGTATAGGACAAGGGCAATATAAGCCATAACACTAAATATTCAGATGAATGTCATTAATGGAAATCAATTACTGAGGCTTTTCATTACCTACAAACACTTGTGTGTTCTCTCAGATTTTAAAAAAAAATATATCTTTGACAGCAATAAACACTATAAAAACTTTTTTGTTTCTTCTTCATTCTTGCTGGAATGCTCCTGTCAGCTTATTCAAAGATGGTATCAATTCAAACTAAAGTACAGCTTACTTGGTTTAAATACATTTTGGTATTGCAAAATAAGTTCAATTTATATATCTGTAGGTAACTCACTGCAAGAGGAGGATAAAACAATGGTTAAGGAAATTTCTGACACTACGTAGTACCCTGAACAGGTGCTGAAAAAAAGTTCAATGCGAATCAATAGGGAACATCTCCCAAGAAACTCTTGGAAATCCAAATGAGCAATGAGATTACTTTGAATTTTGTCTTAATGTAATGCTGAAATAGTCAGATTTTAACGGTTTACTTTTAATTATTATTTACAGTTATGAATATGGATACCATATTTTGTGGACTATAATATGCACTTTTTTCTTTGAAAAATTGCCTCCAAATTTCAGGTGCATCTTATACTCTACATTAATATAAAAAGTCCAGTGTTTGATTTAAAATTCTGATCAGTCTTAAAAATGGACATATATTTGATGCCACGGGAAACCTATCTCAACCTGGCCAACCTGTATTCAACTGGCAGCAGCGGTGCACCAATGCGATGAACATGAGCTGCAGGGATTCAAAAGCTTGCTAACAGTGTGTTCTCCTGTCCCATCATCACAAACCCTGAACACTGTCCAGCCTACGATGTGTCACTGCAATCTACAGTGCCAATGAACCTGAATTTAAAGTGATTTGTGTTATAGGTAACAGTACAATATTTTCGTTAATAGCTTTTTTTGCAATGGAAAAAATAAAAGGTATTCATATGATGTGGGCTGCAAATTGAAAGTAATAGCATATGCAGAAGAACAAACACTGAAGAACCAAAGAACCTCTTTGGCTAATATCGTGTAGTGCCCCTGTGAGCACGCAGAAGTGCCGCAACACAACGTGGCATGGACTCGACTAATGTCTGAAGTAGTGCTGGACGGAACGGACACTATGAATCCTGCAAGGCTGTCCATAAATCCGTAAGAGTAGGAGGGGGTGGAGATCTCTTCTGAACAGCACATTGCAAGGCATCCCAGATATGCTCAATAATGTTCATGTCTGGGGAGTTTGGTGGGCAGCAGAAGCGTTTAAGCACAGAAGAGTGTTCCTGGAGCCACTCTGTAGCAATTCTGGAGCTGTGGGGTGTCACATTGTCTTTCTGGAATTTCCCAGGTCCGTCAGAATGCACAATGGACATCAATGGATGCAGGTGACAAGGCAGGATGCTTACGTATGTGTCACCCGTTAAAGAGTCGTATCTAGACATATCAGGAGTCCCATTATCACTCCAACTGCACACACCCACACCATTACAGAGCCTCCACCAGCTAGCATAATCCATTGCTGATATGCGGCATCCATGGATTCATGAGGTTGTCTCCATACCCGTACACATCTATTCGCTCGATACAATTTGAAACAAGACTCTTCCAACCAGGCAGCATGTTTCCAGTCATCAACAGTTCAATGTCGGTGTTGATGGGTCCAGGCAAGGCATAAAGCTTTCTGTCGTGTAGTCATCAAGCATACATGAGTGGTCCTTCAGCTCCGAAAGCCCAAAGTGATGATGTTTCGTTGAATAGTTTGCATGCTGACACTTGTTGATGGTCCAGCATTGAAATCTGCAGCAATTTGCAGAAGGGTTGCACTTCTGTCACATTGAACGCTTCTCTTCAACCACTGTTGGTCCCATTCTTGCAGGATCTTTTTCCAGCCACAGCGATGTCAGAGATTTGATGTTTTATCGGATTCCTGATATTCACAGAAGACTCATGAAATTGCCATACAGGAAAATCCCCACTTCATCGCTGCTTCAGAGATGCTGTGTCCCATCGCTCGTGTGCCAACTAGAACACCATATTCAAGCTCACTTAAATCTTGATAACCTTCCATTGTAGCAACAGTAACCGATCAAACAATTGCACCAAATCCGTGTTGTCTCATTATAGCCATTGCCAACTGCAGCATCGTATTCGGCCTGTTTATACATATCACTATATTTGAATTTGTATGCCTGTAGCAGTTTCTTTGGCACTTCAGTGTAGAAACAGAGCATATGAGCGGCATTTCGGCCCTCTGCCTACAGAAAGAAACCATTCACAATTGGCATATTAGTAAAGAAGAACTGAAAAAAAATGAGGAAGACTGAATACAAAATGGCCAAAACAAGAAGATAACATATTAAGATGGACTCAAAGACACCGTCAAAATGGTATTGGAATTAATACAAAAATGATTCAAATACATTCTCATAAGATAGCACTGGAACTTAACAGACTTTAAGGGTGCAGTTAGTGCAACAGATTTACGAATCGTCATGAACTTGGCATGCGAACAAAAACCAAAATCCCTCAGAAAATTCCATGACAGTATGAAGACAAAATATTATCTTTCCATTGCTTTATTATTCAACACTGAAAGGAAAACAATGTGGAACTAAGTCAAATACTGAATAGAGACAAAAGTCCTCTGACATTTGGTGAACCGAGTAACAGAACTATTGCCATGGAAGGTGCTAAAACTGTAACTATAAAAACAAGTAGATATGAAAAAATGCACTACACTGTTGTCCTTTCATGCTGTGCTGATGGTATTAAACTTAATCCAATGATAATTTTCAAGTGCAAAACAACGCCAAATTCTTTGAAATACCGCCAGGTGTTAACGTTCACATACATGACTAGGGTTGGATGGTTGGTTGGTTGGTTGGTTGGTTGGTTTGGTTGTTTGGGGAAGGAGACCAGACAGTGTGGTCATCGGTCTCATCGGATTAGGGAAGGATGGGGAAGGAAGTCGGCCGTGCCCTTTCAGAGGAACCATCCCAGCATTTGCCTGGAGTGATTTAGGGAAATCACGGAAAACCTAAATCAGGATGGCCGGACGCGGGATTGAACCGTCGTCCTCCCGAATGCGAGTCCAGTGTCTAACCACTGCGCCACCTCACTCGGTAGGGTTGGATGGACAAGGCTAATATGAAATTATGGATTAACAGAGTGTGGGAGAGAAGGAAATGTGCTTTATCAAAGAAGATTTCTCTTCTTGTGCTAAATCAGTTTAGCAGTCAATAGAAAAATTCTGAGAAAGAGAAATTGAGATACGGAAATGCGAACCTTGCTGTTATTCTGGGAAGGCTCACTTCACAATTGCAACCTTTGGTAAATAAACCATTTCAAGTGTACATGAGGGAGAAATGGAACAAATGGATGATGGGTGAAACCCGACATGAATTCACACCAAAGGGAGCTTTCAATCGATCTACAATCAATCCGTTTTTGACAATATAATATAATTGGATAGATAGTAAATCTACTCACCAAGCAGCAGCAGGAGAACACATACATAAAAAAAAGGTTTTACTTACGGTAACTTTCAGAGCCAGTGGCTCCTTTTTGTAAAACATTTTTTTTATATGTGTGCTCTCCTCCTACAACTTGGAGAGTAGATTTTATATCCATGCAATTACATTATTCTACAATCAGTGTGTCACTGTATAAGGTAGTTATGGTCTAGAATGAGGGAAGACATTATCGTTAAATCTTTCAAGAAATTTGGTGTAAGTAATGCTCACAATGGCAGTGAAGACCACCTTATATATGAAGTGGCTAAGAAGAAGAAGAAGAAGAAGAAGAAAGTTCAGATGACTATTTTTAGGGATTTTAAAGGTCAGATCGGTTTTATGAACTAAAAACTTTTTTTGTCTGGCTTTTAAATCTAATAATAAAAATGGTAAAAAATATTATTTTTTTAAAAAACTGCACAAAATTAAGGTACATCTTACAGTCTGTAGCATCTTATACTCCTTAAAAACCTGTATCAGCATTAGTAAAAGTGTTTTGGGATAAAATACTGTGAAAAGTGTAATTTTAATCTCGTGCCAATGATGCATTTTAAGTCTGATTTTACACATTGTAAGCCTCTATGCAAATAATAAATAACAACAAAAAAACAAATACTGTAATTCTAATGTGTTTTATTGTGGTTATAATACAATGTGCAGCTCAAGGGGATGCTGCTATAGTTTGGTCAGTAAGAATGATACATGGTATTTGGTACCTTTTGTCACCTGTCTGGGCATTATACTCTCTCAAGGACAGCTCATATTTTATGGAATTAATGGTTTTACAAACAAGTGGTCTTAATCATACTTGACAAAAAGAATGAAAAAATAGCACTGGACGTTTAAAACCACATTGAAACGACAAAAATCACAAATAAAATCAAGTCCCAACAGATCCTATTTGTAACCACTATTATGCCTGAAATATGAGAATAACTTTCCATATAATGTAGATAAAGCTAAGCTGGTACTTTTTGCAGATGTCAGAAATGTTGCAATTAATCCTGTTAGAGAGACAGCAACAGGAGGAACTGCTAAAAATGTTTTTCAGTGAACTAATGACTAGTTCCTTATAAATAGACACTCATCTAGTTCACACAAATACATACATCAAAAAATGTATTGCATCACCCCAGTTCCCAGACCTCAGGAAAACAGATGTTGATTGTCTTCGTTGATCCATTATGGATCATGGGACGACGGCTAGCATGAACTTCTTGATGCAATAATTTACCAACAGCTGTATGTATTGCAGAAATTTATTTTATTTTATTTTATGAACTTTTATGTGCTACCAGTTTCAGCATTACACTGATGCTATCTTCAGACCCCACTCGGCATAGTCGTAAAATCATTACACACGGAAGGAGCCATATAACTGGACCCGTGAATCAAATTGTCCTGCAACAGCTCTTGGTGGCCAGGTGACACAGACTCAGAAAATGGAGAAACGTACAACATAAAATATGTATCAAACATTAATTTTTCACATGCTAATTAACGGCACATACTGGCAAACATCGGCAAAATGTCAGATATATGTGATCAATTCAGCAATACCAAATTAGCAACTGTCATGGTGCTGAATGAAAACTTACTTTATTTTCAGTCCAGCAAAGTTCAAGTCCTACACTAAAAACAGAGCCTTCAGGCGATAACACTCACAATCTTTTAAAAGAGTGAAAAAGCTTACAAAATCTATGAAGACATGTGCACTTAATATTCTGGATCAGATACATAGAAAGGACAGCCAGCAACCCCAAACTACATTGTGAAACTCCGTGGAACTTTTATTATAATACCAAGGAAATGAAGTAAACATTTCAAAGGAGCAATTTTTTTAATGAAAACATAAAAGTGAATGATCAAATTCTACTTGACTGCACAAAAATTCAACATTACTAGTAAAAAGAAATAATGCTTATGCAAACTTCCTTGGACTAGAAACATAACATTCAACATAAAAGAACCTAAAATTTTGCTATCATTATTCATACCGAAGTATAAAAAGAACTGACAATACTAACCTTGTATTGTGTTTCTGCAGGTGTTCCAGCAAGAAATGGAGGTGAACCAACAAGCATTTCATAAAGTATAACACCTACACTCCACCAGTCACACAACTGAGTGTAACCTGTTCGCAGCAAAACTTCTGGAGCAATGTAATTAGGAGTCCCCACAAGAGAATGAGCTAGGCAGCGCTGATGTTCACGCCGTCTTCGTCTTTCCAATGGTTTCAGTTGATGACATCGGCATTCACTGTTGTTCCAGTCTTCTGCTGGATCCATGGAATCTTGCCGACCGTGTTCACCTGAAAGACACCATCCACATATTAATCAGTTCTCAAACTCTCTCTCTCTCTCTCTCTCTCTCTCTCTCTCTCTCTCTCTCTCACACACACACACACACACACACACATGTGCACGTGCACGTGGTGAATAACCGAAAGCTTACACTGCAAATATTGCAGAAATGGGAAGTGCTATTGATGTTTGGTTTTCACAGATGGTTCAAATGGCTCTGAGCACTATGGGACTTAACTTCTAAGATCATCAGTCCCCTAGAACTTAGAACTAATTAAACCTAGCTGACCTAAGGACATCACACACATTCATGCCCGAGGCAGGATTTGAACCTGCGGCCGTAGCGGTCGCGGGGTTCCTGACTGTAGCGCCTAGAACCGCTCGGCCACCCCAGCCGGCTTTCACAGAATGGATTGGTAGTCAAGGGCTTGTATTATTAGCCAATAAACAGATTGTAGTAATATTTAGAAAGTGTATTTTTTGTGCAAATACACACTTTTTTAAATGGAACAATATCTATTCACATTGTTATTTTTGTTGTCTTCAGTCCTGAGACTGATTTGATGCAGCTCTCCATGCTGCTCTATCCTGTGCAAGCTGCTTCATCTCCCAGTACTTACTGCAACCTACATCCCTCTGAATCTGCTTAGCGTATTCATCTCTTGGTCTCCCTCTACGATTTTTACCCTCCACGCTGCCCTCCAATGCTAAATTTGTGATCCCATGATGCCTCAGAACATGTCCTACCAACCGGTCCCTTCTTCTTGTCAAGTTGTGCCACAAACTCCTCTTCTCCCCAATTCTATTCAATACCTCCTCATTAGTTACATGATCTACCCATTTAATCTTCAGCATTCTTCTGTAGCACCACATTTCGAAAGCATCTACTCTCTTCTTGTCTAAACTATTTATCGTCCATATTTCACTTCCATACATGGCTACACTCCACACAAATACTTTCAGAAACGACTTCCTGACACTTAAATCTATACTCGATGTTAACAAATTTCTCTTCTTCAGAAACGCTTTCCTTGCCATTCCCAGTCTACATTTTATATCCTCTCTACTTCGACCATCATAAGTCATTTTGCTGCCCAAATGGTAAAACTCATTTACTACTTTAAGCGTCTCATTTCCTAATCTAATTCCCTCACCATCACCCGATTTAACTGGACTAAATTCCATTATCCTTGTTTTGCTTTTGTTGATGTTCATCTTACATTCTCCTTCCAAGACACTGCCCATTCCGTTTAACTGCTCTTCCATATCTTTCGCTGTCCCCGACAGAATTACAACGTCATCGGCGAATCTCAAAGTTTTTATTTCTTCTCTATGGATTTTAATACCTATTCCGAATTTTTCTTTTGTTTCCTTTACTGCTTGCTCAATATACAGATCGAATAACATCGGGGAGAGGCTACAACCCTGTCTCACTCCCTTCCCAACGACTGCTTCCCTTTCGTGCCCCTCAAATCTTATAACTGCCATCCGGTTTCTGTACAAATTGTAAATAGCCTTTCGCTCCCTGTATTTTACCCCTGCCACCTTCAGAATTTGAAAGAGAGTATTCCAGTCAACATTGTCAAAAGCTTTCTCTAAGTCTACAAATGCTAGAAACGTAGGTTTGCCTTTCCTTAATCTTTCTTCCAAGATAAGTTGTAAGGTCAGTATTGCCTCACGTGTTCCAACATTTCTACAGAATCCAAACTAACCTTCCCCGAGGTCGGCTTCTACCAGTTTTTCCATTCGTCTGTAAAGAATTTGCGTTAGTATTTTGCAACTGTGACTTATTAAACTGATAGTTCGGTAATTTTTACATCTGTCAACACCTGCTTTCTTGGGGATTGGAATTATTATATTCTTCTTGAAGTCTGAGGGCATTTCGCCTGTCTCATACATCTTGCTCACCAGATGGTAGAGTTTTGTCAGGACTGGCTGTCCCAAGGCCATCAGTAGTTCTAATGGAATGTTGTTTACTCCCGGGGCCTTGTTTCGACTCAGGTCTTTCAGTGCTCTGTCAAACTCTTCGCACAGTACCGTATCTCCCATTTCATCTTCATCTACATCCTCTTCCATTTCCATAATATTGTCCTCAAGTACATCGCCCTTGTATACACCCTCTATATACTTATTCCTATTCACATTAACAAACTAAAAGTAGGGTACAACAGAATATCAGTAGTGTTTGTTGAAGGAATCTAGTGTGAGTCGCTTACGAGATACCATATTGTACAAAGTTTCCACACCAACATTTTTTTTTGTGTCATTCAACCTGTAAAGTTGCTAGGTACAATGTTATTATGTTTGCTTAAGGTGTCTCTGTGTGTTCCTTGAGTGCACTGTGACTTGCTAGTCAGTCAGGTTGTGACAGTCGAGGCAGTAGGTCGTGAATGGACAATCGGATTTACCAATGCAGAAAAAAAAAAAATGACATGCTCATGGTGAATGGAATGTGTAGAAAGAATGTGGTTGGTTTTTGTATGCTGTATGCGACAAGATATCGCAATACATGTCAACCTCTCAGCAATTATTTATCATCCTCTTCAACCGGTTACTTGAAAATGGTAGTGTAATGCCCAGACAACATAACAGAAGGAAACAAAGGATGATTGAAGAGAGAAAATTAATGTTCTTGCTGCTGTAGCAGTTGATATGCACTTCAGCTCCTGCGCAGTTGCACGGAGAAGTGGCACGAGTCAGGCAAGTGTCCTACGTCTCCTCCATCGACATGGGTCCTATATCCCAATCATAACTCTCTCCATCAAGAGCTGCTTGGAAATGATTATGAGAATCGTGCTAACTTCTGTACATGGGCATTAAGACAGGATACTCCAGATATATCATGTATCCTGTTTAGTGATGAAGACACTTTTAATTATGGCCAGGTAAACAGCCGAAACATGCACTATTGGTCTGTTGACAAATCCAATGGCTTCATCAGGTGGAACATCAATGTCCATGGAGTGTAAGTGTGTGGTGTGGGATAGTGAACTGTCAGCTCATAGGCTCGTTTAGCATAGATGGAACACTGAATGCACTACAGACTACTAGGAACCTGTGGTCCAACATGGCTATCCATTCCATAGTACATGAAGTTCTACAGTATGTCTTCACAAAATGTTTCCAAATTGTTGAACTGAACACAAAGGACCTACACCTTGACTGGCCCATTCCCTGTGTTTTGTGCCTGTAGGCATTTTTCTGCTGAGAAAGCTGAAAGAAGCTGTCCGCAAGGACACACCAACTACACCCGATGGCATGCAATGACTTATTACTGCAGCCTGCTCAGACATCTCTGCTGCAATGCTAGCACATGTGCAGCAATCGTTCCATACCTGACTGGAAGTGCGTATTGCTGATGCCAATGATCATTTTGAACACAACCCGTGATGGTCAGTTGTCTTGTTACTGGTCAGAATCCACATTAACTAGTCTATGCAACTGTGTTCTTCTTTAGTGTGTTCTACCACAGATATTACACAAGTGTCAGTGTGGCAACTATTCAAAATACTATATCACGTAAATGACTCGCACTTGAATCCTGTAACAAACACCACTGACATTCTAATTTTCCCTACTTTGAGTCTGTTGATGTCAATAGGTATTGTTCCATTTGAAAAAAATGTACATTTGCAGAAATAATACACTATCTCAGTATTATTACAATCTGTATACTGGTTGCTAACAATACAAGGCCCTGACTACCAATACATTCTGTGAAAATCCCTCATCAATAGCGCTTTCCGCAATATTTGAGGTGCAAGTTTTAGGTCATTGACCCTGTATACAAATATTTTAGGAGGTAGCACTATAGACTAATTGTAATAAAATATTCCATAAAATGTGTTCATTTTTTGTTGGCTACAGAGATACAGCAGTTAGATTGTGACCCAAACAAATATGTAACAAAAGAATAAGCAACAGTTTCATAAAAGAAATTCAATTTCCTTCATGCAACTGGTTGCTTATTATTTCATTATATACATTTGCTGAGGATGGATAAAATACCAAACAAATACTCACAGACGATGTAAAGCAAAGGCAAACGATTAAGGTCAACATTGATTTTTCAGAAATTCTACCTCAAATGATAAATTTGTCTCTTGAGTTTACTTTTGCTTTCTACACTTCTGTTATCAACCATTCCCATAGGCAAACAACTGAGGTCTGGGACCTTGGTGGCCATGAGACGACTATTTCGGCTGATCCATCTTCCAGGGAACGTCAGGTATAAATGGTGTCTCACGTGATGAGCAGATGTGCAATGGCCTTATCATGTTGTAAAAAAAAAAATACCATCCCTGTAGCCAAAGGAACCTCTTCCAATAACACTGGAAGCTCATTATTGAGGTAGTCTAGATAGCAGGGCCCTGTAGGACTGTGCAGCAACACAACAGGTCTATTAATTGATTGTCTACCATAGCACACCACCCATTTACACAGAAGCATTCTTGAAACTGTTTTTTTTTTCCCCCACACAGGCATATGAGTTTTTCTCAGACAAATGATGTGAATTCCAAGAGTTACTGATACAGTGACAAGTGAAAATGGCTTCATGAGTAAACGGTATTAACGGAATTAGTCAGTGATTTGCAATTAGCCAACGATAAAAATTCCAATCATCTACCTTCATCTTCTTCTTGAAAATGTTGAATTCACTGTAAACGGTGAGGATAGAGGCCATACATTCATAGCGCCCACCATATTCTTGTATATAGGGCCACCAATATATGTAGGAATTCTGCTTGTACTTAATGAAGGATTATGTTCCACATACTCAGTGTCTTCTGCTTCATCAACATAGTTCATTTGGAAGTTCACAAGAAATAAGACTGCTGTGCACTGCACCAGTCTCAACAAAAAACAGATTTTTTAACCTAGTACTCTGCAGTTAATTTTCATTACAAAACCCATACAAAAATATCATATCGTCACACTCAGCATTCATAAATACACATGGCTTCCTTAACACTTTCGAAATCAAGCCTGAGAATAGTCAGGGTCACAACTTTGCGTTAAAAGACTGCACCCGAGTATAGGTCAAGCCATTAGTTTCTCAATGCACTAGCCACGTGTTGCCCGAAAACTGGACTCTCTTCATATGGTAACTTTGTACGGACGTCTCACTGCCTGTCTCTTGAACTGGCAATGCCTTCTATTGTCAATTTATAGACTTATTTGGAGAGAAAAAAATAACATTAGCAAACTTAACAGCCGCTGTCATGAGTGGATGATTTAATATGATTGTACTGAAGTAATTTCATGAATGTACTCACATTAGGTTCTGCAGATTGCTGTAATTCTGCTACAAATGTGTCACATTTGTTGGACGGGCATGTAATTTTGGAAGTTCAAGAGTAATAAACTGCTCAATAACTCACCTCCCACTTTTTTCTGGGAGGATAATTATACTTTATGTCATTATTATTTTAAAATTTGTAATCTATCAAAGAACTAAAGCAAATACGAAAAATAAATCTTGAAGCTTGGTCCTTATTTAGTATGCATCACTCTTGAATATACATCAATTATATATGTGCCAGTAACACTTTAAATAATGGCATAAATGGCTGGTTTTCTAGGCCCAATAATCTTCTGACTGGCTAGTCTCCAAAAAAATGTTAAACGTATGGGCGTGTTGAAAAGTAATTCCTCTGAATTTTTTATGTGAAAACTCTTAAAGCTTTTTTAAATAAAACGTATATTATTAAAATTCTACATCTTTATCCTTCATGTCTACATATTTGCATCACTCTGCCACTAGAGGACTCTGGATTGTTGTAGCGTGTAACATGACGGTGTGTAAATTAACTATGTCGTTGCTTGAGAAACAGCGTGCTGTAATTGAGTTTCAAATTCAAAGAGTTACTACACATGGAGCTCCTTAAGCATGACAATTCCAGACCAAAACGAGTGCTGCAACATCTGCAACAACCCAATGCCTTGGGTTCACTGTCATTGATCATTCTCCATACAGTCCCGATCCGGCTCAATCTGATTTTCATCCGTTTCGAGAACTCAAAGCACACCTTCTAGGACTTCACTTTGACAGTGCTTAAGTAGTGAAAGTACAAGTGAGGCTATGGTTTGAGGAACAAACACAAACATTCTAAAATTACACCATCAACAATGTGGACTCTTGTTGGAAGAAATGTGTTTGTCAACAGGGTGACCATGTTGAAAAATAAATATTAGACATGAAGAATAAAAGAGATATTTTGTTTAAAAGCTTCCAGGTATTTCACATAAAAAAATTACTTTTCAGCAAGTCCTCATAATATAATTGTTATTGTGGTCTTCAGTCCAAATACTGGTTTGACACAGCTCCCCATCCTAATCAATCATGAGCAATTCTCTTTATTTCTGAACAACTACCGAACCTACATCCATTTTAACCTGCTTACTGTATTCATGCCAAGGTCTCCCTTAACAACTGCTAACTGCCTACCCCCTCATGCTTCCCTTCATTACCAAACTAACAATTCCTTGATGTCTCATTCTATGTCAGCCAATCCCTTTTAAATTTGAACTGCACCATAAATTTCTTTTTTCCTCCAATATGATTCAGTACCTCCTTATTAGTCATTCTTTCTACCTATCTAATTTTCAGTATTCTACTGTAGTGTAGAATACAGCAGAAAAATTCAATTATATAGACTCAAGCGCAACATCACAACTTGAAGTTCGTAACAAAAATGCCAACTGAAAAATAAACCCCACATCTTTGTCACAACCTGCACCTCACTAACCAATAATAATTGTATTCAGTATATAAAATGTATTATTCAAATTAATCTATATTACCACCACCTAATATTATACACTGCCACAGGAGGGGGGGGGGGGGGGGGGGGGGGGGATGCAAACACCCCTCCTCCCTCCTTCCCCCCCCCCCCCCGCTCTCTCTCTCTCTCTCTCTCTCTCTCTCTCTCTTAATGACTTATGCTTCTTTTCTTTTACTTAATAGGGTAACAGTAAGTATAATGGCCAGTGTGGGCATAATTATGATCTGAATTTGTGACTCCATATAGTACTGCACTCACACAGCAGCTGCATAAAGGTGCCACTTGAAACCCACTCAGTTACACATAGTCATCTGGAGGAGCCAAGATATCACATTGTTTGCATTCTTGTTTCATGTGGTTCTGAAACTTTCTGATTTGAGGGAAGTTCTTAGTTTGTGAAGTTAATACAAATTTACACCACAAATTAGATTTTTCTGCCACAGTTGCATTGAAAAAGTGGTTATTGACAAATTTCGATGTCGACAAAGTTTTCGTCGGAGGTCTTCACAAATTAAAAATAACTTTTGCATACTGGCATCTAGACAGGCACAGTGAGCAGCCTGTGGCCAGTATACTCACTTTCAACAAATTTTTTTTCTTCCATTTTTACTATTGCTTATGTGAAAGAATTTGAACGTAACTTTATAAATACTGAATCTTAATAAATACAACAATTATTCAATGACAATATTATTATTATTATTATTATTATTGTTATTAAATTATAAAAATATTTTATTTTTTCCACATCTTTAAATCGCACACGCATAACCACAAAGAAGAAAATCAATGAAGGCACTTGAGTCACACGTAAAGAGCAATACAGCCAGTGAAGGGCAGCATCGTTAATGAAACTATTGCAGCCACCTATCAAGTTCGAAGGAATACATTTCAAGAAAAATCTACATGATACTGTCAACAAGAAAGTATTTGGAGGGTTCCAATCTGCTTTTAACCCCAAAACAAGAAAAGGAAATTTTTTACCATCTCCTGCTGTTGGAGAACAGATTTTTCAGCACGACAGTTAAGGGTCTGCAATGAACAGAATTTGAACTGGCCAAAAGGAACAATCTTCCTCACAGTTTCAATAAGGAGAGCAGAATGGCTAGAAAAGGGTGGTTTGCTGGTTTCTGGAAAAGGTTTCAACACTGAGGCTGAGGTCAAGTGCTCAGGTGGTGCAAGGTGGCCCCACGAGCAGAGTGTGGCTATTAGTAAAGACAAAAATGACTATTTGTGCGAAAACTATGGCTAAAATTTTTTGAATCCTTTCACTTTATATTCTATCCCGGCCACCCTATCACCCTAGATCCTTCCCTTCCTTCCTAAAGTGGTGTTCTGTCAACCCCCCCCCCCCCTTCCAGCCAACAAAACATCCTAGTCCATCCCTACTTGCACTTCCAACCTCTTGCCACAGTGGTCATTTTGCTGTGGACGAGCCAGGTGCAAGACCTGCCTGATTCACCTACCCAGCTCATCCTACTCCAGTGTCCTGTCACACATTTATCCTATCCCATCAGAGGCAGGGTTACCTGTGAAAGCATCCGTGCCATACACCAGCTCTGATGCAATCAATGCACAGCATTTTCTGTGGGCAGATATCCACCAGAATGAATGGCCACTGCCAAACTGAGGTCAAGAACCAAAGCTGACCACCCAGTGGCACAACATGCTGCTGAGTACGACATGCTTGAGTTCAGTGGTTGCATCACAACTCATGCCATCAGGATCTTTCCCTCCAGATGGCAATTATCCTTAAAACACACTCTTCAATCTCATTATCCTCCTGGCCTCCATCTCCACTAGCCCACTGTCCCCAAACACGCTACCCAACAATTTCCCCTTCCTCTGTTCTATCATCCCCTCTCAATACACACCTCCACTCCACTCCACTCCACCATCATCATCATCATCATCATCATCATCATCGTCATCATTAGCCCATGCGCCTATCACTCCTCCCTCCTGCATTCCTAGCCTGCACATCTGCTGCCTCCATAAGAGCTGTTTTGTAAGTGAACTCTCATCCAATATATTAAGGCCTTCATTTTCCGATTAAGCCATTGGTTATCTGCATCCTCATAATCTGTCTTTGCATTCACATTTTGCCAAGTGTATTCCTCTTAAACTTCTCACCATTTCTTAGCCCTGCCTTTCCCATCATTTGAATTATTGCACTCTTTTTGAGTAACTGTGCTGAAGTGCGAGTTTAGTTCATTCTTAGACTGGTTTCTTTGTGAAACTGTGGCACTTTCTATCAAAACCAATAACCATTTTATCTCATAAATTATTATTGGCTTCTAATTTACTAGTCTTCAACAGCTCAATCTCTTCAGTATACTTTCAGCTGATGACTGTTTCAGCAAGTCCTTCGGCAATAAGGTATTGCTCTGATGTTTGTCTCAAATTTCTTTTAAAATGAAACCATGAGATAGCCTTTCCCTTGCTCATTCTTTTACTATTTGTTCCTAATACCCAATAGTTTATATATTTCTTATTTATCTCCTTAAACTTCATAGCAATACAATTCCAAAACTGAAACAGCACTCTAGAAAAAATAATAATGTAACAATCCTGTTAAATGACAGTGTAACATGACTAAAGCACATGAACACCTGTCTTCCTCTTGCACAACACACTATTTTTTATGATTAGTTTCCTTGAATAGTATTGCTTCTTTGACCAACACAGGAAAGTGAATGTAAAACAGACAGTCAGAGAAAATGAGACAGATGAGGAAAAAAATAAGTAAACTGTTTATTATTTCAAAAGCAATTGCTATAACTGTTAAAACATTTAGTCCACGATGAGACAAGATGATCAGTGCCTTCATGGAAAAATGTTTACAGTTGTGTGCAGAACAATAATTGTAGTCAGGCATGCACACAGGTGGGTCCACATGTTGCCAAGGTTGATTCAATTATGCTTAAAAAGTTTTGCTGGGAAGCCCTTGAACATTCCATACCGTCCATATCTTTCCCCATGCGATTTCCGTAGTTTTGGAGCCTCTCAAGAAAGACATTCACAGTTGTCAATTTGCTTTCGAAAAAAGAGGTGCAACCCTGGGCACAATCATGTTTCCATAGCCAAATGCAAATATTTTTCCATGATGGCACTGACCATCTTGTCTCACAGTGTAAGTTATGGCAATTACTTTTGAAATAATAAACAGTTTTCTTACTTTTTTCCACCTGTCTCTTTTCATTTGGACTGCTCCTTACATTAAGTATGGGACTGACGGAAAAACTATTCTATGGAAACGAAAGCTAGCAAGAATTTGTAAATCTACCATAGGAGGGGAGTGTGGAGATGGGGGTGGTGAATTGAATTTGGATGTTGTCCATATACAGCCCCAATGTAAAATGAATATAACTACAGGAACAACGTACAAGTAGACACTAACAGTGTTTTATTATAACATTTCTTACCATTCCTTTGGTAATACTTGGAGTTGTGAGTCCACCGGAAACCCGTGCAAAGACCAAAGTCTGTTAATTTTATGTGGCCATCCCTATCAATGAGTATGTTGTCTGGTTTTATATCACGATGAATAAACCCCATTTTATGTACACTTTCCACTGCACATGTCAGTTCAGCAATATAGAACCTAATAAAAGAAAGCAATACTTATCACATATTCTGATCATCTCAAAATCATACACATTAAAACATTCAACAACTCAGTTCTGTACATATTGTATCATGCATGTTTGAAGCATTGTGAATGGTTGTTAACATAATCATGCTTCTAATCTGCTGCATATTATGATGTTATGAAACAAGGATAAAACTAAATAGTTGGATAAGATGCAGATATTGCAAAATATAGCATTTTTCTAACTACGATTAACTGGATAAAAGTATTTTATATGATGTCAAACTACAAACTAAATAATGTGATGCTTATACCTTAAAACAATCAAAAATTACATGATTTTTACTGAAATATTGCTTCTATTAATGATCTCATATTTTAAAAATTACAGGCATCTTTCAAAATTTGTAAGTAACATTTCTGAGGTATAACTCAAACACCTATAAATCAGGAAATGGAAGAGCATTTCTGAACAGAAATATGTATTTTAACTTACTCATTCATTCAAATACCAGGAGGTATCTCAAAATGCACTCCATACAAGAGTCACATATACAAATAGCAAAATTCTATGTGCCTTGAAACAATTCTTGACATGTTAGGAAACTAGATATACAGACAATGCCAGTAACCCATTACAATATGAGACAATATGATGGTCATGTTACAAGATGTCTGCTGTCAGAAGGGCAAGGGATACAGTAAGAGGAATGTGCTACGAGCTCGTGCACAGCACAAGTAGCGAAGTCCTTCCAGCAAAAACATCAGCTGTCTCACTGTTAATATTGTAAATTTGTTACTGTTTGTAATTGAGCCATGTCATGGCTCAGCATTTTTGATTTACCCACAAGATTATTTCATTTGTTTTCCCCGCCGCGATAGGGGGAGTGATCGCTGAGCGCTGTTGGCACTGGTGCACGAAGCAACAGTTTTTGGAGGACGGCTCGGTCGGTATATGGCGACAGGACGGAAGCGGTGGGGAGTCAACTGCTGCCAGCCGATTAAGGATTGCGATGAGTGTAGCTGTTTGCGAGCATGTGGGGAGGACAGAATGCTCGCTTGCTTAGCGTGGTTCTCCATGACCAGCTGTTGTTTGTTGGGCCTAGCACTCGAGTGTAATAGGAAACTGCATTGGTGTGGTTCTCGTCACCTGGCTAAGGCCGAAATTTTCATATACTTTTATTATATTTCATGATCATTACTTTATTATGGGGTTGATACTTGTAGCCAACATTTTGTGATTTGAAATACTTCAGAGAATATCATCATGTGCCAGGTGTCTACTGTGAATAAATCTTAATTTGTTTCATACTGTATGGCACGGTATCCACCATCATCGATCATTTTATGAAAATTCTGTCCAAATTATTATTACATTAGACTTTGTTAAAATTGGTGCGTTTAAATTGCAAATTTCCTAATTCTACTAATATTGCTTGGGATAAACCCATCTATTTCTTGATATTATCATATTTGTGTATTAAGTTGTGTTTCTTCTCGAGACTGACTGAATTGATTTTGTAACACGTGGGGGGAGTATTTAAATGAAAATTTGCTAATAACACAAACGTCGTGAAATTGAAAACTTGACAGTGTTTACTCATGGCACCAGTCGTTAATGTTATTTCTGGCTACAGCTTACTTAACTGATATAAAATAATTTAGAAATTTTGTGTATTTGTCATGAAAGGTGAACTGATGTCATATGACATTGACATTTGTGTAGGGTTTACATAAGCTTAAGTGAAATCAGGAGAAGAAAAAAACCGGATTATCATTGCCACATTTCCCCCTCCCCGGGCAGTAGTGAATTTGTTGCACTCTTGCCGAAACGGATTTTTTTTAAGGTTTGATTTACATCTAGTACAAATCACAAGTTCAATATTTTTCTGGTGTAATTGTTAATATTTGAACATGTTGCACTATTGTACGATATAATATACCTTTTACTAGCAGTACCTTTATGTAAAGTTTCAGAGTGGGGCTGCATGTTCTTCTAGAGAATGTTTAAAAAAAATTATTTTTTTAATTGCTAAAATTTCCTTTTAAACTGTTAGTTGTATTAACTTGGATGTATAACCAATTACTGTTAAATAATTAATTTGTGTCAACAAGGCTTGGACCAAATAAATGTGCCTAAACCTTCCCCATCCTGGCTCTGCTACTGTCTGTACACCACAGTAATTTAGACTGTAGTGCCAATGCTGCTGACATCCCTATAAGCCGCTGCAACTTCTCCTGGCACTGGTATGATGGCAAGCATTTACTACACAACTCTTTATATTTTGTAATTAGGCAATTAAAAAGATGTTATATCTCATCCAGAACAATGACATGATGAGATTTGTTTTGGTATCGTGTCACACAGATGTCTGATATGGTTGTGCTGTCATTGAAATTGGTGATGGTAATCCTAGCCTTAACAATGCCTTGTATTGCGGCAGTTCAACATTCCATAATAAATCTCTAGTCTATGTTGTTGGTGGGAACCTACTGCTATCAGGTGCTAATAGAAAAGAAAGATTTCTTTATACTTGTGGGTTTCAATCACGAACTCAGCACTTCTAATATAGTCATATAGTCTATGAAGCAAAATGGCAAGACAGTTATTGGCATGGACAATGGACACACATTCACATCGAGTGCAGTTAAAATCCTTAACTGCTCATCCTGATTCAAGTTTTAATTGTTTTCCTAAATTGATTAACATTAATGCTGGGATAGCTTCTTGCCTACAATGTAATACCTGCCTCCCCTTATCCTCTCCTATACTACCAACCAAATGTTTGACCACCACACACACCTCAAAATAAGTGATATTGGAATACAGGATTATTCGTAAGCACCTTCACAGTTTTAGAAGATGACTGCACAAAAACTACAAGACATACAAAAAAGATACACATATCAGTGAATAGAGCATCTCTCCAAAGTTTTTAACTCACTTTACAGGTGCTCAATACAGGCACTGTTTGTGATGCAGTAAACATTAATAAACACATGCAACCCATTGAAGTGGTTGGGAAAATGCTACAGTTCTTTGGTCTGGAAATCTGTTAATTATGTTGTCTGTCTTAAGGTGTGAACTAATTCAATCCAACAATGCAAAGTGGATGATCTGCCTACATGTTGTGACATGCCTACCCCTAATGCAGTTGCACCAAGGCATATTATTGCATCGAAATTTGGAGGAATGCTCTATCCACTGATGTATGTCACATTTCTGTATGTTTTGTAGTTTCTGCACAGTGATATTCTGAAACACTGTAAGTCCTTATGAATAACTTGCACACACACATTGTATGAGTAACCACCTGCATCTTCTTAAAACATGTAACGGACCAATCTCTGATGAAATTCTTGTAAGACTTCACACTGAATACACTGAGTAAATGGAAAGGAGGATTAGTGTTTAACATACCATCAACAATGAGGTCATTAGTTAAAGAAAGGGTAGGAAATTGGCCATCTCCTTTTGAAAAGTATTATCTCAGCATTTGGGTGAAGCAATTTGTGAAAACCATTGAAATATTAAACCCAGATGGCAGCATGTGGATTTGATCTGTTGTCCGTCAAATGTGAGTCTAGTATTCAAATGGTTCAAATGACTCTGAGCACTATGGGACTTAACATCTGAGGTCATCAGTCCCCTTGAGTCTAGTGTCTTACCATTGTGCTACTTTCTTGGAAAACACTCAGTGTGAAAGACCCTTTTTTGGATCAGAACTGCAAATGGTTGGAAAAGAATGTGTGTCACTCCTGTCTTTAAAAAGGGTAAAAGAATAAATACACAGGATAATACACCAAAATCCATAATGTTGTTCTGTTGCCAAATCCTAGGGCACATTCTTAGCTTGCAGCCATTATGACAAGCCTGGAGGAAAGAAACTTCTCTCAAAGAAACAGCACAACATCAGGGACAATCACTCATACGAAACTTGCCTTTTTCACACATGATATCTAGTAGATACAAATTACAGGCAAACAGGTAGATTCCTACATTTCTGAAAAGTGTAAGAAATTGAAAATGTGTGCTACCACAAAATATATGACAATCTGTTTTTGTCAGTTGCTTGGGAATTTAACAACACTCACATATGGCATGTGCCAAAATGTAGAAATTTCAAAAAGTACAGCACAAATCTACATCTACATCTACATCTACATCCATACTCCGCAAGCCACTTGACGGTGTGTGGCGGAGGGTACCTTGAGTACCTCTATCGGTTCTCCCTTCTATTCCAGTCTCATATTGTTCGTGGAAAGAAGGATTGTCGGTATGCCTCTGTGTGGGCTCTAATCTCTCTGATTTTATCCTCATGGTCTCTTCACGAGATATACATAGGAGGGAGCAATATACTGCTTGACTCTTCGGTGAAGGTATGTTCTCGAAACTTTGGCAAAATCCCATACCGAGCTACTGAGCGTCTTTCCTGCAGAGCCTTCCACTGGAGTTTATCTATCATCTCCCTAACGCTTTCGCGATTACTAAATGATCCTGTAACGAAGCACGCTGCTCTCCGTTGGATCTTCTCTATATCTTCTATCAACCCTATCTGGTACAGATCCCACACTGCTGAGCAGTATTCAAGCAGCGGGCGAACAAGCATACTGTAACCTACTTCCTTTGTTTTCGGATTGCATTTCCTTAGGGTTCTTCCAATGAATCTCAGTCTGGCATCTGCTTTACTGACGATCAACATTATATGATCATTCCATTTTAAATCACTCCTAATGCGTACTCCCAGATAATTTAACTGCTTCCAGTTGCTGACCTGCTATTTTGTAGCTAAATGATAAAGAATCTATCTTTCTGTGTATTCGCAGCACATTACACTTGTCTACATTGAGATTCCATATGCTCTTACTTTGTTCATTAAACGACTGTGGGGAACTGTATCGAACGCCTTGCGGAAGTAAAGAAACACGGCATCTACCTGTGAACCCGTGTCTATGGCTCTCTGAGTCTCGTGGACGAATAGCGCGAGCTGGGTTTCACATGACCGTCTTTTCGAAACCCATGCTGATTCCTACAGAGTAGATTTCTAGTCTCCAGAAAAGTCATTATACTCGAACACAATACATGTTCCAAAATTCTACAACTGATCGACGTTAGAGATATAGGTCTATAGTTCTGCACATCCGTTCGACGTCCCTTCTTGAAAACGGGGATGACCTGTGCCCTTTTCCAATTCTTTGGAATGCTACGCTATTCTAGAGACCTACGGTACACCGCTGCAAGAAGGGGGGCAAGTTCCTTCGCGTACTCTGTGTAAAACTGAACTGGTATCCCATCAGGTCCAGAGGCCTTTCCTCTTTTGAGCGATTTTAATTGTTACTCTATCCCTCTGTCGTCTATTTCGATATCTACCATTTTGTCATCTGTGCGACAATCTAGAGAAGGAACTACAGTGCAATCTTCCTCTGTGAAACAACTTTGGAAAAAGACATTTAGTATTTCGGCCTTTAGTCTGTCATCCTCTGTTTCAGTACCATTTTGGTCACAGAGTGTCTGGACATTTTGTTTTGATCCAGCTACTGCTTTGACATAAGACCAAAATTTCTTAGGATTTTCTGCCACGTCAGTACATAGAACTTTACTTTCGAATTCATTGAACGCCTCTCGCATAGCCCTCCTCACACTACATTTCGCTTCGTGTAATTTTTGTTTGTCTGCAAGGTTTTGGCTATGTTTACGTTTGCTGTGAAGTTCCCTTTGCTTCCGCAGCAGTTTTCTAACTCGGCTGTTGTACCACTGTGGCTCTTTTCCATCTCTTATGATCTTGCTTGGCACATACTCATCTCACGCATTATGTACGACGGTTTTGAACTTTGTCCACTGATCCTCAACACTATCTGTACTTGAGACAAAACTTTTGTGTTGAGCCAACAGGTACTCTGAAATCTGCTTTTTGTCACTTTTTCTAAACAGAAAAATCTTCCTACCCTTTTTAATATTCCTATTTACGGCTGAAATCATCGATGCCGTAACCGCTTTATGATCGCTGATTCCCTGTTCTGCGTTAACTTTTTCAAGTAGTTCAGGTCTGTTTGTCACCAGAAGGTCTAATATGTTATCGCCATGAGTCGGTTCTCTGTTTAACTGCTCTAGGTAGTTTTCATTTAAAGCACTTAAAAAAATTTCACTGGATTCTTTGTCCCTGCCACCCATTATGAACGTTTGAGTCTCCCAGTCTATATCTGGCAAATTAAAATCTCCACCCAGAACTATAACATGGTGGGGAAATCTACTCGAAATATTTTCCAAATTATCCTTCAGGTGCTCAGCCATAACAGCTGCTGAGCCAGGCGGCCGATAGAGACATCCAATTACCATGTCTGAGCCTGCTTTAACCGTGACCTTCACCCAAATCATTTCACATTTCGGATCTCCGTCAATTTCCTTCGATACTATTGCACTTCTTATCGCTATAAACACGCCTCCCTCTTCACTGTCCAGCCTGTCTCTGTGGTATACATTCCAATCTGAGTTTAGGATTTCATTACTGTTTACGTCTGGTTTCAGCCAACTTTCTGTCCCTAGTACTATATGGGCGTTGTGACCGTTTATTAATGAGAGCAGTTCTGGAACCTTTCTATAGACGCTCCTGCAGTTTAATATTAGCACATTAATATTGTTATTCCCTGTTGCATTTTGCCTACTCCTACCTTGCCGCGTCTCAGGAGGCGTCTTGTCGGGTCTAGGGAGGGGATTCTCTAACCTAAAAAACCCCCATGTGCACTCCACACGTACTCCGCTACCCTTGTAGCCGCTTCCGGCGTGTAGTGCACGCCTGACCTATTCAGGGGGACCCTACATTTCTCCACCCGATAGCGGAGGTCGAGAAATTTGCACCCCAGATCTCCGCAGAATCGTCTGAGCCTCTGGTTTAAGCCTTCCACTCGGCTCCAAACCAGAGGACCGCGATCGGTTCTGGGAACGATACAACAAATAGTTAGCTCTGATTCCACCCTGCGAGCGAGCCTTTCCGCCTTCACCAATTCCGCCAACCGCCTGTACGAACTGAGGATGTCCTCTGAACCCAGACGGCAGGAGTCATTGGTGCCGACATGAGCAACAATTTGCAGTCAGGTGCACCCAGTGCTCTCTATCGCCGCCGGTAGGGCCTCCTCCACATCTCGGATGAGACCCCCCGGCAAGCAGACAGAGTGAACACTGGTCTTCTTCCCCGACCTTCCCGCTATTTCCCTAAGGGGCTCCATCACCCGCCTAACGTTGGAGCTCCCAATAACTAATAAACCCCTCCCCCCGTGTGCCTGCTCGGACCTTGCTGAAGGAGCAGCCACATTTTCACTCACAGGCAGAGCGGGCGATGCCACACGGCCAGCCTCCATATTGACCCTCCGCCTCGTGCGCCGCGAACGCCGCTGAACCCGCCACTCCCCTTGGGGAGAGGGTGGCCCAACCACGCCCGGTACCTGCGAAGATGTCTCGACAGCAGGGACAGTGGGTGAAGCATGTAACACCTGGGGTGTACCTTGCGACGCACCAGACTCCCCACTGCTGCTACACTCCGAGGCAGCAGCCTGAAGACGGCTGACCGCGGCCATCAACATGCTCAGCTGTTCGCGAACAGTGGCCAGCTCCTCCTGCGTCCGTACACAGCAGTCACACAGCCTATCCATCCTAAGGAATCAATTTACTGAAGAGAGTTAATCAACCTTTAACTAGACTGCTAATTCACTAAAGGCGGCTGTTTATTCACTAAACTGTGGTTGCTAGCCACTTCTTGTAGAAAACAATGAAAATAGCACTACCTGTCTCTGGACTGTATTGAAAACAAACACTAGCACTACTGGTACTATGGTTGACTAAAGGGACTCTCTCTGACTGTATTCAAAACAAACACGAAATCTATGGAACTATTAATAGCACTCGACAATTAAAGTTTCCTAAAAGCAAAAACACACGGAAGAAGAAGTGACAAGTAAGAAAAATACAGTTAATACTTAAATTATGGTAGCTCGCTGCACAGCAGACGTGAAGCGGACGGCGGTTACGACGACACTGACACTACTGGCACTATGGCTGACTAAAGGGACTCTCTCTGACTGTATTCAAAACAAACATGAAATCTATGGAACACTATTAATAGCACCCAACAATTAAAGTTTCCTAAAAGCAAATACACACGGAAGAAGAAGTGACAAGTGAGAAAAATACAGTTAATACTTCAATTAAGGTAGCTCGCTGCACAGCAGACGTGAAGCAGACGGCAGTTACTACGACATGATAAATTCATAGCACAGAAATATTTAACACTACACAAAGCCAATAACAATTTCCATACGAGAAGAAAGCAAGAAAATTTGTAAGTGCCATCTGAAGATGGATTTGTAATAAATCTGAAATCAGTAATGGTTAAATTTAAATAAACTTTTGACCAAGATATGATTCTACAGAGCATCTTCACAAATATGTGCTTTAACTTGAAGATTGTTGTTGGTAAAAGACCAACTGAAACCAAAGTAACATCAGTTATGCCCCAGCAGAGTACAACAGAACTGCAAACATTCACAATATAAATAAAAAATTTATTAGATAGTGTCAGCAGTAGGATGACTGAGATTCGACCAAATAGAACGACTCAACAAGGCTGGGCCAACTGGTCTGCGGCCATCAACGGCACACCATTGAGTGCAAACAGCTACATAAACAGCGGAAAAGCTGAGAAGTGGAGACAGCATTACAGTTAAACAAAGTCCGACAAGTAATAAAAAGAAAGAAAACGTGAGATACAGTGAAAGCGGAGTCCGAAAACCAATGGTGCATTAAGAGGACGAGACGATAGCAAAGTTAATACACAACTGACCCCATGTCACTGTGTAGCAGAACTTATAAGGCAGCTGGGAGCTCCAAATGGCCACCAGAACTATGTGTGATGCAGCAGCATACCTTGCTAGCACTATAGGCTGTAGCAGCTCTGCCTAGTGGCCAAGATCCAATTCCATGCTCTCCAGTGTGTTTTAAAGTTGCTGGGACAGGATATCAGACACCTGTCCATCGTCTGGCTGGAAGCATCCTGGATGACGTTTCAGAAGGTGAATCAGTGGTGCGATTGGTGTGCCAGCACTCCAGCTGGTGGGAGGAACTGGAAATGTCTGGCATTTTGCTGGGACATGGCAATGTGGGTGTTGTTGATTTTGGTTGTGGAGGCTGCACGAGATCTTCAGTGTGTTGAGTGACATGATGTGCCAACCCATGGGTGATGCTGACATCCATGTATTTTTCTCTGTATGAGCATGACAACAATGCTGTGCCTGGCAATTATTATCCTGAGTGCTGGGTCCAGGGCTCCTGAGGCTTTAAGATCAGAAGATGGAGAAACATTGGCTGTGTTCACTCATGCTGAAGCTTTGGGCTATGGTCTTGGATGTAAGTGATCCCGTATGTGCTCAAGAACAGTATAGGCACCGCTGCTGTGGTGGTTGCGGTTTCCCATGCTTTCAAAATTTGCTACTTAAATGTCAAAGTCAGCATAATATGATCAACTTCACAATTGGGTGAGATAGTGGACTAACAAGGTGATGGATAGAATTGTCCAAAATCCATTACCCCGAATTGCGGCCCCACTGTCGAATAGCATAGCTTGTAGAAACCCTTTTATGGCTCAAATCTGATCTAGCACATTTGTTGCAGCTTTTATTGTGTTGGACACCATGCTTACTACAAATGGTTATTTAGAGTAACTGTTCACAACTATTAGCCACATAGAGTTCAAAAAAGGGTTCAGAAACTCCAAATGAACAGGATCCCAATGTTGATAGGATGGGACAAGCAGCGAAAGATTGGGAGTCATGCTGCCTGATGTCAAGCACAAGGTAAACAGCCATGCACCATGGTTTCCACTCCCCTATTTAAGCCTGGTCAGTATATGTGTTGTCTTCCTAGGACTTTTATCCCTGATATTCCCCAGTGCCCATGAAGAAGTGGTTGTAAAATCTGTGGCTGCAGGGCAGCTAGAATGATGGATGACTATGTATCTACATAAGCATCTTTTAGGAGAGCATTGTTGATGACTGACCGACAGTGGTAGATGGGGGATCAGATATGGGCTTCTTAATTTTTGTTCTCTGAAATGTATGTGGTCCACCCATGGAGGACATAGAGCATGTAAGTTGTAATATCAGGTTGCAGTGAGTGTCGGCAGTAATTAGTGCAGCCATTGTAGAAAATCCTTCCAAGGTCTATCTCCTTTTTGCGTCTATGTGGAAACACAAAATTTCCCTCTTGTCCAAGGCAAGGTCTCATGGGAAGGAAAGATAGAAAGTCCACACTTGCATATTGTACCATTGGCTTATACTCAATTGCATAAATGTAAGAGCTCAGAAAAAGGGTCCAGCATTGGAGACATTATGCTGTATATTCTGGAAGGCTGTAGCATGGTCCAAATGGTACTATCAGCAGTTTGTAGTCTATGATTAAAGTAAAGTTAGTAACGAGTAGCTAAACATGGAAGTTTCATATGTGAGCCACTTCTGGGAAGAACCCAAAACAACAGTTCACCTTTCTCAAAAGAGCTTGCAGCTTTTATAAGTTTTATATGATGGAGTAGATAGTCAATAGCTCTTGCCTAGCAATCAGTGTGCTTGATCCCTTCATTGTTTAGCCAAGTGCCCAAGGTACTCCATTTGCTCCTCCAAACTTGGATTTCTCTAAGTGGCACTGCATCACATCATGTAGTAAATAACGTGTAAAGGTTTTGCAGGAATTCCCAATGTATAGCACCCACAACAATTAAGTTGTCTAGATAGTTAGGTGGAAGAGGATATGGGTATGGGTATGGGTATGGTTATGGTTAACTGTTCCAGGTATCACTGGAAGGTTGCAGGAGTAGAAGAGATCCCAAAAGGCACGCATCTGTATCTGTACAATCATAAGGAAACTTCGATAACTACGTTTTGCAACTTCTCATACAGTGATATTTGCAAATATGCATTGACAATGTCGATTTTAGAAAAATATTCTCCTACAAAATTTTTGTGAGGAGATCCTCTGGAAGTGGTATAGGGTAGGTTGCTACTTGTGCCTGACCATTGATTGTTGATTTAAAATTGCCACACTGCCAGAGGGAGCCACTGGGTTTCTTGACTACTACCTGGCACATGGTCAAGGTGCTTGTGGAATCGATCAAGTTCTTCCCTAAGGACTCTGGAATTGGGCACCATGTCTCGTCACAAGGAGGTATGAATCTGGAAATCTGTGGTGCATAACAGGACAGGTTCGAATACAGGTCACTGATGAAGAATCCAAACAAGAAGGCATCCAGACTGAAAACATTTCTGGTTGAGTGACTATTGACAATAAGCAGCGTTGTCAGCCATGTGATCTTGCAGGATGTGGCAATTGTGAATTAACCCTGAAGGGAACTGAACCATCACCTTATGCTTACCAGTGTATGGGAGGTTAGAGCTAATGTTAGAGAAACTAGATGAGTAGAGGTTTATTAAAGAAACTGTAGTTCCTGTGTCCATCTGCAAACAGTCATCTTTGTTCACAATTTTGAGGTTTATAAATAGCTTATTGGCAAAAGGACTGCCTGGGGGACTATTGCCTGAAGTTAAAGCACTATCTCTTGTGCATGTTGTGAACTAGATGTGATTGTCCAAGCAGTTTATGGCAGACTGTCGAGAGATGCTCATCCATAGTGGGTGCAGTGCGCCCAGCATTCTGTACACTGCACACGCAGGTGCTGTGAAGCAGAGGAGGAGGAGGAGGAGATTAGTGTTTAACGTCCCGTCGACAACGAGGTCATTAGAGACGGAGCGCAAGCTCGGGTGAGGGAAGGATGGGGAAGGAAATCGGCCGTGCCCTTTCAAAGGAACCATCCCGGCATTTGCCTGAAGCGATTTAGGGAAATCACGGAAAACCTAAATCAGGATGGCCGGAGACGGGATTGAACCGTCGTCCTCCCGAATGCGAGTCCAGTGTGCTAACCACTGCGCCACCTCGCTCGGTGCTGTGAAGCAGTCTGGGTGTGGCAAAAGTCCTCACTGCACATGCTGACATGGTATGACTGGCTGTTCAGAGACCATCGATACATCTTATATTGCATATAGCCGCTGATTTGAAAGTGGTTGGATGTAGTATCCGTTCACTGATAATGCTCTTATTTATATTAAAGATAAACATTATTTTCATGCTTTTTCTTACATGTCGATAAATCCAAGGTAATGTCGGTATTTAATTTTTTATCAAGAAGGCAAACAGCAGACACTGAATGATCTCAGAGACATGCCAAAATTTAACAAGAATGATGCTCATGAAACTCAACAGACTAAATCATTCCAATCCGATATTGCACAAGCTTCTGAATAATAAAAAGGAGTACAAGACTCCTGAGATGAATTTTTTGTGTCTGCCATGCAGCTGAATCCGCAGAATACACAATTACCAAAGGTGGACTTTGCAGTTCATCACAAGTTTGTTTAATGCGCACAAAAATATCATAGAAATGAGTACACAATTAATTCCAGTGGCAGTTACTAAACATGTTAAGTTACGAGCATAATGAAAACTTCATTTCAATAGTGCATATTTCATGACGACTCAAAATCCATGTTACTTCCTTGCATATGAGAGAAATTCCCTTCTATCAAGGTGTACTGATGGTTGTTTTTCCCCAGCACCATGTGCAGGTGAAATTGGAAGTGGCAGAATAATATTGACCAAAGCTGTGTTTCCGGGGATGCATCCCATTTAACTTTTTTGGAAAAAGATGAAACTATACTATATTTATATCAAAAGGCAGAAAAATCACACATGCTGCAGCATGTTTACACTGTGCAGGTGCTATGGATAGTAAACAGGGGAATATTGATAACAGGGCATAAAGTCTTTGTGAATTTCATTACATGTGCTCAGTTGGAAAGTAACTAAGCCTCACATACAGGCACACGAACAATATATGCAGTGTCAGCATTTGACAGAGAATGTGTACTTAGGCTCAAAGAAGCTGGTTAGAGTAATATCGAAATGCTCAAAATTTAAATAGGAGCTACGTAATAGTCTTATGTGGTCAGATTTTAAATACATTTTGAGAATGCATTGCTTTCATTGTTATGCAGTGATGTGATATTGCTTGTTCAGTTCTGTATTCAATGTTGAAAGAGATTAAGGCAAAGTGTGGAATTCTAATAGAGTTTTGGACACAAAATGAATAGTACGATTATGCAGTATTTCTCATCCCTAATAAATAAATAAAATGAATTTGTTGAGACTGATGATGAAAAATGGCAGGTGTGACAAAAGTAAGGAAAAAGAGTTGAAATGAAACTGTGTGTGCTGGAAATAAGCCACTCACATGTGGGCCTACTTCTATAAATAATGTCAACTGTATGGTATATTTTCTTACAGTAATAATTTGTAAACATCCGAGTTGGCACACTCAGAGTACCACTTTTTTTCCATCACTGATACTAACAAATTATGTAGCCTTCACCATACACACCATTTGGTTGACTAACTGGTACAAATACAGATTTAGAGCAGTAACATTTTCCTGTAATTGAAATACAACAGGGCATTCCCAAGGACAAGCAAGTTTCCACAGTGTACAAAACTGACACACCCAACATGAAATATTTCCTGAAAGGGGAAAAAGCAATGAAAGAAAGCAGTTGTATGTAGTGTGATCATGAGGAACAGAAAAAATGTAATGTGTTAGAAACTACATGAAAGAAAGTCACAATAAACAAGTGAATTCATATACAGAAAACAATAATATTCAGCCTTATTCATCTTATATTTTTCTTAATGTATATTACTCAGTTACTCTTGGCATCTACATACAGGTGACCATTGCATTCATTAGCAACATAGCCCTAATTAATATATGCACACAACCTCCTGCACAGCGACCCATGGTAATGCCCAATGTATGCACATTTTCAGATATAGTGTGTAACAGTGTCGCACCAAGATTCAAGTACCATCAACCATGTCTTAATCTTGTTTCTTGTACAGCCAGTGTACAACTGTCAATTACATTGTCAGTATAAGACATGACATTATCATTGTAACATACACTACCACTCATTAATTTCAGTACACCCAATAAATGACATCTAGCTCTCTGTAGATAAGGTGTAATACCATGGATACAGTTCAGGAAGCAAAGGAATAGTACAACAGTCATACACATCATGATTTTTGTTTGTGGTCATCGAGATACAATAGTATCCAACAAACAATGTTGTGCACATAAATGTTATGTACCTTTCTGATATGTTTGTTTACCTATTTGCCGACAGACACCACATTTGGTGCACCTGTGTTGTTCCCTGTAGTGATGTGATGTACGCAGCAAACAGCAAGCATTTTGCGATACGTAACATGTGGTCCCTGCATGTCAGTTCTTTCGTGACATTGAAGTGTGCACATCGCTAGTATCGCTCCACGAATGAAGATGTCCACAGAAAAATGTGCTGCAATTGTAGTTTATAACAGGTTTATCTATTCACCAAATTGTGAAACAGTGTAGTGTGTCTATAGGGGGAGTGCAATACGCCCTTCACCGCCACAAGACAACAGGTAGCAATAAAAATGTACCACAACCAGGATGACTCCGTAGAACAATTTAACTTTTGAGTGTGCATAACAAATTAAAACTATGTGTCAGACTGGAGATGAACACAAATATCTGCCTTCAGTAAACAGGCATAACCAATGAACAATCTGAGCACATTTCCTAAACCAGGGAGGGGGGATGGGGGGGATGGACAGAATGGTAGGAGGAGGGGGAGAGTGGATGATGGTAAATTTTTATCTGCTCAGTAATTGAAATACAACAGGCCATTCCGAAGAATAAACATTAAATTTTTCCCATTTGCTCTGATATTAATCAAATCGCACATACTGCTCAGCTTCCACAGTGCACAAAACTGACACACACAACATGAAATACTTCCTGAAAGGGGAAAAACAATGAAAGAAACCAGCAGTACGTGCTGTGATTATGCTGTATCTGAAAGGAGTACTATTTTCAATGGTGTTATGTCATAGTAACTTGTACCCCTTACCACCTTGATCTTTCGGAAAAGAGCACAGCTTCAATATTAGCGAACCCAATCTCCTGTGTCATGTCTGCAATTTCTCTCATTTCATCAGTGATCACGTCACCTTCTAGCATTGGCACAGCACCAGGGCACACTGAGTGATGTAAGTCCACAAATCTCTAATAACACTAATTGCCATCTTTATACTGAACTGTCACTTGAAAATCTTAATAGTAAGTTCCAATAATAGAGAAGGAAAGATGCTACTCACCATATAGCAGATACGCTGAGTCGCGATAGGAACAATAAAAAGATTCACACAATTATAGCTTTCGGCCATTAAGGCCTTTGTCAACAACAGTCACACACACACACACACACACACACACACACACACACAAATGCAACTTGCACACATGCCTGCAGTCTCAGGCAACTGAAACCACACTATAATTGTGTGAATCTTTTTGTTGTTCCTATCGCCAGCACCTCCGCTATATGGTGAGTAGCACCTTTCCTTCTCTAATATTGTTACATTCCATCATGGATTTTGCATTGTTTAATAGTAAGTTTGTCATTCGAATCACTTTCTTCTCTGATGTTGGAAAAAATTTTATGCATGTAGTATGTCTTGAATGTAGAAATAACTGCGTGGTCCATGGGTTGCTGGAAAGATGTAGTGTTCAGCAGCAGAAATGGAACTTCAGTGTTTTAATTTGAATTCAAAAAGGAAAGTGGGTAGTTGGGAACATTATGAAAGAAGAAAAGAATTTTGAAAGGGATCTTTTTCTTTTTCACAGTATGCCTACAATTCTCTATTTAGTTCATTAACAAATTGGCACTGATAATAACAGAAATCATTCAACATTTTTTATTCCATCTCCAACAAATTGCCAGTCTTCTCCTGTCACAACCCCTTAGTGCCCTAGAATCTTGAGAATATAAAATCACGTGGGGTTTCACTTTGCAATCCACTACAATGTTTTCACTGAAAAGAAGGGTGCATCAGTCCTTGGCATCTTTAAATCCCAGAACTGTTTTTCTTTCTTTCTCCCCCCCCCCCCTTACACACACACACACACACACACACACACACACACACACACACACACACACACAGAAATCAACATGCATGTAGGCATTTGTTTCAAAAATATGTCCGTTTCATCAAGGTTGAAAACATGCTTCAAAGTATAGTCTTTTTCTGTCACAATTTCTTTAAACATCTTTTTAAATTTCTTAGCTCCAATTATCTGGCACAGCTGCCTCTCCTGTCATTTTAATGTTGTGAAGACCAAAATTAAGCTTGAAGTGATCAAACCAACCCGAGCTGGTCAAGAAAGGTGTTGGATCGACTTCTGGTTTCATTAAATCTGCATACAAGATCTTGGGTTTAGCTCCAGAGAGAAGCACATGCTGTGTTAGTTGTGGCCTTCAATCCAATGGCTTAGCATTTTTCCCATTCTTTCCAAGAGATTTGGTCACTCTAGTCACACTTAAGATAGTTGAAGATTGAGAAGTTTTTCAAACTGATTTCACATGTCAAAAATAATTTTCACAGTGGAGTCACCATGCATCAAAGCGTGCTGAATGTCTAGCAATCCAAATCTTCTAACTTTGTTTCTACTGAATACTAACTCCGTACATGATTCTTTCTCTCAACAGGTACATTTTCTTTCCTTTTACCCAACATTTTAAATACAGGCTCTGTCAAGCGGCAGCTTCACAGCTCGGATGACCTAAACCGATGATTCACATCTTGACAAACACGACAGAAGATGCATGTTGAAATGCACTGAACCATTACTGCTTCAGCGTACTGTTAACAAATAGCAGCAGTGGACTTAAACCCAAAATTGTGTATAGGCGAACATACAGATAATGAATCTGGGTATAACAGGGTCTACCTGTATATGGCACATGACTAATTCTGTGAGGAGGACGTTAGATAGGCTTGTGTCTTGTACTTTCGATTTTCAAATGTAAAAATGTTGTTGGCAATATGGAAAATACCAGTAGATCATGTTGTGGTAACTCGGCTCGGTAAAAAGGAACTAATGAGGAAGATAATGGTGCCACTCAACAAGATAAAAGGAAAGTCGAGCGAAATTTGTGGATGAAATTAAATAAAAATTTACGGAGAACAGAAGATGCACATAAGGAAATGCAAAACACAACTATTCTTCTTCGAGAATGTTCAATACCAATAGAGCCACAGGAGAAAGCAATTTCAGGCACACACTTCTTAACTGAGTTACCTGGTTCTGACCTTAGCGTGTCAAGCAAAACCACAGTCTCACATAACAAAATTAGTAGCATCTGCACAGATGATGGTAGTATTCAACTGGATGCCAACATTCCCCTTAGGGTTGCAGATGTACTGTCAATAGATAAATAACATATTTTTAAGGTGAAGGTTCTAGAAGAACATTCAAAGATTATTTTGCAGAGAAGCAAAAGTTGGCTGTTACAAAACAAAAACATGATCTAGAAGAAAAACATCAGTTTGTTAGATCGTGAGAAAAGCCTTGAAGAAATGTTGTCCTTGAAACGAGGAAAAGAAAACTTGTCATATGCACAGTTGGGGACAATGTTCCTACCAAAATACTGGTCTAAAAGCACAAACAATGAGCGTTTAAATCCTATTTGTAACTGTCTATGCAACCAGATATATGACGAAACATACTCCAAATTTTGATAAAGGAATTAGGGAGAAATCATTATCTGGAAGTACCATAGGAAAAAATCACGTTATACACTAGGTGACGCAATGCCTACTGTGCAAAGTTCATAATCATGTGACTGACATGAACTGAAACTGTAGAGCAGCCATGACAACTATTTTTACAAAATGAACTTTCTACAAACTGAAAGACAATAGGAACAACGAGAATCAAGAGAAAACACTGCTGGAGGAAGCGAAAGAAGGCAAGATTACCTCAACAAAAATATGCAAGGTAATCACTCACCTAATTTCAGACAGAGATACAGAAGGAGGAGTGACATAAGAGTGAGCAGCCAAGGTCAACAGCATGCGCGCAGACCTGCGCACAACAGAATGGGTAGAACAGAATGGGTGCACCCCTTCTGAACACTTATGAAACCGTAAATATTATATAATGGAAAAGGAGGCATAAGATGATGGAGAGGAGGTCAACGATGATGCAACTGAACATGATGCAGGCCAGCAAAAAGGCTGAGTGGTACTCACAAAAAGACAGAACTGTCAAATGTTCATGAACAGTGATTTGTGTAGCGTATCATACTGTCTGTGTTAGTATACTGTATGTGTAGTGTTGCAACACTTATAATTGCAAGGACTGAGAATGTGAGAACATTATGTGCTGTGCATGTTTAGACTATTGGGCATATAGATGCTGAGTCACACTAGTTTTTACAGGTCCACTGCTGAAGCAGGTCACAGAGCAGAAGGTCTTGTGCTGCAGTCCAGCATCATGTCCTGTCTCATTTGCAGATGAAGAAAGCCAAAGAAGTGAGGTGTGTTCATGTACAAGGAGCTGTACGCTAGCTCTGTTTACTTTAAAATTTCTTCCGAGCATCTGGGAGATCACCAATATTGTCTAAGGAGCTAGCTGCTAACATCATCTGCTGCTGGGCCATGTAAATCAACCATACTGATGTGTAAATGTGCATGCTAATCAAGGCGTTCCCAACAGAAGAACACAACAAAATCAGCTGCTATACCCATCTGTCACAGAGTGTGCAAGTTGTTTAAAGTGTTGTGTGACAAAGTAAAACTGTCAATAACATATATTTTTCTTTTAGCAGACTGACCACAATTTGTATTACTTGCATCTTTTAAATGTTTTCCAACTATAAACATCACGGCTGATTTTGTAATGACACTGTCCCTTTTCGCACAGCTTGTACCCATAACATCTGTATGTTTATAAGACTATGCCCTTACAGTAGTAAAATAATATCTTACTTATAGAAAAAGTTAATGATCAGGATGACTAGCGTGGGAAAGAGATTAAACTGGAGTATCTCAAGTAACTTTTGACACTATTTTCAAGGATACTACCAGAGTACATCCGTATAGCAAATTTTGATATTTTTATTGCTGTTTAGATATACGACCAAATTAATTTCCACATATATTGTACGTCTACTTACCACATACATAGACAAACTGTAAACAAACTGCAATTTTCATTGTAGGGATGAGAGAATGTGAAGCGTGTCTGATATTTTTACTGTGTTACAGTATGATGACTCAGGAGGATGAAGTCATTGCTGACTGTTCATTAGTATGTGGTTTATTTGTTTCTCTGTAGATCTTGTTGTTGGGTCAAAATTTTCATGGGCTTGACAAGTTTCTTTTTGGGCTTTCAAGCAACCCTTCTTATCCCCACCCACTCCCCCTCCCCCCCACCTCCCCAATTTCAAAACTCCTACTGGGGGGCACTTAAGAAGTACACCACCATCATTGGAGTTCTGACATAGTAAATCATACACCTCACACATTGCTGGTTTCTGGAGCTTTCAAAGCTGAGCATGGTGTTTTTCTTCTCCCCCCCCCCCCCCCCCCCCCACCCTGCCGGGGCATAGACATCTTATTAATGTCAAGGAAGCACAAGCACTACTGCACACAAGCATGCATACATACAAATTGTCTAAAGAATGTGCTAAAGTGCTGATATGAGTGTGAAAGTATTACATCAGTCCATACGGTAAAAGCAATTTTTGATTCAGTTTATTCGTGGAAAGGTGCAAGGAATTATTTTTTAAATTGGAGGATGGTACTGCATCGTGGTCGTTGATCAATAACTTCCATTTGTGGAACATATTTCTATCTGAACATAACTGAAAAGGCTTCCATGGATTGTGATAATCTGACAAATTAATGAGGAAATGCATCATTGCAATGGCTACTTCAGCATGATAGTGGAATAAATTCAATTGTTAATACACATTTGGATGAATGGAGACATTGTTAGGGAGTGACATAGCGTGCTTAAAGAACAATAAAACCAAGTAATATGTTCTGTATTATTACTATTTCAAAGTGACATTTTTCCATTTTTAATTGAGAAATTTTGATATTTGTGAAGAAAAGAAGATGTGTTTGTGTTAGGTACTATGGCCAATTTCATATAGTAACAAAGCATGTTTTCTCTGTAAAGATTCCATACTCAAAGTCTGGTAGTGGTAAAAACTAATATAAAAGACCATAAGGGAGCTTTACAGCCTGTCAATAATGTTTCATTCACTGACTCTCAGCATAGTTATTTCGCAATATTGTCGCAGAAGAAGCTGGGTAGCACAGTCACTACAGTGTAGTGGTCATGATTTTAGACTGTTGCATGGAGGGTTATGGGTTGAAAACTCACCTGAGCTGTAAAATTTTAATTTCTATATTTGGTTCGAGTACATTCTAGAAGTATTCACAAATGTCAATAATCATCATCAAATGTCACATTATCGATGACACAGTGCTCCCATCAGACCACGAAAGAGCTGCCGTTTACGTGACGAGAAACCCGAGTTCGAGCCATACTCAACAGATCGCAATCTATCGGAGACAGAAGAAGAAGAGGATGTTACGATGACAGCAACTGTGTGCCACGACATGAGACAGCCTCCAGGTCCTCTGGTGATGATGGCCAAGATCAAAACATGTGGCTGTAGGTATATGAATGTATAGCCAAATTTAAAAGTGGGATGACACCGTGTGTTTGGCCAACATAATTTTCTACTTGGAGGGCACTGCCAAGCAATGGCATGAGAACAACAAAGAGAAGTTCACAAGCTGTGATGTATTCCAGGCAGCACTGTGCAAGTATTTCGGCGACACACAGTAACAGAAGTGCAAGGCTGAAGATAAATTAAAGTGCAGGGCACAGCATCCAGGAGAAACTACGGCATCCTACATTCAAGACATCTTGGAGCTGTAAAATAGTGGATCCTAGAATGAAGGAGGAAGATAAGGTTTCATATCTCATGAAGGGTGTTGCTGAGGACATATATCAAGCCCTACTCCTGAAGGATGTTTCTACAGCAGACGACTTCATAAAATGGCGGCAGTATATCAAGAAAATGCATCAAAAAAGAATTATCCACAAGAAGTTTGAATGGCTTCCAAACGTCATATCGATGTCTGTGATGGAGGACGCAACTGATTTCACAAGTGTTCTTCGTCAGATAGTGAGACAGGAAGTTCAGAAGGCACTTGGATTGTACAGCGGGCAAAAAACTGAGACGCTTCGAAAGGTCATAAGGGAGGACGTGGAACAGACATTGAACCCAATCTCTCATCCTTCATTTCCCTTTAAAACGGTGAAAAGGTCAAGACCCAGGTGAAGTTACATTCCTACAATGTCGCATGAGGAACCTGTTTGGGCACCAAGGAAGACTGACGTCTGGAGGACCCAGGGTAACCAACCAGTATGTTTCCACTACGGACGACCGGGACGTGCGGTGCACTATAGTCGAAAAAGGCTGCGGATATTTGATGACGCCCGTGCCAGAAGACAGCAGACCGATCTTAGCCGACACCAATTCCGGGACGACGAAGATGAACAAGACAATATGGGTGCATGATGACGTAGGTCACCATTGCCGCAAGCTTGCCCCTGGAGAGGATGCTCCCCAACATGCCGATCAAGGTCTCCATCGCTATTTAGAAGCTCGTGCTGGCCACCTTGCTGCCGAAACCTGGAAAACTAAAGGGTGCAACCTTCCTTGGAGGTGACGTCCCCAAAGATAAAAATCCTCCATCGTTGATCACTACAAAAATGATAGAAAACTACGTCGATTTCCTCATGGATGGCCGACCAGCACAAGCTCTTGTGGACTCAGGAGCATCATATTCAGTCATTTCCATGAAGCACCATCGTCAGTTGCAGAAAACCGGATTCGTCGACAACAAAACATCTCTGCTGAAGGTGGCTAACTGAAAATATCTAAAACCAACAGGAAGATGTGTCATTCGTGTGGGTATAAGTGGCCAACAATGCCCTTAGAATTCATCATCTTACAAGAGTATAGTCATGATGTCATACTAAGATGAGACATTCTGAAAGCTTCTCAGGAAATTATAGATTGTGTTCGCTCGAAGATTATACTAGATGAGATGAGATACTGTGGACAGGAACATGCACATCCGAATGTGTGGAGACTGTTTGCTGGATGAATTGATCATTCCTGCAGTCAGTGCTAGAAAGGTAGCTGTCATGTGTCATGCCATGCATCAACCCATTGATCTTGTAGTGGAATGTAAGAGAAGAATACCACTGAAGAATAACTTCGTCATCCCAGCCTCTGTCATCTTGTTTAAGAACGGATTTGGTGAATTGTGGATAGTTAACTGCAGATCCTTCCAACTTGCATGTGCGTAGTAAACACTGAGCCGATAATTGCTGAACAGCTGAGCGTCATATAAACCTACCGTGCCAAGTCTGTGGGCGAAATTGGCGCTACCATTACGAGACAAGATCTTCCATCTCAATTATCACCAGATCTCACTAAGGAATAACAGAAGAAGCTACTTGCCATTCTCAAAGAGTTCTCTGAATGCTTCAATTCACAGGTGAAGAGCAAATTAGACAAATCGACGGTGAAGCACCGAATTTGCACTGAAGACCATCAACCAATAAGCCAGAGAGCATACCGTGTGTCAGCAATGGAGCGTTGAATAATTCGCGACGAGGTAGAAAAAAATGATGAAGAATGACCAGTGGTACTCATCAGGAACAAGCATGGCAGCTGGCGCTTTTGTGTTGATTGCAGGAAGCTTAATATGATAACTAAGAAGGATGTTTACCCCCTTCCATGAACTGACGATATACTAGATCGTCTGAACTGGGCTAAGTTTTTCTCAACCATGGATATGTACTCGGGATACTGGTAAATCGAAGTAAATGAGGCTGATCATGAGAAAACTGCATTCATCACCCTGACGGCCTGTAGAGTCTAAGGTAATGCCGTTTGGTTTGTGTCATGCACCAGCAACTTTTAAACGGATGATGGATAATCTTCTAAGGCACCTGAAGTGGACGATGTGTCTTTGTTATTTAGATGACATTATAGTGTTCTCAGAGACATTTGATGAAAACGTAAAAAGACTGAGGGCCGTTCTTAAGCGTCTCCAACAAGGCACACTGAAACTTAATCCAAAAAAGTGTATCTTTGGAGCAAAAGAAGTCAAAATACTTGGACACCTTGTGTCAAATGAAGGTGTGCAGCCAGACCCAGAAAAGGTGAGATCTATAGTGGAATTTCCTATTCCTAAAAGTATTAGAAGTATTAGAGATGTGAAAAGCTTCCTCAGATTATATTCTAATTACTATCATTTTATCAAAGACTTTTGTATCAAAGCCAAGCTTGAAGAGTTGTTAAAAGCCAATGCTAAATTTATCTGAGGTGGTGCTCAACAAGATTCTTTCGATGTGCTGCGAAAAGCTCCGACGACTGACCCTGTACTTGGTCTGTATGATGAGAGAGCACCTACAGAACTACAAGCAGATGCCAGTGGGTATGGGATTGGTGCTCTTCTGGTGCAAATTTTGGATGGAAATGCTTCTAGGACACTTACAAAAGCCAAGAGAAACTCCTAAACTACAGAAAGAGAATGTCTTGCTGTGATCTGAGCCATGTACAAATTTCTACTGTATCTCTATGGAAGGCCATTCACAGTTGTTACAGACCATCATTCACTTTGTTGGTTGACAGGTCTTAAGGATCCAACAGGACGACTCGTCAGGTGGGCACTACGTCTTAAAGAGTATGACATTACCATAGTGTACAAAAGTGGAAGAAAACACCAAGATGCCGACTGTCTCTCAAGAAACCCTGTGCAAGACCATCAAGACTTTGATGAAGATAGTGACTGCCTTGCTGAACTCCAGGATCGCTCTGCTGAGCAGAAGAAGGGCACCACCATACCTGAAATTATGCTTGCCTTAAATCGGTCGGAAGTGAAAAGACGATTTAAGGTAGTTAATGGGTTACTTTGCAAGAAAAACTTTGATCCATTAGGAAATATGTGGCTACCAGTGATTCCTAAAAACACGCGCTTAGATGTTCTACAGAAATTCCATGACACACCTGAGGCCAGACATTTTGGATTTATTAAGACATACGATAGGATCCGCATGAGATTTTTCTGGCCAGGTTTATTTAGGAGTGTCCATCACTATGTGTCGCACTGTTGAGAGTGCCAGATGAGAAAAGTTCCTCAGAAATCACCTGGCCGACTGATATCAATTCCACCAGCCGAAACGCCTTTCAAGTGTGTTGAGATTGACCTCCTCAGACGATTTCAAACGTCTGCTAGTGGCAATAGATGGATTATTGTTTGCACTGATTATCTGACACACTACACCATTACAAAAGCCGTGAAAACAGCCGAAACATTCAAGGTAGCCAAATTCATCGTGGAAGACATTGTATTAAAACACAGTGCCCCAAGGTCGTTAATTACGGACTGAGGGAAAGTTTTTCAATCATATCTTGTGACAGAGATAAACCGTCTGTGCAACATTACTCATCACCCGATGAACCCGATGACAGCCTACCATTCACAAACTAATGGACTTACTGAACACCTTAATAAGACCTTGGGCGACATGCTATCAATGTTCGTCAATGTTGAGCAGAGCAACTGGGATGAGGTGCTATTTTTTTTGGTGTTTGCCTACAACACTGCCAAACAAAACACCACAGGATTTACACCATTTTTCCTGGTACATGGGCGTGAGGCGACTACAACGATGGACACTATGTTTCCGTTACATCCTGATGACATGGACGAAAACTACATCGGCCAGGTGTTAACCAGAGTTGAGGAAGCTCGGCAGTTAGCTTGACTCCGCATGCTGCAGGCTCAAGAAAACGATCTACGAAGGTATGAAGCGAGCCACTGACCTGTTGTCTACCAGCCTGGTGACCTCGTCTGGATCTTCACTCCCCTTCGAAAGGCTGGTCTCTCTGAGAAGCTCCTCAGGTGCTATTTTGGATCTTATAAGGTTGTAAAACAGTTGGCTGATGTTACTTATGAAGTTGAAGATTTCGACCCCGACACAAGACGATGAAAGATCAGAGATACAGCCCATGTCCTTCGACTGAAGCCCTATAAGGATCCTGCAAACCCAGGGTAAATTCAAAGCTCCAGTGTCAGGCAACAAGCGGAGAGGTGATGAAGAGTGTAGCGGCAAAGGAAGTTTTAAGAAGATCACTACCAGGGCGAACATCAGTCATCGTGAGTCGGAGTATGCAGGACCGATGACTCGTTCCCGGACTGGGAGGACATAACACCGAGACGCTGTTCTCTTAAAGGCGAAACTGAGTAGCACAGTCACCGTAGTGTAGGGGTTATGATTCTAGACTGTTGCATCGAGGGCCATGAGTTCAAAACTAACCTGAACTGTAAAATTTTAATTCCCATATTCGGTTCAAGTACATTGTAGAAGTATCCACAAACGTCAAGAATCATTGTACTGAAATGTTCTGTAACTCTATATACCGTATGTGTTCTGGCCGGAGGCAGTTCGCTCCGCACTCTTGTATGTGCAAGTGCTGAATAAACCTTCATTAAGTGAAGTTAGTGTTCATCATTCATCTAATTACACCTTCTTCTATGTGACAGTATACCATTTCCTGATAACCTGATGTCACTTATGCACAGAAGCTACTTATGGATCCTTTTTGTGTAACTTTTCCGCACAGTTGACTAAAGAAACTGAGAAAGTTGTGTACAGTACAAATTTGGACTTCATTAATTTGAAATTTGTGATAGTTCAGACTGATGTTTTATTGCAAAGTGAAATACTGCTTTACTTGCCTCGCTCATTTATTGTAAATGTTAAAAGTGTCCCTGCCCTTCCTATCACTTTATTTGTGGCCAATAACAATTAGCTTATGTATCATGGCTGGTCACAAGCACACAAAAAAGTCAAAGCCTGCTCAGTTTTGTTGCTGAAGTCCACATGCCAAGTCATATTAAATTCCATCCCCATGATCACTCAAATGTACAGTACAATGCAGTACACTTAATAAAGTTATTAGTAAATAGAGATTGTTACGTTTAGGAGATGACAGTGCTTATTAAAATCCAAGCCCATGTTTCTGTCCAGACAGCTATGCTGCAATTTGCTATTGCTAGGTCAACTATTTATGTCATTTTGAAAAATCGCACTGAAACTACTGACTCTGTTCTAAAACAAGATGAACCAGACAGTAAATACACTCCTGGAAATTGAAATAAGAACACCGTGAATTCATTGTCCCAGGAAGTGGAAACTTTATTGACACATTCCTGGGGTCAGATACATCACATGATTACACTGACAGAACCACAGGCACATACACACAGGCAACAGAGCATGCACAATATCGGCACTAGTACAGTGTATATCCACCTTTCGCAGCAATGCAGGCTGCTATTCTCCCATGGAGACGATCGTAGAGATGCTGGATGTAGTCCTGTGGAACGGCTTGCCATGCCATTTCCACCTGGCGCCTCAGTTGGACCAGCGTTCGTGCTGGACGTGCAGACCGCGTGAGACGACGCTTCATCCAGTCCCAAACATGCTCAATGGGGGACAGATCCGGAGATCTTGCTGGCCAGGGTAGTTGACTTACACCTTCTAGAGCACATTGGGTGGCACGGGATACATGCGGACGTGCATTGTCCTGTTGGAACAGCAAGTTCCCTTGCCGGTCTAGGAATGGTAGAACGATGGATTCGATGATGGTTTGGATGTACCGTGCACTATTCAGTGTCCCCTCGACGATCACCAGTGGTGTACGGCCAGTGTAGGAGATCGCTCCCCACACCATGATGCCGGGTGTTGGCCCTGTGTGCCTCGGTCGTATGCAGTCCTGATTGTGGCGCTCACCTGCACGGCGCCAAACACGCATACGACCATCATTGGCACCAAGGCAGAAGCGACTCTCATCGCTGAAGACGACACGTCTCCATTCGTCCCTCCATTCACGCCTGTCGCGACACCACTGGAGGCGGGCTGCACGATGTTGGGGCGTGAGCGGAAGACGGCCTAACGGTGTGCGGGACCGTAGCCCAGCTTCATGGAGACGGTTGCGAATGGTCCTCGCCGATACCCCAGGAGCAACAGTGTCCCTAATTTGCTGGGAAGTGGCAGTGCGGTCCCCTACGGCACTGCGTAGGATCCTACGGTCTTGGCATGCATCCGTGCGTCGCTGCGGTCCGGTCCCAGGTCGACGGGCACGTGCACCTTCCGCCGACCACTGGCGACAACATCGATGTACTGTGGAGACCTCACGCCCCACGTGTTGAGCAATTCGGCGGTACGTCCACCCGGCCTCCCGCATGCCCACTATACGCCCTCACTCAAAGTCCGTCAACTGCACATACGGTTCACGTCCACGCTGTCGCGGCATGCTACCAGTGTTAAAGACTGCGATGGAGCTCCGTATGCCACGGCAAACTGGCTGACACTGACGGCGGCGGTGCACAAACGCTGCGCAGCTAGCGCCATTCGACGGCTAACACCGCGGTTCCTGGTGTGTCCGCTGTGCCGTGCGTGTGATCATTGCTTGTACAGCCCTCTCGCAGTGTCCGGAGCAAGTATGGTGGGTCTGACACACCGGTGTCAATGTGTTCTTTTTTCCATTTCCAGGAGTGTAAAAACTCACATCTGGACTGAAACTGATCACCACTGATGATGGTGTGCACACTTAGTACAAACAATAACAGTCTGTCAAGAGTTCCACTAAAAGGAGTTGAACAGCAGGTTGCGACGGAAAGATTTACTGATAAATTCGGACAAATATGTCTCAAGGCTAGTACTGGATAAGTAATAGCCACAATATCTCTAATAGTCAGGTGTACGAGGAAAGTTTAAATACAGATATTACAACCACTAAATGATTCTGTGAAGGATTAAAAATTGTTTTAAAAGAGGAACATATGTTTTTGTCAAAGATCTGCAACACACATTAATTATGGGAGTCCATCCATGCCTGGCAATATATGGGCCAGCAAAAAAGACAAAGTAGTTCACCAGACAGACATAAAGCAAGTAAGGGATTAATCACTGGTCTTTCATATGCAAATGCTGATCATTCACACCATTTAAAACCAGCCATAATCAGGAGATCTGTAAAACCTAGCACAATCAAAACTGTTACACAGCATCTCCTCGTCATCTCTAAAGCTAACAAAAAGGCTAGGGTTACCACACAGTTATTTTCTCACTGATTCAAGAACCACTTCATCGCTGAAGCCTGAAAATTCCAATTTAAAAAGTTAAAATTTCAACTGGTTGAGTGATTTTTTTCTCCGTCCATACACTATATCACTGGTCTAGCCCGTAGATCAAGGAATGATCCGTATTTGTAAGTGCCTTTATAGACACAAGAAACTTGACAAATGCATTGTGCTCTTCAATGCTGAAGATAATGGTGAAGGCAATATAAAGTAATAGAGTCTAATGAAACTGAAAGTTTATAATGCCAAGAGTGCCACTATCAGCAGTTGGAGAGAAGTCAAAACCACGACCCTTCAAAATGATTAAACAGTTTACAACAATGGGGGATGTTTGGAACTCCCTGCATAAAGGCGAACAAATCCTCACTGAAGACTGAATAATAGACCAGGCCCAAGGAGTATCCAGTGAAAAAGAGTAAGTAAATGATGTCAGTGAATGAACAGGTAACAGACCAATGCTTAAACTGTCACATCCAGGGGAAACTTTAGACACGCTTATCAACTTTACTGACTTTAATCCAGATTAAACAGACCAATGCTTAAACTGTCACATCCAGGGGAAAATTTAGACACGCTTATCAACTTTACTGACTTTAATCCAGATTACCTGAAGTATTACCTTACACTAAAAGAGATGCAACAGTAAGTGATAACAGAACAGTGCACAAAAGAGTCTCAACCAAAAATACATTCATTCTTCATGCCATATCAATGTACATTTTGGATGAAAATATTGCCATGGTATCAACGTAAGGTAGTAGCTTCTCTTTTGGTAGCTGTGGACCTATCATTGTAGATCCAGATGTCAGCAGCACATAACTGACCAAGTACGTATAGTAAATGTAGCACATAAATTTCCAGTCTAGAGCAGACTTTCACTTTGGAATACATACAGTAGTGACATGTGCAGTAGGCTACACATTGAGAAAGCTTAATGCAACCTTTGAGTATGTATGGTGTTTCATTCTTGTGGTATCATTACATTAGCTTCACTGTCTGCCCCGGTAGCTGAGTGGTCAGCATGACAGACTGTCAATCCTAAGGGCCCGGGTTCGATTCCCGGCTGGGTCGGACATTTTCTCCGCTCAGGGACTGGGTGTTGTGGTGTCCTAATCATCATCATTTCATCCCCATCGACGCGCAGGTCGCCGAAGTGGCGTCAAATCGCAAGACCTGCACCAGGCGAACGGTCTACCCGACGGGAGGCCCTAGCCACACGACATTTCCATTAGTTTCACTTAAATATAGTGAGCAGTATTTCACATACTATTACAGTTAATCTAGTTTTTATTTAATCACAACATAAATTGTGTGTTATATTCCTAATTATAGCTTCAGATAGCTACTTTAGAAAACGTTTCTCCAAGTCGGACGGTTGATAATTCAAACTGGTATTAACCCCAATTAGTCCTAAGTAGTGAGGTTTCACAACATTAATATCCATTTCAAGATGTCATATGCAATATATTTTAAGACAGTAACTTCCATTAGACATAGCATGCTGCATTTTATCAAAGTTTCTCAAGGTAGTCATGATAAAACGCGTGGTTTCTAGTGGTCTGAAAACAAATACCACTCTCTTTATTTTTCCACAAGACAAATAAAATTGTTGAGGCTTTCACGCCACTTCTTGTGATGTTGCCTGCTGATGAACATCTATGTATTTTTGGGTGACACTTAGGGGTTTTCCTGATGGTTTGCTAGCAGGAGTAGCAGGTGCTGCCAACTCAGTAAAGAGGAGAGGGGGAGAGTGGATGTGAATCTTTGATACCAAGATGAGTGCAAACCTGACATGTCACACCAAATATACATTGGAAATAACTCATCATCATAATCTAAAGTGCACCTCTAGATCTGTTTATAATAAATGTGATTACACATAAGATCACAGCAAATATGCCATAGAAAATTTTAAATTACTTCATTTAAGTAAACACTGGGGTCCATGTGCATACAGTTTCAGTGTTTTCCAGATACTCTGTGTGCCAGCTTGTGTAAATGGTGTCTACACTCAAAACAAGAATTACAGTTTGAGGGCTCATTTTTATTTTTATTCGGATGCATGCAAGTCAGTTACATTTTTGTCTTTTGTACTTTCTGTAATTATAGAAGTGAAGTGAAACAGTTTTAGTCATCATATAATCAGTGTACTGGAAACCTAAGTGTTTTCAGTAAGCTCCCTAGTTCCAAATCAGTGGAAGTCAGAACACTGGGGCCACTAGAATTTTGTCGCTAACTATTACCAACCTTGTCAAAAAAACAATAGAGTTTGCAGTAGCACTACAAAAGCTGTAACTGAATTATGAGGTTTTTTGTGCTCTGTCTATCAGTGGTGATTCCTAAAACTCCTTTCTGGAAAAAGAAACAGGAAATCACACGTGCAGATGTGGGAAGGATGGGGAAGGAAATCCGTTGTGCCCTTCTGACACCATCCCAGAATGCCTTAAGAAGTTTTGGGAAATCAAGGAAAACCTAAATTAGGATGACTGTACAAGGATTTGAACCATCATCCTCCCAAGTGCTATTCCAGTGTGCTAACCGCTGCACATCCTCACATGGCTGAAAATAAAGTTCATCACTCGCATTGAGAGCAGGTCGTAAGAACGAAGTGCAAGGCATAGTTATAGTGGTTGCAGTGTGTGTGTGTGTGTGTGTGTGTGTGTGTGTGTGTGTGTGTGTGTGTGTGTGTGTGATGGGGGGGGAGGGGGGGGGGGCAGACTTCGCTCTGCATAGCTCTCCCCCTAACAATCTGTGTACTGGACAGAGTTTGCTTCTTCTGAGCCCTGCACCTCTATCGATTATTGCTGAAGAACTTTTGTAAAGACTGCATGCCTGTTAAATAAAATGCCTGCTTACTAAGCTGTGTGCAAATGGGTGTGAAACTTGTGTATAATATGAAAAATCTAATCTGATGTCGTGTTCAGCAGCACACATGCTGCCAATAAAAGACAACATGAAAAGCTCAGCAGTTTCTAAAAAAAAGTCCTTAATTAGACACACCAATAATCCACTTCTTCAGTTTCTTCAACAAATTTCTTATCCGTAGCAGAGGGCTGGGAAGTGAGTGGCAGGCAGGAAGGGGGGAGTCTGTAAACCACATTTGTAACAAAACTGATTCAGAAAAAATGTTTAAAGACGACACGCTCCACTCAGAAAGCATATTAATACACAAAATGACTGCAGAAGAGGTTAACATATGAGATGTACTGCAATAGCCAAATGTCTAAACCTTTAAAACAAGATCTAACCATACTCTATGCTTCACATTGCTCAGGAATTACAAAATGCTAATTTCATGAGGTGAATAAGTTTTGTCAAATTTGAAGGTGTGCATTTTCAACAATGTATGAGGACAAATATGCTTACTCTGTAACAAGATATTCAAGAATTTAGCTGTGCTTGACATAAGAATTTGTAGCCTGCAAGAGCATCTCATTCAACAAACCAGGACCAATAGATACACTATGTGTAGGGACACTCAACAAAGAGACAGCCGCTTCGAATCTTGATTGTGGAAGAAACGTTCCCCATCGTTATTTGCCAACAATGAAAGGACAGGTGTTGGTGTGAAGACTCTGCTTCTTAGAATTTGTGCCAAGTTCCTGGGCAAAATTTCAAACTTTTTTGCAGTGGCATATAAAGACAGGGCATGTAAGTGCTGATGGTGATCTGTCCAAGTTTGACACCACCTTCGGTATATGCCGGCATTGTGTTCTACAAGGTCCCTTCTATCATCATCATAATCACTATCATAATCATCATCATCATCATCATCATCATCATCATCATTATCACCACCACCACCACCATCACCATCATCGAACAAAAACATCATCACCACAACATGAAACAATTAAGACACGAAACACACACACACACACACACACACACATTTTCTGAAGAGAGGTGTCAACCCACATAACAAAAGGAAACCTTCACAGTTAGGTGGTTGAATCTACCCCTCAACATCATCTAGTCAACACTGTCACATGACTTTAACCACAGCTATGACAACAAGGCCACCAATAAAACTACACTCATTGGGCACTAAGCTGCTATGCCCTTTGGGTGAGCTTGCATTGGATTTCTATTCTTTGCATTATTAAAAATGTACTTTCATCTGGCACATGCATCTGATGTGTGTACTTGCTTGCTTTCAATGAAACAACATCCTAATACATACATGTTGAAAAGATGTGACCACAACAATTTTATGAATGCTGCAGCCTACCATGGAACATTTGTCTGCCTTATTGGTCAGTTCCATTTATTTATCACAAAATGAATCTAAACTGTACTTTTGCTTCAAGTGAACAGTGGAGCACTTTTATTGGTCTTCACAGAAACCACAACAGAGGTTAATCTAGAGTAGGAGTTATGTATTAACCAACAGCAATAGTGACAATGCTGTTACAGGCAACTGGTAATATAAATAAGAGTAATGCAACTGAAACCATGAATTCATAGGAGCTTCTCTGATCTTTAGGTCAGGAAATGACTACTGAAATTACAACTAATATTTCAAAAACCAAACATGTGCAATTTTCAGTAATGTTCCACATAACATAGAGTGAAGACTGGAGTTACATATAGCTTCAATTAGAGGCTGCAAATGTGCAAGCAGAGTGCTGATAAGTCCCTCGCTTTTCCTACTTAACGAAGGACAGGTTCTGACATTCTGGCGTTAAACGTTGTTCTTTACATTATGTATGATAATAATTGTGTAGTAGTAACATAGGTTTCTATTTTTCTATGCAGTTTTGAAGAGAGCATGGTGCAACACAATGGAGAATTCATAGTGAAAGAAAATCACATTGTGATTACGCATCCTTTTTAAAAAAAGGAAACGAAGCCAAACAAATTCATTGCGAAATGTCTGTCACACTGGGTGGTAACTGCCCTTCCTACTCTGCTATCAACTACTGTGTTGCTGCATTTGAAACAGGGCATTTCAGCACTGAAGATGAAGAGCATCCTGGAAGGCAAAACCATGGACACTGTTCATTTTATGATCCTGGATGATCGGAGGATAGCTGCTAAAAAGATAGCAGAGACACTGGGCATATACCGAGGATGTGTGGGTCGTGTTATTCATGAGATTTCGGACATGAGAAAGCTCTCAGCAGGAGTGGTTCCCAAATGTCCCAACGCAAACCAAAAGAATGAACGCATGGTTGCTTCGCAGTCTATTTTGGTCCAGTTTCACTAGGATCCTGTAGGATTTTTGGACTGTCTTATCACCATGGATGAGACATAGATATACATTATGACCAAAAAACAGTCCAAAGAATAGACACACAGTGGTTCTCAATGTCCAAATAAGTTCAAAATATAAAGGTCGGCAAACAAGTTGCTCAGATTCATTTTCTGGAATACAGATAGCACCCTACTTGTAGACTACTTACAACACGGTAAAACCATCATGGCAAAGTAATATGTTGAACTTTTTGACAAACTGATGCAACAATTCATCTTCAAATTTTGGAAAAAACAGAGAAAATGATTCTTGTTTCTGCAAGACAATGCTCCTCACCACAAGGCAGCCATCACACAGCAAAAATTGGCAGGCCTTCACTTTGCAATCCTCAAACACCCACCCTATTAATGTGACTTGGCCTCCTCATGCCAATATCTGTTCCCAAACTTCAAGAAACATCTCAAAGGAAGACAATTTCTGAACACTGAGGAAGCCAAAAAGGTTTCACATGAGTGGCTTGCTCCATAATACTTTTTTTTTCTCTTAAGGATGGGTTAAAGAAACCAGAACAAAGATGCCATAAATGTGTTGAGCTCAAGGAGGAATATGTTGAGTAATTTCAAATCCATGATAGTATTTTTTTTTTTTTTGGAGCTATGGATTTACCAGCACCCATTTGTAATATTAGACATGTTTTAGCAATGTCAACCAGTATTAATTCATTAATCATGTTTCACGTACTTACTAAGAGTTGTTGATGTGACTCACCACATTTCTTTCATTAATACAATTAACATGCAACACTTTGACAAAATGAGGGTAAGTTAAACAGGCAATCCTTTGTAAGAAATTGTCCATCCTTTCCACAAAAATAACCACATGGGCTGTATGTGACAGATAACAGAAAAATCCATAATAAAAGAAACCAACACACACCTTAAATTATGCCCAAACTAAACAAGCAGAAATTCCTGCTTTTGAATTAGTGCCCCGTAATAACTGTAAACGAAAATCAAATGAAAAAAAAGAAAGAAAGGAAAAAAAGACATACCTGGCTAAAGGTTCTTCAAAGATGCCCAATTTAATTAGTAATGACATTAGGTCTCCTCCAGGAATGTAGTCCATAACAAAATATAAATTGTCCTTATCCTGGAAGGAATAATACAGTTTCACAACCCACTCATTATCAGCTTCAGCAAGAATATCTCTTTCCGCTTTAACGTGAGCCACTTGGTTCCTCTTGAGAACATCTGCTTTTCGTAAAGTTTTCATGGCATACAAGTGATGGGTATCAATTTTACGCACTAAAGCCACTTCACCAAATGCTCCAACACCAATTGGTTTTATTTTTGTGAACATTGACTTGTCCATCTTGGCACGTTTTAGGCGAATATAGTTTGATTCTTTTTGTGAGAGCATTTTACGCATCTGGCACTGTGCTTCTGCACTCAAACCTATTTTGGACATTTCTGTCTCCAATTGCATACGGCGGACTAACCTCTGTTTGTGCGATTTCAGCACATTCTCTACATGTTGTTCCATGAAGAACTTGAAAGCTTGAGGGGAATAGTTGCGCACTTTGCAGTCTCTGCGCTCTTCTTCTTTCTCTTTGCTAATATGTTTACGCTCTGGTATGGGAGACTGATGGTCAATCTTATACGGTGGGGGTGCTGGTCCAGATCTTCGTTCACCTCCATTCTGTGAATTTGCTTGTGAACCCTTGTTCTTATTGGCTACAGAAGACGAGGTGGTGGGTGGAAGTGGTGGTGTCTGCTGGGGGTTCTCAGAAGGATAGGCAGGCAGTGGAGGCTGAGGTGATGGTCTGCAGTCATTAATCTGCACTGATCCTGGACTGTCAGCACGAACCACACCTTCAGGAACAGCTGGTGAAAACTTGCGTTGCAGTGGCGGGTGATGACTATGGCCCGCAGCTTGCTGGACTGCTGGTGAAGGACGTGGCGTAGCTGCACTTTCCACAGTGGAAACCTGAGCACCACTTGCTACAACTCCGTCATCAGCACCCGGTAGTGGACCATACGGTGGAGGTGGCAACGGATGGTGGTGATGTCCTCTTGATGCGGCAAGTGCTTGCATAGTGATGGCATAGCTAGGAGGATCTGTTGTGGGTACAGAGACCTGGCTTGGGGTGACTGAACCAACAGAAGACTGTTGTACAGGTACAGGAGGTGGAGTTTGTTTTTGAGCAGCAGCCACTGCATGCTGTTGCTTCTGTTGCAAAGACAACGCATACGAAGGGGGTGGAGGCTGTGACTGAGTTGGAGGCTGTGCAGTAGGTGGGGGTGCTGTTGGGGCAATGGCTGTCTGTAGAACTGGTTTTTGAACCTGTGTGCTCTTCACGGATTGCATGATGATAGGAGGTTGCGTCTTCGCTTGACGTGCACTCCAGGCTAACAGAGGTGTCGGCCGAGCGACAGATGAAGCTGAGGGTGGAGGACTGGCAACAGAGACTGTAACAGGGCTAGGTGAGCCAGCTGATCCTGGACCGGAGTAGATTCCTGATGATGGGCTCTTCCTGTATTCCTGCTGGGACTGTGTGGGGCTTTGTCGACTTTGAATTGATACAGTATATGATGGTGGAGGTGGGGGTACAGTAGGTGATGGAGGTACTAAAGGGTAAGGGGGTGGTGGTTCAGAAGAAAGGGAGCCACTACCACCACTACTGCCGCCTGCAGCAGAAACACTTGGTCCACCACTGCTTCCAGTAGAACTGGATGGATACAGGTTCAATGCCTGCATCTGCTGAGACAGCTGCTGCTGCACCTGTAAATTATGTAAATAAATGCTGTTTTAAATGAAATTTACAATTTAAGCAAGTAAGTAATATGACGGTAGCAGGCAGTACGATTCTGTAACTGAAGCTTACTATTTTTATGGAAACATTCATGACATTGTTCTCTCTACAAAACACGAGCATAAAATCTGTCTTAGCCCTCAAAGAATAATGTACAATAATATGAAACATATTTCAGTTAGTAACTCAATACAATATTAATAAAAAATTACTAATAACACATGGCATTCTTTATACACTAAGGCTTTGCTTAGGCAACTATACATGGTCTTACAGAAGATGGTACAGACATATATTCATCCAAATACATCTATATATATATTCAACGAAAGCGTTGGTATGTTGATAGAGACACTAACAAACACAAACACACACACAAAATTCAAGCTTTCGCAACCCATGGTTGCTTCATCAGGAAAGAGGGAAGGAGAGGGAAAGACGAAAGGATGTCAGTTTTAAGGGAGAGGATAATGAGTCATTCCAATCCCGGGAGCGGAAAGACTTACCTTAGGGGGAAAAAGGGACAAGTACACACACACACACACACACACACACACACACACACACATATCCGCACATATACAGACACAAGCAGACATATCTGATATATCTGCTTGTCTCTGTGTGTGTGTGTGTGTGTGTGTGTGTGTGTGTGTGTGTGTGTGTGTGGGCGCGCGTGCGAGTGTATACCTGTCCCTTTTCCCCCTAAGGTAAGTCTTTCCGCTCCCGGGATTGGAATGACTCCTTACCCTCTCCCTTAAAACCCACATCCTTTCGTCTTTCCCTCTCCTTCCCTCTTTCCTGATGAAGCAACTGTGGGTTGCGAAAGCTTGAATTTGGTGTGGGTGTGTGTGTTTGTGTTTGTTAGTGTGTCTATCAACACACCAACGCTTTCGTTTGGTAAGTTACATCATCTTTGTTTTTAGATATATTTTTCCCATGTGGAATGTTTCCTGCTATTATATTCATATATGTATACTCAGAAATACATAGTTTGATATTTGCGAGCTTGATATTTTTTAAAAGCTTGTGGACAGTGGAACAGCAACATGCCACCTGAGGCAGATGATGGTTGTGTCAGAAGAAAACATCAAATCAGAGGACAGTATGGCCTCCAGAAGACTCATTGCAAACTGTGATACAGAGAAGAGCCATAGGAAATATCATGATGATTATGTTTCATTACATTTTGGTATCTGTTCTAAGACAAAAACATGAAAATTACGTTTATGTCTTGATGTCAGCCTTTGGCCAAAGAACTTATACAATACTGTATTAAATTTTGTTCTGGGTGTTAAAGATAGAAAAACTTCAAAGAAAAATAAATATACAGATGATGATGCTATTAACTTAGTGCTTGATTTTAGATTTTAAAAACAAATGAACACCAGAGGTTGGAGAAATAAGAGGAGCACTTGTGCATAGTCCATACAGTTTTACCCAGTGCAACAGAGAGAACTTCACTAAAAAATGTACATGCCTCTGAGTTAAAAAAAAACACACAAAAGTACATGAAATACAAAAATGGGTTCAAATCATAAAATGGCAGCTCCATTAATAGTTAACTGTTGTATTCAAATCTACATTGAAAGGGTGTGGAAAACTGTGTGTAGAAGGTCATGTGACACCAGCAGTCTAAAAAAAAAAAAAAAAAAAAAGTGTGATTTTCTCCAAAGGATGTACTTTCAAAGCAAATGCTACACTCTCAATTTTTAATTACTGTTTAATTCTGAAGCTTCATCTCCATCCAATGTTTTCTTAATACATTCCACTGCCTCACTCGGTCATCATCACATATGGGAATGACTGACAAGTTGCTCTAGTGTTTAAATTTTTACACCAAGGTCCCTACTTTCTAGAGTTTTAATCAAGGAGAGTTAAACTAAAAATATACTACTCTACAAGAAAACTGTAATTCAGTGTTGGGATCATTGCACATTAATAAAAACTGATCAATATTTATAGTAACACAAAAAAGTACAGCACAATTACTGAACATTAAACGTAAATGCATAAAGTCAGTGTTTTAAGTGGTTGCTATGAAGATCTCCACAAATCAGAACAGCCATGATCATTCATAATACAAAGCATATCATTTAAACAGTTTGTCCAACATGACATTGGATAATGCATTCTTGATTATGATCCAACAGCATAATGACAATTAAGGTCATCCTAAAAAGTCCACCTGTTGCCAATCAGACTGCCACTGTGAGTACTGTAATTGAGGGTGTGTTTGATTTAGTGTGAAGGGTAGCTTACATAAAGGGCTACATATACTGATGGGGAAAAAAAAATCGCAACACCAAGGAGGAGTTGTGCAACACAAATGAAAGTTGGCAGGTATGTTTCTGCATCTGAAATATGATGTCTATTCAAATTTTGCACCAGCTGCATTAGAATGGTTTTAGTAGCACCACTATGAGGATGCAACTCAGATTTGCGTTAAATAAAGGCTGTTATGGCTGTGAGCGTTAGTCACCTTTGAGGTTGGGTGTGGTGCATTGATGTTAGTCAAAAATACCTTTAAGGCAACAAAGATGCCTCGATGAGTTTAAATGAGGTCATGTAATAAAGCTACAAGAAGTTCAATGTTCTTTCTGAGATATTGCAGAAAGACTTGGCAGGACTGTAGTCACTGCATATGACTGATGGCAGTAGTCACAGGAACATACATGGGTTGTTCAAAAAGTAAGGTGACTTTTCAAATTGCACAGCAATGTACATTCGATTATCGATTTATTTATTTTTTTGTTATGTTGGTACACATGTCCCGAAAATATGCTCACAGTTTCAAGTGTACAGCATACTTCGTTTATTTTTGACAGATAGAAAGGTCAGATGTGTTTTAGTGTCCTCGGCAATTTTTTATTTTTATAAAAAATTGAGCAAAGATTTTTTAACAAATTTTGTGTGAAAAATGAGATCACATCATAACATCAAAGCTGTTCAATTACCGTGACGTAGTGGATCATGAATTTTTTTCTCAAGGTTGTATGGTCAATAAGGAGTACTACCTTGGTGTTATGCACTGCTTGCAACAAGCAACACGCAAAAAACTCCGGAATTGTGGAAAAACAATTCATGGCTTTTCATCACGACAATGTACCTGCTCTTTCGTTGTTGCTTGTGAGAGATTTTTTGGCCAAAAACAACATGGCAACCATGCCTCAGCTGCCATATTCACCGGATTTGGCCCCTTGCAACTTTTTCCTGTTCCCAAAACTGAAGAGACCTATGAAAGGAGGAAGATTTTCAACGAATGAGGAAATAAAAACTGGAAGTACTCAAGGCTGTGCCAAAAGGTGCTTATGAGAAGTGCTTTGAGGACTGGAAGAAGCGTTGCCACAAGTGTATTGTATCTGAGGGGGATTACTTTGAAGGGGACAACATGAATATTGATGAGTAAATAAATATTTTTTCATAAAAATATCAAGTCACCTTACTTTTTGAACACTCCATGGGTGCAAGAATATCGGGTTCCAGATGGTCACATGGCACTACCGAGATGAGTGGCCATTGTGTTTGGCATGAGACTCGGGCACATCATGCAACATCTGCAGCAGCAATCTGAGCAGCAGTTGGCACCATAGTGACCCAACGAACTGTTAGAAATCAGTTATTTCAAGACAGCCCCAAGACAGATGCCCCATAGTGTGCATTCCACTGACCCCAAACCACTGCCATTTGCAATTTCAGTGGTGTAAAGCGAGAGCTCATTGGACAGCTAGGGCGTAGGTCTGTTGTGAACTGCCTTGGTGCCAGTGATGGCTGTGTGTGGGTTAGGAGGAGGCTAGTTGAGAGCTTGCAACCGAGCTGCCTGCATGCTAAACTCACTGGACCTACACCTGGAGTTATGATCTGGGGTGCTATTTCACATGACAGCAAGAGCACTCTTGTGGTTATCCCGTGTACCTTGCCTGTAAATTTGTACGTAAATTTGGTGATTCAATATGTTGTGCTGCCTTTCATGAACAGCATTCTAGGGGGTGTTTCCCATCAGGATAATGCTCACGCACATACCACTATTATAATCCATACATGCTCCACAAAGTGTCAAAGTGTTGCCTTGGCCTGCTTGATCACCAGTTTGTCTCCAATCAACTCCATCAAGAGTCATCCGCAAACAGCATTAACCATCCCTGTATTAACTGACAAAGTACAACAGGCATGTAACTCCAACCCACAAACTGGCCCTAAAACACAATGCATGCACATTTGCATGCTTGCATTCAATATTCTGGTGGTTAAACCACTGATTAATGTACCAGAATTTCACATTTGCTATGACTTATCTCGCGCTTACATTAGCCTGTGATCTTGCAATGTCAATCACTTAAATGTGTTACCTAGACAAATGTATTCCTGAAATTTCATTACTCTACATTAATTATCTTTTGGTGTTGTGATTTTTTTCCTGTCAGTTTATACACAAGCTATTGCCACAGAAAATATCAACAGAAGGTCGGTGCAAAGGTTCTATGTTTGGCCAACATTTGAGATGAAGACTTACAATCAAACGTGGCTACGCCTGTATTTGTCATCCAGCACTGATACATTTTGTGTGGGTACAAATTCGTGAATTCTTTTTGTACTGATTGTCCCATACACCACTGCAGTTGTGCACTGCATATGTGCTGCAGTTTCTTAATGAAACAAAATATATTTATGACAGCTGGGGCTGCTGCTGTTCAAACTTTAAAGTGGATATATGGCAACTTCTGATGCCTAAGACACATAATGTCTCATGCAACCAATGGCAGGCAACTCCTGTACAGACCCTTTGTATGCTGATCCAAGAGATCTGTTACCCTCAGAGCAACAGAAGTCAGTAAACAAGCAAGAATCAACAACAGCAGCTACATCCTGAATATGCTATTTAAATCCCTAACTCAAAATATAAGTGAGTTTTGTTTGCAGTCAACAATGGTAATGAAGCCGAAAAAATTAAGTTCAAGTTTTGTATAGGTACTGTTGCACCACAGCATTTCTTAGCCTAGTGGAAGAGACCCATGACCACATCACATCAGCAGACAAATGTCACGGCATAATGGCACTAGAAAAGTCAGTGGTGGGTGTTCTTGTGGAAGAATTCATAATCAGACTATACTTAAATTATGGAACTCATCATCCAGATCTCCTGAAAAGATAAGCTGCGACATCATCACAGCACACTAGCACTACAGTACCGTTGACACAGCAGAAGGACTGGGTCAGCAAGGCAATGATGTCATAATTGGCCAACTGTCTGCACTAGCTGCAAGTCAGTTATCCACGTCTTAAGTCCAATTACTCCTGACTTGGTGCCTTCCAGCCAGCGGGGCACTGCTGACTAACTTACATCCATTGCAAGCCACCTACACTCGTGCATGGGCCACTTAAGAGGGTATTACACGATGATCCACCGTTAATGGTACTGGCCTAGTGCGATAGCCATCTAGCAGTAGAATGGATGGAACTATGAAAATTAGCAGACACATTATCCACGTGCCAGAATAGGGAGCAGTTCTAAACTGCCGTCAATCCGCACATGTGCACTAGACAGTGATAACTTGCGCTTGCACAGAAGGAAGTATCGCAGTACCTTTTGCTTGTTGTTTGCTTATTGTTAGGTGGCTAGTGGCTAATTTTAGATTTTCATGGTGGGGGTTTTCCCGCATTTTTTTTTTTTTTAATAGTAAATAGGTTTTCATAAATGCAGTAAAAAAAAGGTAATACCTTTCTGCCAGTAGGTTTCCTATTATATCAGCTGTTTGTGAAAGCATTTTTTCTACTGATTGCTTCATATTGGACAAATGGAGTGGAGCAGAGAGGCTTTAAGTATCTTAATTCAGGAATACAGTGAGGAAAGGTATGGCCCGCTTGACACGCTGTATCATAATAAGGTACATTGGCAGTTGCAATCGTTTATTTCTGAGTAATATACATATAACATTACACAGTGATTTTCGATTTGTATTTTAGTGCCTTAGCTTACAAAAGTTCATGTTTGTTTTTATTGAATCTCTTGCTTTATTTCAGCATACCAGGAAAGAGAAACTGGCAATGATAGGCGAGAAAGTCCATACAGTTTTAACCAGTGCAACAGACAAAGACTGTAAAACTCTTAGTGGCCCAAGCACTGGCTTTCTGTTTTTGTCATCATTCTGCTCTAATCCAAAGGTTTACTGTCACTGTCAGGGCAATAGCTCCAAAAAAGAGTGGGTCCTCCATGTGCAAGTGTGTGTGTGTGTGTGTGTGTGTGTGTGTGTGTGTGTGTGTCTATAGTGCCTTTGTAACCAAGTGTCATAATATAAAACTAACTGTTGAGTCTGTAATTCAGAAAAGAAGTAACCATCATAAAAGAATAAAAAATACAACATAAATAATGATAAAAATAATTACAATAATTTCTTACTAATCAGGAACTTGAGCTCACAGAAATAATTTAAACAAATGACATTCCAGTAAATCGCACCATCTCTCTCAAGTTTCGCGTGGTAGAATGAACAACTTTACAACAGATCAGACAGTTCTATTTGCATTTTGCGCATTATTACTGTCTACTGCGCATGCAGACCAGGTAATCCTGTGTGGATGGTGTAAAACGTCGATGTGAACCAGTCTGTAGTTACAGATATGCACACTTGGTACACTTGGTACCTGGTACCTAGGCGTACGGTTTAGGTGCACCGTGTAATAGGGGCTTTAGCTGCCATTGCCTGTATTTGCAGACTTCGCTACTACTTGCCATTGCCCCATGAGGGCACACTTCACAGCTGAGAGCCACTGTTGTCCACACTGGGGTGCACAATTTGGCTCTACATGGTATGGTTCAATCTTCAATAAACTGCACATCAGTACTAGTTAGCACGGCTGACTTCTCTGCCTGCCGCATACCACCCTACATCAAGATCTGACTAGTGCTACATGGTTGGAGAGCTGACCATGTAGTCTTTCCTCACCTGCTGCCTACTGCACAGTGACAACACTGAACACTGGCCATGACAGGAGGTCACTTGTTGATCTAAGTATGCTTCACTAATCAAGACCTACTTCCGCCTTGGACCACAGACCACAACCTAGCACCACCTTGACTGACATATACTGATGCTGACACAAAATAAAGAATACATGAGACTACTGGTTTTATAACAGGATGTCACAGCAGGGTGAGTGGCAGGTGGTAACACATTTGAATCGCTCGAGACGGAGGGCCAATGTGGTGTGAATGAATGTGTGGTCATATCTTCAGCAGGGTACAAGCAAGCACTTGTGGGCAGGGATTTGCTATAGTTCAATAGACAAACGATGGTGGTTGGGGCAGTTTGAAACATGGTCAGAGATTGCATTGTTGTCTGTTGTATGTGATAATTGCGTTAAGCATGTACATGTTCTTTGTACTTGAAAAAAGCGTGTATACAGAAAATTATGTCTCTCCGTTTGCTTGTGCGGAATTTGTTGCTTATCACCACCATCAGCAGTGACAACTCGCAGCTAAAGGAATAAAAATTCACTAAATAACTCACTACAATCACGTTTAATACTCATACTGGATATGACATTCACAGCAGACTGCAGAGAACACTATTGAATGCTCACTGGGTGTCGGAAAACGCATGTCATAGGTGCGCAGAACAAGCCTAAACTCGACCACCATCATTTGTGATTCCAACTATAGTAATCAGAAGCTCATGTTAGGCACATTATGGAGCCTCTAGGAAGATAGCATTCAGGGCTGGAAAGAAAGCCAATGTGCACTCGGTATGTATGCCAGGGGGCCTCATCCGAGATGTGGACACAGCCTTGCTGCCGCTGTTGAGCATGCAGAGTGCAGTCATCTACAAGTTGTCGCTCATGTCGGCACTAAAGACACCAGTTGCATGGGTTCTGAGGCCAGTTCATACATACGGCTGGTGGAAGTGGTGAAAGCTGCTGCCCCCACGCGTGGGCTGCAAACAGAGCTCCTAATTTGCAGCATTGTTCCCAAAGTCGAGCAGGGTCCTGTGGTTTGGAGCCGAGTAGAGGGTCTGAAGCGAAGGCTTCGTTGACTCTATGACTGTCTTGGCTGCAAAATCTAGCCCCGCATTATCAGGTGGGGATTTGTAGGATTCCCCTTGATAGGTCAGGGGTGCACTACACACAGGAAGCACCTACTCAGGTAGCAGAGTATTTGTGGGGTGCACATGGGCTTTTTATAGGCTAGGCAGTAGTTTGAGATATTCTGATGAACACTCGTCAGTTGATACACAGTACAGACACTTCAACTGTCAAAATTTTATCGGCGAATTGTTGAAGTATTCGTAACAATGTTCCATGAATTTACTTTCCTCCAGGAAAGTTCTCTGCTCAAATTATTCTTGAGACCTAGAGCTGGCTGAAACCTGAAGCAGAAAGCTCTGAGATATTTAGCGAGTCATAGAATACCTATCAGAAAGACAGATTAGATGCCATAGGAGAGGGAGGGTTCATCGCAGCTGACAAAAATATTTCCTCTATTGAGGTCAAAATTGTGTGAGACTGAAGTAATTTGGTTGTGTGTAACAGGTCTAGGTGGAACCAAGTTAATTCTTGGATTTTTTTACCATCCACCCAATTGCACTGTGACACTTCTAGAGTTATTCAAAGAAAGTCTACAGTCAGCACCACCTAAGTACCAAGACCATGTGATACTAGTTGAAGGCAACTTTAACCTACCAAGCATGAACTGCTGGGACATAAATAGATTCACTGCAGTGAGGGGAGTGCAGTCAGTCTTGTAAAGTACTTTTGCATTTTCTGAAGACTGACTTGAGCAGCTAGTTCAGCAGCCCATACAAAATGGAAACATCTTACACCTTGTAGCTACAAACAGACCAGGCTTTATCAACAGCAGTGATATAGACATGTGGATTAGTGATCATAACGTCATTACAGCAACTATGATAATGAAAGTTAATAAACTAATAAAGAAGGCTAGGAGACACTTTCTGTTAGTAAGAGCAGCTAAACAGTTGCTAGATCCCACTTCAGTAATGAAATGACATCACTTAGTTCCAGTAAGATGGACACAGAGGAATTAGGGCAAAGTTTAAACAGACTGTAAATTGTGGTCTGGAGAAGTGTTTACCTAGGATGGAGAAACAACTGAAAGAGTTCAAAACAAATAATTCACCAGGTCCAGATGGAATCCCAACTTGGTTTAACTAGGAGTACACTATGGCACTGGCCCCTTATTTGGCTTGCATTTACAACTCTCATTCAATGCAAAGTCCCAAGTGACTTGTTCATGTGAAGTTCAGCTTGTCCTTTTCTTACATGATGTACTGTGGATTAAGGGCAGAAAAGATCCACCATGATTTAACAAGAAAATTCAGAAAATTCTGAGGAAGTAAAGCCTGTTGCACTCTTGGTTCAGAAGAGAATGTGCAAATGATAACAGGCAAAGATAAGTAAAGATTCCCAGATCTGTGAAAAGATCTATGTGCAAAGCATATAACAATTACCACTGTCATACCTCAGAAAACGATCTGGCTAAAAAACCAAAAAAATTCTAGTCCTATATGAAAATAAGTGGATCTAAGGCTTCCATCCAGTCATTTGTTGAGCAGTCTGGTATAGTACTTGACAATAGTAAAACGAAAGTCAAAGTTTTAAATTTCACATTTAAGAACTTGTTCACACAGGACAATATACCATCCATTTGACAACTGAACAGACTTCCATGTGGACGACATAGCAGTTAGCACACCTGGCATGGAGAAACAACTGAAAGAGTTCAAAACAAATAATTCACCAGGTCCAGATGGAATCCCAACTTGGTTTTACTAGGAGTACACTACGGCAGTGGCCCCTTATTTGGCTTGCATTTACAACTCTCATTCAATGCAAAGTCCCAAGTGACTTGTTCATGTGGAGTTCAGCTTGTCCTTTTCTTACATGATGTACTGTGAATTAGAGATGAAAGGTAACAGGCATATACCATATTTCTAGATTTCCAGAAAGCATTTGACACAGTGCCTCACTACAGACAGTACAAGCATACGGAATAGGTTTCCAGATATGTGAGTGGCTCAAAGCCTTCTTAAGAAATAGGACCCAGTATGTTGTCCTCAATGGAGAAGTGCCCCATGGAAATATGATAGGACTACTATTATTTTCTACATAAATGATCTGGCAGATAGGGTGGGCAGCAATCTGCAGTTTTTTGCTGATGACACTGTGGCCTATGGTAAGGTGTCGAAGTTCTGTGACTGTAGGAGAATACCAAACTTTCTAGTTGGTGTGACAAATGGCAGCTAGTTGTAAATCTAGAAATTTATTAATGCAAATAAATAGGAAAGAGAAACCCATAATGTTCAGACACAGCATTAGCAGTGTTCTGCTTGACACAATCATGTGGTTTAAATATCTGGGTGCCCAGAGAGATATGAAATCAAATGAAGATGTGAATATTGGGGTAGGGAAGGTGAATGGTCAACTACGTTTTACTGGAAGAATTTTGGGCAAGTGTGGTTTCTATCTGTAAAGCAGACTACATATAGGACATTAGTACGACCTATTCTTGAACGCTGCTCAAGTGTTTGGGATCTGTACCAGTTCAGATTAAAAGAAGACTCTGAAATAATTCAAAGGTGGGCAGCTAGATTTGTTACCAGTAGGATCGAATAATATCCAACTGTTATTGAGATACTTTGGGAACTAAATGGGAATCTCTGGATGTGAAGCTATGTTCTTTCCAAGGAATACTACTGAGAAAATTTATAGAACTAGTATTTGAAGCTGACTGCAGAAAGATTCTACTTCCGCTAACACATATTTCACATATGAACCACAAAGAGAAGGTACTAGAAATTAGGGTTTATACCGAGGAATAAAGACAGTTGTTTATCCCTCACCCTATTTGCAAATGGAACAGGACAGGAAATGACTAGAAGTGGTACAGCATACCTTCTGCCATGTAGCGTACAATGGCTAGCATAATATGTATACAGATGTGATGTAGATGTATTAGTGACTGGGCTGGCCACACTGAATCCCTCCAGAAGTGGTCATCTGCAGATGGGGAGGTTCATAAAATTGATGACACTTTCAATATTTTGTTTACTGAGCTTAAGAGAAAGTGTAACGTGAAAAGTGATCTTTGGCAGTGCATGGTGGAAATCAGTGGAGCATTGTTCCAACTGGGGGAAGCTGTTGCCAATGACTTACTGTCGCAAGGTCATCCCTCGCAGAGGATAAACCAACTAAACAGCAGGCGAACAACTTAATGCACATGATATAGTAGTGCGAAGTACAACAGAACACAGCACTGCAAAAATGATCAACCTGTAATTAGCATTAAAGTAAGGGAAATCAATGAGACTACCGTAGTGGGTACTAGTAGTGACATATGCAAGTTGCATGTCACTATACATTTAAGAATAAATTTCCTGGAAAAATGTAAAGTAAACTTTTGTTATAAAGTCAAGATACCAATGGATGCACCAAACAGTAAGTTAAAAAACCACCGGATAAACAGGAAGAAGTGCCAAGCATGAGAGATCAATTACACAGGACCATTACTTGTTTAAGTTGAATTGTTACAGAATTTGTTAATAGGAAAGAGTTTTCAATTTTATTTTTAGTTTGTTCTCTATATATATGTCATGTGGTGGTTCAATATAGTAATATCCATGGCCAAAAGGTAAGGAAAGATCAGTGGGCTAATACAAACTCAGAGAGGATGCACTATAGCAGAGCAGATGCTCTTGCATGTGCAGCAGTACTGTAGTAGCCAGCACAACATAGTTGTGGTAATGTGTCTTGGTTCCAGGTGTCAGTATAGTCTTGATCCTTCTTTGTGCAGACTGAGTCTACTTAAGCCAAAGCTGCAGTACAGTTAACAAAGTTGAAGGATTGGGCCACCAAGGAAGTGATGTCATGATTGCCCAATGAGTATGTCTCAAGCAGCAGTTCTGTTGGTGGGATGGTACTGCCATTACAGAAATGGTGGCAGACCGAGTTCACATAAATACTGCCCATTTTACACAAACAATATCAATCACCACACGCAGTCTGCTATGAGGTGTAGTTTATGCTGGTCAAACCTCAAATCACAGATGCTGCCTTCAATAGCTGCGAGCTTGCTATCTCTGTCTAAGTGTGAATGCTATTGATTTGGAGCCTTCCAGCCTGTGTGTCACATGCTAGATAACTTCCATCCACTGTAGGCTGTCAACCCTGGGCACCACAGAGCACAAGGTTCTGTGGTTCATGCATGGGTCACTTTGAAGCCCAGCCACAATCACATGTGGGCACACACCACCTCTGTGAGCTGCTACTGTCCAAAAGGTGCCCACAGTTTGGCTCTGCACACACTGCAATATCCTGCAACAACATAAGCTGTGTATCAGTATCAGTAGGGATGGCTGTATTCTCTGACCACCACATACCACCCTGCCTCAAGACCTGATTCAGTGCCACTCCACTAGAGTGATGACCATGTATCCTTGTCTTAGCTGCTGCCTGTCGCACAGGGGCAACGAAGCATGCTGACTGTGACCGGAGGTCACTCGCTGGTCTCAATGTGATTCACCAATTGAGACCAGTCTGCGCCTTGGGCTGTTCTGACGCAACCTAGTACAACCTCGAATGATGTATTCCAACACCAAATAAATTAATATAGAAAATGCTGTTTTTATCACTGGATGTCAGACAAATTAGACAAATTACCAGGTACCTACACCACACTGCTGCTAACACACCTACGGAGGAGAGTAGAACACCTTCCTGGGCAGTAGCAGTCCAGCTCCCCCACCCATCACTGAGGTCATGCACCTCTAACCTCTACAGTACTAAAAATGTATTACAAACAGTATATCAAGTTTACTACACCAACAAGTCACAACACTCACCATAATGACAAGCAAAGATTAAGCACATAAGCCTCAAGAGCAGTAATGAGTTACTAGACAGAAGGATTCAGAATAGAGACATTAAAAGCATAAACTTTGTGTGACTGGCTGTTGATGCAAAAAATTAGAGTGGTTCACATTGCAGTGTGATATTGTTTCCGACAAAATTAAGTTATGGTGTACTGTCGGGCTTTAAACTCCAAATCTTTACCGACTAAAAACTTTCTGCCACCCGGTCAAAAAGATTTTGTAGTTTTGATGAGAACTGAATCTGAATGCCAAATTTAGCCAGTGAATTTAAGAAGAGGTATAATGGATGACATTAGCAAAAATATGTTTATTGGTTGTTTCAGAGGCATTTCTTAAATCATACACAACATTTTAAAATTGTTTTCAATGTACAACAGATAAAATATAAATTGTTAGAAATGTAATAGATAAGATTATGATATTCTTATTCAAGAACATCAAATGGTGCGGTAAATAAATATAAAAACTATGCAGATTACAAATTTACCTGTGGACCATTTTGAACAACCATTGGCTGCTGCCTTGAAGGTGTTACTAAAGTAGGACTCGTACCCCTCGTAGCTGATGGTGCAGAAGGTGTGACAACAGGCACAGACACTGACACCTGACAAGGTGGCTGCGGAGGTGGGCGTGATGGTACAACAGGCACAGGAGCTGGTGACATGCGCTTCAAGAGCTGCTGCACATGGTGAGGAGGGGGTGGAGGTACAGGGGGTGGGGTTGAACTGCATCGAGGAGGTGGCACAGGGGGAGGAACTGAAGAAACAGATGCAATAGGTGGCGTTGGTGGGGGTGGTTCAGTGGCGGCTGCAGCTGCTGCTGCGGCTGCCGCAGCAGCAAAGGCACTTGGTGAGTACTGCCGGCTGAGCTGAGGGTGAGGGTGACCTTGGCCTGGGCTATCGGAGCGTGAAGAGCCTGCTCCACTGTCCAATGCTGGTGATCCACGGTGAGGCCCAGCCAGTTCACGTTCTAGGCTTGGCTTGCGGATCAACTTCGTGCTCAGCGCAGAAAGACCTATGCACCAATAATCAAGTAATTCCTTTACTGACTCATCTCTAATAATAAAGAAATGTAAATTTACATACAGGCAAAATGAAAAAAATCAACATTTCTGATAAAAGTCTCAGAAATTATATATGAAGAGCTAATTGATGGTATAGTTTTAGTTAGCTGACAGCTCAATTTTTTTCACACAATATGTTGTTGAAATGTTTTGTTTAAAAATGGACTCATCAACTCAGCTACAAATCTGAAAAAGTAAATCAAACAATGATACAGAGCACAAATTTTAAATGACAGTTAGCTGTTTATTACCTAACAATATTTGTTTCCCACTCATTAGGAACGTAAGGAAACAAAACTGAGCAATGAGATCACTGTAACATAGTCAAGCTGTGCAACGTTAATGGTGGAATACACCAGATTATTTAGATACCTCCTAAACACTCCATGAGACAAATGATGCTTTATAGTGATGGGATCATCACAAGAGCCTCAGCTGATGGTACTTATGACTAACGACTAACAGTATTATCAAAAAACAACTCAAGATTCTCATCGATCTAATTTTGCCACTACCATGTAATCAACATAGTGTGAAATTATAATGTCTTTTGTATGACAGAAAATCAAATACAGTATCCAAAAAAATATGATCAACATGAAAGTATACTCTACTGTTCAGTAAAGACAACTTACAAATTGTGGGCACCATTCCATTGGGAACTTCCCTGTTTGAATATGGTATCAGGAGTGTGCTCACATAAAGATTTAACACTGATGTTAACAACTCATTTACTAATAAAGGAAAGAAAAATTATGATTTAATGTCATGTCAGTAATGAAGTTATTACCAACAGATCACACGCTCAGACTGGATTGAATACTGAAGGAAATCGTGTATCATCTCAGCACTCTTCTTAGTTGATTTAAGGAAACCATGGACACCTAAATCTGGCCTCACTGCTCCTAAATGTGATTGCATTGTTCCTAGAATCTGTTGTCACGAAGCACAAAATCCTGACCCATGGTGCTCTTCAGTGTTGTACCAGAAGTGAATCTGATACAAAACTCCAGACACTTGCTAGAAATCTGATCCTTTACTGTTGACAGAATCAGTCAACACTGTGATGACGGATAATTCATAGAAGTTCCACTTGGAAGTTCTTTAAAATTGAGTCCCCAAATGCATTAAGCAAACATTACATTTCTCAATTTATTTTGGATGAGTAATAGTGTAATGCACCTCAGGAGTCATCTTCAATCTACATTATTATAAAAATGAGTGTTTCTAGAAATTGTAGAAGCTAAATCTGCCTTTTTCACATTACAGCATGTATTGCTTTTTTGTTGTATGCCTGCTGGCCACGAACATCATTGATTATATGTAGGAAAAAAGCACTGGGTGCCAATGACACACTGTCACTGCCCTCTACAGGTCACTAGAGGTGCATTAAAATATCTCTGTGGTTTGATTTTTTGACATGCCAAACCCTATAATTTCAGATGTGGTGGGCATAAAAAAAGAAGTGTTTTGGCATTAACCTGCTTGTAGTTATCTGGAACATCATTCATTTATTTTTGCTGCCATTAATAGTATGTGACGATTCTTTTGCAGTGTTGTTATTTATTTGCTACCTAGTAACTCTGCATGATGCATATTTAAGATCCTTGCCTCAGCATTAGTGGCCTAATACAGCTCAATAAATTTGGAAATAGCATAATCATAGCATACAGTGTGATCTACAGAATCTTGCTACATATAAAAATCATGTTTCTCTGAAGTCAGACAGGCAATTATAGAAATAAAAGGAATCTGTACACACATTAATCAAATGGCTCACCAATTAACTGCTACATCACACTGGATATTATTATTATTATTTCTATTTTTCTCAGACCTTAGGTCTGGTTAAAAATGGAAAGTGACGCGGACCTTCATCAAGCGTGACTTCCTTTTAACTGTACGGTATATGTTACATTGTATTTAGGAACTTTCGGGTTATTGAATACGTATCAATAATTACAGATTTCTGTAGTTGTATGTATATGTTTGGATGTAGCTGTATTGCGTTGATGTACTGGTGGATATTGTGTGGTATGACTCCTGTAGTTGATAGTATAATCGGTATAATGTCAACTTTATCCTGATACCACATGTCCTTGACTTCCTCAGCCAGTTGGATGTATTTTTCAATTTTTTCTCCTGTTTTCTTCTGTATGTTTGTTGTATTGGGTATGGATATTTCTTAGTTGTGTTAATTTCTTCTTTTTATTGGTGAGTATGATGTCAGGTTTGTTATGTGGTGTTGTTTTATCTGTTATAATGGTTCTGTTCCAGTATAATTTGTATTCATCATTCTCCAGTACATTTTGTGGTGCATACTTGTATGTGGGAAAGCATTGTTTTATTAGTTTATGTTTTATGGCAAGTTGTTGATGTATTATTTTTGCTACATTGTCATGTCTTCTGGGGTATTCTGTATTTGCTAGTATTGTACATTCACTTGTGATGTGATCTACTGTTTCTATTTGTTGTTTGCAAAGTCTGCATTTATCTGTTGTGGTATTGGGATCTTTAATAATATGCTTGCTGTAATATCTGGTGTTTATTGTTTGATCCTGTATATCAATCATGAATCCTTCCGTCTCACTGTATATATTGCCTTTTCTTAGCCATGTGTTGGATGCGTCTTGATCGATGTGTGGCTGTGTTAGATGATACGGGTGCTTGCCATGTAGTGTTTTCTTTTTCCAATTTACTTTCTTCGTATCTGTTGATGTTATGTGATCTAAAGGGTTGTAGAAGTGGTTATGAAATTGCAGTGGTGTAGCCAATGTATTTATATGAGTGATTGCTTTGTGTATTTTGCTAGTTTCTGCTCGTTCTAGAAAGAATTTTCTTAAATTGTCTACCTGTCCATAATGTAGATTTTTTATGTCAATGAATCCCCTTCCTCCTTCCTTTCTGCTTAATGTGAATCTTCCTGTTGCTGAATGTATGTGATGTATTCTATATTTGTGGCATTGTGAACGTGTAAGTGTATTGAGTGCTTCTAGGTCTGTGTTACTCCATTTCACTACTCCAAATGAGTAGGTCAATATTGGTATAGCATAAGTATTTATAGCTTTTGTCTTGTTTCTTGCTGTCAATTCTGTTTTCAGTATTTTTGTTAGTCTTTGTCTATATTTTTCTTTTAGTTCTTCTTTAATATTTGTATTATCTATTCCTATTTTTTGTCTGTATCCTAGATATTTATAGGCATCTGTTTTTTCCATCGCTTCTATGGAGTCACTGTGGTTATTCAATATGTAATCTTCTTGTTTAGTGTGTTTTCCCTTGACTATGCTATTTTTCTTACATTTATCTGTTCCAAAAGCCATATTTATATCATTGCTGAATACTTCTGATATCTTTAGTAATTGGTTGAGTTGTTGATTTGTTGCTGTCAGTAGTTTGAGATCATCCATGTATAGCAAATGTGTGAATTTGTGTGGGTATGTTCCAGTAATATTGTATCCATAATTTGTATTATTTAGCATGTTGGATAGTGGGTTCAAAGCAAGGCAGAACCAGAAAGGACTTAATGAGTCTCCTTGGTATATTCCACACTTAATCTGTATTGGCTGTGATGTGATATTATTTGAATTTGTTTGGATATTAAGTGTGGTTTTCCAATTTTTCATTACTATGTTTAGGAACTGTATCAATTTAGGACCTACTTTGTATATTTCCAATATTTGTAGTAACCATGAGTGGGGTACACTATCAAAAGCTTTTTGGTAATCAAGTATGCGTAGTGTAGCGACCTTTGTTTAGTTTTAGCTTTATATGTCACCTCTGCATCTATTATCAGTTGCTCTTTACATCCTCGTGCTCCTTTGCAAAAGCCTTTTTGTTCTTCATTTATAATTTTGTTCTGTGTTGTATGTGTCATTAATTTCTGTGTAATGACTGAAGTTAATATTTTGTATATTGTTGGTAGGCATGTTATGGGGCGATATTTAGCTGGGTTTGCTGTGTCTGCTTGATTTTTAGGTTTCGGATAAGTTAGTCCATGTGTAAGTGTATCAGGGAATGTGTATGGGTCTGCAATGTAACTGTTAAATAATTTAGTTAGATGTGAATGTGTGGAGGTGAACTTCTTCAGCCAGAAATTTGGTATTTTATCTTTTCCAGGGGCTTTCCAATTGTGAGTAGAATTAATTGCTTGGGTGACTTCATGTTGCAAAATTATCACTTCAGGAATCCGCGGTATCATCGTGTATGTGTCGGTTTCTGCTTGTATCCAACGTGCATGCCTGTTATGTTGTACCGGGCTTGACCATATGTTGCTCCAGAAGTGTTCCATGTCTGTTATGCTTGGTGGATTGTCTATTTTAATGTGTGTGTGATCTATTGTCTGGTAAAATTTCTTTTGGTTTGTGTTGAATGTTTGGTTTTGTTTCCTTCTATGTTCACTTTTTTTGTATCTTCTAAGTCGTTTGGCCAATGCTTGTAATTTCTGTTCTTTTCATCTAATTGCCCTATCGCTTCTTGTTGTGAGATTTTACCTAACCTTTTTCGGTTTTTTTTCTGACATTTCATTTCTTATAAATTGTGTTAGCTGTCCGATGTCTTTTCTCAGTTTTTCTATTCTGATCTGTAGCCTGTGTTGCCATGCTGGTTTTGTGGGTTTCTTCTGTGTGTTGGTTGGTTCTGATCTCTGCCTAGTGTGTATATTTAGTGTAGTGAGTGCTCCTACATAAACCAGTAGTTGTAACTCTTCCATAGTTGTATTTTCATTTATTTTGTTGTGTATGATTGTGTTGATAGTTGTTATTGTTGTTATTGTTGTTTCGACTTGTGGGTTATTTGGTGGTCTATGCAAGAATGGTCTAATGTCTGTATTTGTGTCTTTGTATTCTATATTTGTCAGCTGAAATTTTTCTTCTATATCTAACATGTGTGTCACTTCGTGTTCTATTTGTGCTTGTTCTGGTGGCTGTCTTAAGATTTCGTTTTCCTCTGATTGTTTAATTGACGCATTTTGTTCTTTGTTTGTTTTCTCTGGGATGTTTGAGTCCATAACTGTATTTTCTTCTTCTTCTAATTGCACATTATTTTGTTCCAGTATTTGTTGTATTTGTTGTTTGATGTTTTCTAATTCTGACTGGGGTATCCTGTTATTATTTATTATTACACGGATCTGATCAGCTAGTCGTTGTTCTGTTAAAAATTTTAATTCTTGGTATCTGGTAATAAATGTTGTGTATACTTGTGATCTGTATCCAGTTGTGTTGGTTCCTAGGTTTGTTGCTTGGTAATAACAGAACATGAGGTGTCGATTAACTTCATCTGACCATCTCATCCTCTGTCTTTGTTTTCCTTCTAGGGTGGTTGCAGGAAGCATATCCTGCAAAACACCTCTATTTGGATTTAAATCATTTTCCATTGTGGGCGGGCATAGGGTTCAAGCGTCGTCCCCGGCCATGACGGCGCTTGTCGGAGGCTTCTTTAGTTCTGTCCTGAACCAAGTAATCACATTAAAAGGGGGGTTAGCCCTATTAGTGGTTTGTTCTTTTGTTGCCTTTTACGACTGGCAGAACATATCGGAGGCCTATTCTTTTCCCGGGCCTCCACGGGGTTTATTATTATTATTACTACTACTACTACTACTACTATTTGCACTGAGATCCTGCAGGATTAGGCAAAGCATTCTGCCTTATTTGAGTATTCTTTCTGATTTTCCACAATTCTCTCATTTTTAGGGGTCAGTGCCTCAATCAGTAAAAACAGAAACCTTATAGGATTGCTTTGTTGTCCATCTGTCTGCATGACTGTTAAAAGCGCTTTTTCTCAGGAACGGGTATAGGTATCAAGCAGAAATATATGTCACATACTGAAGTCTGTGGTCCCTTGGCAGTTTAAATAACTGAAGCTTCTATATCAATGCAATCAAAGGATACAGCCATTTATGCCACATGTTTCAGTACTCACAAACTAATTTATGAAAACACTTATGGTATTTCGCATTTATCTAGAATGATGGAATGAGACCCGAATTAAGCAAAGGGGAAAAATTCCGTAAACTGTTAATTTGTAATTGTATCACATGACAAAAAATATTTCTTTCATCAATTGTTACCTGATGTGAAACTCGAAACAGTCAGTAGTTCTTCATTCAGGCTGACTGGATGACAATAATAAAAGTCAAACATCAGGCACAGAATTCCATTATTGCTCATATGATGGGTTTCAGAATTTATCCCTCGTCAGAGACCCACATACAACTTGACATGCCATATCTAACTGCAATATTCGCTCCTGAATATCTGATGATGGGTAAATTGCGAAAAGCATCACACAAGCAATAAAATAATGAAAACAATCGATTATTGACCAAATTATTTAATTGGACAGATAAAAAATCTACTTACCAAGTGGCGGCAGAACACACAAAGACGGTTGTAATTGGCAAGCTTTTGGAGCCAATGGCTCCTTCTTCAGGCAGAAGGGTTGAAGGGGAAGAAAGAGCGGTAAAGGAAAAGGGCAGGAGATGTTGAGGAAAAGGGGCAGATTTCGGGAAAGTCACACAGAACCATGGCTCAGAGGAGACTTACCATACGGGATGAGAAGGAAAAACTGATTGTTGGGAACTGCATCGGATGAGATTTGAAAATCTGAGAGCTTAAAGGTGGAAAACAGGGTAATATACAGACAGAGATTACTGCTTAAACATCAAGCATGAGTTAATAAGAATGAAAACCTACGTGCATTGTGGAGGGGGGGGGGGGGGATGAAAAATATATGGATAAGACAATGAAAGATGTAGAAAACTGTAACTACTCTTTGCTTCACTCCATTTTAGTTTCCTAAATGTTTCATTGTCTTACCCGTCTATTTTTCACCGCCCCCTCCCTCCTCTGTTACGTACAATGCACGTAGCTTTTCACTCTTATTAACTCACACATGATGTTTAAGCAGTAATCTCTGTCTGCATATTACCGTGTCTTCCACCTTTAAGCTCTCAGGTTTTCAAATCTCATCGGATGCAGTTCACAACAATCAGTCTTTCCTTCTCATCCCATATGGTAAGTCCCCCCGGCCTGCAGTTCTGAGTGACTTTCCAGAAATCTACCCCTTTTCCTAGACCTCTCCAGTCCCTTCCCTTCATCTCTCTTCCTTCCCCTGCCTGAAGAAGGAGCCACTGGCCCCAAAAGCTTGCCAATTACAACCATCTTTTATGTGTGTGTTCTGGTGCCATTACACACACAATAAAGTCATTCCTCACTTGATATTTGACATTTAACATTGTGAGCTGATCAGCTTGAATAAAGAACTACTGATTATTATAAAAATGGTCACCTGCCTCCTGCATGACTTTATATCACATTTTTATTATTGGAATTAAAATATTCTCAAAAATCTTGGAATCCCTGGGACAGACATCTTTCCAGTATTAATAGCAGGCAAAAATGATTGAGATTCTCAATTCCCAGAATGGACAAGCTGTCAATACACACAATTCCATTTGTACAGAACCCTCAGTGTGCGAATATTACTTGCAAATGGCCAGTATTATCACTCTTCAGTCCACTTTGTACCTCATTTCTTTGCGATTAGTCTCTGACCACAAATTCCACTTGTATATCTTGTTTCTGTATATGTTTCAGTCTTTGGTGTCTATTGTATTTATTTATGCTTCTTCTAGGTCAAGACTGACTTGGGTGCTCCATGGTATCATTGATTTGACCCCTTGTATTTATGTCAGTATTCTGTTGGCGAGTCTTGTTGATGGTAGCCTTCTGTTGTAACTGTAGAATGTTAACCTTCTTTTTCTGACATCTGCTGCTAAATGTAACACAATGTCTGTGGTTTTCCTAGAGTGTAATTGGTATCCTTCATCTGTCAGCTTCAGGCCAAGAATTTTTCTCACAATTTTGTGTTCTTCCTTCAGTATGCTTGTTTTTTGTATAGATTGTTAGTGCCTTTCTTGCATATAGAAATTCAGGCTGGGTTAGTATGTTGTTGTGGCTGACCTTTGTCTAAACCAACAAGCTTTTCTTATTATGTATGTATTGTCTGTTGCTGCAAGATCTCTTCATTTTTTGTAGTCAAGTCTTCTATGATATCTTTTCTTCTCCTGTAGGTTTGAGTATTTCACTTAGATATTTGAAATGTGTAACTCTGTTTATCTTCCCATATTTCGTGTCTTATTCAGGGCAGAATAATTCAGACTTCTGGAAAGAGACATGCAGACTAACTTTTTCTGCACGTTCTTTTAGTATTTCCACTTGTTTGGTCGCTGTTGCTTTATTATCTGAGTGAATGGCTGGGTAATTTGCAAAAGCTTGGTTTGAGATCTGATCCCGGGATCACCCTAGTCATGTTGGTTTCCAGTGTCATTGGATTTTCAGTTCTTTTTCCCATTTCCATGTAACTTTGTCCAGGATGAAGTTGAACAATAGTGGGGATAATCTGTCGCCTTGGCATACTCCTGTTTTGATCATAAGGGATTAGAGATTTCATCCATGAATTTAACTTTCGATGTTGTGCCAGCCAGTGTCTGCCTCATTAGTCATAGTGTTTTAGGTGAAGTCCCTGTGCTTCTAAGACACTGAACAAGGCTTGTCGGTCAACAGAACTGTACACTTTTTGAAACTTATGAAAGTGCAAATTGCTGTATTTCTGATACCTTGTATTTTAGAAATGTTATCGGATTTAAGATCTGTTCTGTGCAGGAACAACAAGAGCAGAAGACTGCCTGGTATTCACCAATTTTGTGTTCTAACTGTTCTTGTGTTATCTGCAGCAAGCACGCTGAGTAAATTTTGTAGATGACTTGTAGGAGGGAGATTCCTCTATGGCTGTTCACATTCATTCTATGCCCTTTCTTACAGACGATGGATAAGTCTACATTTCCCGTCATCAGGAAGTTTTTCTGTTTGCCATATGGTTGTTATTATTTGTGTACATTGTGATAAGGACTTTGATCCGAGGTTTTTTATTCTGCAATGATACCATATTCACTGGATGCTCTGTTGTTTTTTAATTGAAGTATATCTTTGTTCATCTCTTCACATATTTGTGGGAGTGATTCTGGGTGAGTAAAGGTACAATCCTGTGTTGAGAATCTCGTTTCAGGTACAGGGCAATTATGGACGTAAGAGAAGTAAAGTGTCAGTTCCTGACAATTCTCTTGATCAGTTAATGCAAATTTCCCATCTTGTTCTCTGAAGCATAAGTTCTGAGGTGTGTACCTGAAGACCTTCCTTGAGAAACTCCTGCAGAATTCTCTCGTGTTGTGGTTGCGGAAGTTTTCCTATATAGTGTCCATCTGCTTCTTCATGTACTCAGTTCTGCAGCCGTTTTCTTGATTCATTAAAATGATTAACAGTTTCTGGAGATTTTTTTATTGCTGTATTCCTGGAAGGCATCTTTGATTCTTTATAATGCATCTACACATTCTGAGTCCCACCATGGGTGTTTAGTACTGTTTTTCTGTGGTGTCAGTTCTTTTACATTTCATGTGATCTTTCTATGAAATTCCTTGTTTTCCCATTCCTGCTTTATGTTGGATTCTATGATCTTTTCCATGTCAAGTTTCTCTATGTGTGTTTTTTCTGATGGATTTTCTTTGGTGTAAATTTGATTTTGACTCAAGTTAGGTAGTGGTCTGAATCAACATTCGCACCTATATGAACTTGCATGTCATGGAGCTTGTGATGAAGCAAGCTGGGATAATTTGACTTCCCCTCTTGTTTTGGCATTTGCCTCCTTAAATTCGTTTTTTCACTTTTAACTAATTAACATTAACATACATGAGTATAATCTGCATTTTCATAAAAGAGAAAGGTTGGCTCTCAGTTTTAAAGAAGATATCACCAGATATAATTTTGTGCTTAGTTTATTTCAACTATTCCTAGTTAGTATCTTTTGTTATAGGGTGAAATCAGTAATTGTTTAATAACTTAAATTCTATTGTTGACATATAAACAAACATAAATTCTGTAATAATTGGAAGACGAAATGTGAGCATTCTTTAAGTATTTATTTGGTTCTTTTTGAAAATATGTTAACAAAGCCAGCCCTTAATTAATTCCAAAGTAATTAACAGTTTTGTCCAAAGTATTGTCTGTGTACTTATATTTGTTAATTTCATGATTTAAACAAATAATTCGGCCTAACTCTTGCAGTAGAAGAAACTGCTAAAAAGCTGTAATTTTTCGATGTATTCAGTTAATTTAATGAGTTAAGTTTTAATTGTAATTTCTGTAAATCTAACTTCGAACAATATGTAGTTTAAGTACCGATTATTGCGATGATATATAAGGGCCCAATTTTTGGTCACGAGACAGTCAGTCCATGGCCGAGTTTCAGACGAGGAACCTGTGTCGGTTAGAACAACAACAATGCACCAACTTAACAGGGAAACAAGTGTTCCACCAACAGGCCGTGTTTTAAAGCAATGACAGTGTCTGTTCCTTACGTACCTGATTATTCTTCAAGAACTGTGAATTATGTGGTTATGTTTTTACTGCTCATTGATGTTCAACAAGTATGTGGAGGTTTGCCTGCAAACTATTAATGAGGCTTATCAAAGGTTAAACAATAGTGCACTGGCCATATATAACTGTGTAATATTGGGGGTTGTGAAAAGTGAAAGTAAAAGACAGCGAAACACAACTATGTCTCTGTCAGTTACATCATTTAAAGTAGTCTGTGTTGTACTTCCACAACCCATTTTTTCAGCCAGTGCAGCAATGCAATACGTCGACACCAAGGACAACAAACAAAGAAATAAATAAAGCAGGCAGAACCGCTACAAGCTCTTTCTGGGCTGGGTAGGAAATCACTACGGTCTATTTAGAATTCTCCCCTTTGTTGTATAGGTGACTTCTGTTTTCTTTTTTCATAGGGATTTCCTTAGAGATGTCGATATAATCTTCAAGCTATTCATCGGCTTAGTCTGATGAGTCTCGTGCCATTTTTGTTTCTATATTTGTGCATGGAGAACATTCCCACAGTTCTATGGTGATATTTTTCTCTGCTGATTTGTGTGTTGAAATCACCCAGCAAAATTTTTATGTCATCTTTGGGGATCTTGGCCATTGCTGTCTCTAATGTTGCACAGAATTTATCTATTGATTTTGGGACATCTTTGTTATCTCCATTTGTGGAGGTATGTATGTTGATCATGGTGTATTTCTTGTTTGCACACTGTAGGTGCATTGTCCTCAGCCTGTTGATTAAGGGAGTGACTTTTGTAACTGGATTGATTATCTTCTTGTGTACAATAAAGGCCATGCCCAGAAGTGGGACACCCCTGGCAACTCGTTTTTCTGTCTCTCTCTTGAAAATATGGTAATTTTCATAATCTATTGTGTCTTCGTCTGTTATGCATGTTTCCCGCAGGGCAAGTATCATTATCTCTAGTTTATCAAACTCCAACATTAGGTTGTGCAGTTGTCCTGGTTGGATCAGTGTGTTTATGTTGAGAAATATACATGTTTGTATGGAACTTTGCCAGAAAACTTCAACTTTCTCTGTAATCCTGAAAGTTCTGGTTCCCCAAAATCCGAGTTCTTGACTGCCAGTTATTAATGGGTGGATTGGTTACCTCCTGGAATATTACTATTAGTCCTTGCATAAATTATTATTATTATTATTATTATTATTATTATTATTATTATTATTATATATCTATTATATAAATATTTAGATTCAAGGATTGACAAGTTTCATAAGCTACTTGGCAAATAGCGATGTTCAATGTAAAGTTGCATGGCACATAGTAATGTTCTGTAAACAGGAATCTGTGTTTATAGATGTTGGTGAGTATTTCTACTGAAAAATACTAACATGACCAAGTAATTATTAAATTACCAATAGAAGATAAACAGCAGCTATTTAACATATCTGAGGAAACAGCAGTTTGTCTCCAAATTTATTTGGTTAAAGTTAGCAAGAGTATCATTAAGCAGTATAGTGACAGTTTATTGTTAACACAGTTCACGGATGAAATTTACAAGCTATACTCTTCATCTGTTTATGAACATCTTCACTTGTTCGACATCCCTGAAGCTTCTCTGTATTGATAGGATCTATGAAACATGATTAATGTAGGACTGCTATTCTGCAAACAATGGCAATGTACCAGTGATAAACTGTCACCTATGTCACTTGATCTACACTATCCACCTTTTTATAGCATGAGAGTGAATGAAAATGTTCAGGGTACAGCAACTGTGATCAATGCATCACAATTACATGTATAACTTTCAGTTTAATGATTTCACAATATAACACTTTCTCATTATCCCTGTCCACAAAGGCACAGCTGTAAATGTGTTATACTGATAGCTCTCCGAAAACGACCTTCTTATTGTATTATGCTTCATACTGTCACACTTGGAATAGCTCAAAACAATAGTTTCACAGCCTCATCAACAGGTGCCTCAAAAGTGACACCATATCTCAGCTCCAGTGACAATAAGTCTGTAAAATCCTTATAGGCATGTTACTTCAAATACGAAACTAAGTGCTTTGTGTCAAATTAATGCCATTCAAACAAATACAGTCATTTTATAATTTTTTAAAGTAGTGTTTTAAACATAAACAATGCTATGTTGTTGCATCAAACATCATCAAAATTGTGACAAACTCTCATACATTTTAAATATATTAAATACAGACCCTCTTTAGAGGTTGCTTCTTCACAATTAATGCTCACAAACACGCAATGTACAACTGAATATAATTTTTTTTATCAATATCAGCAGAGTTTACGTATCATTAAGGTAATGTTAGCAGCATCAAAACAGCCACCGAAGCAACTTAAGTTCTTTTACTTCCTCTCTTGTGTGGAAATATCCATGAAGCTTTCCTATAACTCCTCACTTGCATGTAAGAATGCATACTGGGTGGCAAATGTACAATAAAAACAAATTGCAAAAATGATGAGGAAGGTTGAGACACACACACACACATGAAAAAGAGCAGAAAAGCACCTGAATAATTACTTGCAGAATTACTTGCATCAGTAATGCAGAGATACAAGAATCCAAATTTTTATTTATGAGGTTTTGATATTTTATGTACCTAGAATATATCTACTGCCACTTAAATCACAAGTGCTGTATTGATTGTGCATCACTTCTCCCATCATCCCACCGTTCAATCACATACACGCACTGTGCATATAAACTAATATTTAGCATAGGTGACTTTACTGATCACGCATCTTAACATCTGTTGACTTTCTGCTGATACGGATGAAAAAGGTAGTAATTTACAGATGCAGTGGTTTTGTAGTAGGTATGAAGTATGAGAAAGAATTTTCGGTGTATAACTGAGTTTAACAAGAACATAATAAAACTGCATGTGCAGTAATGGAGGGGACAAAGAATAAAGGAATGCCTTCGGTAGGAGGCAATCAGTGCAAGAGCACTGTCTCATGTTCTTTTCCCAGCTGACTGACATTCTGTTGAAAAGTATTTTTAACTGTTTAGTTTCAACTCTCAGTATTTTCATCTCACTTACCATTTAATTTTTCCCGCTCCAAGACAGAGTTATAATTCTCTTCACAAGCACCGTAAATCTACTCTTTCTCTCATTTCAACACTAGCCATTGATTAATTTAACTCTGGTTTGGGAAGAATACAGAGTGTGTTCCATAAGTAATGCAACCAATTTCTTTCTGACGCAACGGTACACCACAGTGTGTTGTAACCAGCTGGGCAAAGTGGAGGGGGGTGTTAGCTTCAAAACGCTCTTTGTCTCATTCAGCTGCAAGCTGCCGGAGAGTCAGGACATGCGTTTCTGTCAACCTCATTTTGATTTTATGTAACATGGCACAATGGATCATTCTGTAGAGCAATGGTACACTATCAAATTTTGTGTTAAACTTGGGAAGCCCACCACCGAAATGTTTCCATTACTTCACCATGCCTTTGGGACCAATTCCTTGTCCAAATCACAAGCTTTCTGATGGCACAAGTCGTTCATGGAGGGCCGAGAGGAGATCACCGACAAACCTCACAGGGGACGGTCATCAACCGCACAAGTCAACGAAAATGTGACGCGATTGTTTGAACTCTGACAGACAGCTGAGCCTTCAATTGATAGTACATACTATAAACATGTCAAAAACAACCATTTTCCACATTGTGACCAAAGATTTGAACATGACAAAGGTGTGTGCCAAACTCGTCCCAAAAGCGTTGACCAACAAACACAAGCACATGCGAGTGCTTCGGTGCCAAGAAATGTAAATGTGTGAAAATGATCCTCATTTTTTAAACTCAGTTATCACTGGTGATGAGTCGTGGATTTTTGAGTACGACCCTGAGACAAAAAGGCAGAGTTCAGAGTGGCACAGCTCATCGTCGCCCCGTCCCAAGAAGGCACGCGTGAGCAAGTCCAGGATCAAAACCATGCTCATTGTCTTCTTTGACATCAGAGGCATTGTCCACCACGGATTCGTACCTACCGGGACTAGAGTAACTCTGCTTTCTACTTGGAAGTGCTCAAAAGATTGAAAAGGAGGGTCTCGTGCTGCCGAAGCGACATCAAGGACACATGGAAAGTTCACCACGACAACGCGCCAAGTCACAGTGCCTTCATTGTCAACAACTTCCTGGCCAGGACCAAGACTCCCTACAGCCCTGACCTGGCTCCCACTGAGTCATTTTTGTTTCCTTGGTTAAAAATAGTCATGAAAGGAAAACATTGGGACACGATTGAAAGTATCCAGGGGCATGTTACATCAGCTCTAAAGGACATTCCGGAAAAGGCATTCCGGGATGCCTTCCAGGCATGGAAACATCGACTCCAGAAGTGTATCAATGCAAGAGGGTGCTATTTTGAAAATTTTTGATTATTTGTACGAATATATTCAATAAATGATTTTTTTATGAATTTTTTTATGAATTTGGTCACATTACTTACGGAACACACCTTGTATGATTCAACACCACATTTTTTTATTTGTGCCTTTTACTCAAGCATCACTAGCCAAAACTTCATATGAACCAGATACTTCAACTACCTATTCCTACTTCTGCTGACTTTTATTTTGGTCTTACCACAGTAATCCGAACCACGCCATTACAAAGTATAGTGTCATCCACATATTTTCAGCTGATCCTACTGATTGTCTTCAATTTTATCAAAAAAGAGCACGAGTCATTCATGTAAAAATTGCAAATATCCAATATTTCCGAAGGCACTTTCATCTCATGGAAAACACATCATGTTTATCTCTAATAACATCAACAACTCTATTCTGTATAACAACCTACCCATGATTAAGTAAATTTTAAATCATGTTAGAATTAGTATCCGTTTTATGCTAAACTGATTCCAGCATAATCTATATAAGCGTGATGGTTACCTCAGAAAATTATTCCCACACCTCCCAAACTGGTATTCCATTGCCAGGCTATTCATAATAATGTTACTCCTGCTCGCTGCCCCTTGCTGCATGGGCACTCTTGCGCTCTAAAAGACACAGGTGCAAGGTCTGTTTGATGGATTTGGACAGCAGATTGCATTCAGTTGTCAGCACAACATACTATTCTAATAGACCGGGCCACATATGTAAGCTCCCATGTCATTGCCAAATTTGTTACAATCATGGCATAGTTTACAATGAGAAAATGACCAATTATCAATTGTTCTCCCATATAATTACTGCCATAATTTTATAAGAAGGTGTGTAGTTTAATGTAGTATGGTCAAATGTAACAGCTACTTCATAAAAAGTGTCCTCTGAATCCTCCCTTAACCCCATCTCCAATGAAACAAGTTCCTCTCAATTGTATGGTTGGTACTGTAACTATGGCAAACCCTTCAAAGTCTCACAAATCTCACTGCCTCAATGTCTGTTAGGATCACCTACATAAACCTGCCCCCTTTCCAACCCCTTCTCCCTGACTTGTTCGCCAACTATTTCCTGTTCCCACCTTCTCTGCTAGCTTCATACTCTTCTCTATCTCTTATCTAATCCAGTCTATTCTGACCTCGTATTATCATCCTCATATTGTCTTCTTGTTTATCACTCTCCGCCTTGTTCCCCCTTCCCTTACCTTCCTGTGTATACCATGCCACTGTGTGTAACTGTACAAGTTGTTCCCTCTCCCCTTACTTTCCCGTGTATACCATGCCATTGTGGGTAACTGTACAAGTTGTTCCCCCTCCCCTTATTTTCCCATGTATTACCATGCCATTGTGGGTAACTGTACAAGTTATAGTTATTTCTGTTCATTTATCTCATTTTTACTGCCCTGCTGTCCATCTGCACTACTTCTGAATTCATCCTACCCTGCCCATGTGAGACAATAAATCATCTCAAGCCACTACATATGGAGAATATCAGTTCTCTCTCTCTCTCTCTCTCTCTCTCTCTCTCTCTCTCTCTCTCTCTCTCTCTCTGTGTGTGTGTGTGTGTGTGTGTGTGTGTGTGTGTGTGTGTGTGTATGAGCGCGCATGCACGTGTGGAAAAACTGTAATATATTTATTTTAAATGGAAAGAAAACTGCCATCAAGTGATTAAATGACAGGACGCTATAAATCTATTAAATATAAAATGGAAGGGTTGGTCTTACCTGGAGAGGGTCCTTTGGTAATCCCATTGAGAGGCTCTGCATGCTGCTGCTTTGACAACAGGTCATGGGCTGCTTCTAATCTCCCCCCTGACAGTTTCAGTGCCCGCAGGGATGCTTCCTACAGCAAAGAACAATTAATAGCCTTCAGTACCGTATATTAAATAAAATATATAGAAATGTATACGGAGTACTGGCAACTGCAGAAATAAATACTTATCACAATGAGACAAGTAACAGAAATGCTATTTATCTCACTTGCATAAAAAAGGAGAGAGAATGCATCTTATGCTTCAGATGCTGAAACCTGTACAGTATTCATTTGGAATAATTTCTCAAAATTATACAACACAATATCAAACACATGGTAACAAAATTGACTTTTGAGCAAGAGTGGTCAAGACACATTAACTCACAACAGATCCACTTTTTAGCTAATAATGCAGCAGTGCAGTACCTCATCAAAGGCAAACATCGTCCAATTGTTTATCATATACTGCCTAAGTAGCATATTATGCCATTTCTATTAATTTGCATTGGCATTATTGATAAAATACTAATTGGTAATTCACCTGGTACATTTGCTGACTTATTGTGAAGGAAAATAACACAAACAAATCACTGCTGCAGAAGAGTTGTATTTTTGTGTTGCATTATTGGAGCACTCCAAATACTGTGAACGGATCGCATCACACAAGATACTGAAATATAACAAGTAACTGGTACACACTGTCAGGTATTGTTTCCGAGAATAAGAAATTTTTACAAGACTTATGTCAGAGAAAATAAATAGTATCCATGATGTAGGTAAAATGCATTCATTTGATATATTCTATACATGGATTACCATTTTTATTTAATGAACACAATGTTTAGATGTTATTGGAGCCCATTTTTGCTATCTAACACTTATGTTTTCACCAGGATCTCGAGAGATTGAAAGGAAAACTTATCACAGGTATCACATGAATATAAATGTAGCTTTAGTAACAGAGTCAGTGGAATATAGATATCAATAAACCTGGAACACAAGCTTGTTCAAGTAATTAGGCAGAATAAGAGAAAAAGAGACACAACTGTACACAATAAAGAAAGATCACCATTGTTTTAATATCTTATTCTCACTACTATCATACACATTTAAAAAAGAAACAAAATGAAGATAACATTCTTTGATGTTTTCTGCACTGCAGCTCATTTATATGAGGAAAGAAAAATTAGAGAAGACAACACACAGAAAGATGTTATCAGCTAGATATAAAATAACCGTATGAGAGAATAATTTCTGACACATTGGGGAGTACACTCATTGTCAGTAATGTCAGTGAAATGCAGATACATAGAAAAATATCAGAGTGTGCTGTAACAAAAATGGTCAAGGGCCACAAAAACTACCACAAAAATATTTCTCAATAATCACAGACTGCAAGAAATGCAAAAAATGATTACAGTAAACCATTAGTTCACTATCTATTGGTAATGAATATCTTAAAGTGAAAAACAGAAAAGAAAAGAAATACAAAATTATACTAAGAAAAGAAAAGAGGAAGCAACACAATAATCAAGTCAGTAGAAACAGAGCAAAACTTGGAGTTCAACTAGGATGCAGAAATGAAAACAATTAAGAATAATTCTAGCATTCACATTAATCAATTTATGGTAACCACAGACTTCAAGTCTGGATAGTGGGATGAAGCTGAACTTTGCTCTTCTGAATCCAAGTCAAGTGTCTTAACTGCTGCCCCATGTTGCTCAGTGATAAGTCTCAATAATGGTTTGTTTGGCATGGTTCTAAATAATGGTTTGCTTGGCACAGTGCAATTGGAGGCATGTACTAACCTCCTTCTGATCTGCCAAAAGAGTTACTAATAAAGTTAACAGTTGACCTACAGTTTAATCTTAAATCTGAGTCTACACGAATTTGGCATTTTATGCACACAAAAAGCACTGCTAGATGTGAAAATAGTGACACATTCAGGGGAAATTCTATGGTGCCCACTAAACTGAGTAAGGTATCATTTACACATGGGTAGTGCGAAGAGAAAGTGAGAAAAACAGAGGTACCTCAAGAAATGCCATAAAGTATAAGCACAACCCAAAAGGAAGCTAATATCATGTAACAAATGTTGCCTGCAAAATAAAACTAAATACCTGTATGTAACTTCTTTTCAGATTTATCCTGTTGTAAATTATAACCTCGACACCATAGCACATACTTGTACTTTTGCTCAATCATTTGTGCTGTCTTAACAGAGCCAGTAATAAGAAGCATTTCAACATCATACTTTTTGCAGTTTGACTTTGCCGGGATGTATGACCTGAGTACAAAATGTGTCTTAAAGGTGAAGCATGAAGGCACAACAATTAAAAAAGCAGTGACACTTTGACTACCTCAATGCGTAATACGATTTAATATTGAAACAGGGTTGTTGTTCAATGAAGTGAATGACAGGTAGCACTTTGTTGTCAAGGACAATTGTGATAAGTATAAATATAAATAACACTAAAATAGTATTTCATCAAAACTACTTTGAGTAGCTGGCAACCAGTGTGCGTATAGATTCCTATTAAGGATTGTCTACTGGGTTCTTAATGGTCACTTCTTGAACGTTTACATCTTAATGAGTATTAAAGGAACTTACCATATAGAATCCCAATGGCCAACCCAGGTGTTTCAACCCATGTAGTTTTTTGTCTGGTAAAGAGACTATCTTGATTGCTTAGTACAGAACAAATGCAGACAGGCTGCTCACTAACATCTGCCACTACCAGCATGCAAACCTGTTTTGGTTGCTGAGCCTTAAATTCACTCATGTCTGGGATGAAACCACTGGAAGCTCAGATCTGCTGAAATGTACCCTTAGTCACCTAGTCATCTCTCACTTCACTCTATGAGTCCTGGTCAGACGAGAGAGAGAGAGAGAGAGAGAGAGAGAGAGAGAGAGAGAGAGAGAGAGAGAGAGAGAGAGAGAGAGAGGATTAAACCAAAAAAGCTGGAACATTTTTAATTTTTGACTTAAGCATGTCTGCTCTAAACTTTGACTGTTGCCTTCTCACAATGTAACCTTAAATTTTTATCACCATGAAGTCATCCTTAGAGGTGTCAAAACCTAGCTAGGTAAATGTATTTAATAATTATTTGCAACTGGTTGGCTATGTTATTTCTCCACTGGCTCATATATAGTTGCTGAAAGACAGTCACATTCAAAATTGAAACACTAAAAGACTTGGTAATGATCAAATGGAAAAAAAAGGTTAAGCTGACTACATTTTATCACACAAAAGAAAATTTACACAGATTCCAAGTTGGAACAGATACAAAACTAGAAAGAGAGAGAGACTCCTCAGGCAAAATTCTCATTCATGCCAGATTCAACTAAGCAACAAAGTAAAGCGTCTTCAAAAATGAGTATTATACAAGTAAGCAGAAATGGGGCTATTACTTAATGAGGGTAATACAACAAAAGGTAATTAAGTTTGAAGAAGGTAGCATAAAAGCAGAACTCAGATGGAGAAAAATGGGGCTTCAAGGACACAATGATAAGGGCATAATAGAACATGTTGAATTAACAAAGACTACTTGCATACAGTTGCGAGAGAATGTAAAAAAGTGTGAGGCAATATAACAAAAAGTTTTATAAGGAAGCAACTGAAAACAAAAGTGTATGAAAGTGGGTAACTATGTTTGAATGAAAGTACAGTAATTAACAACAAAGAAAACACTGTAAAGACATCCTAGATTTTTTTTACATGGTTATATAGTTCACCAGATAAATTAGAAGTACAGATAGATAGTAATGAAAATAATGACATTCTAGAAGTACTGGCAGGTACATATGAAGCCATCTGAGGAATGAAGAAAGGAAAGACATTTGAAGAAAATGGTGTTTTAACTGAAGTCGTAAAAGCTGGTAATTAAAGTAATTAAAAGAAGGTTGCAACATCGTTGACAATGGAACAATGCTGTAACCATTCTACTTTGCAGAAAAGGAGCCAAAAAACTGTAGACCTATGAGCCTCTTCTCGTTAATATATACATAACACAATAAAATTATTACAAATATGCACAGAAAAAAATACTGGATATTGCTTAGGCAATTGGCAATCTGCAACTCCAAAATTAAATTGTGGACTGGAACCACGAATATGAATTATCACTTTGTCTGGGACTTATAGTTACTGAGAAGAATGTGACATGATTTCAACAAAATTTGTATTTACAGCTCTTGAAAAACACTGATTCAACCTACATTTCTAAACTGAAGAACATATACAGCAATGATACAACTTCTGTTATATCCCATAAGAACCACAGGAAATTTGTATATGCAATGAGTCAATCAAGGTGATTCCATACCACCAAAACTATCCGCAGTGGCCAAGAGGAAGTATTATTATCCATGAACCAGAAAACAGAAGATGGAATATGTGTGAATCAATGTTTTATTTATAACATTGTCCTCTTTGCTTATGGTGAAAGTAAATTATAATGATGAATGGAAAAACTTGATAGACCATGTATCAAAGAATGGCTGAAACTCAGTTTAAATAATAATAGTAAAACAGTGTTTAATTGAAACTTTCAACAGAAAAAAATGAAATCACAAAACCAGCAAACAAGCTTTTGTACTATGAGCACATGGCAATCAGTGTGTATAATCAGTTTTGACTTATGGAAATGAGAAATGTAATTTTAATGTAAAAACCATTCAAGAACTGAGGAGTGGAAGGACGGGTGGGGGGGGGGGGGGGGGGGTGCAGCATGGACGCAGATCCAGGGATCAGTTCTAGGATGAAGGTATGTGTCACAGATTTTCACTCCCCCCCCCCCCCCCCCCCCCAATACAGGCTGTTCTACAAAGGGGTTGACATTGTTTGAACTTCAATAACGGAGGCATATTTGAGATAGCCAGTTCCAATTATGATTATATGGTGCTCTCATGACTAGTGTGTGTAGCCATTCATTTGATTTCTTTTGTTTATTTTCTGTTGCCAGTAACTGTATGCAAATAGCAACATGGCTGGAAACTTGTCCTTGGAGCAAAGTAAGTAGATTTGAGGTATTATTGGTGTGAAAGAAGTGCACAGATGATGGCAGGCAGAGTTTCATACCATGCTATTGTCACTTGTAACAATAACAAAATTAAGTGACAAATGCAAGAAGGAAGGAAGTGTGCATGATCTGAAGAATGGGTGGTATGCAGGAAGAAATCTGCAGTACAGTGGTACAAACTTTCACAAGACCCCCAAAGAAGTCCATATGGCAACCTGCGCATGAATCAGATGTTCACCATATTTTAAGGCAAACAAAGCGGAGATCCTTCATTCCCTGGTTGCTTCACACAATAAATGAGGATGATCTGAATAAATGCCTTGAATTTTGTGAACTTATTGGCAATAGTGAACTGCTGATTGACGTCACTGTTTGGTCTGATGAGATAACATCAAAATAGAATGGATCGACCAATCACCAGAACTTTGTGTTTTGTGCAAGACGTAGTCCTCATGTTCCAGAAGAATAAGTTGTTCATCTTCTTAGTTTATCAGTGTGTTGTGATATGTCAGTCAGATGACTTATCCCCCCCCCCTTTTTTTAAGAAAAAGTGACAGGTGTAAAGTATGAAGGTGACAGGTGTAAAGTACAAACGAATTAATTAATTGTGCCAGCTGTTCACTACCTGTACTGAGACGAACACTGATCTTTTCAGCAAGACAGTTCACAGTCACATTACCACCATGATGTGTGGCAATTGAATTTGTTGAGAGGTGGATAGGCCAGCAGGGAAGTGTTGAGTTTCCAGCCAGATCTCTCATTGAAACACCTTTAGAGTTCTTTCTGTGGGTAATTCTGAAGTACATCATCTATGCTGGATGATATGGGAGAGATGACTATGGCAACCTGTGAATCTATTCCACTGGCAACCACAACATGTGTGTCAATCTGATCCGTAGCATTGCAGACGCTCTACTGCTGCCAACGGAGGGCAGTTTCAATATCTTTAATGTAAAACTTCATCAGTAATGTCATGACCATCTATGTGACTTAATAATTCATAGTTTTTGTTATTTTTGTTCAATTTATTTAAGTTCACACAATGTAAACCCCTTTGTGGGACAAGCTGTATAATTTGTCATTACCTCCACATTCAATGTGTACCAGATACCAATAATAATAATAATAATAATAATCATACAAAGCCTGACAAAGAGAAAGTGAAGCACCCGGAAAACACTGTTGGATGTAATGTAACTTCATACACATACACACTACCAGCCAGTATGTAAGTGATCACAGTTGCAGTTCTCTGTGATAGAACAGCCATCACAGTGCATTAGTGTTGTTTGTGTTCATTGTTGTTACCAGGCCTGGCTGGGTATACATGGGCTGTGAACAGCATCAGATGTTGAGTGATCACTGTGAAAGACATGGAGATGCAACATAATCATGTGAGACAGCATTATGAACACTTGATAGAGTTTAAATGGGACCTTATTGTAAGACTCCATTTGGCTGGCTGGCCAAATCATGTAATATCCAGATTTGTGGGGGACTCGGATGTGAAGTGACCCGACATTGGACTGCATGGGAACGTGAGCAGAGGAATACTTGCCATCAAGGTTCCAGTCGATTATGTCTAACCAACTAAAGTGAGGATCATCACACTGTGCATCAAGCACATCACAATTACTTCACATCTGCAACCTGCTGTAATGGACTCCCTGCAACATTCTACGTCATCTCGAACCTGTGATCAGAGACTAGTACCAGCTGGACTAGAGAATTACTGCCCCACATATAGGCTGCCATTAACTCCGCAATACAAATGGCTGCATTTGGAATGGTGCTGTAATTAGGATGCATAGAGTGCTAATGAAGAGCACTGCATTGTGTTCAGTGATGAATCGCAGTTCTGCCTTACCTTGGATGACCGTGAGTATGACAGTGACTTGGGGAGAGGTCCAGTTCTTTTAATGTTTTGGAGTGGCACAAGAATGTCAATCCTGCCAGCATGGTAGAGAGCCACTGGGTATGAGTTCAAGTCATGGCTGGCTGTGATTGAGGAAACTTGGCTGGCACAATGGTATATCATGGGTATTCTGCATCCTCGTGAGTTTCCTTGCATGTGACAGTATCGTGATGTTGAAAACAACAGGCCACTGGTTGTCCACAAATGGAACATGTCTCTAATGAACTTTTTCTGAGATGTTGAAGTGTTCCTATGGGCACCAAGATTCCCAGATCTGTGCCAAATTAAACAGATGAGACTGCTACGGGATGAACTCTGTCCCTGAGCCACTATCTAGAATATGAAGGACCAGTTAGAACAACTGTGGGCCAGCTTGCCTTAGGAGAGAATCCAACAGCTTTATGGCACTCTTCCCAAATAAGTCAGTGTATCTATGTTGGCCAGAGAATGTCCAACATTGTACTGAGAAGTGGGCACACACTACCAACGTTCTTTGTCAATTTGACTAGATTTTTTAATCACTAAAATAACATCATGTACCCTCTCAATCCATTAAGTTTCATTTAATTTAATTTTCATTTTCTGGCAGCTTCACATCTATTGTCAGGCAAGGTATATATAAAATGTTTCAATATAATCACAATAATTTGTTTACATCAGTGGTTAGTACAGAGATTTTTTTGTAAGGGAAGGTCATCAGGATGTGGATCGTGACTTCATAGTGGCTAAGAGTGAGGCATAAAGAAGAAAGATGGGCCAAGTTAGATCTTGGCTGTATTTCACGACATAAAAAACACCTAGGTCATCATCTTAAGGACGGTTAGCATTCAGGAGCACAGAGTATGTACGCCGCTAAGATTATAATGCATGTACGAATCTAGAAGAGAACTTTATTCTTTATAACTAATTATCGTTATTATTTATTATAATTATTATTACAACTCGATAAACGTTACAAACTGGCTTTCTAGTTTTCAAGAAAACACGCTGTTCACAATCGATTTACGAAGAGACTGAATCACACAACATCTGTGTACATGTACGAGTCAGTGACAATGATGACAAACAATAAGGATTTATAAAAATAGTGGCCGCAACTAAAAGAAATTTGAAATATCGGTTAACTGTTCTTGGTGAATAACTGCAATGAGGGTCTATGTTACATTCTTTTCCTGAGCTCAAACATTGTTGTCCTTTTGTTTTCATTATTTAATTTACAAGTCAATTCTGAAACGAAATTATTTTGATGAGACACTGCGCAGTTCGAGATATCGATTGTGGTGCTTCATAGTACGAGAAAGTCGACCTGGCAACGCGGCGGCGGCGCATTCCCTGAGTATGACGCGTGCCTCACGAGGCGGCCAACATTTTGGGGCAGACCTTGGCGGTCCTGTCCCCAGCCCACCGGCCTTCCAAGGCCTTCGACGACCGCGACCGGCCGTCACCCTCCTTAGAGCATCACGGAAGAGACGTCACGTTCATGTGCCGCCGCCTCCTCCCTCGGCTCAATGACAACCTGACCGCAGGGGTAGACTGAAATGTTTCAGCTTCACAATTCTCCCAATTAGCCAGAACATAAAAAATTATAAAATCTTCCTTTTCCAAAATCAGCAAATACTTAGTCCAGTGTGGAGCAACGAGCTCTCGTTTGATAGTCAAATTTTGGGTAAGGGTTTTCCTTGATCCCCAACGTTCGCTAGCCGTCCGGCCAAATGTTAGTGTTAAGAGTATTTCTCTTTTTCTTAATCTTCCTCCTAGTGAACTAAGAGACATTTCTGTGTAAATTTCAATGCAAGAAATTGTGCTTTAACTCCACATCTGTTCTATTATGGGGTTTTTGATAGTATCCCCAAGTTCGTTCAGTAGAATGCCAAAAAGGCTGCTTGATTTGGCTAATATTTCCTTCTTCACAACTTTCGGTACATTATCTGTCCCATACCACATTTCAGTCTGTATTTACCACAAAAGAACTCAGATTGGTTACTATTGCCATCTGCTACTTTTGTAACCCTACATTTACAGTATCTGACTCCATAGTATCTAGGTTATATACATGACTAACATCAATTTCACTTCCATATTCAAAAAATATCGTGGTTATTTTCCTTACTTAGCCATGAGAGCCGTAAGAAGATCACGTGAGTTTGATATCTTCAATAGGGTGCACGTTCGTCGCGTTCTTCCCTGGAAGTCCCGCTTTCTCCAAAATGTCCCACTGTCCCGAAAGTTTTTTTGGGACTCCAAAAGTCCCACTTTATTTTATTCTGCTTGGCTAAAGTACTTTTCGTATCGGATATCTGATTTGCAATATACTGTGCACTGCGCAAGTATATAAGCCAGGAGGCGTTCAAGCTGCTCTACACAATCTTTGTTTACTTCCTGTTAACGTTTCGCAGTGTTGGTGGTACCGATTCATGTTCAGTGTTTTTCATGCCAAAACGAAATTGCAATTTTAAAATCAATATAAAGAGTGAGTTTACTTTTATTACTCACAGTGGAGAAATTGTAGAATGTACTTTGTGTTTACCAATTTTTGCTGTTGGACATGCTGGATGGTCTGACATTGTGAATCATGTAAAGACGAAGAAATATTGCACGTGTGTTCAAACGAAAATGCAAGGCTTGATAAAACAAATAAGAGTCGAAATCACGGTAACAGTGCAGCAGAACTTCTACGTCCATTAAATTTTGTCAGTACAACGTGTGTCCCTATTTTAAGGGGTATTCTAATTTTTGAAGGTCCCATTTTTTAATAAAAATGAAATGGATACCCTAATCTTAGGCAATAGAAGCTAATGGTGGGGGACGTTTATGATCTGTCGGTGCTGGCTAGTGAGAAGCAGTTTCGGAATAACTAAGCGCAGGCCCATAGCAAAAGCTAAATAGGGGCCCTTGATTTGTTTCAGGCCTTAGAAAGTTTGGGATGTAGAATAAAACAGCACTTAACAAAGAGGCGTTTCTCGGTTTAATTTGGGAAAATTCAGAGACAACACTAGTCAAATCAATATCTGTATACAAATCACATTCTGTGTTTATTAAGGTGAGCTCGTTCGGACGTTCGTGTCCTTTGATGTTTCTATCTCAGTTTCAGTGCGCTTTAATGTTAAAAAAGAACGTTTTCCCCTGCAGTTGGTGATCATTAAAGGAAAGTAAATGCGTAAGACCATTACTACATTTGGGAAAGACGATCCTAAACAATTTTCCATTGAAAAATGAAATGATCGTATGGCATTGTTGGTCGGGAAGCCCCACTCGGGTTCGACCGCCATTCTTCCATTAAAAGTTTACAAAACTGCAGTTCCAGAGGCTAGTGCTTTCTGTTATCAGTAGCAGCAGCAGTAGCAGAGCAAACTGCACCTGTTCGTCACCTAGTATTCCAAATCTTCTGGGCAAGCAATGATGACAGTTGGTGTTATTTTCAAGATCTCTTGTGCTGTTAAAGACTTAAGCTGCCGAAGTATTCCAAATACACCATTCACTTCATAGTACCTTCTGTGTGTTTTACTGACGCAGACATCAAACTATCAGTAACAGCTAAATTTTCGTCGTGTCTGGTAGCCTTGTGGCATCGTGCTTGACTGAAAACTTGAGATGTCACGAACTCGAATCCCGGTAGGACCTCTGAGTTTTCAGTCTGTTTTAACCCAGCCCTCACCTCTCAACGATGTGAGAAATCGACAGAAACGTCACGTGGTTCAGATTCCACGTTAAACTTTAGGTCCCTGGGGTAGGTTCGGGATACGCTAGTCGCCAAAGTGGCGTCCAATTGAAAGACTATTATTATTATTATTATTATTATTATACCTGAATTTCAATATGTTATCCAGGTGTTTGATTTTCTCCAACTTTATCGATATGTAGTAGAGCCGCTGACATGATCGTACTTTGCATTTCGCGTGCGTCGTCTTGAAGTCTGTATTTGTCAGCAGAAAAAGAAAATGCTCTCCTTAGAGAATAGAACATGGTAATTAATAATCCTCAGCTGCCCATACATAACGATACAGCTGCCATGGTGCACAGAAGACTTACGTGGAGAAGACCACCACTGTCTCACTGCTAAAGAGATGACGACATCCAACTTTGACATCCACAATCTCGGGAAACAATACTGGCGAGCACACTGCCTACAAAAATACCAAAGCTTCATGATAAATGCGAAACCGCCCGGCTTCACTCAGTCACGCAAAGCGTGGACAGCTTTAAACCGCATTCGCACTGGCCACCACGATGTGCCCTTCTAATGGGGAACGATACTTATTCCAAATTGCGACTGCGGTGCTGAAAAACAAATAATCCATCAAGTGGAAGAATGCCCAGTTCGACTTACTAGGGAACCTTCATCGACTTCCTAGCTGCAACAGAGAAGGCTATCTATTATATTCAATGTATGGATGTCAATTTGTAATTAAACTGTGAATAAAGTGTATAAGGTTAGCGATGTATGCCAAACGACAGATAAAAAAATGTGAGCAGAAACAATTTCTTCACCCTGACCGCTCAAGGGTTCCTCAGCGTCTGTACGAAGTTGTTAATGCACTCTAAATGGTTCGCGTTTGGAATGCGAAAATTGAAACTCCATAAACTATAAGGGCACATCTGCAGAGGCTGTGGTAAAGAGCTTTTCTTCAATATCAATTCAAATGGACGCTCAGAGAAAGTGGGGCCACCACATGGATAAGACGGTGTCACTGAATTCCCTTATGATGCTTGCTCAAGTTTCCACCTACTGACGTCATCTTAACATTGCTGCATCAGCACATCCGATCACCGTCATCAACACCACGATGAAATGTCGCTTCATACTAGCTCACTAAAGTCATCGATGTAATACGACAAAAAGCAAATTCCTAGCCCAAGCGACGAACTGCCCTCAGACTACAACTGTCCCTACTAATTACCATAAGCAACTGTTTACTGACCCTCTTCATGTCGTCATCTGCAGCATTTGGTTGTCTCTGCTGCAGTTTATTTTACGGATCACACTTTGCATCGTGGATTTATAAAGGTTTCAAACAAATGGTTCTAAGCATTATACGACTTAACGTCTGAGGTCATCAGTCCCCTAGACTTAGAATTACTTAGAACCTAAATAACGTAAGGACGTCACACACATCCACGCCCGAGGCAGGATTCGAACCTGCGACCGTAGCAGCAGCGCGGTTCCGGACTGAAGCGCCTAGAACCGCTTGGTCACAAAGGCCGGCCTTAAAGGTTTCATCTTTGTTTCAATTCCAGGATATCTTCCTTCAAGAAGTTCTTTATGCACGCGTTATGCCGACTGTGTGTCCAATGACTATAGTTTTCCTTTTCTGTATTTGATTACTGGATTTTATTTCACAAAAGGGACACGTTCAAAATCCGCAGACTAATTGTTTGGGCTTTGTTTTTCTTTTCTTTTTCCTAACAACATGCTTCTAAAAACATAAATTACATCAAATTTCGAAATCATCTATAAATTTTAACATTTCAAAAAGCAATATGAGTAGGCTGTACAGGGAGTAGTGTACCGGATTTTGTCTTAACTGGCACCAACAACAAAGTTATCAGAAAAAACCTGGCAAGCAATCTGGATCAAGTTACTTTATACTTTGCTAGTGTCCTAGCTAAGTAGTTCGGTAATATCAGAGGTTTTACCAAGCACTGCTATGGCATTTCTGTAATAAAGTACTTCAGTGACAAAATCTTGCCAACCATTCTCTGATTCAGCTAAAGATATGAGACAGATTACGATTATAACATGCATCTTGAGAAAATCTACGGCTGTCAGTACCCTACGTGGGATCTGGTGTTACAAATTTGGGAATGGTGCTTGTCTGGTTCGAGAAATCCAAGTACTTGATCACACATATCAGCAAACAATGCTTCCTGAAGCGGAAAGCGACTGTCAAGTTTTCCATGCATCCACGATACCTTGTATTTCGTGCAATGACACGTCTTCACGCAAATTACCAAACACGACCAAGCTCAAAACTCAGAATCCTTAATATGTTTTGCAGAATCCTTAATATGTTTTGTATCACTGCATGGAAGACATAACCTGCCATGTAACGAAGATATGAGTGATGACATGCTGCCTTTTTTGTGCGAAGTCGTAAGAAATATGCGTGGACACATTCGCTTGCTTCAACTTGCTTAGATCTATCCATTCTTCAGCTAGCGTCAAAAGCTGTTGCAGTGGAAGAAAGAAAAGTGGTAACCGTTACTGCGGAACGATTTTTTAACATTTTTCTCTAGGAACGATACTGTAGCCATGTGTTGTAGAAATGTCTCCAGAGTTCAACAAGGCTTTTCACATACGTTTATCAAGTTCAGGTTGTTCAGACGAATTTAGCAAACTAATTGTAGCCTCGAGGACGTTCCTCACTAGAGTCGACGTGATTCATCGGTCACTGAAGAGAAACTACGGAGAAAGATTGAGAGTGTTACAAGCATTACACGTTGAGTTTACACCGTTCTCCCAAACCACTTTAAAGTGAGGACGTTAAATCTTTGTAGGTAACATGCTACTCAAAAAGAAACTAACGGTGCGTCGTGTCTCGCAAACAAAATCGCGAAGCACATTAAACTGTGTGAAAAGCGTTCGTAAATGCGACGAAACCTGATTTAATTACACGTCCCAACAAAACCATCAACAAGAAATAAAAGCTTGTATGACAAGGGTGTTGTGTCGTAATCCGACCACTTTTGTCTGCTCGTAACGTACTATATGATTGACGAGCAAACGCTTAATGCAACAATAACAACACCGCCGCCGCCGCATCAGCTAAGCATCCCGCATGTATTCACAAATGCTGATTATTTCGATATGATATTTGTGTATGGGTTTAGTAATAGAAACGCTACTGTTGCTTTTATACTTTCTAACCGCATAGTACCAGATTTAAATAGTGTTTACTCGTGTGAGGTCGACGCAGAGCCCAGCAGTCATATTTATTTCGTCGAAGTTTATAGAGCAATGTCTCCTAGGTAGCTAGAACAAAAAGAGAAAAAAAAATTCTGTACGCTAACGTTTGGCCGGACACCTTTGTTGGAGAAGACGACGTCGTACTCTTTGGGTTGCAAAGAAAACCTCTCTCCACAATTGGATTATCAAACGTACAGTCCTTAGCTCAACACTGGACTTTTAAAGACTTGCTGGTTTTGGAAGAGGAAGATTTTTATTTTATTAATTTCTACATTTTGGCTCTTTGGAAGAATTGTGAAGCTGAAATACTTCAGTTTGTCACCACGGTCAGGTTGTCACTGAGCTGAAGGAGGAAGCACATGAACAAGACACGTCTCTTCGTGATGCTCTAAGAAGAGAGACGACCTGTCGTGGTTCCAGGCTTCTAATTTCGAGGACACTTTTCAACACATGTCTGTCAGTCTGTCTTAGATAGCCAGATCAAGTCCCCATGGTTTGCTGTTGACTTGGAGCGAGCTATGAACCTCTGGTGGACCGTTGTTATGTCATTTATACGTCCATGCTTCGCGGTGATGACCATCAGGTTGCCTGCTGTTCTGTGTAGGGACGTCTGGAACAGTTTATGTTGATTCCGATGGTAGTTACGCCCTCATGAATTGGCAGCTGCTGGAGATTGCGGATTTTCTTATATTCCCTCGGATGGATTTTCTTCTCAGGTAATGTGATGAAATACAATTCAGAACAGGTAACAAAAATACTGAGTTTACTTGGGTTGAGTCAAATGAAAACCTTATGTTTTTTAATAACAAATCGAAATTTCGCGCCGTTATCCTGTAGCGTGCTACAAACAGCGTGCAGAATGGCCTGTAGGTGGCAGCATAGTGCAGATGCACACATACCGTTGCAGGTCGCAGTATCAGTATAAAGATGGCCGCCCCACTTGCGACATGCACCAGGGAAGAACAGCGTTCTGTTATTCGGTTTTTGCGTAGTGAAGATGTGAAACCTATCGAAATTCATCGACGAATGAAGGTTCAGTACGGTGATGCATGTTTGTCACAGCAGCAAGTCTACGAATGGAGTACGAAGTTCGCAAATGGTGTGACTTCAGTGAAGATGCTCCTCGTCCAGGTCAGGCACAACGAGTTGTGACTCAACAGAACATCGCAGCAGTTGAAGCCATAGTGAAGCAAAACCACTGAATGACACTGCAGCATGTTTACAGATTAGTCATGGGTCTGTACACCACTTTGTGCATGATGTGCTCCAGTTTCACAAAGTGTCTGCAAGATGCGTGTCACGGTAGCTGACTCCTGAAATGAGAGAACGGCGTGTTGATGCTTGTGAAGAACTACTTCGGCGCTTTGAAAGAGAAGGTGATGGCTTCCTTGCAAGAATCGTTACTGGGGACGAAACCTGGGTTCACTTCCACCAACCGTAAACGAAGAGAGCGAGCAAGGAATGGCGCCATTCCTCATCACCAAAACCAAAGAAGTTTCGAACAGAACCATCAGCATGGAAGGTCCTGCTGACTCTTTTGGGACGAAAAAGGCGTCATTTGGAGCATTACATGCCTAGAGGGACTACGGTCACTAGTGCATCATAAACAGATCTAAAATATCATCTGCGGCCTGCAATCAAATCAAAGAAACGTGGATTGCTGTCAGCAGGTGTCCTTTTGCGACATTACAATGCAAGGCCCCACACTGCCCGTACAACAGTTGCAACAATCACAGACCTGCATTTTGTGTGTCTTCCTCATCCACCATACTCACCAGACCTTGCCCCCCAAGTCAAAGACGCAATGGGAGGAAAGAAGTCTGATGAAGAGGTACACCATGCGGTGCATGAGTGGTTGCGCGGACTACCAAAAGAATTTTTTTCTAAAGGAATTTATGCACTTTGTAAGCGCTGGAGGACTTTAATTGAGCGTGGGGGAGATTATATTGAAAAGTGATACAGCTTTGTACCACTTCTGCACAATAAATAATATTTAAATAATATTTAAGGTTTTCATTTGACTCACCCTCGTAGGTGGAGGAGGACTTGCCTGCGGCTACGAGCTTGCAGGGTGCAGTCGTCTGCAAGTTGTAGTTAACATCGGCGCCAATGACGCCTGTCGATTGGGTTCTGAGACTATTCTCAGTTCAGTGCCAGCAGAGCTCGCAATTTGCATCACTGTTCCCAGAGTTGATCGGGATCTGTTGGTATGGTGTCAAGTCAAATCTGTGACGGTCTTGCTGCAGATTTCTAGAGCTGTTTAATCAGGTGGGGATTTGTAGGGTTCCCTTGATAGGTCAGGGGTGCATTACACAAAGGAAGCAGCTACTCGGTTATCAGAGTACTTATGGAGTGCACATGGGGTCTTTTCTAGGCTAAGCGGTAGTTTGAGGTACTCTGATGCCCATTCGCCAATCGACACGCAGGTAACGAAATCAGACCGTGTTCAGAGTAGAACTATCAATATTTTATCAGGAAATCGTCAAAGTCCTCGTATTGGTAACAAATTTACTGCACTCTAGGAAATTTGTCGCGCTCAATTTATTCTCAGGACCTAGAGCTGGCGGAAACCGCAAACAGAAGGCTGTTAAATATTTATCGAGTCTTGGAACGTGTGTCGGTAAGACAGATTAGACGCCATAGGAAGGGGAGTGTTCACTGCAGTCGACCAAAATACACGGTGTTTCAAAAAGAATATATGTATTTCGGATGCTTATATTTATTAAACTTCAAGACATACGAATATGAAACTTTACACACATATTTACGAAACTATGTCCTCCATCAGCGACACGAACAATATCACATCGATACTCAAATTTCTCCCGTACTCGGGCAAGCATGTCCTTCGTCACTGATGTTACGGCAGTACGGATCCGGTTCTTCAACTCTTCCAGGTTCTGAAGGAGTGGTGGTACATAAACGTTGTCTTTAACGAGACCCCACAGGAAGAAGCAGCCGTGGAGCCCAGTTGAGACATGCTAAGTTGCCAGCTCCTTGACGACCAATCCAAGGGTTCGGTAGAGTTTCATTCAGATATCGCATTTGGCGACTCCAGTGCGGGGGTGCCCCGTCTTGTTGAAAAATGAAGTTGTCTTCGTGCAGCCTCGAAAACCACCAGTTTTGTAACATAGTGAGATACTGCTGACCATAAACCATGTTTCCATCAAAGAAGAATGGGCCGTAAACAGATAATCGGGATATCACACAAAACACATTGACTTTGGGCGAATCTCGTACATGTTCAATGGCTGCATGCGGGTTCTGTAAGCTCCAAATTCGAACACTGCGTTTGTTTACCTGACCATTAACAGTAAAAGTCGCTTCATCACGGAACACGATGCGTTGTGCGAAAGTGTTATTGTCAATGGCATCAAGAATCCCGTTACAAAATGACACACGTTTGCGTTTTTTATCAGGACGCAGAGCTTGTAACAGCTGTAACTTGTACGGCTTCATAACCAACCGACTTCTCAAAACACGCCAAATTGTTGTTGTAGGCAGCTGTAACTACCGACTGACACGATGACTTGATTTTGAAGGACTACGTTGGAAAGCAGTTTTAATTCGGGAAACATTTTCTTCAGGAACACTAGGGCGGTCAGGACTCTTTCCTTTACATACACATTCTGTATCTAGAAGCTGTCGATACCATTTGCGAATGTTCCACCCATTCGGAGGTCAAATTTGGTACCTCAACCTGAAACGTCTTTGCACTGTAATCACGGAATTGCACTTCGCAAACTCGACAACACAAAATGATTTCTTCTGCGGAGTAGCAGCCATTTTAAACATATTACGGTTATCAAGCAGAAGACAACTGACATCTAACGGCTATTAATATAAACTAGACTATGTATTCGTTTGTCCGATAGCCGAGCCGAGGCGCACCGATCTATAGTGAAGACAAAATAATACGTTGTATTACGTATATTCTTTTTGAAACACTCTGTATTGTCCCTAACGAGGTCGATTTTGAGTGTGACTCTGAAGTTACCTGGACGTGTGTAACAGGTCTACGTGGAACCAAGTTAATTGTTGGATGTTTTTACCGGCCACTCGATTCCGCCGTGACAGTTTTAGAGTTATTCAAAGAAAGTAGTGCGGGAACATCCAGATCATGCAATATTAGTTGGCGACGACTATAACCTATCGCGTACAGACTGGGACATCTATGGATTCATTGCATGGGTACGGACAGGCAGTCTTGCGAAGTACTGGTTTAAGCAGCTAGCTCGACAGCCCACATGCAACGGAATTATTTTAGACCGTGTAGCTACAAATAGTCCTGTCCTTATCGACGGTGTCACAATAGAGCAAGGTATTACTACAGTTAAGAAATAAATCAAGAAGCTTAGGAGTGTTTTTTCGTTAGGAAGAGCACGAGGATTCCACAGAAAAAAGCACGCACATTTTCCTAAAAAGAACCCTAAAGAGCTAATACTGTGCCTTTAAACTTTGAAGTTAACATACTGAACAAAATTTTGTTGAAATCTGCTGTTATGAGTTGGAAGTACTGAATCAAGACGGCTAACTGTAGATTTATTTTGGAGGCTTTGTCAGCAGACAGCAAGGCTCTTTAGAAATTTGTACCGCATACTTAGTACTTGACAACACATTTGCAGCATTCAATTCAATGATTTTTATGAACAGTAATCACGCCATAAGTAGTTAAGCAGCTCTCTGTCCCACGTGTGACGGAAAAGAAAGCATTTTTTGCCTCTTATGCATATTCATCAATAAATTTTCTTCTTTTATTTATTTTATAAGATAGTTTTGTGTTCTAAAACTCCAATAATTTTTTATGATTTTTTCCACATTTCTATTACAGCTGATGTTAGGTATTAAAGTGTGTTCCATATGTGACAATTGCATTTTTTGTCCAGTTGACAACTTCAAAATTAAAGACGCTCACGCTTTCTTGAAAACAACATCTGGAACATCTACCATGTTATCAATAAGGCTACAATATTTTCTCTCTTTCTAAGGATACATAACGTCAAAGACAACTAGTACGGGTGCAAGTCGAATGCAAACGGTTCGTGAACGACTGAAACATGAAAATCCAGATTTTCAAAACCAGGAAAACAAGCGGATCTCACAATTACGGAAGATAAAGAAGCAAGACATAATTGAAAATGAGCTGAACAAACTTCGTAAGTATGAGAGAGATCGGAAGAGACTGCAGAGGTCAAGAAAAGGGGTGTTAAGCTTCAGCAGCAATCTACCTCTACCTCCTCACAAAGCTCTGTGTAGGTCCTTATCAATGTGCGCTGTCACTTGGAAAGGCATTATGGAGAACAGTACGAATATTGCCCAAATCACCAAGGAAGAAAATGGCAGTTCTAATATGATTAGCAGAACATGCTGGTTTGTCACCATCAACTACAGAAGCGAATCATTCTCACGCAAAATCCAAAGTCGATCATTCAAAATGGAGAGAGCTCTACTTCAGGCCATATACCGTGTAGACATGCCCAGGAATTAAGGACTTTATCACTATCTGGGGCAATGGAATCAAGCAAAAGTTGCAAAAACACTACTTGGCAATGTTCTTGAAAGAAACGTTCTCAATTTTTAAAGGAGAAACCTCATTATTAGTTTCTCCAAATGTTGTAGCTTGTGACCAAAGAATGTTTTACTTCTGAAAAGTATTCCATCCGATCAGTGCAAGTGCAGAGTACACGAGAACTTTATTTTCAGACTTAAAGCCTTAAAATAGAGCTATTCAAACTCTTTCTTGGAGAAAATACTGTGGGATACGGAGCTTAATTCTGCTTGCTGGCAAAACAGGCGTGACGCCTGCTGTAATGGCAAACTTTTGCTGGTGCCGGAGAACTGCGATGATGAAATTATTTGGAAATGCTAGGAAGATCAAGGATTAAAACTTTCTACTAAAGAATGGCTATTTGAAGCCACACTACAAGACCTGCCAAGCTTTAAAGCCCAAGTAAATCTCAAACGTATATACTCTGCACCGTTCGAGAACGATAAACTAGAAACCAGTAGTAGCTGCATTTTGCACATAGATTTTGCCATTTCTTTCGCATGTGAATGCCATTTTCAGAGAAAATGTTCTGTTATTCACAGCAGTCTTATTCTTTAAAGGAAATGTGAAACATTCGTTATTTGTTCCCCCACTACGAATAAGGACAGATACATAATGTTTACTATCACTGACTTTTTACTCTGTAATATTTTCAATACAGAACCACCAAACAGGGAAGAAGCTTGTGAAGAAGTAATGTGGAGCGATTGTCCTCCTTCTGAGATGAAAACAGATACATTACCAAAGTTCTAAACATGCTCTCCCAGAAATATGGCAGAAATTTTTCATGGAAGTATTTCCCAACATCTCACAGAAAGTGGACTGTTGATGGATTGAGGGTGAACGTCAAACGACTTGTTTGGGAGAAAATTATGAACCAAGAGAAAATGTCCCAGACTTTGCTGATATTGCCGCAAAGATTGTAACTAATACAAGAATCTTCTACGTTGATGATCATTTGATCAACAAAAAAACTGAAAATTCTAGGATGGATATCCTACCAATTCCTGGAATTTCATCATTTCACATACTGAAATCAAAAGGACAGGCAACACAGTGTAAAACAAATTCTCTTTCTCCATTGTGTTATTTTTGGAGCTGAAACTAGTACAGTGGACTTGTTGGATCTAGCTGTCAACCAGTGGGTGATAGTCAATTACCATGGTGATCGCTGCAAAGGAGAAATGACGGAAGTTTATCATGAGACCATAAGACTTAATATCGTACATGGGTCAAAGATTCCCAGTTTCTTCAGATGGTCAAACGAAAGGGATACGATGACTCACAACCATGATAAAATTGTGAAGATAATTCCTGGACCAGTAATTGCTAACAACAGAGAACTGCTTTGTTACAATAATGTAACTTTCACAAATAAGTTATTATTCTGTGTTTTTTTTTCTTTGGGAAACCGAGAAAAGGATGAGAATTAACATGATGTCCCATACGTGAGAACAGTGGCCAACCATTTACTTTTTCCAGTTTGTTCAATCTTTAAAATTAATATTATATATTAAATATATAGCCAATATTATGTAGTTTTAACAAAAAATTCTATTATAATAAAACGTTCTTATGTTCACAAAGGTTTTGCATACAAATGAGAAAACAAAATTTCCATGTACTATGACGAAGTCTGGCATGTGACAGTTGAATTTACTTCAGTATTTCAGGTACCCACGTACATTCCAAAAATCAATTCCTGCAAATAAAAGAGTTCTTTCTAGACAACTTTCAGTGGCACATTATCTGGTTGTTACATCCTACCTTTAAAGGCAGAGTAAGGAAAAAAAGTACCACCAATAAAATGAGTGCAAATGTCCCACAAGTAAGCGTGAAATGCTCCAGCAGACAAGCAGTTGCTAGCACCCCACTTAGACAATGAAGTGACATCATTTAGTTCGTGTATGACGAACGTCGAGGAATTATGGGCAAAGTTTAAACGGATTGTATGTACCGAGGACATGGATTAAGGACAGAAAGACCCACCATGGTGTAATAATAACAAAATTCGCAAAAATTCTGGGGAAGCACTCTCGGTTCATAAAAGAACGAGCACATGACAATAGAGATTCGTGCGTCTGTAGAATGATCGATGCGCGAAGCATGCTACAACTATTACCGTCATATATTAGCAACGGATGTAGCCGAGATCCCGAGAAAATTCTGGCACCAAGCAAAAACGCTAAGCAGGTCTAAGGCTTTTTATCCAGGCAGTCGTTAACCAATCTGCTGTAGCAATAGAAGATAGCAAAAGAAAAGCTGAAGTTTTAATTTTCCATTTATGAAACCGTTGCTGGAGGAGGAGCGTACAAACATACCGTTGTTTGAACATTGAACAGACTGCCGTATGGAGGCTCTACATCTACATATACATGGACACTCTGCAAAGCACATTTAAGTGTCCGGCAGAGGGTTCGTCAAACCACCTACACAATAATTCTCTATTATTCCAGTCTCGTCCAGCGCGATTATATTAAGATGATAGTTTCTCCCTGTATAGATCGACGTCAACAAAAAGCATTCGGAGGAGAAAACTGGTGACTGAAATTTCGTGCGAAGATTCTACCGCAACGAAAAACGCCTTTGTTTTAATGATGTCCATCCCAAATCCTGTAGCATTTCAGTGAGACTATCTCCCTTATTTCGCGATAATACGAAACGTGCTGCCCTTCTTTGAACTTTCCTGATGTACTCCGTCAATCGTATCTGGTAAGGACCCCACACCGCGCAACAGTATTCTAAAAGAGAACGGATAAGCGTAGTGTAGGCAGTCTCTTTAGTAGGTCTGTTACATTTCCGAAGTGTCCTCCCAATAAAACGCAGTCTTTGGTTAGCCTTCACAACAACATTTTCTGTGTGTTCCTTCCAATTTAAGTTGTTCGCAATTGTAATTCTTAGGTATTTAGTTGAACTTGCGGCATTTAGATTTGATTGATTTACAGTGTAACCCAAGTTTAACGAATTCCTTTTAGCACTCATGTGGATGACAACACTTTTCATTATTTAGGGTCAATTACCACTTTTCGCACAATACAGATATATTCTCTGAATCTTTTGCAATTTATTTTGATCTTCTGATGACTTTAGTAGTCGATAAACCACAGCATCATCTGCAAATAACCTAAGACGGCTGCTCAGATTGTCTCCTAAATCGTTTATATAGATCAGGAACAGCAAAGGGCCTATAACACTACCTTGGGGAACGCCAGAAATTACATGTTTTTACGGCATTTGCTCCTTGCATTAATCGCTAAGTCCCAAGCGACAGTAAAAAAGAGCAGGTGACTCCTATACATAAGAATGGTAAACGAACGGACCCGCAAAATAACAGAACAATATCCCTAACATCGATTTCTGCAAAATCTTTGAACATATTCTCGGCTCGAATACAACAGTTTGCTGAGACGGAAAGGCTTCTGTCCACAGATCAGCATGATTTTAGAAGCATCACTCGTCCGAAACACAGCTTGCCCTTTTCTCACATGGTATCTGTGAACTACGGATGAAAAAAAAAATTAGATTCCATATTCCTAGATTTACGAATGACGTTTGACACGGCGGCCTATTGCAGACTGTTAACGATGGTACAAGCATATGGAATAGGTTCCCAGATATGACTGGCTCGAAGACTTCTGAAGCAATAGATCCCAGAACGTTGTCCTCGACGGTGTATATTCATGAAAGACAAGGGTGTCGTAAGGAGTTTTCCAGGAAAGTGTGACTGCATCGTTGTTATGCTGTATATGTAAGGGGCAGTCAAATGAAAACCGAACACCCGCCACAACGGGACCACGGAATGGTTCCGTTCAAAAGTAATCACTACAGGCGTTAAGCATTTATCCCACTGGGAGACAATCAATTTTTGTTTCGTAGAACGTGGTCAGCCGCTGACGGATCCATGACCGCACCACCTCTTGCGCTTCCTCGTCCGATTGAAATCGACGTCGACGCGTTTCTTTTTTCATGTCGCCAAAAATGTGAAAATCACACTGAGTAAACTCCAGGCTGTACGGAGGATGTTGCAGTGTTTCCCAACCAAGTCACTGAAGTGTTGCCTTAGTCCGACAGGCAGTGTGGGGCGAGCGTTATCGTTCAACAGGATGCTTCCTCTATGATGATGATTGGTTTGTGGGGTGCTCAACTGCGCGGTCATCTGCGCCCATACAAGGTCCCAATTTTTACACAGTCCAATGTTAAACTCAATCCAATCTAGCAACTGTCACGAATGATGATGACGATGATGATGAAATGATGAGGACAACACAGACACCCAGTCCCCGGGGGGAGAAAATTCCCAACCCGGACGGAAATCGAACCCGGGACCCCGTAATCCAGAGGCAGCAACGCTATCTGTTCGCAGAGTTCCTCAAGCGTGGAACCACAATCAGGGTGCTGCGCTATGAAGCCACACTGCGGAAACTGCGACGCGCCATAAAGTCAAAACGCCCAGAAATGTTGTCGGATAGAATCATCTGTTGAACGTTAATGCACGCCCCCACACTGCCAATCGGACAAAGGCTAGCTTCTGTAATTTGGTTGGGAAACACTGTAACATCCTCCGTACAGCCCGTATCTTTCACCATGCGATTTTTACATCTTTGGCGATGCGAAGGAAGACATATGGGAAGACGTCGAAGTTGCGTGACTACAGGGCGATACAAAATTTCTAGTTGTTATGAATGGTAGCTATCTCTAAATGTAGAAACATGTAACTTAACGCAAACGCATAGGAAAAACAGTCCCATAATGTTAGCATTCAGCATTAGTAGCATGCTACTTGACACAAACAGATCGATTCTAAATTTAGGGGCAACACTGTAAAGCAATATGAAATGAAACGAGCATGTAAGGATTGCAGTGGGAAAGACGAATAGTCGACTTCCGTTAAATGGGAGAGATTTAGGAAAGTGTGGTTCATCTGTATAGGAGACCGCGTATAGAACACTAGTGCGACCCATTCTCGAGTACCGCTAGTGTGTCTGGGATCACCATCAGTTAGGATTAAAGGAAGATATTGAAGCAATTCATAAACGGGCTGCTACATTTGTTTTCGGTAGGTTCTATCAACATGCAATTATTATGAAGATTATTATTTATTTGTAATTTCTGCTACCAGCCACTTCCTTATTTTCGCTTGGAATATGTTCTGTTCATCCTCAGGCGTTTATACATACATACATACAAAGTAATGTTCCTTAAAAATTGCAATTGGGGGGGGGCGGGGGGGGGGGATGGCCAGAAATCGATGTCAGTGATGTCTTCTGCTGGTTGATTTTCTTGTGGTTGACTATGTATGATATCACAGCCTGTATAGGATGCAGATAGTTTTGCATCAGTTGTGTGTTGCGGTCTCCCATAAGTCCAACCCCTCGTCCAAGTCGTGGGAGATGGGCAACGGCACAAAGTAGGGGACTGCATATAGGGGCGATGTACAGCGGGGACTTCGTGTGCCCCAGGACCGCTACGGTAGCTGAGAAGGCTCTATGGGAACCCTGAAACGTGACGGCTAACGGGGCTCTGGTGAAGCTGCGATAGGCCTAGCAAGCCAGTAGTGGATAAATCAACTGCTTTTAAAAAGGGAACATGCCTCGGATCACGGAACGGATTTAAAGGAAACCGACCAAGCAATGGAAAAGGATTACGAGATGGTTTACGACTGGGCACCTTAAACGTAAGGACTCTAACTGGGAAGTTAGAAGAAATTGTAGAAATGATGGAAAGGAGGAAATTGGACATCTTGGGACTTGCTGAGACTAGGTGGAGAGGAGTTGGTGAAAAACCACTAAGTAAATGATGTAAACTGTACTGGATAGGGAATGAGAGGGGAAGAAATGGAGTGGCAATAGTGGTCAGAGAGGATCTGCAGGAGGAGGTGGAAGGTATCAATGATCGAATGATAAAAGCCAGAGTACGAGTGAAAGGAAAAAGCATTGAAATCATCCAAGCATATGCCCCACAGGTGGGGTGTACAAAAAAGGAGAAGGAGGAATTTGAAGATGACATGCAAAAGCAGCTAAATGGAGGTAATCAGATTATAATAGGGGACCTCAATGCACATGTTGGCACAGACAGGAAAGGATTCGAGGAGATAATGGGACCAGAGGGCTGGGGGAACCGAAATAGAGAAGGAAAATTGTTGCTGGAATTCTGCAAGAAGAATGGGCTGACGATCGCAAATTCCTGGTACAAGAAGAGAAGTAGTCACAAAATAACTTGGTACAGTGGGGACTGGTCCCAAACTTCAGTAGTAGACTATGTACTAGTGGATAGGCAGATGATGAGCAGCCTCACAGATGTTAAGGTCGTTTCATCTGAGGCCTTAGACAGTGACCATCGGCTGTTGGTAGCCACCCTGAGAGAGAAAAAAGATAGGAGGGCAACAGATATACAGGAGAAAAGGTTGAAGACATGGATGCTGAAAGAGGATGAACGGAGGACCCAGTACCAGACACTGATCAGGAAGCAGCTGCCAAAGGAAGATCAGAGAACAGTGGAAGAAGAATGGGGAGATTTTAAGAGGGCCCTAGTTGAGGCAGCTGAGATTGTGTGCGGAAGAACTAGCACAAAGAGGAGAAGTAAGGAAACCCCATGGTGGAACAACATATGTAAAGAGGCAGTACTTCGAAAGAACAAAGCCTTCAGAGAATGGTTCCAGACCCGAACAGAGGAAGCTAGGGTAAAATATAAGGAAAGCAAGAAAGCGGCAGAGACCATAGTAAGGGCGGAGAAGAAGAAGTGGATGGAAAAATGGACAAGAATGTTAGAAGAGGACAGCGAAGGGAACAAAAAAGTACTTTACACCATGGTAAGAAATAAGAGGAAGGACAGAAGCGAGTGCCTGAGGATCATGGATAATAATGGAAGAGTTGTGGAGGAAATGCATGAGCTCAAAAAGATTTGGAAGGAGTACTTTGAAGATCTGTTGAATGCCGCCAAGCGGGTAACTAACAGCGATGGAGAGCCTAAGGTAGCAGACGATGATAATAGTGGGGAAATTGATGATCTAACTTGGAATGAAGTGGAAGAAGCCATAAAGAGGATGAAAGGGGGCAAGGCACCAGGTTGGGACGAAGTAACAGTGGATATGATACGAGCAGCAGGAGAAGTAGGAACCCAGTGGCTATACAGAGTGCTGAGGGTGGTGTGGAAGGAGAACAGAATTCCTGAGGATTGGAAGAAAGGAATTATAGTCCCGATCTTCAAGAAAGGGGATAAAAGGAGATGTGAGAACTACAGAGGAATCACCCTGCTATGCCACTGTCGAAAAATCTATGAAAAGATCCTGGAGAAGAGAATAAGAAGCAGTATTGAAAGTAGACTGCAAGAGGAGCAGTATGGTTTCAGACCGGGAAGATCAACAACGGACCTCATATTTGCGGTAAGGCAACTGCAGGAAAGGCACTATGAGTACGGGAAGGACTTAATCATGGCCTTTTTAGATATTGAGAAGGCGTATGACAGTATCTGTAGGGACAAGCTCTGGGATGTGCTGAACGCAAAAGGGATAGATGAAGAGATAACACGAAAAGTCAGAAAAATGTATGAGGGAAGTGAGAGTTGTGTGAAAGTGGGGAGGGAATGTACTGCATGGTTCAAGCTGGAAAATGGGCTGCGACAGGGAAGTGCACTTTCGCCTTTATTGTTTATTATTGTTATGGATGAAATCCTACAGCAAGTGTCAGATGCAATTGGAGATCATAAAATGAAAGCAGTGCTTTTTGCCGATGACCTGATGTTATGGGGAAATTGCGAGAAGGAGGTGCAAGAGCAGTTAGATGCATGGGAGGCAACGGCAGCACAATATGGAATGCATTTCTCTGCAAAGAAAAGTGAAATAATTGTCACAACAAGGAAGACGAATAGGCCAAATGTGGATATAACTTGTGGAGGGGAAGAACTACAAGTGGTAGAGAACTTCAAGTACCTGGGAAGCGTGATTGAAAGTAAGGGGGGAAACGCAATGGAAATAAATGAAAGGTGCAGAAAAGCAGGGCAGTTCTACAAATGCATTAGGGGGCTTATTTGGAGCAAGGAGGTGCCACAGAAATCCAAGGGAATTATATACCGAACCTACTTTGTCCCCATATTGGCATACGGAAGTGAGACATGGGTAATGCACAAAAGCGACAAAAGTAGAATACAGGCTAGCGAAATGAAGTTCCAGAGGAGCAGGTTGGGTGTAACAAGACGAGACAGATTGCGAAATGTGTATGTGAGGGAAAGACTAAAGGAGGAACCAGTACAGGACAGGATAGAAAAATCAAGACTGCAGTGGTATGGACACATGAAGAGAATGGATGAGGGAAGAATTCCAAAGAGGATGTTTGATCTGCAACTGGAGGGGAAGAGGCCCAGAGGAAGACCAAGAGATAGATGGGTGAAGGGAGTGAAGGAATGTGTGACGAGAAGAGGAGAGAACTGGACGAAGGTGGAAGAGGGGGAATGGTGGAAAGACAGAACACGATGGAGAGGCTTGTGTTCCCGACAGACCCAGCCAGTGGCTGGAAACTGTCCAAGATGATGATGATGTGTGTTGCGAAAATAGCGTGAAAGGCTTTTATCTGACAGTTGATCACATAAAATTTCTTCACCTTGCAGCTTCACTTCCATCACTGATGTAATGGCGGAGTTTTTGAGTAACATTGCACTATTGCACATTGTATTTTGTCGATTATTTCCGACATAATTCACTGCACAAATTGCTTCCACATACATGTAAACATCATGCACACAACACAAGATGACAGACTTGTAGCATATGAGTCAGTATCGATTGTCGAGGTTTTGTATCGATATTCTTGGTACTGGCAGATTTGCAGTCATTTATTTACACTGACAAATCTCGAATCTATTGGGTTAGAACTGGCTTAAGACTGCTTAAGAATTTTGAGTTTTTGAATTCGGTTCTCTCCTTAAGAATGTTATCTCCATGCTTTGTATTATGTATAAAAATTTCCGTTTATTCCATGATCCGTTATTTTACTTTTTCCTATTTTGTGAAAAATTTCGATTTTCCAAGGGTGACCTGTGTCTTTAATGTGAGTTGCTACTGCTGATTTGTTCCGTTTATCAAGTCTGTAGCAGGCTATATGTTCTTCGAATCGAGTTCTGAAATTTCTGCCTGTTTGGCCGATATAATATTTATTACATTGGCTGCAGGTAATTTTGTAAATGCCAGATGGATCAAGACTTGTATCTGGTGGTTTTATATTGTGAATAAGCTTCCTCCTCAGGTTTTTGTTGGTGCTGAAGCTGATTTTTACTTCTCTGTTTTTGAATAGTTTTGCTAATTTGTCGGATACTATTCCAAGATAAATTTTACATATTTGACTGCTGGGGCACTATCAGTTGTGAGTGTAGTTTGATGTTTGTTCAGTTAATTTTTTATCTGTTGTGACATGGTATTAATTAGAGAAGGATTATACCCATTCTGTATTGCGGTATATGTTATGGTTTCTATTTCTTGTTGAAGTGGAAATCTGTGTGCTCTGTACAGCATTGATCTATAAGCAGCTTTTTTGTGGAAGGAGGGATGTGTAGAGGACTTAGGTATAGTCATATCAGTGCCTGTAGGTTTTCTGTAAACATTGTAAGTTACATTTTGGTTCTGTTTTGATATTTTATGTCAAGAAATGGTATGGTGGTGTTCTCTTCCTGTTCAAGGGTGAATTGAATATTTTTATTTAGGGTGTTGAATTTGTTGATAAGTTTGTCACTTCATCCCCTGTGCCACCAAATAGAATGAGGGTGTCATCTACATATCTGTTACAGAATTTAACTTTGCTGGTTATGTTATCATTTCGTGTCAGTATTTTATTTTCTATATGGCTGATAAATATTTCAGCTATTAGGCCACTAAGGGGGCTTCCTATTACTAGTTCTAGGTCCTGCTTGTAAATGTTATTGTTAAAGGAAAAGTAATTATGTGAGAGTACTAAATTAAGTACATCTATAAGTTCTATGATTGCTGGTTTGCTCATTGTCTTGTTTCTCAATAGGTTCATTCTTATTATCCCAACTGTTTCATCTAGAGGTATACTGCTGTAAAGGTTTATAACAGCGGTAGCCTATGCTGACGGTAGCTGACAGGTTGTAGCGACAAGAGCACTTCAGACGTTCCGTAAGTTTGACATAGAGCTAAACAAATTGATAGCAATAAATTGGTTGCGTGGATGTTCTTTCATAGACGTCAGAAGAAAGGAAGAAATGGGATGCTATGGCTTCAAGCAGTCAACTTGAGAAGATACGATGTTGGGCCATTTTTTTATATTTTTTGGGGACTCGAGGAATGATAGTGACAAATCTTTCAACTACTTTAGGATGAGAATGCATTTCGACAATCTGTATCTAAGAATAAAGAATTCAGTCCAATCTGCAACACATTCTTCAGAGTGTACATCCAACCTCTACACATGGAGGCAGTCAGAATCAGGAAAAAATGAAACATTTCAAATTTTATATTCCTGTCCAAAGTACTTCAAAATATAATATAGTATTATGTACCTGGAAGATATTAAAGAACGAAAGATGTATTCATTAAAATACACTCCTGGAAATTGAAATAAGAACACCGTGAATTCATTGTCCCAGGAAGGGGAAACTTTATTGACACATTCGTGGGGTCAGATACATCACATGATCACACTGACAGAACCACAAGCACATAGACACAGGCAACAGAGCATGCACAATGTCGGCACTAGTACAGTGTATATCCACCTTTCGCAGCAATGCAGGCTGCTATTCTCCCATGGAGACGATCGTAGAGATGCTGGATGTAGTCCTGCGGAACGGCTTGCCATGCCATTTCCACCTGGCGCCTCAGTTGGACCAGCGTTCGTGCTGGACGTGCAGACCGCGTGAGACGACGCTTCATCCAGTCCCAAACATGCTCAATGGGGGACAGATCCGGAGATCTTGCTGGCCAGGGTAGTTGACTTACACCTTCTAGAGCACGTTGGGTGGCACGGGATACATGCGGACGTGCATTGTCCTGTTGGAACAGCAAGTTCCCTTGCCAGTCGGTTTGGATGTACCGTGCACTATTCAGTGTCCCATCGACGATCACCAGTGGTGTACGGCCAGTGTAGGAGATCGCTCCCCACACCATGATGCCGGGTGTTGGCCCTGTGTGCCTCGGTCGTATGCAGTCCTGATTGTGGCGCTCACCTGCACGGCGCCAAACACGCATACGACCATCATTGGCACCAAGGCAGAAGCGACTCTCATCGCTGAAGACGACACGTCTCCATTCGTCCCTCCATTCACGCCTGTCGCGACACCACTGGAGGCGGGCTGCACGATGTTGGGGTGTGAGCGGAAGACGGCCTAACGGTGTGCGGGACCGTAGCCCAGCTTCATGGAGACGGTTGCGAATGGTCCTCGCCGATACCCCAGGAGCAACAGTGTCCCTAATTTGCTGGGAAGTGGCGGTGCGGTTCCCTACGGCACTGCGTAGGATCCTACGGTCTTGGCGTGCATCCGTGCGTTGCTGCGGTCCGGTCCCAGGTCGACGGGCACGTGCACCTTCCGCCGACCACTGGCGACAACATCGATGTACTGTGGAGACCTCACGCCCCACGTGTTGAGCAATTCGGCGGTACGTCCACCCGGCCTCCCGCATGCCCACTATACGCCCTCGCTCGAAGTCCGTCAGCTGCACATACGGTTCACGTCCACGCTGTCGCGGCATGCTACCAGTGTTAAATACTGCGATGGAGCTCCGTATGCCACGGCAAACTGGCTGACACTGTCGGCGGCGGTGCACAAATGCTGCGCAGCTAGCGCCATTCGACGGCCAACACCGCGGTTCCTGGTGTGTCCGCTGTGCCGTGCGTGTGATCATTGCTTGTACAGTCCTCTAGCAGTGTCCGGAGCAAGTTGGGTGGGTCTGATACACCGGTGTCAATGTGTTCTTTTTTCCATTTCCAGGAGTGTATAATATTGTAATATTCATAAATTCAAATACACACGTACATGCACATCTACATCTGCAATTCATCCTTAAGTGCCTGGTATAAGGTTTTCGAACCATCTTCGGACTATTTTCCTATAGTTCCACTCTCTGACAGCACTTGGAAAAAATGAGCTTTAGAATCTTTCCGTACGAGCTCTGATTTCTCCTATTTTATTATGATGATAATTTTCTCCCTATGTAAGATGACGACTATAGAATATTTTCATATTCACGGAAAAAAGTTGTGATTGAAATTTCGTGAAAAGATTAGCCGCAACAAAAAATGCCTTTGTTTTAATGACTGTCATCCCAACCCGCTAATCTCCGTGAGACTCTCCCCTACTTCGCGTCAATACAAAACGAGGTGCTATTCTCCTAGGTATGTAGTCGAACATTTGACAGTGTTTTAAATTTATGTATGTTATAGTGTAATCGAAATCAAACGCATTTCTTTTTGTACTCACACTTTTCCTCGTTAATATACTGTCGCAGAAGAATCTGAGTAGCCCCGTGGTGTAGTGGTTATGATAATAAACTGTTGCATGGAGCGTCGCGAGTTCAAAACTCACCTGGACTGTACCATTTTAATTTCTATATTCGGTTCGAGTACATTCTAGAAGTATCCACAAATTTCAAGAATCATTGTACTGGAATGTTCTGTAGGCTTATATATACTGTATGTGTTCTGGCTGGAGGCAGTTTGATCCGCGCTCTTGTATGTGCAAGTGCTGAATAAACCTTCGTTAAGTGACGTCCCCCCCCCCCCCCCCCCCATGAACCATGGACCTTGCCGTTGGTGGGGAGGCTTGCGTGCCTCAGCGATACAGATAGCCGTACCGTAGGTGCAACCACAACGGAGGGGTATCTGTTGAGAGGCCAGACAAAAGTGTGGTTCCTGAAGAGGGGCAGCAGCCTTTTCAGTAGTTGCAGGGGCAACAGTCTGGATGATTGACTGATCTGGCCTTGTAACACCAACCAAAATGGCCTTGCTGTTCTGGTACTGCGAACGGCTGAAAGCAAGGGGAAACTACAGCCGTAATTTTTCCCGAGGGCATGCAGCTTTACTGAATGATTAAATGATGATGGCGTCCTCTTGGGTAAAATATTCCGGAGGTAAAATAGTCCCCCATTTGGATTTCCGGGCGGGGACTACTCAGGAGGACGTCGTTATCAGGAGAAAGAAAACTGGCGTTCTACGGATCGGAGCGTGGAATGTCAGATCCCTTAATCGGGCAGGTAGGTTAGAAAATTTAAAAAGGGAAATGGTTAGGTTAAAGTTGGATATAGTGGGAATTAGTGAAGTTTAGTGGCAAGAGGAACAAGACTTTTGGTCAGGTGAATACAGGGTTATAAATACAAAATCAAATAGGGGTAATGTAGGAGTAGGTTTAATAATGAATAAAAAATAGGAGTGCGGGTAAGCTACTACAAACAGCATAGTGAACGCATTATTGTGGCCAAGATAGACACGAAGCCCACGCCTACTACAGTAGTACAAGTTCATATGCCAACTAGCTCTGCAGATGACGAAGAAATTGATGAAATGTATGATGAGATAAAAGAAATTATTCAGGTAGTGAAGGGAGACGAAAATTTAATAGTCATGGGTGACTGGAAATCGAGAGTAGGAAAAGGGAGAGAAGGAAACATAGTAGGTGAATATGGATTGGGGCTAAGAAATGAAAGAGGAAGCCGCCTGGTAGAATTTTTTGCAGAGCATAACTTAATCATAGCTAACACTTGGTTCAAGAATCATGAAAGAAGGTTGTATACATGGAAGAACCCTGGTGATACTAAAAGGTATCAGATAGATTATATAATGGTAAGACACAGATTTAGGAACCAGGTTTTAAATTGTAAGACATTTCCAGGTGCAGATGTGGACTCTGACCACAATCTATTGGTTATGAACTGTAAATTAAAACTGAAGAAACTGCAAAAAGTTGGAAATTTAAGGAGATGGGAACTGGATAAACTGAAAGAACCAGAGGTTGTACAGAGTTTCAGGGAGAGCATAAGGGAACAATTGACAGGAATGGGGGAAAGAAATACAGTAGAAGAAGAATGGGTAACTTTGAGGGATGAAATAGTGAAGGCAGCAGAGGATCAAATAGGTAAAAAGACGAGGGATAGTAGAAACCCTTGGGTAACATAAGAAACATTAAATTTAATTGATGAAAGGAGAAAATATAAAAATGCAGTAAATGAAGCAGGCAAAAAGGAATACAAACGTCTCAAAAATGAGATCGACAGGAAGTGCAAAATGGCTAAGCAGGGATGGCTAGAGGACAAATGTAAGGATGTAGAGGCTTATCTCACTAGGGGTAAGATAGATACTGCCTACAGGAAAATTAAAGAAACTTTTGGAGAAAAGAGAACCACTTGTATGAATATCAAGAGCTCAGGTGGAAACCCAGTTCTAAGCAAAGAAGGGAAAGCAGAAAGGTGGAAGGAGTATATAGAGGATCTTTACAAGGGCGATGTACTTGAGGACAATATTATGGAGATGGAAGAGGATGAAGATGAAATGGGAGATACGATACTGCGTGAAGAGTTTGACAGAGCACTGAAAGACCTGAGTCGAAACAAGGCCCCCGGAGTAGACAACATTCCATTAGAACTACTGACAGCCTTGGGAGAGCCAGTCCTGACAAAACTCTACCATCTGGTGAGCAAGATGTATGAGACAGGCGAAATAACCTCTGACTTCAAGAAGAATATAATATTCCAATCCCAAAATGGCTCTGTGCACTATGGGACTTAACATCTGTGGTCATCAGTCCCCTAGAACTTAGAACTACTTAAACCTAACTAACCTAAGGACATCACACACTTCCATGCCCGAGGCAGGATTCGAACCTGCGACCGTAGCAGTCCCGCGGTTCCGGACTGAGCGCCTAGAACCGCTAGACCACCGCGGCCGGCTCCAATCCCAAAGAAAGCAGGTGTTGACAGATGTGAAAATTACCGAACTATCAGTTTAATAAGTCACAGCTGCAAAATACTAACGCGAATTCTTTACAGACGAATGGAAAAACTGGTAGAAGCCGACCTCGGAGAAGATCAGTTTGGATTCCGTAGAAATGTTGGAACACGTGAGGCAATACTGACCCTACGACTTATCTTAGAAGAAAGATTAAGGAAAGGCAAACCTACGTTTCTAGCATTTGTAGACTTGGAGAAAGCTTTTAACAATGTTGACTGGAAAACTCTCTTTCAAATTCTAAAGGTGGCAGGGGTAAAATACATGGAGAGAAAGGCTATTTACAATTTGTACAGAAACCAGATGGCAGTTATAAGAGTCAAGGGACATGAAAGGGAAGCAGTGGTTGGGAAGGGTTGTAGTCTATCCCCGATGTTATTCAATCTGTATATTGAGCAAGCAATAAAGGAAACAAAAGAAAACTTCGGCGTAGGTATTAAAATCAATGGAGAAGAAATAAAAACTTTGAGGTTCGCTGATGACATTGTAATTCTGTCAGAGACAGCAAGGGACTTGGAAGAGCAGTTGAACGGAATGGGCAGTGTCTTGAAAGGAGGGTATAAGATGAACATCAACAAAAGCAAAACAACGATAATGGAATGTAGTCGAATTAAGTTGGATGATGCTGAGGGAGTTAAATTAGGAAATGAGACACTTAAGGTAGTAAAGGAGTTTTGCTATTTGGGGAGCAAAATAACTGACGATGGTCGAAGTAGAGAGGATATAAACTGTAGACTGGCAATGGCAAGGAAAGCGTTTCTGAAGAAGAAAATTTTGTTAACATCGAGTATAGATTTAAACGTCAGGAAGTCGTTTCTTAAACTATTTGTATGGAGTGTAGCCATGTATGGAAGTGAAACGTGGACGGTAAATAGTTTAGACAAGAAGAGAATAGAAGCTTTCGAAATGTGGTGCTACAGAAGAATGCTGAAGATTAGATGGGTAGATCACATAACTAATGAGGAGGTATTGAATAGAATTGGGGAGAAGAGGAGCTTGTGGCGCAACTCGACTAGAAGAAGGGATCGGTAGGTAGGAAATGTTCTGAGACATCGAGGGATCACCAATTTAGTATTGGAGGGCACCGTGGAGGGTAAAAATCGTAGAGGGAGATCAAGAGATGAATACACTAAGCAGATTCAGAAGGATGTAAGCTGCAGTAGGTACTGGGAGATGAAGAAGCTTGCACAGGATGGAGTAGCATGGAGAGCTGCATCAAACCAGTCTCAGGACTGAAGACCACAACAACAACAACAACAACAAGTGACGTTAGTGTTCATCATTCAGCTACTTACACCTTCCTCTACATGACATTATTCTGGTGGCGACGCTGGGTATTGCAACTTGTGATAGCGCACATTATCGACGACACAGTGGCTCCCATCAGGCCACGACAGAGCCGCCGTTTACTTGGCAAGAAACCCGAGTTCGAGCCGTATTCGACAGATCGCAATCTATCGGAGACAGAAGAAGAAGACAGCAACAGCGAGCCACCAAACAAGTGGCTGAAAGTATATGAGCTTACAGCCAAATTTAACAAATGTGATGACACCGTGTGTTTGGCTATCGTATTTTTCTACTTGGAGGGCATTGCCAAGCAATGGTATGAGAACAATGAGGAGAATTTCACAAGCTGGGAAGTATTCCAGGCGGAACTGCGCAAGTATTTCGGCGACACACAACAACAGAAGTGAAAGGCTGAAGATAAATTAAAGTGCACGGCACAGCGTCAAGGAAAAACTACAGCATCCTGCATTAAAAACGTCTTGGAGCTGTGTAAAATAGTGGAATCTAGAATGAAGGAGGAAGATAAGGTTGCACATCTCATGAAGGGTGTTGCTGAGGTCATGTATCAGGCCCTACTCTTGAAGGTGGTTTCGACAGCAGACGACTTCATAAAATTGTGCCAAAATATCGAGGCAATGCATCAAAAAAGAACAATTAGCAAGAATTCTGAATGGCTTCCAAACATCGTATCGATGTCTGTGATGGAGGAAGCAACTGATTTCACAAGTGTTTTTCGTCAGATAGTGAGAGAGGAAGTTCAGAAGGCACTTGGATTGCACAGCGAGCAAAAAACTGAGACGCTTCAAGAGGTCATAAGGGAGGACGTGGAACAGTCATTTAACCCAATCTCTCGTCCTTCATTTCTCTTTAAAACGGTGAAAAAGTCGAGACCCAGGCGGAGTTGTGTTCCTAAAAAGCCGCATGAGGAACCTGTTTGGGCACTAAGGAAGACTGGCGTCTGGAGGACCCAGAATAACCAACCAGTATGTTTCCACTGTGGACGACCGGGACATGTGGTGCGCTATTGTCGAGAAAGGCGGCGAATATTTGATGACGCCCGCGCCAGAAGACAGCTGACTGATCTTAGCTGACGCCAACTCTGGGACGATGAAGATGAACATGATGATATGGGTGCATGACGACGTACGTCACCATCGCCGCAAGTTTGCGCCTGGAGAGGACGCTCCCTAACACGCAGATCAAGGTCTCCACCGCCGTTTAGAAGCTCCAGGCGATCACCTAGCCGCCGCAACCTGGAAAACTAAAGGGTGCAACCTTCCTTGGAGGTAAGACCGCCGAAGAGAAAAATCCTCCGCCGTCGATTACTACAAAAACGATAGGAAACTACGCCGATTTCCTCATGGATGGGCGGCAAGCCCAAGATCTTGTGGACTCTGGAGCATCATATTCAGTCATTTCGGAGAAGTACCGTCGCCAGTTGCAGAAAACCGTATTCGTCGACAACAAAACATCTCTGCTGAAGACGGCTAATGGGAAATATGTAAAACCTACAGGAAGATGTGTCATTCGTGTGGATATAAGTGGCCATACACAGCCCTTAGAATTCATCATCTTACAATAGTGTAGTCATGACGTCATTCTCGGGTGGGACTTTTTGAAAGCTTCTCAGGCAATTATAGATTGCGGTCACTCGAAGATTATGCTAGACGAGATGAGATAGTGTGGACAGGAAGATGTGCATCCGAGAGTGTGGAGATTATGTGTGCTGGATGAAGTGATCATTCCTGCAGTCAGCGCTAGAAAGGTAACTGTCACGTATCATGCCATGCATCAACCCATGGATTTTGTAGTGGAATGTAAGAGAAGCATACCACTGTAGAATAACTTGGTCATCCCAGCCTCTGTCGTCTGATTTATGAACAGATTCGGCGAACTGTGGATAGTTAACTGTCGCAGAGAACCGCAGATCCAGCCAAGACTCATGTGCGTAGCAAACGCCGAGCGCCATAGTAACCTCCAATGCCGAGTTTGTGGGCGAAATTAGCAATATCACAACAGAAGTAGCTACTTGCCATTCTCCAAGAGTTCTCTGAATTTAATCCAAAAAAGTGTCTCTTTGGAGCAAAAGAAACTAAAATACTTGGACACCTTGTGTCAAACGAAGGTGTGCGGCCAGACCCAGACAAGGTGAGATCTATAGTGGAATTTCCTATTCCTAAAAGTATTAAAAGTATTAGAGATGTGAGAAGCTTCCTCGGATTATGTTCTTATTACCATCGTCTTATCAAAGACTTTTGCATCAAAACCAGGCCACTCCAAGAGTTGTTAAAAGCTGATGCTAAATTTATCTGGGGTGGAGCTCAACAAGATTCTTTCGATGTGCTGCGATAAGCTCTGACGGCTGACGCTGTACTTGGTCTGCATGATGAGAGAGCACCTACAGAACTAAACACAGATGCCAGTGGGTATGTGATCGGTGCTGTTCTTGGTGCAAATTTCGGGTAGAAAAGAGAAGGTTGTAGCCTATGCTTCTAGCCGAGAGGAACTACTCAACTACAGAAAGAGAATGTCTTGCTCTGATCTGGGCCATGTGCAAATTTCGACATCATCTCTATGGAAGAGCATTCACTGTTGTTACAGACCACCATTCACTTTGTTGGTTGACAGGTCTTAAGGATCCAATAGGACGACTCGCCAGGTGGGCACTACGTCTTCAAGAGTATGACAAAAAAAAAAAATGTTCAAATGTGTGTGAAATCTTATGGGACTTAACTGCTAAGGTCATCAGCCCCTAAGCTTACACATTACTTAACCTAAATTATCTTAAGGACGAACACACACACACCCATACCCGAGGGAGGACTCGAACCTCCGCCAGGACCCGAGTATGACATTACCATAGTGTACAAAAGTGGAAGAAAACACCAAGATGCCGACTGTCTCTCAATAAACCCTGTGCAATACCATCAAGACTTTGATGAAGATAGTGACTGTCTCGCTGCACTCCAGGATCTCTCTGCTGAGCAGAAGAACGCCACGGTATCTGAAATTACGTTTGCCTTAAATCGGTCAGATGTGAAAGGACAATTTAAGGTAGTTAATGGGTTACTTTGCAGGAAAAAGTTCGATCCGTTTGGAAAGAGGTAGCTACCAGTGATTCCTAAACACATGCGCTTAGATGTTCTACAGAAATTCCATGAAACAGCTGAGGCTGGACCTTTAGGATTTATTAAGACAGAAAGAGATGGGTGGATAGAGTTGAAGAAGACATGAAAAAGCTGGTTGTCAGAGGATGGAGACGGAAAGCCATTGATCGGATAGAATGGCAGGATATTGTGATGCAGGCGAAGGCCCTCCAAGAGCTGTAGAGCCAAGGAGTAGTAGCAGACATATCCGCAAGACACTTTTCTGGCAAGGTTTATTTAGGAGTGTCCGTCACTATGTGTCGCAGGTCGAGAGTGCCAGAGGAGAAAGGCAGTTCCTCAGAAACCACCTGGCCGACTCATACCAATTCCACCAGCCGAAACGCCTTTCCAGTGTGTTGGGATTGACCTCCTCAGACGATTTCCAACGTCTGATAGTGGCAATAGATGGATTATTGTTTACACTGATTATCTGACACGCTATGCCATTACAAAAGCCGTGAAAACAGCCGAAGCATTGGGGGTAGCCAAACTCATCGTGGAAGACATTTATTAAAACATGGTGCTCCAAGGTCGTTAATTATGTACCGAGGGAAAGTTTTTCAATCGAATCTTGTGACAGACATAAACCGTCGGTGCAACATTACTCATCACCCGACGACTGCCTACCATCCGCAAACTAACGGGCTTACTGAACGTCTTGATAAGTAAGACCTTGGACGACATGCTATCATTGTTCGTCAATGTTGAGAAGAGCAACTGGGATGAGGTGCTACCTTTCGTGGTGTTTGCCTCCAACACTGCTAAACAAGACACCACAGGATTCACGCCATTTTCCTGGTGCAAGGGCGTGAGGCGACTACGACGATGGACACTATGTTTCCGTTACATCCTAATGACGTGGACGACGGCTACGTCGGCCAGGTGTTAACCAGAGCTGAGGAAGCTCGGCAGTTAGCTTACTCCGCACGCTGCAGGCTCAAGAAAACGATCGCCGAAGGTATGTCGCGAGCCACCTTCCTGATGTCTACGAGCCTGATAACGTCGTCTGGATCTTCACTTCTGTTCGGAAGGTTGGTTTCTCTGAGAAGCTCCTCAGGTGCTACTTTGGACTTTAATAAGTTGTAAGACAATTGTCTGATGTTACTTATGAAGTTGAAGATTTCGACCCCGACACAAGACGACGAAAGATCAGTGACACCCAGGGTAAATTCGAAGTTCCAGCGACAGGCAACAAGCGGAAAGGTGACGAAGACCGTAGCAGCAAAAGAAGTTCTAAGAAGATCACCGCCAGGGCGAGAATCAGTTACCAGGAGTCGGAGTATGCAGGACCGATGACTCGTTCCCGGACTAAGAGGACATAACACCGAGCGCTGTTCTCTTGAGGAAGGAGTAATGTCACAGAAAAAGCTGAGTAGCGCCGTGGTGTAGTGGTTATGATACCGAACTGTTGCATGGAGAGTCGTGAGTTCAAAACTCACCTGGACAGTACAATTTTAATTTCTACATTCGGTTCGAGTATATGCTAGAAGTATCCACAAACGTCAAGAATCATTGTACTGGAATGTTCTGTAGCCGTATTATATACTGTATGTGTTCTAGCCAGAAGCCGTTCGCTCCGCGCACCTGTATGTGCAAGTGGTGAATAAACCTTCGTTAAAGTGAAGTTAGTGTTCGTCGTTCATCTAATTACACCTTCTTCTTAGTGACAATACAATTGCCACTTTTCACATTATTCAGATATAGTGTGTAGGTCATTTTGCAATTGGTTCTGGTCTTTACAAGATGTTTGACCACAGCATCACCTGTAAACAATCTAAGAGTGCTGTTCAGATTATCTCCTAAATAGTTTATGTAGATTAGGAACAGCAGAGAGGCTATAACACTTTCTTGGGGAACACTGGCTATCGCTTCTGTATTACTTGATAATTTTGCGTCGATTACTACTTACTGTGTGGCATTTCTGCCAGGAAATCTCGGACCCAGTCGCACAGCTGAAGCGATACTACATAGGCACGCGATTTGGTTAGAAGACTCTTGTGAGGAATGGCGCCAAAAGCCTTTTCTAATAGAAAACTTAAAACATTACAGAGCAGCCTTGTTTAGTGGCAAGTGCCTACTCGGCAGTCCTCTACACGGCGGCCGGACAAATATGATATGACCCTTTTAGACCATTGCCAAATGACAAAAAAATGGCTCTGAGCACTATGGGACTTAACATCTGTGGTCATCAGTCCCCTAGAACTTAGAACTACTTAAACCTAACTAACCTAAGGACGTCACACACATCCATGCCCGAGCCAGGATTCGAACCTGCGACCGTAGCAGTCGCGCGGTTCAGGACTGAGCGCCTAGAACCGCTAGACCACCGCGGCCGGCGCCAAATGACAAATGAATGCAGCAAACATAGATAAAATGAGGTGCGACTCACACAGATATTATTTTTACAAAATGTTATGCCACCATGTTAAATAAAAAAAGAAAGAAAACACCTTACATATCGCCATTTATATATCTTTTGCATGACCTTTTCTATCATCTGTAAAAGTAACATCTGTGTAAGTAACACGTCATTTTATCAGTGTTTACAATAATCAGTTGTCAACTGATAACCTAAGAACGTGAATAGGTTTGCGTCAAAATACATATAAATTTCAGAACATTAGGAAGTGCTCCCTATTTAATACTGTGAAGACCATAAATTGGTACGTTGCAGTTGTGTTAAATACGGATCACTTTACTTATTACGGAAATGCCATGTTTCAGTGACACGCCGTATAAAAGATCTCTCCAAAACAAGTCATTTTTGGTACGTTTTGTTGTGCTCAAGTGTCGGAAAATGTAAAGTCGATCTATAAAACCTTTAATTCAATATAAAAGTTAACACTCACAGCCTATACAAGAGTTTCTTGACAAGGTTGCAAAGTCGAGCAACAGCTCCAGTCCAGCTCCAGTATGTTTGCAGTTCGGATAGGATATGAATAACGGGCAGCTGATGTAAAAATTATCGTACCACTTGTTTCTCAATTTTGAATTGCTTACATTGGGGATGCCTCTAAGAATAGAGATATGTTAACAGTGGTAGTCAACCTGGTCCGTATCGCCCACAACCGAACATTACAGCTTTCTACATCTACATTTATACTCCGCAAGCCACGCAACGGTGTATGGCGGAGGGCACTTTACGTGCCACTGTCATTACCTCCCTTTCCTGTTCCAGTCCCGAATGGTTCGCGGGAAGAACGACTGCCGGAAAGCCTCCGTGCGCGCTCGAATCTCTCTAATTTTACATTGGTGATCTCCTCGGGAGGTGTAAGTAGGGGAAGCAATATATTCGATACCTCATCCAGAAAAGCACCCTCTCGAAACCTGGACAGCAAGCTACACCGCGATGCAGAGCGCCTATCTTGCAGAGTCTGCCACTTGAGTTTGCTAAACATCTGCGTAACGCTATCACGCTTACCAAATAACCCTGTGACGAAACGCGCCGTTTTTCTTTGGATTTTCTCTATCTCCTCTGTCAACCCAACCTGGTACGGATCCCACACTGATGAGCAATACGTCGAAAGTGTGTTTTGTAAGCCACCTCCTTTGTTGATGGACTGCATTTTCTAAGGACTCTCCCAAAGAATCTCAACCTGGCACCCGCCTTACCAACAATTAATTTTATATGATCATTCCACTTCAAATCGTTCCGTACGCATACTCCCAGATATTTTACAGAAGTAACTGCTACCAGTGTTTGTTCCGCTATCATATAAGCACACAATAAAGGATCCTTCTTTTATGTATTCGCAATACATTACATTTGTCTATGTTAAGGGTCAGTTGCCACTCCCTGCACCAAGTCCCTATCCGCTGCAGATCTTCTGCATTTCGCTGCAATTTTCTAATGCTGCAACTTCTCTGTATACTACAGCATCATCCGCGAAAAGCCGCATGGAACTTCCGACACTATCTACTAGGTCATTTATATATATTGTGAAAAGCAATGGTCCCATAACACTCCCCTGTGGCACGCCAGAGGCTACTTTAACGTATGTAGACGTCTCTCCATTGAGAACAACATGCTGTGTTCTGTCCGCTAAAAACTCTTCAATCCAGCCACGCAGCTGGTCTGATATTCCGTAGGCTCTTACTTTATCAGGCGACAGTGCGGAACTGTATCGAACGCCTTCCGGAAGTCAAGGAAAATGGCACCTACCTGGCAGCCTGTATCTAATATTTTCTGGGTCTCACGAACAAATAATGCTATTTGGGTCTCACACGATCGCTGTTTCCGGAATCCATGTTGATTCCTACAGAGTACATTCTGGGTTTCCAGAAATGAATGGTACGTGAGCAAAAAACATGTTCTAAAATTCTACTACAGATAGATAGTATTGCGCATCTGCTCGACGACCCTGCTTGAAAACTGGAACTACCTGTGGTCTTTTCCAATCATTTTGAACCTTCCGTTCCTCTAGAGATTTGCTGTACACGGCTTTTAGAAGGGGGACAACTTCTTTCGCGTACTCTGTGTAGAATCGAATTGTTATCCCGTAAGGTCCAGTGGACTTTCCTCTGTTGAGCGATTTCAAGGTGATTGGTAGGCGGTAAAGGTTTTAAAAAAAGTTTCATTAGTTTTTCATAAAATTTTGAAAAAGTATTTGGAACGTAATTACTATTATGAATTTTAACTTTTACAACTCTGTTTGATAAATTTTATTACATAGTGTTACTGCCCTTCTTTATAAAGTCATTACTATGGAACCAGTGGGTGGTTAGAAATTTTTGCTACTAACAGAGATTCAGACGTGGGTAGTAGGTAAAGAAAGGTTGACTACCCTTGTGTTACAAGGTTACTGACATTTGCCTGGTGGCAGCAAAAATCATATCTGTTGTTTATAAGGAGAATAACAGGTCTCCGTTGGGTGTTAAGGGTTAAAACTTACGAGTATTCACGAAAGCAGTACTGTGTTCCAATGAATGTGATACTGAGTATGCTTTTATCATGACAAAATGCCCATAACTCAGAAATTTTAATTTTGCGGTTCACATTTAATATAAATTTCCGTCCTTACAGAATTCAGAGCATGTTATATGATACAGCCATCACGAGAAGCGGTGTCACTGTTTCTAACCGAAAACCCTTTTCTGGTCAGTGAAATTCGGCTCATTTCGGGCCACTGCGGAACAGTTACCTTCATTGCCGAACTACGCTACGTAACAATTTATAAATAAATTGTGTGCTGTAGCAATTAAGTGGCCTGTGTGAAAATATTGTCGATTAAAGTGCGATGTTGTGCTTAGTGGTTGCTATTATTATCGAGAAAAATAGGCGAAGACGCTGCACCTGGTTCTTCTAGCGGGTCACCATCGACTTTCGTGTCACTTCTGTGATGCTCCCACCCATTCATTACAACTTCGTTTCTTTTATAAACTATAATCTGGCTGCCCTGGGAGATGGGGGATGGCTTCTCCACCACCACCTCCTAGGTAGTGGTGGCTTTGCCCAGCAGGCATTGTGCTACGAGCGGACTGAAAAGTTTTTGCTCGGAGTGTTCTCTGTAAAATGGCCACCTTAAAGTGGGCGATAAGTACATTTGGAATCACTTCGTTGATTCTTGATCCGACACGTCAAGCGGAAGGAAAAATAATATCCATTTGCATACTGGATTCGCAACGCATCGGCAAAGTTATCTCAAATTTTTGAAGATCCATGGCAGTATTTTTCCGCGCGGATATATTCTATCTCCGAAAACCTTATTAGGCATCTATTCTACGATTTATCAGAATATCTGCGCTCGGCGGTGTGGACTGAGCTCAACTCCTGACTTTGCCAGTACACATGTAGCTGATTATATAGAGTTACGTGAAATACATGAAAAGCAACGAAAGTGTTCAAGGTGGCAGTTTTCCATCTAATGTAATTGTACACATACGAAGTAATCAAGAAATTTATCCACTGGAGATATGAAGTCTGTAAACGAGTCCACGATCATGTTTGTCACTTTATTTATAAAAGTCCGTCTTTATCATTTACGATATACGGGTTTCGAATCATTGCCATCATCAGATCATCGAAAGTGTCCAGATACAAATATAATCGTACAATGATTTTTCCCCTTGGGTACATAAACAGTGCTGAGCACATATGTGCAGATTATTCGACGATGATACTGCCCTTTTCATGTGCCTTTTTGTACATATTATTCGACGTTGATATTTGTATCTGAATAGTTTTAGTGATCTGATGATGGCAGTAAGTCGAAACCGGTAATTTGAGTTGTGCAATATATTTGATCAAGACGGATATTTATGAATAATCTAGAAGTAATTACCACGATTATCAATGCGCGTAGATTAACAGCTATTCTGACTAGTTCCTCCACCAACTGATGTATGGGATTTACGGAACACGGTATCTGAATGAATGAATGTGGAGGTCCTTCAGTTTTACAATCACAGAACGTTTTAGAAAGAAATCGTTCACAGCAGGAACACAACTGCACCATATGGTTGCTCAGCAAATGAACAGAGCGTGCTGTATTTACAATTTGTGCTAATTCGTGCAGTAAGCGTTATTAGCAAGAGTTGAAAATGAAGCATAATTATTTGGAAAAAATAAGTGTTTATTAGATCAAGTATACGTAACGTACCTTTAAAACTAAAACTAAAGGTACTACTAGAACCACTGCTGCTGCTACCGCAAGTTACGACTAGCAGCTATTGTGTGTGCAGATGTCTTTGGACAGATCATAGGATAACTGTGGTAGAGGAAAGGCCATCTGATGATGCAGGAACTGTCGAAACTAACAGTGGCAGCGCTAATACAAACAGCGATTGTGACTGATAAATAAACATTCTTTCTTTTGGACGATTTATAGGCAACAGAATTTAATTCCAATGTAGGTGAAGGTTTATAGAATCATTTCCTTCTATTTCAACAATAATGAAACAGATTCTTGAAATCAAAAATTGACCATAGTTACATACAAATTAAGGGGGGGGGAGGGGAGCAAATATAAAGCCTACTATTAAACTTGGGAAAAACTACATACTAAATAACAAATGGGAGAAAGATAAATTACAATGGAAGAATTTTTCTCCAGTTTGCAATCAACAGTTAAAAACATCATCGCTGTAAATTTCTTCAAAAGACCTAAAATGCTGTGGTCAAATACTGATTTCACTGTCCGAATGGTGACGTGCCAGGTTACGGACCGAAAGGTCTTGGGTTCAGTCCCTTGTCAGTCTTAGCATTTGTGTAGTCTTTTCATTCAGGCAATGTTTTTTCATGTCAGAAATGCCAATTAAAGCCATGACTCGGAGGCCCACGTTAAACTGTATTCTATAGTTGCGTAAGTGAGTGAAACTGTCGGAGGACCTCCAACAGGACTATGCCTAATAAAACGCTGTGGTGTTTCAACCAACCTTCAGGCTGACAACGGTTTACCTTTCTGTGCCTAATCGTTTAGCGTCCGGATAATGTGTGAAACAGAAGACAAACTGGCCAGTAGAAACATTTAAGATGAGAATACTCAAAAGCAATTTTAAAACTGTTACAGTATAATCTTAAAAAAGCATAATGTTAGGTAAAATGGGCAAAGACTAGGATTCAGTCTGAGGAAACATCTTTCTAAAAGAGGAAACATATTGTTGCAAAGTGAACTAACAGCTAAGAGGGTAATTAATTTTCAGATGCAACAGTGGAGAATAAGAACGGCAGAATAAGGTCAGGATCAACGTCTAACATAGATTCAGTCAATGTGTTCGCCCTGACAAGTATCCAGTGAGGAGGAGGAGGAGGAGGAGGAGGAGGAAAGCATAGACGGTAATAACATCAAAAGGAAGTTGGCAACCAAAGACGTGCCTCATGAGGTAGCAACTTCCGAGGGCGTACAAAAAGGAAGCGCGAGCCTGGTGAAGAGCCGCGGGCAGATCGAGTTTCGAGCGCGCGCCGCTGGAGCCGTGGCACCGGTATTCCTGGCCCGCGCCTAGCCCGAAATAGAACCAGCCCCAAGCCTGGCAGCGCGGCCACACCTCGAACCCGGAGCACGGGGCTCCACGCCTCACGCCTGCTCTCCGCTATCCAGCACGTCAAAAACAATACTCAACATCAGTGCGGATCTTCGAAGCTACACGATGCAAACATGTGAGGGTGAGTCATCGCATCCCTGGAGACGTGGCACAGAACCACTACTGTTCACGACATAATTCTGCCTGGCAGGGAAAAAAAAAATCTTTTTAAATGAAACATGAACACAGTTTTCGACTTAGTTTTCTTTTAATTCACGTATCTGTCCAAAATGCTTTCAGTGAGTCGATTCCATCCCCGAAATTTTATTCTACTAGATCCTCAAATAACCCCTGCAATACGCCACTTCTCTGGATTCACGAGTTTCCCAAGCACAAAAGTCTTAAGACATGCGAATAGGTCAAAGATAGTTTGTGCTGAATCTGGAGAGTGGGCACTGACTGATGAAGGATGATTTTTTTCTGTAACAATTCAGATGATTTTCCCCTTATTTTTCTTCTAATCGGATGTATCATTTCTACAATTTACAAGATTATCAATGAGGAGGATTTCTTTTGCACCTTGAAAAACATTAGTCATAGACTTCTGGTAAATGAAATCGATTTTGGCATTTTTGATCCATGATCACCGGTTTCCAATTAATGCTCTGGTTATTCTCTCGTTTCGGAGCTGAAGCGGTGATTCACATCTTACCGAGAATATTAAATCGGTATTTTATCCAAACATAGTTGGAAACTTTGGTCTTAGTCAGCATTCACCAAATCGACGGTAGGCAATGAAAACCTTGTAACTCCATTTTGTTAAATTTTGCACGGGAATTAAAACCGGTTTCTTCAAAAATAAAATAATGTGACGCAGAAATATCCTACATTCGTAGCTGTATAATAGAAGCCTAGTTATTGACAGTTTAGAGAAATCCCCGCATTTTCAAATCTCTCTTTGATTATGGAGCTACTGGTTATTAGAATTACGTGTTTTCACAGACAGATGGAGTTACGAGGTTTTCCCATTGCCTACCATCGAAATGCTGCTCTCGTTTTGCAAGTGTTGCCGCAGTTAATTCTTCGGGTAAAATCAATTTACTCTTTCTTCAGACTTTTACATGGCGCCTACAGTTTCACCGGTCTTTAACTGCCGAAAGACCGACAGCATTTCTGTGTACATTCCACATGTTTTCATTTATGGTCTCAATTTTGAGACATTCTTCGTATGTAAGATCGTTATCAAGAGAAATGTACGTCGGCCATATTCTCATCCACTTCTTTACTATAGAAAGTGTTGGCTTGACCCCTCACAATCTTTCACCATCTTTCGAAGAAAATCCGTTGGTGAGAAGCCATCTAAAACACAGAATTTTACTGTTTTACAATATCCTTGAGTCTGAAACACACAAATACAATGCAATTAATCTAAAAATTCGAATGAACCATTTTTTTCCGCAGATCAAGTTGGCACGTTACTGCGCAATCTGTACAAAATAACAGAACAAAATATGATTGATTCAACACCACCTCCGCGCAAGATCGAGAATTTTTTTCCGTCCCTAGCAAACTTGGTTCTACAGAACACGATTCGCAACTCCTCTCCCCATATTTCTGGCAAGGGCCAAAGTTCTTTCGGTGATTACATGAGCACGCTTCAAAACTTGAGAATTTCGTTTTCATTACTTTTACGACAATGAGGCCGTGATCAAGTGTGCCTCCACACTGTATGCCTCCACATTGTATGAACTATCACTGGAATAAAGATTCCAATGCATCGTGCGAGAGTTGGAACTCTGGGAGTCTGCGGGTCAGGCACATCTGTGTCATTACATCGATGAATATATCTGTAAGTAATTACAACCATACAGATACACTAATTTATAGCTCACACAACAAAACAACTGCAGAAATAACAACGGAAATTTCAATAAATGAAATAATCAGTTCCACAAATGCTTGTACAAAATGCCACTGTGGCCAGAGTTGGAGAAACGCCCTTATGATAAATGAACCGAAAACACTGCAAAAAGAAGCAAACAGCTGAAATCTTACGATGACACTAACTAGCAATCTGATGACGGTACTCGAAGCAAGGGGAGTAAGATATGGTCTTACATAATTAGAAGTAAAAAATGTAAAGGGCATAATTCGTCAAAGAATGGCAAATAATCACTTGATACATTAAAGTATTATATAAACCGATCAGGGGTTCTAACCCCAAAACTTATTTTTCGTAAGTGCAGGGGCAACTGAGTGGGTTCTAATTGGATTCCAGCACAGTTTCAACTAGGTAAAAATTTACATCGCAGAAATAATCCAATTAAAGAGTGAAATATTCAATTTGAAAGTGACAAATGTAACAAAGTCCTCACAGAAATTGTGACTAGGCAATAAAATTGCAGTTCGTATCTTTTTGCTTCATTAGGATGAAGAAAGACACCATATTGGTAACTTGATACGTTTTATGTGAAATTCTGGCCATGCTGGCAAGCTGCGCGCTTCGCAGGAGGAGGAGGAGGAGGAGGAGGAGGAGGAGGAGGAGATTAGTGTTTAACATCCCGTCGACAACGAGAAATCAGGATGGCCGGAAACGGGTTTGAACCTTCGTGAATGCGAGTCCGGTGTGCCACCCCGCTCGGTGCGCTTTGCAGTAATGAGTTGTATGGATCTGTGGATGACCTGTATCAAGGGTCCAAACCAGTTATCCACATAAAACACACCAAGTAACCAACACTGTGTATTTCTTCATTACAACTACAGTGGTCACGTTCCCCAGTGGCATCAAGTCATCGATTATGATACTTCTTCATTACCTTTCTAGATCAAGCCTTTTTATCCCTGACAGTACGCCGGTTGAGTGATGTTGTTTTTATTATAAAACACGTGGTATAATCAGGTTTAGTTTTCCTCAGACATGCTGGCAACGCTATTAGCGAGCATTGTCTCAAAAATTAAAGAAGTTCATTATTTCATTGTAAGATGAAAGAATCATTACTCCGTAGTACATAATTCGCACAGATATCTCGAGATAATACATCAGCATCCTAAAAATTGCTTATTTACCGTTAAGAACACGAGAAATTAGCAATGAACACTACCGGAAAAAATACAAAACGATCATAGCCAAGTTCATTTTACTGACAAGTGAGGCGACAGGTAATTTATCATTGTAGGAGCATATGATAACAAATTCAGAGCAAATTAAACACACGTCACAGTAAAGACTGTCCAATCGCACCAGTACACAAAATTCCACTGCGAGTTGTAACTGGTTTCCCCTGAAGCCTTCGTGTCGCGGGCGAATTACACAACAGATGCGATTCTGCTCTCCAGTTGACTCTTTCACGACACCAGAGAAACAGTGCTTAACGGTTTCGTGGTGTCTGTGGTAAGCTGGACACATGCATACGTGATCTTACAAGAAGGCCCCAACGGTGCGATCGACTTGAAAACTATCTACACGGTGATATAATTACGATCCCATGTGTCACACACTGCAGCCATTCACCCTGGTGGGCCCTCGTTTGCTTTTCTCATTTTGCTTGAATTTCGTTTTACTTCTAAACCTGTCTTTTATTTAAATTTATCTGCATTAATCTGTCCATAGTGCAATAGGTATTTGTGCTACATTTTAAATGTTTGTACGTCGCTTACCGTGCCAAAAGAAACAAAAACAAAAACAAAACAAAAGAACAAAAAATGCACAAATATAGAGTATCTGATCTTTTGTTTTTTTAACTGATAGATCAGAATTTTCATATAACTGAATACTATAATATACTTATATAACTAAATTCACATTCACAAAAATTCCAACTGGAAAAAGAATGATATAAAGGAAAAATGAAACAAATGAAAAAGTTCATAAAGCGATTAAAATGGTGTGTGCCGGGAATAAAAATAAAAAATTACATTGAAATAGATTAACCGAATAACAATAATGATCAAATTTCGATAAAGATTTGAAAATAAAAATAAATGTCCACCTGACGAAATTCCAACCCCCGACCTCCTGCACGTGACGCTGTTATCCTATCCATTATACCACGCAACCACACTGTATCCGAAGTTTTTCCGTCAATTAATCGGGAACGAGGGCCCACCAAGGTCAATAGCTGCCGTGTGTAATACCTGGGATTTTAACCTACATCACTGTATGGATTGTTTCAAAAAGTTGATCGCATCGCTGGGATCTCTCCTTGTTTGTGCTACTGCAAGCAGACGTTCCCGATGGTCCTTGGTGACACATCAGACCCAACAGGGGCCCAGATTTCTTTCCTTGATGATGTTTGGTCCGTCACTGCTGCCCACACAATGCGCCGATTTTCACATGAGTCTGCACCATGCGGACGTACAGCAGTTGGTCTACAGATGAAGGAATGTTGCACAGACCATCTGCAGCACATTAACACGGAAACGTACTCGTCGAAAGGATATGACAATACCCTAGAATGAATATTGCAACCACTGTGCGCGTCTAAACTCAGCACAGTTACAGTCAAACACAGGGTGCCACCTGAGCGCCAGCTAATCGCCGATGACTGTGACAAAAGAGTCACCAACCCACTACCCCTCAAGTATGCATATATTATACCCTGGTGCCACTGGGAACAGTCCTTCAGCGTGTTGCAGTTTTTTCCGGTACTGTTTTTTTTTTTTATGCAAGTAATAACGGGAAGTCATTATATTCTCGTTGTGTCGCGAGTAAGAGTCGTCACGAAGGGTCACTAGGTGTGATCTGAAGCAAAGATGTCCTATGTAATTCGAAGGGCATTATCACAGTCGTCTGATAACGCTTGCCACTACAGTTTCTGTGACGAAAAAAGGTGTTAAACTGCTTTTCTATACGCACTGCATGGCAGCACGCATTCTCTTCCTTCTACTTGTCGACCAACAAGGTTCACATGCATACTGCACGCAGATTCAAATCACTGTCCTTAATTAAAACTGCAAACAGAGAAAAGGATAAACACATGCAGCAAAATGTGGGAATATAACGCACTTGTGAGGAGAAAAATGCGAGGTATCTAATGTGGCTCGTTTTCTGTTAGTGAGTTCCCAGGGCAGAGTGATGAATGACGGTAGAAGGCATGCGTGGACGGCTTCCTTTGATCTGCGGGGCAAGAAGCAGGCAGTACGAGAAGAGCTGGCTCGGTCAGCCAGTGGCGAGAGATGTCGGTAGTGCGTCTCCAGTGCAATTACACTACACCACTATCTGCGGCGGCGGCCTCGAGCAGAAACGAAAACGACATTTTGTACTACGCTGGAAAGCATCCCATGGCTTCTATGAAAGGAATAGCACTGAGAAGCACAATGCCTTTCTCCTGGCGTTCTTCCCCAAAATAATTTAAAAAATGTGTTCACTTGATAAACATTTTTCGTTGAAACGGCTCATATCTACTGAACAAATAATTATCTCTGAAGATCGGCATGCATCTAACGATACTGATGGTTACAGTGACAGAGCGTTAGATAAAGAAATACGCACGAAACTGACGTGTGCAACTGTTCTTTCCTACACAAAATTTATCGACATACAACTCACGCTCAAACGCATGTTACCCATTGATTCCCCACAATCAACATAAAATACAGCGCAAGACGTCAATGTTACAAAATGTACTATGCGACATCATTAAACAAACTTCCTCCTTTTATCTTTCCGTGTAAATGAAACCAATGGGAAGGTCATTAAACCAAACAACACATATTTAGGACCAAGTTGTGATTTTACCACGAGGTAACACAATATGAAGTGGGGACACGAGCTACATATTCGTATGTTGGCTATTGCCGGATTGCAAAGTATTTCTAGGTTTCTGTTTTTCCTATGAAGAACGTATTACCAACTACTCCACCTCTCCCACGTGTGCGGTTGTAGCCCACTTATTCAAGGACAGCCCGCATTAATGGATTACTGTTTTGAATACTTTCACAAAATTGCTGGAGTAATTCTGTCCACCTCATTCATCAGATAGACACAAAATCGGCGATGTAGCGCTAACAGTTCCATCTATAATCGAAATAATTATGTAAACAAATATGTCGCAAGTACATGCAGCTCTCAAAAATTCGAAAGTCTCTTTTTCCACCAACAGCACGACATTACTTCATAAGTGCTGTTATTAATTTTGCAGACTTACACTAATTTCTGTGCATCATCCTCTTAGATGGAAACTGACGAGTGAATAATATACTGTAGTTCCGCCTAAATAAGTTTCTCTTTACGATTAGCAGAATTGGGCGTTTAAAGTACATTTTCGTATCGTCACACTTGCACCAATTACAGGTCTGTTTGCAATCTTATGAACGTATAGCTACAATCACTTCGATCTCGCTATCCAGCTAGAGAGGTGCTTCAGGAAAGAGAAGTGAATGCATAAAGTAACAACACATGTACGTAATGAAAATATGATACATTACTGGAACTTAACGTCGTTGAATAAGCAAGGTAGATCCAATACAAATGACACATATATAACGCTGTTATGAAGCTATATTTGACACAATTACAAATAGTACATATTTTTCACTTGAAACTGTACAATTCCAGCAAACAAGTAGGTTGGTGTGAGCACTATCCGAAGCAAGTATATAAATATTCGTTTTATATATTGAAATGCCTTTTCTTTGCTGCAATCTATATTTATTTACGATCCAAACGCGTTTCGCCTTTTACATTAAAGCATGTTCAGTGGATCTGATCTGTAATAATACAGTTTTTTTCATATGCGATACTTAAAGATTTGAAAACTGTTCGCAACACAGTTTTTAATTAATAAGTTATTACTTACAGTTATTCATTTTCCCGCCGAAATCTGTATTTCCTCTCACCTGGCCATGAATAGTCGTGAGATTTGGATCATTTACTTCGTTAAGTTGGCAACATTTACGTAAACAAATAAGAGCGAAGAAACTAAATGAACACACAATTACGACAGAAATAACAGTTCGCGTACGAAAAATCTGCAGCCAGCGCCAACCCATTAGTGGTGTTCCAAAGCAATTAGCTGACGTCAGATCAGAACTACGATGATCGTCACGTGGAAATGAGTCGACGTTTTGTAAGTGACAATGCGACCACTTATCTGCCCAGATGAAAGGAAACGCAGATTTCGGAGGAAAAAAAGAGAATAATTATAAAATTAATTTATTAATGAAAAATTATTATGTAAGCTATAAGTATAGCATATTAAAAAACAGTAGTTATCCAGATTAAATCCATTGAACATGCCTTATGTAATCAGGCGAAACCGGTCTGGAACGTAAATAAATCTACATCACAACAAGAACAATGTGTTTCAATTCATAAAATAAATATTCCAGTAAAATTACAGTTTTATTAATCATCATCAGTCATCTGACACTCAGTGCTGGACAGATGGCTCATCTAGACATTTTCATACATGGCTGTCTTCAGCTACTCACATCCATGCCACTCCTCGTTTTCTTATGTAGTCTACCCCGCCTTTCAATATGAAGAAACAACATGGTTCTATTTCCTTTTCATGCACTGATTATTAATCATTGTAGTCTTATTGTAATTGGTTTTCAGTGCTGCTTTCAAGCTCGTTCTATTAAGTTTCGTCATCAGTTTCTAATGTTCATCTACACAGACATCAATAACAGGAAGGTGCTTCAGACAAGTTCCATTCACTGGTGTAATACAGTCTGTGGAATTGATACTTGCCTATAGGCTTGCTAAAAGTAGTTTTGGTGATACGAAATCTTACGCGAGTCCGCTTTTAATTCCAAATTTCCCACAATCCTGACGTGTTCCAATGGAAACTGTAGCACAGATGCATTACGAGGTCTGTTTAAATAATTCTAGAACTCTGTCCACAAAATTTTTCTACACTTATCTTTTACTTATTGCGCATGGTCTCCAAAGCACTCTTCTCCACAACTGACACACCGCCCCCAACGCCGTTTCCACTTCCGGAAGCAGTTTTGGTACGCCTCTTGCTGGATCGCGCGAAGCGTCGTCTGTGAATTTTCTTTTATCTCATCTACCGTTGCAAATCTTCGTCTTTTCAACGGGGTTTTCAGCTTTGAAAATAAACAAAAAGTCCGCAGGGACCAGGTCTGGAGAATATGGAGCATGAGGGAGCACAGTGACTTCATTTTTTGTGCAATAGTAACGCACCAACAGGGATGAATTTGCGGGTGCGTAGTCACGATGCACATTTCAGGCCGTTTCCTTCTCACATTTTCTCGCCGGCGTCACAATACTTCCCGATACTACCATAGATTAACGGTTTCTCCCTGTGGCAAGAATTAATGAGGAACTGATTCATCGAAGTCAAAGAAAACTATCAGCATGTCTTTGACATTTGACCTGACCTGACGAGCTTTTTCTGGTCTTTGAGAACCTTTCCCATTCGAATGTGAAGACAACCTTGGTCTTAACATCATAACCGTAGATCCACGTCTCATCACCAGTTATGATTCCCTTAGGGAACATCTTGTTCTCATTTGCGCGTTCCAAATGCTCTTCACAGTTTGCGGGGCGAAGGTCTTTCTGGTCTTGACTCATAAGCCTTGGGAAGAACTTGGCGGCAACACGATGCATTCCAAGATGCTGTGTCACGATTTCATGACATGATTCAACTGAAATGTTACATTTTTCTGAAATCTCTCGAACAGTCAGTCTTCGATTGGCACGCACAATTTCACTGATGTTCCTGACATAAGCGTCGTCGGTCCACGTCGCAGGGCGTCCTGAACGAAGATCATCTTTAACTTCGGTCCGGCGATTTTTAAAGTGTTAACCATTCGTAACACCAAGTACAACTTCAGCACTTATCATCACCGAAGACTTCCTGCATCATTTGGTGTCTCTGTAACGGTTTTCTTGAATTTAAGGCAAAATTTAATGCATACGGTTTACGGTTTGCTCCTCTAACTGTGCCATCTCGAAATTCGCAAACTGTGCGACACGACGTTCTATTCAATGCAGCAGTAAACAAGACCTAACAGACATACAACAATGAAATTCCGTCAGTTACACATGAGAAACAGGCGTGTGCATCAATGTTAACCCCATTTGGCTCCAGCACATTAATGGCGTGAAACTATGAATGTTCGGGATTTTTTTAAACAGACCACATATATCTTTGTACTTATAGGGCTTACAGCAGAAGTTTCGATGGAGAACATAAGGATTCACAATATTCTATCTTTTCCTACCGCCATTTGATTGATTGAAAGTCTTGCCTTACATTTAATAGCCGCCTTGTACCATTTGAGATTTATTTTTCTTTCCTTTCTTTCGTTCCTGTTACACCTTATGCTGCTGGCTTCGGTACTTTGTTAAGTAATTGCCCTATTTCGTCTAGGTCTAATTTTCCTTTTCTAATATGATGGCCGTCACTTAATTTAATCCGATATTTTGCGAAAGGTCTTTTCACAATCTACAGTTTTTGATTCGTGCGCGATAATGCTTTCTTTTGCCGTTACATACAACTGCACAACTTGTCTTTTGTCGAATATTATCAGCTTCATTTACAGTCCGCTTACTATTTTTTTTTCCATGTAGAATGCGTCAACGGCAGAACATAACATGTGTAATATGTTATTCTCGACGATCTAATAATAGATTACAACTGTTATTTCTGGTATCACAAACAATAGTTTTCAGCTGAGGAATAGTTCTTTTGTATTTGTACTAAAATAATCTATTGCCGTGATACAGTGAGACTTGTTACATTGTCAGTTTCTGTAACTCTTCACAGACGCCTCATATCTCATCAGAAAGTGACAACGTTGCTTTATAGACTTATGTCCATGGATTATTTTCGTTCGTTTTGAAAACAAGTTTTTCTCTCTTTGATTGTATGTTTCAATTTTCTTGTTTACAAGAAAAGAGACTAAAAATAACTTCCTGTTAACCGTACAACAGTACGGGCACTCACAAAGAAGTTTCAAAAGACTTGTACAACAGACAATAGACGCAGATCCGGAGGTCTTACATGTAGGTAGCGTCGAAGGATAGTTTGGCTTTCTCAAAAAAAGGCCTTTAAATGTGCAGGGTCTTTTCTATCGGGCACCTAGTCAACGTCCAACAAACAGTTCGATGTTTAAAACGCAGGTGATACTCACGACAGATCTCCCAGAAGGAAGCCACTTATTTCGGAAGTTAACCGAAGAACACACTTGCTGTTCGCAAAAGATTATGTCAATAAATCGATTGAATTTGGGAATACTGTGTTACTCTCTGACGAATCCAAGTTTAACTTGTTCGGATCAGACGCAAAGGGAAGCGTGTGGCGCAAATCGAAAACAGTGGCCCAAGCACAACATATCCTACCTACAGTGAAACATGGGGGAGGAAGCATAATGGTTTGGGGAAGTGCAGCACCTTCTGGTTTTGGTGACCTGGCAATTATTGAATGTGTCATGTATCACAGTAAATATATCGATGTGTTGTGAGGCCATTTACGAAGCAGTACACAGAAACTGGGTCCTGATGGTGTCTTTTACTTTCAACAAGACAACGATCCTTAACATACGGCTCTGAGAACTCAGGAGTGGTTATCATACCACTGAGCAATAATCTCGGCCCGATAGTGTGTCTTTGAGCACACTTTGATAACAAAAGTTCGACAATGTCGTTCTACACGGAAGCGGGAGTTTCAGACGGTGTTGTTAGAGGAACATCTCACCAGATATTAGTCGCAATTTGGTTCACTCCATACCAAAACGTCTACAAGCTGTCATCAATGCCAACGGTATGCACATAGATTACTAGAATTGAGTTACATAAATTAGAGACCTTATCTTCATTTTTGTGTAGATGTCAGAAGTCACTTACTAAAGTGACCTGGTTCAAATGGCTCTGAGCACTATGGGACTCAACTGCTGAGGTCATTAGTCCCCTAGAACTTAGAACTAGTTAAACCTAACTAACCTAAGGACATCATAAACATCCATGCCCGAGGCAGGATTCGAACTTGCGACCGTAGCGGTCTTGCGGTTCCAGACTGCAGCGCCTTTAACCGCACGGCCACTTCGGCCGGCACTAAAGTGACCTGAAGACAATAAATCGACTGAAGGAAGGATACGAAAGTGAGGAATGTTTATTACCGTTAGTATCTCATGTACCACTAAAGACTCTCATTTGTTTTGACATGGATTAACAAAAGGTTCAGCAACAGCAGTTCCACCTTCGTTGTTTTCTTTATGCAGTTCCGGTAGGATTGTTTTCGATAGCAAAAGTGTACTAGAGTCTAGATGCACATTAATTCCTTCTTAGGAGTAGTAGTCTACTTACTGTGTTGCGTATCTATCGCTTGGTTTAGTTTTTTTTCTATTGGCTATTAGACGATCTTATTACATGAACTCAATTTGTAGTCAAGCAACACATACAATAATTCTGCAATAGATACATCACTCCTAGTAGTTTACAACTGACGTTACTGATTTACCAAAGTAGGCCAGAAATTCCCCCCGCAGGCAGCCTATACTGTTCTTTCGTTTATAACGGGTGATTCAAAAAGAAAGAACAGATTTCAGTTGTTTAATACAAACTATAAAAGATAAAAATCACTGTGCATGTCACGGGATCCGATACAGGAAGTTTCAGAGTTTTGATACAGCTGCGCTGTTGTTTATTTGTCGCAACATAGCGACTACACCACAAGAGAAATCAGTATTTGTGTTGGAATTTGCGCGAAGTCAATCCATTGCTCAAGGGCAACGTGCATTCTGCCGTCGATTCAGCACGAAGCCGCCTCTGCACAAGCTGATTTATGACTGGCATACAAAATGCTTGGTAGTTGGTTGCATATGCAAAGGGAAGAGTATTTGTCGACCACGCACCTCTGATGAAAATGTCGAACGTATACGAGATGCGTTCACACGGAGCCTTCGGAAGCTCGCAAGACGGGCAGGCCAGGAACTTCAACGTCTTCGAACAATGGTATGGAGTGTTCTGAACGACGCCTGCATACGAACCCTTACAAGTTGTAGTTACTGCAGCAGCTGCGTCCCGTCGAGCATAACAGAAGCTACAGGGATTCGTCTGTGGAATGAAACAGGTCTACCGTTTCGACGTTTGTCGAGCGACGCATGGTGCTCACGTTGAGTGTATGGTATAGCGTTCGTGCGAGCGTAGAACTTTATCCGGTGACATGGACAATGTGCATCCGTCTTTCAAAGTTTATCTGTAATTAAAAAAAAATACTGACATCTATTCTTTCTTTTTGAACCACCATGTATGGCGTACATAACAGCGCAAAGTTGACGGACATACTGGTAATTCAGGGAACTCCCATATATGTACAAATACAAGACAACCTTCAGTGCTTAATTTCGAAAACTAGCTATAAAATTGTGGTGTCTACTGGATGGTATTTTCTTGTCCGGAATTTGTTGTGAGCTACACTGGTGTGGTGGCCTTTGTGGGGGAAGTGCGCCGGCTGATGCGGCCAGCCACGCAGCTGGTGTGCCTGCGTCCGCGCCCACAAAGAATGCGGCGGGCGGCGCATTCCTCGGGCAGCGGCAGAGGCAGGGCGCGCTGCACCATCTGCCGCCCCAGACCCTGCCCGCCGCCCGCGCCTCCAGCTTCGCTTTGCGGCTTCGGCAGGCGCCGCTCCAAACGATACAGCACGCACTTCAAAAACGCCTCGTCCCTAATATCAGTGTTTACAGATTACATAACTACACGACGAGGCATGAAATGATACTAAATTACATAATCCAATAAAAAAAACAATAAATGAGGACTATAATAATCACATCTTGCTTACCACATTTTCGAGCATCTTTTGTTAAGGCTAAGACCGCTAATGTTTATCACATTATATCGTGGACGTAACTGTATTAAATATACTGAGATGACAAAGTCATGGGACACCGACATGCACATATTTAGCTGGCGCTAGAATCGCGTTCACAATGTATACAAGAGCAGGGCGTTGGCGGGGCTGTCACTTGTACTCAGGTGATTCACATGAAACGCTTTCCGACGTGATTATGGCCGCACGACGGGAATTAACAGACTTTTAACGAGGTTTGATTGGTTGGTTTTCGGGTTTGATGGGGGCTAAACATCGATGTCATCAGTCCCCAGTTCCAAACAGACTTACTTGTAAAATGCCTATACAGTAAAAGCGTAACCTCTGCACCCAGAGGGAGGGAACACCAAGGGGTACAGAGCTAAAATGAACACCGCAGTAACACAAAATAGAGGACACTTAAAAGGAGCAGAGCAAATAGTTGACTAGAGTAAAACAGACTACAGTGGTTGATGGATCAGGTAAAAGGTCAACCACTCAACCACAAACGAAGAACCTCCAGCTGGAAAGCGTTGATAGAGGTACCAACACAACTTGTTACCATAAAAGACACTATTCTGGTATCCACGTCACAATTAAAAGTCGCTGGAGTGGGCGTAGCCTGAGAACTTTTAACGAGGAATAGTGGTTGGAACTAGATGCAAGGGGCATGCCACTTCGGAAATCGTTGGGGTATTCAATATCTCGGGATCCACAGGTCCAGATTGAACCGAGAATACCAAATTTCAGGCATTACCAACAGCCTTCACGTAACGACCGATAGCAGTAGCGTTTGCGTAGAGCTGTCAGTGGTCACGGACAAGCAACACTGCCTCAAATACCCGCAGCAACCAGTGTGGGGCATACAACGAACGTATTCGTCAGGGCAGTGAGGCGAAATTTAACGTTAATAGACTGTGGCAGCAGACGACCGACCCGAGTGCCTTTGCTAGCCTGAAGCGCCTCTTCTGGGCCCGTGAACATACCGGTTGGACCCTAGACGACTGGAAAAATTGGAGCCTGGTCAAATAAGACAGGATTACAGTTGGTAAGAGCTGATGGCACGCTTCGAGTGTGGTGAAGACCACACGAAGTCATGGATTCAGTTTTTCAACAGAGCATTGTGAAAGCTGGAGGTGACTCTACAATGATGTGGGCTTTGGTTACATGGTATGGACTGGGTCCTCAGGTCCAACTGAGGACTACTACTTGGTGACCATCTGCAGCCATTCAACGATGAAATTTTTATGGATAACAATACGCCATGTCACTGGGCCACAACCGTTCACGACTGGTTTGAAGAACATTCTGGACAATTCGAGAGAATGATTTGGCCACGCAGATCACCCGACAATAATCCCAACGAACATTTATGGGACATAATCGGGAGGTCTGTTCGTGCACAAAATCCTGCATCGGCAACATTTTCGCAATGATGGACGGCTTGGCTCATGAAACGTCGGATTGCTACACTGCTCCGGGCAAAAGGAGCTCCAACATGATATTTAGAGGTATCCCTTAGGTTCCATTAGCATGAATGATTAATGCTCTGCTTTCGGGTGTTCGGCCGTGTTATTCATTCCATTTTCTGCGCAGTATTTGGACGACCACCCTAGTCTTCTTCAGGTGCTGCGAGCTGTATTGTGCGTACCCGCTGCCTGGACTCTAACGAGACTATAGTACCTTTTTTTTCTTTTCTTCGTGGGTTGTCGAAATCCCACTCCTTGTTTACGTGTAAGATAAGGGCTAGGTTGCACTTTATTTATTAGTTATTACACTCTGGAGGAAGGGTTCGTAAGCTTACCTTCAACTGCATTGTTCTAGAAGATTCGTTTTACACCATCTGAACTACCGTGTTTGGAGCTCTGCATTTATGCCAGGGGCGTGGATTTGCTATTACAGTTTATTCTAGTTGTCTGATGGTCCCAAGGACCTGATCTATCTTGTCTTGAGCTGTTTACCGTTGCTGCATTGCTAAGTCCAGCGCATCCATGTGCGAGTCATGATGTAAGTCTGCTATTCTCGAACACCGGTTTCCTTCCAAAATCCATCGAAAGAGCTTGTTCTGGGCAACTTGCATATCATCGCACCAAACAGAACTGCCACGAGCTGTAACTTTGGTTGCCACTCTCAATTCGTCACACAGGGAGAGGAGCATGAGCTTCTTCCTCAACTGCCAGTGACGTAGTTGTCAGGTGCTTAACATCCTCATGGAAGAACAAGTGATAGTCCACAATTACCTCCAGATACAGGACAGTAGGACTCCATGGTATGTTCCTATTTTGATATTGTAACGTGTCTCCTAATGTAGGTCTTACCGAAGTAGACAGCAGTCATCTTCTCTGTGTTTAATTTCACTATGTGTTTTCGACAGCATTCGCTAGTCAAACTGAGTTGTTTGGAGTCTGCGGATTCTGGTCGCTTGGATTCTGCCAGCGAGTAGAACGCTGTATTGCCCCCAAACATGGCGATCTGCATCTGTGTCGCTATGAGTGTATCATTGACATGCATTTTAAACAGGAGGGGAGGTAGTACCGATCCTTATGATAGGCCGGCGGTAGAAATTTTCACTCCTGGGTCTTGTCTTTCAATATGGACTGCGAACCACCAATTTTGAAGAAAAGTGAAGAAAAAAAATGGTTCAAATGGCTCTGAGCACTATGGGACTCAACATCTGAGGTCATCAGTCCCCTAGAACTTAGAACTACTTAAACCTAACTAACCTAAGGACATAACACACATCCATGCCCGAGGCAGGATTCGAACCTGCGACCGTAGCGGTCATGCGGTTCCAGACTGAAGCGTCTAGAAACGCTCGGCCACACTGGCCGGCTATAAAAGTGAAGAAAGTTGGCGATTAGACGGCTATCACTGATTAGTATACTCGTGGATTTCTAGATTTTTCTAGTGGGCTCTCCTTCCACCCTTTGACGTTAGCACGCTCAATGACCAGGAAGATGGCGGCTGTCAACTTGTTTAAAATTGCTTGTGATATGCTCAGTCAGGCGTAACAGTTACAGTTCTGCGGAGACTTCTGGCCGGAATCCGAATTGTTCTGGTCGTGTTGCTTCATTTAAGGTGAGAGGTTCTTCAGTCTTCTTCTTTACGACACGTTCGACTAACGCCGCTTAGAAGACATACTGGGCCGTGATTAGCTGCTTTATGATGTCTCTTGTCTTCTCTGGTATTAGAGTCACTTTTAGCCTCCTTCCATTTAACCGAAAAGTACTGAATTAGTAAGCAGGCATTGTAAATCAGGGTTACTAACACCGACTGTTTTCGAGAGAGGTTCTTCACTTGTATGTTTCAAATTTTATTTGGGTCCGTCGCCTTGTAGTCCAGTCAAACCGTCAGAAAAAAAGCCTGTACCTTGCAAAAGGTGGGGTAGAAGATTTGACTTTTTTAACTCGTTCACATTGTTGGAAACGTTAGAAAAAAAGTTTTGACAACAAAATTTCTCTTGGGAAAACATTCTGCAGTCAAAAAACTTCGAAAATTTCGGACTTTTTTCAGTTTTTTCAAAATATCTCAGTTTCATTTGCTCCTATCGCTTTGACGTCTATTTTCTTTTTTTAAGAGCACAAAATTCTCTACAAATTTTATTCTTAGCATTTTTTTCTACTCCCGGCATCTAAGGCGCTACAGCACGTCAAAAAATACCAATTTTTCAAATTTCGAGCAAAGTGGCAAATGAACTAATTTATGAACACCATTATTTCAGTTTCTATTTGTGTCGTATAAACATATTACTCATCATGTTATTCATTGGAATTTACCATCTCACTCTGCTGCAGCGCCAGAACAAACAGCATCATATTCAGTAACTACGAACACATTCAACGTCGGATTGCGTGAAGTTTATTTGTGTTATCGGAAAAAAGCAGATATCCTTCATTCGTTAAAAATGCGTTTGATACAAGAGGAATAGACTTGCATAAGCTGCGTGATTGTTTTTAAGTGCACCCTCCCTTCCCTGAAAGTGATTTTATAATGTCTATCAGCAGTGGCGTTGTCGGAACGGAGGATGTTAATTGTCATATGTGTCACGAAGAGGGGGAAAAGGCATGAAAAGAATAGTTGGTGAAAATTTCCACGATGAAAAGTTCCGTAGAAAAGATATAGTTGTGACTCTCCGTTCTGCGTTCAATTCTGTAAAAGCTGGGAGCACTAAACTTACTCCTGTTGATCCTTTACCTCTTTTCCAAAGGATTTGTTTAATGAAACAAACTGAAGAAGAGTTAAAAGCCTTTCTGAAATATGAACTTTCTCCTTACCCAATGTCTCTTTTCTCAGAAAAAGGCATGCGAAAAGGTACAAAATCTTCATTCTACAATGCCTTCGTTCCAGTGGAAGATGTGAAGTCAAGTGGACTGAGTAAATTTTTTGTCATTGATGGAGGGTACCTTATCCACAAAGTGACTTGGACTCGAAATGTTTGCTTCAAGTCAACAGCCCAAAGCTATGTTTCTTACCTGTCATTTTGGATCTCAATTTGCTATTATATTTGATGGGTATCCATGTGACTGAGACAAATGTAGCACAAAGAGTGCTGAGAGGATTCGTAGGTCCAAAAAACATACTTCGGTTGACATTGTGGTTGAATCAGAGATGGTGAACCACGTCCCTCAGGACAAGTTCTTGTACAACAAACGAAACAAGATGCGTTTGATCACACTTCTTAAAAAGGAATTTCTGGAGTGTAACATTGAAGTGCACCAGGCACAAGAAGATGCTGACGTTATGATTGTAACATCTGCTATTTCAAGAACCAAAGGTTTTGGAAGTGTTGTCATTGTAAGAGAAGATGTTGACCTGCTTGTGCTCATGACCAGTTTGGGGCAAGGCATTGAAAACTTAATTTTCTTAACGCCAGGAAGAGGAAATGCAGAAGACAAGTGGTTTTCCAGTGCATCTTACAAGTTTGACAGTGAATATATTCTGTTCACTCACGCCTTTAGTGGATGTGATACAACATCCGCTTTTTTTGGTCAAGGAAAAATTAAGTGCTGCAATAATGTTCCGAAAAATGAACACCTAACCTCAGCGCTTTGCACGTTCAATAAACCACATGCTACCCGTGAAGAAATAATAACAGCAGGAGAACAGGTTACTATCGCATTGTATAGTGGAGGTGTCAGCAATTCCCACACACTAGACCATTTGCAGTACCAGCTATTCGCCAAGTCTGCCACAAAAAGCAAACAATCTTGCACGGTTGCCACCTACACAAGATGCTGCACAACATCATTCGTTGTGGACTTACCAACAAGTCCAAAGTTGGATGGGAAACTGGAAACCTCCTGAGAAATGGGGCTGGAATCACAGTGACCACGGTCCAATACCCGTTATAATGAGCCAAGATCCGGTACCTGAAGCACTTCTTCACATTATTTCATGCTCATGCAAGCTGAACTGTGGCGGAGCGTGCTCCTGCAGAAAACCGGGTTTGAAATGTTCTTCAATTTGCAAGAAATGTATTAGGGTCAACTGTGAAAACGTGCCAAAATTTTTATATGAAGACAGTGAAGAAGACGTTACGGAGGATGTTGAGGAAACCGCTGACGAAATCAACGAACTTGCTGAGGCTGACTCGCTGTTTAAAGAAGAGGTCAATCTGGGATCAACTTTATGTACAGACCCTGAATCCGTAACTCAAGGTATTTCTGGTGACACTGAGGAACCTGGCCCATCAAAACGTTGGAAGTGATGCTCATATCTGTCTCAAGTGCGCTAAAGTGCGATATTACAAGTATTGCACACCCAGAACTGTCAACATTTTTTAGTAACTGACAATGCATTTTAATTGTAATAAAGCTACTTATTTTTAATGTCAAATGTGTGGCATTTATACACAAGAATAATTAACTACCTAATTAGGTTGCCTATTGCAGCTAATAATAGTTCAGTTTCCTGAGACAATTTATTTTGTGTGCGTGGATATAAGCGTGTGTGTGTGTGTGTGTGTGTGTGTGTGTGTGTGTGTGTGTGTGTGTGTCTATTTCTCTTAATGATGTATTTTTATATTTATAGTTTTACAAATACCAGGGCTCAGGTGGCCCATAGTGAACTTCAGGTAGTAATGTAAGAATCACAATAGTTGGGTGCCCAGCAATCCTCACATTGCATACAGAGAAATTGAATACCTGAAAGTGAGGTGGTAAATTCCAACATATAACATGATGTATAATGTATTTATACTACACAAACAGAAACTGAAAAAATAGTGTTCAAAAATAAGGTATCTTGCCACTATGCTCAAAATTTGAAAAATTGGTATTTTTTGAGGTGCTGTAGCGCCTTACATACTGGGAACAGAAAAAAAGGGGAAGAATCAAATTTGTAGAGAATTTTGTGCTCTTTAAAAAAGAAAATAGACGTTAAAGCAATAGGAGCAAAAAACTGAGATATTTTGAAAAAACTGAAAAAAGGCCGTAATTTTCCAAGTTTTTTCACTGCAGAAAGTTTTTGTTGGCAAAACTCGGTTTTCTTATCTTTCCAACCATATGAACGAGTTGAAAAAATAAACTCTTCTACCCCGCCTTTTGCAAGGTACATCTGCTATTTGCTGGACTATTGGTGTTACTCAGCTTCCTGAGAATGGCTCTCACTTCGGATGGGAAGAATCTTGGTGGCACAACGGTATCTCGGTACAAATTTGGTAGTGGCGAGTTCATATACCCTGTCTATGACATTGACCGGTTCTTATATGAGTGATGGTTCTGAGCACTATGGAACTTAACATCTGAGGTCATCAGTCCCCTAGAACTTAGAACTACTTAAACCTATCTAACCTAAGGACATCACACACATCCATGCTCGAGGCAGGATTCGAACTTGCGACCGTAGCGGTCGCGCGGTTCCAGAGTGAAGCGCCTAGAACCGCTCGGCCACACCGGCCGGCTTATATGAGTGATGTTTGTTCCTCAAACATGGTAGCAAAGGTCTCTGTTGTGCTTAGCGAGTCTGCAGAAAGGCCTTGTGGAGTGCGCGGAGGGTATTCTGGTGTCTTCTGGTCACATACTTTCTTCACCAGTGACCATTCGTCTTTCGTTCGTAACAGAAACTGGTCATTTTGCCATCTCATTGCTCTATTTGTTCTTTCCCTGAAACGGTTCCTAAGTCCCCGTTGTAGGCATCTGTCTGGTGTCATGGATTGCGGTCCCCTGTCGTAATATGCGGTAATGAACTTTCTGGAATTTTAGTTCTTCAACGTAGGGCTGTGGCGGATCCAGGTAAGGTGAATTGTGGATTATTACTGACGATGCCAACTTGTCTACTTTTCTGATTTATTGCAGTATTGGCGTAACACCATTATTTATTACCGAAATCATTCACGGCATCCGCTATGCCGTTTGATGCTCATTTGTCTTTTTGGAACACGCACTATTATTCTGTGAATCGCACACACTCTCACCATTATACAGCTCTGATGAATGAGTTAGGCTGCGAGATGTTTCTAAACTGAATGCTGGATCTTCAATTGCTTATGAAACGTATGTCCCAATTTATTAGGTTTCCTGACATCTTTATTTCGATCGATACCTTACTACGCTGTCCTAGAAATTTGGCGTTTGTATCATGAGAACAGTCTCATCATATATGACTTCACACTCGTATTCGAGGCAGTGATCAGTGACAGCTGACTTGTTTGGTTGTTTTAATTGGGTGTTCCGCTGACCTTACTTTTATCCCTACAAGACTGTTGTAATAGTCCGTCCCATATAAGATATGCCACATTCGCACGGAATGCTATACACACGGTCTTCGGAGACCTAAATAATCTGTAATATTACAAAAAGGACATTATCTTTGTTGACGGGAGCGATTTACACTGGATGCCACGTATCCCTAAGAGTCTACCGATATTACTAATTAAAGTGACCGTTTATAGTGTGTTTGGTTCTAAGTATCCCATATATAGGTTCGCCAAAGTATTACAACGCCCATGAATACTGCTCCGAAGGTGCGGTGTTGATGTTGACTGCACAGCCCGCTGTATTTGTCGGATGGCCAGCATAAGGCAGAGCACCTTGTAATACTTTCGCGAACCTATGTATGGGACCCTTTGAAGCAAACACACTATAAATGGTGAAGTTAATTTGTAATATCATTGTTATTGCTTACAAACCCTTTCACTACAGAATTATTGCTTATAATCAACCTGAACCTCTCTTCCATGATGCACATACCTCATATCAAGAGGCCTGCGCAATTGAACAAGTTAGAAAGAATGAGAAGGGAGAGGGGGAGCTCCCATCTTATTGGTCCACAGAGAAGCGAAGGGTTTCCTGCCATTTTAACTTGCTCACATTGGTTCAGGATTTTCCTACAAATCTGATATCACGTGACTGGTATCAAGTTACGTCATGACATAGTCCACTTGCCTAAGGTTCGTGTGCATCATAGGGATTCCCCTGGAGGGCCCTGAATATAATTTGCACAATTGCGTAAGGGTGCGTGGGGGTATCCCTAATTGACCTCCATCAATTACTGGTGGTTCCCCGGCGGAGTGAAGTTGTCCTTGATTGTAAGTCACCTAAGTATGTAACCTGATGCCGAAAGACTTTATTAGTGACCTTGATATACGGTCATTCTGTTAGAGAGCCCACAGTGAACTTCTATTCCTTTAACTGTTGCATTAGAATTTGATAACAGTGCAACACTGTACCCATCCTGTACATGACAGAGAGTACTTGATACCTCGAAACTACACACAACTCATTGGCAGTCATAACATCTGAGTATCTACATCACCAAGTACACTTAAAGATTGGAGAGAAATCCAATATAATGATGACTGCTTTGCTGGAGTACGAGTTATTGTTCCTGTTTTCAACATCATTGTCAATGTACTCTGATTAAACTAATATCAAACTAGACTAATTTGGAAGTGCTCTTTCGAATAACCAAGTAATTTTTTTTTTTTTTTTTTTTTTTTTTTTTTTTTTTTTTTTTTTTTCATAGTGGGAAACGAACTGACACTTTTCATCACAATGCCATAATGAGCAGTACTTGTTTATGCTGACTGCAGCTACAAATTGCAAACATCTGAGATAATGCACCTGACAACTGTCACATGGGAAAGCCTGTATCTCAGATCACTACAATAGCATTACTATTCCTAGTAGGTGTCCAGATACCATTTATCATACTGTTTATATATATTGCTAGGAATGTAGCAAATTCACTTGAATAATAAGTTTCATAGTTAGACTGGTGGTGGCCATCACTAATAGGAATCACATATCTTAACCTCCTATACCCCCGCCCCCCTTCCACTGCAGCCAGGCAGCAGCTAGTCTGCACCTCCAGTTGTTTCAGTTCCAGCTGACTTGGAGGTCGTTTGTGTGCAGCAACTGTGCCTCGGCTCTTGCGGTTGCTCAATTGCATGCACTTAAGGTGTGGGTCATAGAAGAATTTTTTTTTTTCATTTTTAAATAAAATGCTTATCCCCTCCTCCATTCCTATCCTAGTAGCAACAGCACAGAATATAGCAACTTATTGTGTTTGTGGCGTGCAGTATGTGCGACATGGCTTTAGGCAACTTTCTAATTCTCTTTGTTATTTGCAGGTCCACAGTAATTTTGTGGTGTCAGACTCCTCTTAAGTGACCTGACAGTGATGTCATAGTACGTAGGCCATTCTTTTTAACACACCTAAGCACGAGGTTAGTACACATCTAATGGATATTAAGTATTAATTCCAAGACCACAGGAGCCAGTTAATTGTTTAAATTAGGACACCAGTGTAATTTGCTTGAATAATGCACTCAAGTAATTGTTTAAATGTTTGAAGTCTCATATTTATGGCCTCAAAAAGCATTCATTTTGGGAAATCATTAAAATTGTAGCAAATTAATCCCAAAACTGTGCACAGCAATGGAAAAAGATGGTTATATATTTGCATGCTTGAAGAAATGCTATTGAGCACAATACTCTGCTGCAAAAAACTGCATAAAAGGTTGAGGCACATGTCACAAGAGCAGACAGATCACATGTGAGAAGACACACTGATAGTCGGACCAATGGACTGGTGGAAGAAAATCACTTTTGGTGTAATAAAATGTCATAATCAGGTAATAAATAATCATAATGTCCTTAAATTATAGTAGTAGCATGACATGTCATTAACAAAAATGATAAGGAGGCTTGGCCAAGTGGCTCGAGAGAGGCAGGGGAGGACACTGACCTTTGAAATAAATCACACAACTGTCTCTGAACAGAGGACACTCAGCTCTTGGACGACTGGCCCCTTTGTCTCAGCTGCCCCCCGCACAGGCAAATTGGATGACAAAGGGCTCGGAGCCTCACTACTATGTCCAGCAGGGTCTGCTAATTTCGACTGTTACAAAGAAGTAGCAGGCTGATATCTGCATCTAGCCATGTTCTTAGCAGCCATTTTCTTTTACTTTATTTCACTGTATTGTAGCCCCAGAAATAATCATAGGTCTTATTACAGTGGTGTATATCCATTACATGCTCCTGGGCATTAGATCCAAGTTAAGTCTGAGGTTACTTCCAAAATAGTCTGCAAAGTCATTAATAGACAAAGGGAGTCAAATGAAAACGAGACAGTCTATATAATGAGCATGGCACAGACATTGGTAATATAATGAAAACGAGACAGCATATATAACGAGCATGGTGCGGACGTTGGTAACACACATAGGAGTCTGTATGGAAGTGCCCACATTTGGGAATCAGGAAAAAACAATGTGAACGTTTACTGCTGTGCCATTTGTCTGTTAAAATGTGCTCGACATGAGACCAGCAAGTTGTGTGTGCGTCTGATTCACTATGGAGGTTAGGAAAGAATAACAGTGAGTTTTAGCTCGTTTCTTACTGTGGAAAGAGTATCAGGAAGAGAAATTCATGCCTGAATGCCTGCTGTGTACAGCGAACGTAGTAGGCCATGTGTGCATGTGCTTGCAGGGAATAAACAATTTCAAGAAGATCAGGTGTCATTGTGAGACAACAGTTGGCCAGGACAGGCCAATTGTGTCATCGCCCCTTATGTCATTACTACAGTGAATGCTGCCGTCAGAAATGACCGATGGCAGTGGTGGACCACATATGAGTCATGTTGACCATCAGTCACGGTATCGCTCACACCATCATAACAGAACATCTGAGAGGAGCAGAAGTTGAACAGAATGTCGACATCACTGCAGCATCTGGAACATTATCACAATAAAGAACATAGTTTCCTGCCACTTTTCCCCCCCTTCGTGGGAGATGAAAAACGGTGTCATCATTTTGAGCCAGAGAGGAAGTGTCAGCAACAACAATGGAAGCACATGGATTTACCCCCAAAGCCGTGGACATCTGCTCCAGGAAAGCCACTCCAAGAGCCCATTGCTCATTGGCACGTTGCCAAGGTTATTTCGACTAAGCTGCACATGTTTTGCTGGGAAGGCCTTAAACACCCTCAACAGAGTTTCAATTTCTCCCCATGTGGTTTCCATAATTTTGGACCCCTGAAGAAAAAAAGACATTCGTGGCCTTCGAATTGTTTTGGGCGAGGGGGTGCACTCCTGGGTAAAACCAATAGCACTGCAAGCAATCGCAAACACTTTTCCATGACGGTACTTAACGTACTTTATCACAGTGGGATATGTTTGAAATAATAAACAGTTTACTTGGTATTTTTCTATCTGTCCAGTTTTCATTTGACTGACTCTTACACAACGACAACAGAAAGGGTCCGACACATTCCCTGGGACACACCTGCAGTTACTTCAGTTACTTCTAAATCTGCCAATGAAAGTGCATCCATAATTTACTGTGTCATTCCAATCAAGAAATCTTCAATCCAATCACAAATTTTACTGACAGCACTCTTGAAAATAAGCGTATGTGTGGCACTGAGTTAAAGGCTTTTCTAAGTCAAGAAAACCGCATCTGCTTTCAACAAGCTATGTGCGAAAAGCACATTGCATGCCCTATGTTTTCTGAATCCATGCTCATTGTCATGGAATAGGTCAATCTGATCTAGATTCCAAAAACTGCGTGCAGCTTTTTGTTTAAGAGATCTACAGTATGTTGTTGTTGCAATAAGGTTTAACTTAGTCCCCACTTCTGTACATAATATGAAGGAGAGTCGATCGGGCCTTGCGGTTTTTTTCACTTTTAGCGATTTCAGCTGTATCTCAGTGCCGATGACACTAATATTTTAAGACACACAAAAAATGTGATTTGACGAAAATACAGCATTTTCATTGTCCAAATCTCTGTCCCTATGAGATTCTTTCTGCTCTACGACTAAAAGTAAGTTTCCATGGGACTTGTTTGATTTGATAAATCTTTAGGATCTTCAATTTCCACAGCTCCACAATCTCTCCGTGAAAATGTCACGGACATTGTAAGACGTTACAAAGAGAAAGGGACTCATTTTTGAGAAATTGTTAAATTTTCTCTATCTAGTTTAAAAAGCGACGCACGGCCCACAGGTGCAAAATCACGAAAATGGAGAACTTTTACATTTTCTCTTTTGTCACTAACCAACTCGCTAAAGAACTCGAGCACTGCGTAAATTTACAAAGAACACAGACAATATTAACTGCTGAAAAGGAGAACTAGCCACATCAAGCGACACAGCACAGTTGTTAAGGCCCTGGACTTGCATTCGGGAGGACAGCAGTTCTAATCCCCATCCTGTTATCGAGATTTTAGTTGTTCATGGTTTATCTTATCTTTCACACTTTGAATACATCAACATTATATCTGCCATTAGTTTTAATCACAATGGCAAAGAATTTCAAGACTGAAAGAGCACTCAAGTTGATTCTGTAATTCCAATTTTCAGCAGACGTAGAGGATTTTAGCATACCTTAAACCGGAAAAGCAATGAAGGAACACGTGTTAATCGGACATTACAATCATTTTCGGCACCACACTATTTGCTTCCAGTGAAGATAAATCTAAATCAACAAATGACAGAACATAACAGACCATGTTTGAAAGGAGTTAAAATCAATTACACTATATTACCAAAGTATCCGGACACCCCTATTTAATGGGGAACTGAGGACTAGATGCCATGAGAGGCAGACCCACCACTATAAAAGGGGGGAGGGGGGGGGGAATATCGTGTTGTCACTAGAAAAGCAGTAACAGCAGAATGGCTTGTTCAGGAGAGCTCAGTGACTTTGAATGTGGACGTCAGTGGATGTCGCCTGAGCAACAAATCCATCAGACATTTCTGCCCTTCTAAAGCTGCCCAAGTCCACTGTCAGTGATATGACTGTAAAGTGAAATGCAAATTAACAACTACAACTAAACCAAGACCAGGCAGACATCATGTACTGATGAAAAGGGACTGTCGAGCACTGCAGAGAGTGGTTGTAAAAAATTATATGAAATCAGTAGAAGGAATCACTTGCAAGTTTCAAAGTGCTAGCAGCAGTCCAGCTCCTACAATGACTGTGCGCGTAAAGCCACACATTTCTACTGCAATGCTAAGCGACACTTGAGGTGATGCAAAGAGTGACGCCACTGGAGTGATGCCGTTGGCCAGTGGATGACTGAAAACAAGTGATTTGGCGTGACCATTCGCACTGTACCCAGCTGCCATACGATGTAAGGATTTGGGTTTGGCGAATGCCTGGGGAACGTTACCTACCAGTGACGTTCGGAGGAGGGGGGTCTAAGGTAGGTGGGTGTTTCTCGAGGTTAGGTGGGTCCCCTTTCTGCACTTAAGAAAACGCTAAATGCGGAATTTTAGTAACACAATTTACAGCATTGTGTACTGCGTGTAGCAGAGGAACAGTTGGGGGACAATGATTGGTTGTATTAACTGACAATGCACCCGGTCATAAAACAGAATCTGTGATGAAATGGTTTGTGAACAATAACGTCCCTGAAAGGGACTGGCCTCCCCACAGCCCAAATGTGACCCCAATGGAATTCCTTTAGGATGAGTTGGGCGTCGACATCGCTCTAGACCCCAGTGTCTGACATCACTACCTTCTCTGGTTTCAGTTCTTGAGGAAGAACGGGCTGCCATTCCTCCAAGACTTTCAGAGGCTTCACTGAAAGTGTCTCCAGCAGAGTTCGAGCTGTCATAAAGACGAAGGGTGGACACACTCCATATCAATGTGCACTAATAGGTGGCTGGGTAATTTTGATCTGATAATGCATAACAAGACTAAAATAATATATAATCAATAAACAATGATCATGATGATGATATGACAATTGTTGAGTGAAGAACCGTCTGATGATAGAAGCCTCCCTTATCGATGATCCACTTCTCGTTTGGGATGGGTAGCAGGAGGAAGTGTGCGCTCGGATTATTGAAATCAGTTCAGGAAAGGGGGGGGGGTCTCTGAGAATTCGAGCACATTTATGTATGTCTGTGATATACCTCATCAAACAAATCACAGACCCCAATATTTTAAGATATTTTTTTCGTAATGTGGCACTTCATCGGTGCCTATCAACTGTTAGTCGCTACATGTTTCCCGCAACCAGACACGAGCGCCCCTGAAAGCGCCGTTTAGGGCGTGGAACGGATCCAGGTATTCCCGTGCGGCCTGCTGGAAAGATGCCAGGGGCACGTCCGCAATAACTATGCGCCGGATGCGCCCGGTCGCTGCGCTGCGCTCGGCGACGCTGCAAGTGGCCAGCAAATAACCGCACTGCATCAAACAGCTCGTACGTGCAGCGGGTAGCAGTGGGCACCAACATACCCGTGGGTATAGAGACGGGATATTGTATCCTGCAAACAAACTATGTTATCAGGCCGTGTAAGTCTCACAAACACAGTAAGTAAAGAATCAGGTGTATGTCGAATTAGAAGTCCAAAGATTCACTGTTTCATTCTCGTGCGGTCCCAAGAGTTCTCCCGGCACTTGCAGAACGTTCTTACATGGTGAGGTCCCCAGTGGTTGAATCGGCTTTCTGAAACCATCTATACAGTGACGTAGGTTGAGATCCAAGGTCTCACACTGCAGCCACACACCCTGATGTGCCCTCGGTTGCGAGTAATCGACGAAAAAAAAAAAAATCGGAATGTCGCGTAATATTTAATAGCTTTAAAAAAGGAGTAGTATATAGATTGATAGATTGTTTGCGTAAGACCACAAGGTTGTGGATTCTAATCTCGTCAGACACTTTAATTTTTTTAATTTTTATCGAAATATCTTTGATCATTATCGTTCTTCAATTAACTGGTTTAAATGTATTTTTTTATTTCTATTCCTTTGTCACATCATGTTAATCACATAACCTACTTCATTTGCTCTCAATTTTCTTCCTATGACGCTTTTTCCGCTTGAAATCTTTGTTCATGTGATTTTAATTTATTTTACGTATTTATTTCGATTTAATTTCTTTCGTTTTTGTCATTCTTTTTTCGTCCATGTTATTGCATTCATTATTTCTATTCTTCAATTTACCAGAATTTCGTTTTTCTTATAATCCCTTCTTTCATTTAAATCTTCATCTGCGTTATTTTGTCCATAGTGCAATAGGAATTTATGTTTTAAATGTTTGTATGATGATTACTATATAAAAAATGAACATCTTATATTGAAAAGTACATTTTTGACACCACTGCACAGTCAATATAAATAGATTATCTCGTCTATTGTTTTTTAATCGTTAGATCAGCACTTTCAAATATTTAAATACTGTAATAGGTTAATATAATTAAATTCATATTCACAAAAGTTTCGAACGGAAAAAGAATGATGTAAGGAAGAAATGAGAACAAATGAAAAAATTCATACGATGATCAAAATGACGTGACAAAGGAATAGAAATAAAAACTTACATTTAAACCAATTAACTGGACAAAGATAATGATCAACGTTATTTCGATAAAGATTTAAAGATAAAAAAATTAAAGTACCTACAAAATTCGAAATCACGTCCTTCTGCACAGGAAGGCCGAAACCTATCCGTTACACCATGCAAACAAACTCAATGGTGATACATTTTTTAAGCATACAGAGCATTACTAAAACTCAGAAATTTTTTTCGTCAATTACTCGCAAACGAGGGCCTACCAGGGCGAGTGGCTACAGCGTGTGATACCTGAGATCTTACCCTACATCAGCGTATAGATGGTTTCAAAAAGTGGATCCAATCGCTGGGGACCTCTCCGTGTAGCTGCTCTGTAGTTCGGATCTTTCGTTAAGACCATGTTATCATTCAAAATGGTCGAAAATTCGATTTTTATTCTATTTTTTGACAGTTATGCGAGTCTAGAATGCAGAGCCGAAAAGATTAAAAATCTGTGCGTTACAAAAGTTTCTACAGCCTATTGTTCGAAGCAGTGTCACGGCCGCCATGAGACGGTCTCAGCCGGAGGCGCCCGGTTCAGGTAGAAATCTTGTTCTGCCGTGATACACGTTCACAAAATTATTTATATTGCAGTATGAACGCAAATGTATTTGCGAAAAAAGCTGATGAACAACGTGTGCAGGCTGCCAAATGCAGCATATCCAACTCAGCCAGCCCGGAAGGGTTGATACACGATCCTGGAATTACAGACTGTTTGTAAGTAACGAAAACACCTTTTTTTGTCAAATTTTGCCCAAAACAATTTTTGGTCCGCCATATTCAATTAGCCTTTTGAATTTTGAAAATGTGACTTCAGATTTGGGTTCAGCGACATCAATAATATATAACAACATGTACTTTTTAAGAAAAAAATTTTAAAATTTGTAGTAAGGACCTATGGGACCAAACTGCTGAGGTCATCTGTCCCTAGGCTTGCACACTATTACTTAACCTAACTAACGCTAAGGACAACACATGCACACCTATGCCCGAAGGTGGAGTCGAACCTCCGACGGGGGCAGCCGCGCGGACCGTGACACGATGTCTCACACCGCGCGGCTACTTTTTAAGAAAATTGAACAAATACAAAAGTCTTCCCTAAGCTTTACATAGGTTTTTCTCGAGAAATGATTTGTCAAAACTGCGTGTAGCATAAAATAAAACCGGTTCAACCTGTTAACTTCTACCTTTGACCAGCGAAAAGTAAACTTTTCTTGGGAGCTTATACCTACAATATATTAAGTTTGTTAATGTTAAATACTTTATGTAAAGCGATAAATCGTTAACAAACCCCCCAAAAATCGAACTCGCAGATCGAGTTAGCACCATATAGTTAAATTTATGGTTATTTCATTGTGGTCAGGTATAAGCTCCCATAAATTTAATGTAGTACCGACTGATGTAATCCATTTTTGATTTCTGGTAACTCCTGAGGGGGCTACACTGCACGCAGTCGGCATACTTCAAATTCGCAGGTCCTTGATCAAACCATAACTACGGACGCCATTTTGTTTTCTTTTTTGTATTGAAAATTTTAAAAAGTTCAAAGTATAATAAATCATAATTCCCAAACAGATCCTTTGTATTTCTTTTCATTGTCCCAAAAAAATCCAAATTTGTTACTATTTTTTGCTCATGTGGATGAGAATCTGGCCTCAAAGCGTGTGTGCCCCTACAACTCACTGGTTCTAAGGGCAAAGGGCGGCAAGCGCACACCATATTTAATATGATCATGCCTCTAAGGGGCTACACTGCTCAAACCAACCTTCTGATGGGTAACTGCTTTATAAATATAAACGGCAACCAACTGCGGCGTATCTTTGCTATTAACCAATCTCCGGAGGCAACGTCATTGACGCCAACCAGAGTAGTAGAAGCCTGCCTTAGACTGATCATTTCGAATCCCGGCTCCGGAAAAAAATTTTCTTACCTGTATTCAGTCGACATGGTTCAAGCTCATCGACTGAACTCCAAATCATCTCACTGTATGCCTCTTGGAATGACGACGCGTGACAGCTGATGATGATCTGTTTCTCGAACGAGAACGTTACCTCGGCGGACTTCTAGGTGTTGAGAGAAACGAGCTAAGCGGCGCATTTTCAGAATCAATGATTGCACAAACACAACGCTATACTACACTGCACAAGTGCTCATCGTTCATACGATATAAAATTGCGCTGCTAGAAGAACAGTGAGTGATACCACCTCCGTATTTAAAACATCACACTAAAAACCTTATAATGGGTAACAATGTTCGGAATCGAACTAATTCCTAGGTAGGAATAGCCAAATAATATAAATGAATACCGTAATTGCTAATTACAAATTCCTTAGATGAGTCAAAAGTAACACACCCCAAACTGGAACAAAGATATCCTGAGTGCAGTTCTTACAACAACAACAAAAAAAAATCCAAGGAATAACAGTTAATGATTATTATATCAGTGTGACTTCCTTTCTCGACGATTTTCAAACGAATAACTCTCTCAAACTCAAAAGCTGCACCATCCTAAAAGGTGAACGAAGATATCGTGAAGTCCCACGGCGCTCTACAACACAGACTTTTTTCTAAGACTAAGAAGTCGTGGGTAACTTCGATATATTCAGAAAGAGTAAAGAAGTAAACTGAAAAGAGCTAAAGCACAGTTACAATACGCGTAGCAGAGTCTCCTTTAGTGCGCAGCTTTGCACGGCGACCACTTTAAAGAAGGTCAAACTAATTAACGAACATTTTATAAAGGGAAGCATTACTTTTTGCTACTCATTTGGAATCGGCAAAGCATATTATTATATAATTGACAGTATGTGCACTTATTACCTACTATACAGGTGTTCATTACTCACGTCTTTCATAATCAGTGACTTCTAATTCTCGGAAAAACTTCCCATAATACTCAAAATTTCCCAGCTGATCAACGAGCATACAGACGGCAGAAGCAAAAATGTATACAGCCCGATGCTTTGGTTCTACTTCCCTCACTCTGACCTATCAACTGATTTGTTTCGCCTTCATTTCACAGCGAAACACGGCAGCCTTCATGGAAACATGTTTGTGGTTGCCTACGGAACCACGATTGTACACAGACGTACACATCGCCCGAAGCAAAGGGACAGCCATGAATGTCTTCAGGACTTCAAGAATATGGAAACTGCATGGGGAGAGATCGGGACTCAATGGAGGACGTGTAATAGCTTCTCGGTGGAACTTCTACAGCGTAGTCGAAGTCTGTTGCCTCACGAAGAAACAAGAAGAGCTATCTAAATTAGATGGGTGGGTCATGCATCACTTGTTATTAGGCATTATAGTTTATGTCAATGATGCGACTTTACTGGTCCAAGGCTGGGCCAGATCATTCGTATTCGTACTGTTTGCTGGGGCACTGATGTTGCCGTGAAAACTGTAATCATCTGTGATGACTCGAGATTGCTTTATCACGACAGAAGAAAACAAACGAATCTAGAGTATAAAATGCTGAACACCTGGAAAGGCGAAAGTTGTATCGTGGGGAATACTAGTGCTGCTCATTACATTTACAGATTGCAAGGAACCAGTTTATTACCACTACGCAGCATTAGCAACCATTAGCGTTAGAAGGCCGTAGCACGCAACAGCGCTGTAAGGACGATTAAAGAGTTTAACGTCCCGCCGACAGTACAGTCATTATAAACGGTTTACTAATAGTTGTGAACAAGAACTGATACACTCTGTTTATTTACGGGAATCAGTCAAATATTTCCCTAGAATGATTTAGGGCAACTGTGGAAAATTTTTATGTACATGCTCGGGCTGAGACAGTATGCGCTTCTCCTGAATTGTTTTATGAACTAAAATTAACCCATTGTGATTTTTATTCGGGCTTTTTGTCGTTCCATTCTCGTGGAGCACGGGAAGAATGACTGCCGTAATTAAGCAGCTCTAGATCCGTGCCTCCTACAGGAGCGGATAGGAAATTTCAGTACTTTCACGGATTCATCATTAAATACTTAATAAACTTAGTAAGTCAGTTTTCGTGGGATAGTTTGCGTCTACCTTCTATCGTTTGTAAGTTCAGGTTCTCAGCATCTCTTTGACCTCCGTGAGTAAGGAAGCCTGTCAACATTCGTGCTGCCCTTCTTTGTATACTTTAAACACCACTAGAGTTATATTTGGTATGGGTACCACATACCTGAGAAATATTCCACGATGGCTTTCTGTAAATAGTGCTGCACAGCTTCCTCGTATATAATAATAATAAACAGACTAGTTCGGGAGTCGGACTAGTGACCTATGGGTCCCGTCCAAACATAATTGGGTATACAAATAGTTCATTTATAGGTTTTGATGAGTGATTTTTCAAGTATCAAATATGCGACACAAAGGACCGTATCTTTTGACTGCACTGACTTTTAAATGTTTCACACCACCAAGGGACCACAGACCCAAGTATGAGTATATTTGACATATACTTCAATTTGATACCTCTATCTATTCCTGAGAAAAAGAGGTCTTAACAGGCGGACAATAAAGTGATCCTATAAGGACTCCTAAAAACGGCATCAGGAAGCTGCTATAATGTGGACTTATACATCGATAATCTGTTTTGCCCAAGTGACCTTCTTCAAGTCATGGATACCTTACATCAGGTTAAAGTGGGGTTCCTTGGCTTCAGATAACTATTATCAGTTACGATAAATGTATGTAACTAATGTTCAAATGTGTCTGAATTCCTAAGGGACCAAACTGCTGATGTCATCGGTCGCTAGACTTAAACTATCTGCTAAGAACAACATATACACCCATGCCCGAGGGAGGACTGGAACCTCAGGCGGGAGGGGCCACGCAATCCGTGACATGGCGCCCTAACCTACGCGGCATATAACTTATGCTTGCGTCAATGTCCTACACATTTTTCTATTGATCACTGAACTGTTCCGCATACTGTCTCATAAAAATCAAATCGTAAACTAATGAAATGACCTCCTGATTTTCTTACGTGCCTTTGGTGAGACAGTACGCTGAACAATGCAATGCTCTGTCAATTTCTGCATTTAGTGATTAACAAAAGACTGTGTAAGATGATGACTTCAAGTATGAGTGACAGATGATGCAACTGAATTATGTACTTGTACCTAACGTAATGGTATTCGTGATTTCAAGATTGTCGCTTGAGCGAAACTGGTTGTCAATAAATAAATGTACATTACAGCAGCCTTTGGTTTGTTTGTGATGCCATTTTTTTAAATTAATGGATTGGTTCCATGAGTGTTTCGTATGCAATCTCGTTTGTCGACTTGCTGGAATTTCCATGTATCTTATCAATGAATCGAGGTCTGACACGAGCGTCAAAGTGATCATTCCATTTCATACTCACATACATGATGAGTGTTTTTATATGAGTTGACTGATCACAATTGTGAGTTACTGACATTGCATTCATAGGTTCCTCCTACATTTCTACGTTTAGTGAAATCCGTAGCTTTACAATTTCAGAACTTCAACTTGCCAATCTTTGCAACACTTTCAAATCTTATCGAAAACTTACTGAATATTGGTGCAGCTACTTTTCAGTTAACACTTTATTACACATATCATCATCATCATTTACAAAAAATTATGAAGCCATTATTAATACAGCGTGAGTCAAAAAGGGCTTTAGGACCTTGCAATGATATAGAAATTTCTTTAGGTAACTTATAGACTCGGTAGATGTTGTATTTTGTAACAAACAACCTCAAATTCGTTTTACCTAGTGCATTCAGCCACAAGGAGCGCCAGCCTAGCGCACAGTTAAAACGGCTACTTTCACTGCTCGCTGTGTGTTTTGGTTACAGGAAACGAATTTTGCAGCAAATGTTCGGCGTAAATTTCACACCGAATACGCTAAAGAATCTCCAAACAGGCCTACAGTTTACTCTTGGCACAAGAAGTTGGTTGAGATGGTTCGTTCACTGCGACATGATAAATCACCAGGTCGCCAGCTTGTCGATTAAGTTGAAGAGGCTTGGGAGATCTTTGCCCTCAGTCCACAAAAATCAACGCGACGTGCGTCTCGCGAGACTGGCATTCCACAAAAGACCGTTTGGCGAGAACTGCGAGGACGTTTACACTTGAAACCATACAAATTCACAATGGCACAGCACATTAGTGATGCAGGTAAGGTTGTTCACGGGGAATTCTGTGCAGGAATGTTGCATCGGATAGAAGATGACAAGGCATTCTTGAATACAATGATCTTCAGCTATGAGTGACCATTTCATGTCAGTGGCATGGTGAACACCCACAACCTCAGAATACGGGGCAGCGAAAATCCATATGCAACTCGGGAACACTTCGTGACGGCTGCAAAGTTTATGCGTTTTGTGCCCTCAGGAATTTAAAGTCTATGGACCTTTCTTCTTCATGGAGCAAAGTATCACTGGTATTGTGTTTTCCAACACTCATATGTTACATTAAATGCCGAAGTTACTGATGTACATATATTTGGATATGCCTGAAAACTTTTAATTCCACAGTTCGATGAAGATGACCGAGCCGGCCGATGTGGCCGAGCGGTTCTAGGCGCTTCAGTCTGGAACCGCGCGACCGCTACGGTCGCAGGTTCGAATCCTGCCTCGGGCATGGATGTGTGTGATGTCCTTAGGTTAGTTAGGTTTAAGTAGTTCTAAGTTATATGGGACTGATGACCTCAGATGTTTAAGTCCCATAGTGCTCAGACCCATTTGAACCATTTAAAGATGACCGAGATGGGATGGTTTACTACCAGCAAGACGGTGGACCACCTCATTTCCTCACGGAAGCTCGAGGTTTCTTTAATAATCGCTCCCCAAGTCGGTGGATTGGCAGTGAAAGTCTAATCAAATGGTCATCTCGTCCCCCAGACTTTATACCATTGGATTTCTTTCTCTGGTGTTTCACTCAAGTCCGTGAGAATGTTTTTGCCTACCAATTGAGCCAATCTGAAAAATCGAATCTACGTTGCCGCTGCAAAGGTTACGTTCGATTTCCAGAATCAGTCTTGTAAGCTCCGCAGGACAGCTTCTGCCAAGTTTGGAAAGTAGGAAATGCGGTACTGGCGGAAGTAAAGCTTTGAGGACGGGTCCGTGGGTCATGCTTGGGTAGCTCCGTCGGGAGAGCACTTGCCCGCGAAAGGTAAGGGTTCCGAGTTCAAATCTCGGTCCGGCACACCGTTTTAATCTGCCAGACAGTTTCTTAAGCCCAGTTTGCTGCAATGAGTGTGGGAAGGAACTGATTACCGGAGGAATGTTTGCCGGATCACAACTGGTAAATCACATCGAAAGAAAATTAACACTTGATACTTTTATGTGAAACTTGAGGTTGTCTGCTACAAAAAGACATATCGACCGATTCCGTAAGTTATCTCAATAAATTTATATATAATTCCAAAGTTGTATATCCCTTTTCGACTCACCCTGCATTATCTGTTTGGTCACATTATACAACAAAGACAGAAATGGCCGCAACGCACTCCCCTGGGACACGCCGCAGTTACTTCTACACTCCCGGAAATTGAAATAAGAACACCGTGAATTCATTGCCCCAGCAAGGGGAAACTTTGACACATTCCTGGGGTCAGATACATCACATGATCACACTGACAGAACCACAGGCACATAGACACAGGCAACAGAGCATGCACAATGTCGGCACTAGTACAGTGTACATCCACCTTTAGCAGCAATGCAGGCTGCTATTCTCCCATGGAGACGATCGTAGAGATGCTGGATGTAGTCCTGTGGAACGGCTTGCCATGCCATTTCCACCTGGCGCCTCAGTTGGACCAGCGTTCGTGCTGGACGTGCAGACCGCGTGAGACGACGCTTCATCCAGTCCCAAACATGCTCAATGGGGGACAGATCCGGAGATCTTGCTGGCCAGGGTAGTTGACTTACACCTTCTAGAGCACGTTGGGTGGCACGGGATACATGCGGACGTGCATTGTCCTGTTGGAACAGCAAGTTCCCTTGCCGGTCTAGGAATGGTAGAACGATGGGTTCGATGACGGTTTGGATGTACCGTGCACTAATCAGTGTCCCCTCGACGATCACCAGTGGTGTACGGCCAGTGTAGGAGATCGCTCCCCACACCATGATGCCGGGTGTTGGCCCTGTGTGCCTCGGTCGTATGCAGTCCTGATTGTGGCGCTCACCTGCACGGCGCCAAACACGCATACGACCATCATTGGCACCAAGGCAGAAGCGACTCTCATCGCTGAAGACGACACGTCTCCATTCGTCCCTCCATTCACGCCTGTCGCGACACCACTGGAGACGGGCTGCACGATGTTGGGGCGTGAGCGGAAGACGGCCTAACGGTGTGCGGGACCGTAGCCCAGCTTCATGGAGACGGTTGCGAATGGTCCTCGCCGATACCCCAGGAGCAACAGTGTCCCTAATTTGCTGGGAAGTGGCGGTGCGGTCCCCTACGGCACTGCGTAGGATCCTACGGTCTTGGCGTGCATCCGTGCGTCGCTGCGGTCCGGTCCCAGGTCGACGGGCACGTGCACCTTCCGCCGACCACTGGCGACAACATCGATGTACTGTGGAGACCTCACGCCCCACGTGTTGAGCAATTCGGCGGTACGTCCACCCGGCCTCCCGCATGCCCACTATACGCCCTCGCTCAAAGTCCGTCAACTGCACATACGGTTCACGTCCACGCTGTCGCGACATGCTACCAGTGTTAAAGACTGCGATGGAGCTCCGTATGCCACGGCAAACTGGCTGACACTGACGGCGGCGGTGCACAAATGCTGCACAGCTAGCGCCATTCGACGGCCAACACCGCGGTTCCTGGTGTGTCCGCTGTGCCGTGCGTGTGATCATTGCTTGTACAGCCCTCTCGCAGTGTCCGGAGCAAGCATGGTGGGTCTGACACACCGGTGTCAATGTGTTCTTTTTTCCATTTCCAGGAGTGTATATTAATCGTCTGCGACTCAGCATCCTGGATAATCTGCTGCGACCTCTCTAAAAGAAAAATCCTCGATCCAGTTAAATATTTGTTTCATTATACGTATGATGACACATTTTTTCGATAAGTATTTATGTGGTACTGAGTCGAAGTGCTTTCAAAACGTTACATAATACTGCATTTACATGACCACCTTCATCTATGGGTGGGTTTCACGACGCTAAGTGAGAAAAATGCGAGTTAGACTTTGCACGACCGATGTTTTCTGAATTCTTGCTGGCTTGACATTCAGTTCATTCTGTTCGAGATACCTTACTACGTTTGAGCTCAGAGTATGTTCTAAGATTCTACAACACATGGTTGTAAAGGATATTGGATGGTAATTTTGTGGTTCGCTTGTAGTACCCTTCTTGTAGACGGGTGTGATCTGTGCCTTCTCGAAGTACTGAGCACTGCTTTTTATTCCAGGGATCTACGGTATATTATGGTTAAAAGGGGGCTAACTCTCCCGCAAATTCTGTGTAGAATCTGAAGGAGATTCCACCGGGCCCTGGAGTTTTGTTCCATTTCAGCAATTTTAACTGTCTCAAATACAGTAATCTCACTATCCCAATCTCCTTCGCATTGGCGTTTTTATCAGTTTCAGTTTTTTTAATGTTTCACCAGTAAAAGTAAGATTCCAGTGGATTTTATTACATAAGTATCTGGATCCTTCAATTCCACAACTCTGTAATTTCTTCGCGAAAATGTGAAGGATGTTGTAAGACATTGTTACAAGGATTGAGGTACTCATTTGAAAACTTGCTACATTTTCTTCCTCTCACTGAAGGTGGAAAGCTGAGTCTCGGGTGCAAAGTTTTGAACACAGAAAATTTACTTTCTTCGTAAAATCTATTGCTATTTCATAGCACGACCAATTTCGGAATCTCAAATTTCATTTTCAAGTACACCTGTACAAACAACGAAAGATCTTCACAACATTAGGATGTGATCCAATCGTAATTTCGTTGTATTTTGCTTATGCTACCAAAGAAAACTACCATTCGAGCAACAATGTGAAACTCAGAGTTGATAACTTTCTAAGATCTTCAATTTCTAATAAACTGCCTAAAAGACAGCACTCAAAAACATGACAGCTTTGATATTATGAACATATGGCTGATACACATATTGTGAAAGGTTTGATAATTTGTGCAAAGAAGTGTGAATGAAATAGCTATTACAAGGATTTATCCAAGCTGATCACCATTTGACAATGTTTAGGTAAAAAATGCAGAAGAAAATGAAACATCTGATGAAAGGAAAACAGGTTAAACTTCCCGTGATCAGTGCCCATGTATGAAATAGTTAACTACTTTTTGTTTGTCAGATTATGTCAAAAACTTGATAAATCAGGAGGAGGGCGGGCGCAACAACCAAATACGGCAACATCATAAATGTATGTTTTGAGTAACATCCAGTTTCAAGATTAAGATAACATCGTAATTTAAATAGGGGTTGCTGTAACACACACAACCGAACAGCGATACTGGGTCAAGAAGGTTACTTGAATGTTTTAGTGTTATTATAATAATAATTATTATTATTACTTTTCTAATGGACCCCTATTCGAGCTTATTTCCAGTAATTCCGATCTAGCAAAAACTCCATGCATAAATGGTTGATAGTACGTGACTAGAGAAAGCTAACAGCAAAATCACAAACAGTACTGTCATCTGAACTGCTCTGAAGGAAGATACGAGTTAAATTCGGCTGTTTTTTCACAGATGAACTTCTGCAGCCAGTGTGTGTGTGTGTGGGGGGGGGGGGGGGTTAAACACATCCAGAATCATTTCTGGAAAGTCGTTCCGCGCGGCCGAATTATAATGAAATCATCTAGACCCGAGCAAAGAGCATTAATACTGTTTCTTTGCATGGAAAGCAAGCAAGATTCACACCTGATCGTAGGAGGCGGGTGTTGGATGTAGATAAGTGTCTAATAACATGTTGCAGTTCTGTCAGTGGGATGTGAAACCGTACATAACTAGGGACACGCTCAATGCCTCGAAATCTGCTCCCACTCTAACAATGTATTATCTCAAGCGTCAGAAATGACGGCTCACTGCACATAAAACTTTCTGAGCTATCAATACGCAGAGAAACTGTGCATGACCTAATGCTAGAGGAACTACATTATCTCAAAGATTGTTAATTACTATTATGATTCACGTGTGGGCCCAATAGGACAACGCCAGGTACATTCCATCAATGGCACTTTTGATGGTTGGCCTTCCTTTGTGCCCAAATTTCTTTCATCCTTTCAGAATGAAGTCTCTTTCTTTCATCAGACCACGGTGTTCCAGTCCGTTTTCCAATTTCCCTCTGACCAACTTTCCAAGCAAATGCCTTCTGCCTGAATGTTTTTCTATCTGTAACGTCTGCCTGAGTTATCCGGCTACTTTAAGATCCCCTTAATCGCAGCGATCCATTTAATTGGCTCAGTTTTGGCCTCATTTCTGTTTTCGGTAGAATTCTACTATTTTTTTTAGTCCACCTAGAGCATGCCATTCTTTTAATGTCCCCAAAAAATTTGAGTCTTCGTTTTCTCATGTCACCATGTGCGTCTGTGAATTTTATTTCCTTATTACTTCTCAGCCTATAAGTTTCTCCATCAGTAATTTTGGGGCCTAATGTTTTCCAAATATCATTTCTTTTTTTTTCTTTTTTTCTTTTTTGAGCTTTTCCTCATTACAGAGGCTTATCTCCAACATAATAATTTACTTGGAAAATACAATACAAACAATAAACGTTCTTAAACTATACTCTCAAAATATTTCTCCAGGTGTTTCGATCTTGCATGTCCTCTTCCTCTGCGCCCATTCTCCTCATTGTGTGCTGTACATTTTGGAGCCAGGTGGTCACAGGTCGTCGTCTTCTTCTTCTCCCCTCCGGTTCCCACTCCAGTATCAGTTTTGGTATTCTGGCTTCCTCCATTCGTCGTACATGCCCGTACCACTGTAATTTCTTCCTATCCATTACGTCATATATTCTTTCTTTTATTTCCATTCTCCTTATTACTTCGGTGTTCCTTATCTTTTCTTTCCTGGAGATTCTTGCCGATCTTCTCCAAAAGTCCAACTCTAGAGCTTGTAATTTTTTAATGTGCTTCATGTTAATTGTCCAGGTCTCCGTTCCATACAGAACTACACTCTCTAATATGGATTTGTATATTAATTTTTTAGTTCTGCTCATTACATTCCTGCTCCATAAGACTGAGTTAAGCATCCCAATGACCCTCCGTCCGCTACTAATTCTTTTATTGATTTCTGACACTGATTTTACCTCGATTTCTAAAATGGATCCCAAATAACAGAAAGTGTTTACCTTTTTGATTTTCTTTCCTTCAATGTATAGCTCATCTGAATCATTAGTCACGTATTCTGTTTTTTGGTAATTAATCTTCAAACCCCAAGTTTTGTATGCTACTGCTAGTTGATTGCACATATAGTTAGCATCCTCCCCATCTTGTGCTATGACTACTTGATCATCAGCAAATAATAAATGATGTAGGTAAACTCCATCTCTTATTTCTAATCCCATACTATTACATTTACAAGACCATGTTCTAAGGCTAATCTCTATATAGATTTTAAATAATGATGGTGACATGGGACAGCACTGTAAAAGGCCTTTGCTTGTTCTAAATTTCTGTGAAAGTTTATTACCAACTTTCACTTGGCAAATGTTATCTTTATACATTTATTGTATTATTTTAATCAAGGAAGGGTTTATGTTTGCCATATGTAGTACTCTCCAAAGTAATTTTCTTGGAACAGTATCATACGCTTTTTCTAGATCTATGAAAATTAATCCTATACTTTTTGATTTTTCCCTATGTTTCTCCAAAATCTGTCGTAATGTGAAAATATGGTCTACACATGATCTCCCAGCCGTGAATCCACATTGTTCTTCTTGGGTTCTAAAATTTTTTTCCAGTTTGTTTTTAATTACTTTCGCAAAAATTCTCATTAATGTGTTTGTAACACAAATTCCTCAATAGTTTGAACAAATTTTGCAATCCCCTTTCTTAAATATTGTATTAATGTAACCTAGCTTCATCTCGTTGGGTATTGAATCTCCATGTATCATTTTGTTGAAGAGCTGTGTTATCAGTTTCACAATTTTGTCACCACCATATTTCAGACACTCCAGATTGATATTGCCTGGTCCCGGTGATTTACCATTCTTTCCTGTTCTCAACACCTGAAGTACTTCACTTTCTAAAATATGGATCTCATCATCTTCATGTCCTTTATCTTCCCCTGTTCCTTCTTCTAGATATTCTTCTCTGTCCTCATTTAATAATTTTTGGAAATATTCTTCCCATTCTTTTTGTGTTATCAGTTGGAGATTAGTTTTGCTTTTTGTATCCTGTCGAAGCCCTTTCAATACTGACCATGCTTCTTTTGCTCTCCCAAATCCTAATTTGCTATTCACCTTGGCACATGTTCTTTCCCATGCTTCATTTTTTGCCATCCTTATTTTTTTCATCACTTCATTCTTCTTTTCCTTGTATATTGACCTTGTTTCTTCTGATTTATCATTCAACCACTGAAGGAACGCATTTCGTTTTTCTCTAACGAGGACCTGTAGTTCCTCTGACCACCACTCTGCTGCACGGTTGTGGTTGCTATCTTTTTTACCCAACACCTCTGTTGATCATTTCTTTTTTTCTTTCTTTTAAATTTCTTCAATATCCCTCTTTCTATTTAAAATTAAAGTTTCTGCTCCATAAAGATATTCAGGTTTGATTACAGTGCTATAATGCCTAAGTTTACTGAATTTAGAAAGTGATTTTTTTATTACACATGTTAACAGTATATTTATTTAGGCTTCAGGTAACACTGCCCACGCAACCAGTAGTAGTTACATCCGTAAAAAATTAACAAAAATTCAAAATTTCACAATCGGACAATAAGTTGAGGTTTTATGTACAAACAAAAGTTCTTAATAAAACATACACAAAGTTACAACGCATTTTTCTAAACGGGCTGTTTGGGGCACATCAACGTATAGTTCAAGCCTTTAATTCAGCTAATTTTATTTATTTCGCTATCAAATTTTATTTACTTGCATAGAATCGGTAGAATTACAGTTATAGACATGGAAAAACCCATTGCAACCAATTACCTGTACAACACTTTTTGTGCATCTTTACATTTAGTGCATACTAGTGCCACATGATTCAACTTTGCCACACCAGAATGATCCTCATCGCAATGTCCAGAAACAAGAATTTTTAATCGGTGTAAATGTGCACGGTAATATTCGTGTCCCAGCCTCATTCGAGTGGTGGACATCACATGATGTCTATTAAGAATCACATGGTTCAACCATGGTCGATGAGATGTGTCCGTATGTACGGCTGCTAGCGTCTGCCCTAACGTTGCTGAGATACCTGACATTCAGGCTTCCATTCCCGGTAAGCAGCTTTCTTGAACACAGGCTTGAGGTCAGTATAAGCGATTGGTTTTTGACGTAATTCGCCTACGGTAATGCTCCCCTTTGCAAGGCGGTCGACTATTTTGTTATGTAAAATTCCTTTATGTCCTTTTATCCATAGCAAGTGGACGTCTATGTCATGCTTACATCTGTTATGGCCTTCAGCATATCCAAAATATATCTATTAGTCTACTTGTCGAATTTTGGATTTTGTTATTTTTGCATAACGCTTCGGAAATCCGTATCAATTGAGCTTAAACGTCTGAATGCCTTAATACACATTCTCCCCTTTAATTCCACTGTATAGATAATCAGGTGTACATGCAATCACTTTATAGGCACCATTTGAGGAGCCTCGTTCTATCTCACCTGGCTGAGCCGATTTAGAGAATAGGTGCACAGAGGACACCACAAAACCTTCCGCAACTAACAGCTCCTTTACATCTTCCTCCTCTGCGTCTGGAGGAAAATATTCCACAACGACTCGCAGTGCCTGTTTTGGATCTACTGACTATGTGTGGAACTCATTTTCGTGCTTAAGTTCCACCTTGTCGCGGGGTAGTACTCTGCCGTCAGTTTCCCTTTTAGCCCTCCCTCTAGTTTTTTGAGTACTGCTGAACTGCCCTAGGTAAGGTAGGCTATGGTCTGCAATACCAGCTACTTTTTCCACCTGACTGACTGCATCTCGTCTTCTGCGTCTTCGTTTTTTCAAGGAAGAAAACGAGTTCACAGTTTGCACGTCAGCAATAACATGCTGGACTTTTTAGCTCCTCCTCATTCTCCGCCTCCTCCGCGTACTCATCAATGACAAGCCTTTCCTCATCATAACTGTCCTCCTGCACCAATGGCAATCTAGCCCTGCCAGTGAGATCTGTTGTTTGTGTGACTCTACTCTGCCAGCGGGTACTCTTGCGAATGTCGTAACGGGTTGATGATAAAGATTCTCTCGATATATTTGTCGAAGTAATGCTAGTCAGATTTTTGGTAGTGCCACCATGGAGCTCTGGTTGAGACTTAGTTTCCACCTCCATAACTAAATGACAAGTATCCACATCGGAGCCAGTTACTAAGCGGTTATTCGTGCAGTGCAGCAGGCACTGGATTGCCATTTCCCTAACACCCTATGGAGGAGCAGGGAGGACGACCCGCGGCAGCCAAGAAAGGAAAGAGGTGCGGCAAAGGCGACACCGATAAACAGTTCCCCAGTTACGCAAATCTCGGCCGCAGACACCGCTCTCGTCAGCAGACCGGCGAACGGTAACGCTGCGCCTCTGTCAGGTGAGACACTGCGGTTTTGCTCCACGTATCCCAAAGCAAGACAGTTTTGATAATCAATATCCAAAGGGAGGCCGTAAGGCGACGTTACGAAGGCGACGACACGCTCCACAAATGCGTCTGCTGTGTGCGCCAGTCGCTCCGAGCCCCCCCCCTCCCCCCCTCTCTCTCTCTCTCTCTCTCTCTCTCTCTCTCTCTCTCTCTCTCTCTCTCTCTCCCCCCACCCCCCCCCCCCGCCACACACACACACACACACGTTTTTTAAAAAATCTTTCATTCCATCTCCCAGAAAGATGGTGGGCTACAGTCTGAGGCAGGCTGCATCTAGTGCAGACACCATAGCATCTCTTATGTCAGCGACGACTGTTGTTGGTTGTGTCGCTCTTCTTTCATTTGGGATGAAGGCGATGTTTCTTCATTGGAGGGTCGGCTGCGACTGCCTCTCTCAACGGCAATCTATGAGGCTACGCTAATGCACTACCCTTTTATAGGATACCTTACGTACGCGACAATTCCGACATCTGTACATATGCATATCACTATCTCATGACTTTTTCATCTCAGTTTATGTCTCTGATAGTAACAGAATGAGGCGTAAAAATGAGTACACACGTTTTGCTATTTGTTTGACTTTGTTACCAAAACTCTCTGAAAGTTCTTTACTTCTTTAGATTTTTAACGATACTCTATTAAACATTCCGATGGGCTTCGGTAATATATTTTTTTAAACAACAATGTCCAAATTTTATGTTCAAATCGACTGTGAGAAAAATGCTGTGCTGTGAAAATGTGCGGTTTCATTTTCTTTGCCGCAGTCAAGTTTTAATAACACAGCAGGGTATTTAAACCATTACACAAAATTTTTCTCCCATATATATTCTTTCTTCTTAAATACGCGGCCCTGTCACATTAACATGACCACCAGCTATGTTCGACGTCAACGCGCAATTACCACTCATAAGACAGCAGGTGGCAGTATTCGCAGTAGAGGATATATAAAGCGGGTTGGAGGGACGCGGAAAATAGTGCAGCCTTTGTCGTACTTTCGATACGGAGCGATTTAGCTGACATCCAAAAGGGCATGATCGTAGGCTTTCGGGCCAAGTGTGGAAGCATTTCTGAAACGGCCAAGTTTGTAAACTGTTCGCGTGGCCGACGTGGTTAAAGGAAACCGTGCACGGCAAAATGGCCCTATCCAAGCCCGGCGGCGAGGAAACTGTGGTGCACCATGGTCCGTAGATGATCTGGGTGAAACACGCCTGCGACAAAATGTACGGGCGGATAGACGTGTAAATGCTGAACAACTGACCGCCAAAATGAACCAAGGAGCTACCAACAATGTCTCCTCGATCTTTCAGCGAACGTTGCTGCGTACGGACCTCCGCAGCAGGCGCCTGGTTCATGCAGCCATGTTGACAGCTGTTCGCCGAGGACGTATGGGATTTGCACGCCAATACCGCAAACTTTTAAGTCCACCGAGTGGCGACAAGTGGGCTTTTAAGATGAATCACGTTTATGCTTCGTCGTACATGGCCGTTGGCGTGTATCCCACTGATGGAAGTCAAGAATAATTGGACGTAAGTACCAACGTATACGCTCACTACATACCCACACCATGTAAATACAAACCATTAAAGCAAATAATGATATTAGTCTATGTATTATTCTCAGATAGCTTGGGAATGGCAATTGTAGCCAAATAGGTCGATTGCAACGTAGAAAGTCAATTGAAGCTGCGGACTTGAAGTCATATATATTTATATTCGATCTTCAGTGTTTTTTATTTTCACAAATGTTTTAATTTAAGTGTTATGAAGTCTTTTCTTAAGTCATTTGTCTGGAGTGTAGCCTTGTACGCAAGGCAAGCATGGACGAAGAACAGTTCAGACAAGAGGAGAATAGAAGCTTTTGAAATGTTATGCTACCAACTATGCTGAAGATTAATTAGGCAAAGCGAATAATTAATAAGGAGGTACTGACTCGAATTGCGGAAAAAATATTATGATACATATTGACTAAAATACGGATGTCGGCTGATAGGACACACTTAAGACACAATGGAATTATTAATTCGATAATGGAGAGAAATTCTGTGTGTGACGGTGGAGGTGCAAGGCTTGAATACAGTAATCAGGTTGAAACAGGCGCAGGTTGCAGTAGTTACGCAAAGGTGAAGAGACTTGCACAGGATCGACAAAAGTGGAGAGCTGCATCAAACCAATTTTCAAGCTCAACAACAACATTTACATGTAATATTTATACTTTAGGCTACACCCGATCCCATGCATCGTAAAACGGTTCCATGTCGTATGCCTACACTTATTAATAGTCTGCAATGTCGAATGAACACTCTTAACATCACATTATTTATTTCCACTCAAATATTCTCGCCTATGCTTACAGTTCGTGACAGAAACTTAAACAGACTTACAAAGGGTCACCAGCAAACAGCTGCACTTCCAAATTCTTAAAGAGATTGTAGATTTATTTCCGCGAACAAAATAAACTGTTATAAGTTCAAACCTACTGTGATCTTATTAAGGTCTTAATTTTCCTCGCACTCGTAATTGTATTTTTTCGCAAACTATTGAATTATGTGAAACTTAACAACAATAACCAAGATCTTATTTACATATCATCCTCAAAATTGCATCTAAATTAATCATACTAAATGGTAACAAGTTAAATGTTGTCTATCACCGTTTCACTTACTCAATTGCCCCGCCTCACGCAAACCCAACGATACGTTAACAACATGGGATTGTAGGCCCGCCGATATGCTAACTGAGTTTACACACGTTTCATAGCCATACCCATTCAAATGAGACTTAAAACGGTTTCTACACGAAAAAAATATACCCAAATTTAGAATGACGTCAAGCAACAGCGTCTTACACAAGGCATTCCAACATGCTTACGCTACTTGATAAACTACGCTCTGATAATCTTTATCTAAAGAATGTTTTCGTCAATCAGGATAATGCTTCGGGGTCGCTCTTTGGCAGGAAAGATATTTTCCAGCATTAAATTTATGAAACATCATGAAATGCTTCGTCGCGATTTCTCATGCGAGAAGTGTGACATGAGACATAACGGAAATTAAACCCCCGTCCAGAAGCGGCAAAACTCCATGAAAAATAATTCTAAAGGAAATTAAATGACGTCGTCCACAAATTTTTTTCTCATCAAACACTTCACTTACAAAATTTCTCAAATACTATTTCTGAAGTAAAGGATTTTTCGAAAATTGTGGAACTGCACACCTAACATCACTATTGGTTTCCTTTCACGCCACAAAAAAATTGAAATTAAACCCAAATGGTCGCACGGGTTGCTTGTTTTGGGAAGATGCAAACAAGTTATCTTCATTCGTCTTCAAAGTAAAACTTCACTGCAATCCCAACATACATACTACTTTTATAAAGCGATAGCACAGTCCATGACACCTTCTTTTGGATTATCATATTACAACCCAAAAGCATTTGTATATTTCGGTACACAATTTTTATCCACAGATTCTGTTCCCTACACTTTATCTAACAGACTTGAATGCATCAACGTCGTCATTCTGCACAATTTGTACCAAAATTTTTATGCAAGGTTCCACTGTGCTACAGTATGGCAAGTTTTCATACTCACTATTTTTAACTGGCCACAGCAGAAAATTCATACAAAAATCTAAAAAATGGCAACTATACAATGCAATACCTAAATAGTTCCCAAACATCTCTCATCGATATAACTACATTTCAAAATTCTACTGTTTCTGTATCTACATCAAAACCTATATCCTGCAAGCCATCCTGTGTGGCTTATAGTACAAACCCCCTCCCTTGCAATCGTCATTACACAATTTATATGTTGGAGGAATTAGTATGTTTAGTGACTCTTTCTGAAATTGAGCTCTTGGAATTTTGTAATCTTTTAATATCTCCCATTACTATTTGTTGAGCATATCTGCAGCACTAATCAAATTGTGGATGAGGGGAGGGTGGGAGAGACTGGATATGGGGTGAAGGGAGGTGTGGGAATGGGGCAGAGGGAGAGGGAATGAGAGATGGAATGAATAATAGAATGAGACTATAGTAGTGAGAAGAGAAAAGTTGGGAGATTAAGGTTAGGAAAGATAAGGCTAATACTAAGGGAAGATGGGAAGGGAGAGGGGACAGCAGAAAAGAGGTAAAATTGATTGTTTTAGCCGTAAGGGGGATATCAATCAGCATGATTGCCTTCGTTGTAGCTTTATTTTTTACAAAGATATGAACAGCAGTATGACTTTTTTAAATGCACCCTGTATTTTTTTGTTTGGTAATGATTTCCTCTCCTAAAGACCTTTTCAAAAATGTATCACAGTGTACCATTCACTGAAACACAATGTTATTAATTACATAACACAACATTGACTTTGAGCCTGGGATCACAAACTCATCCACTTGCTGGAGTTGTCAGAAAACAAATGAAAACCAAGTAAAAACATAACACAAAATTGACTTTGACTCTCCTGTACCATTGCCTAGGAGTAGAACATTCAAAAGTGCTCGAAGTGGTGACCCTGGACAGTGATACACTGGTGCACTCATTGAATGAAAGAATTATTTGCTGCTTCCAATGTTGCCTGCTAAAGAGAATTACAAGCAACCACGATATGTTCTTGCATGTCCTCTGGAGTTGTTGGAATGTTGTGATAGACAATGCCTTTAATGCATCCCGAAAGAAAAAAGTCCAGAGGATGTAAATCAGGAGACCTAGAAGACCAAGTAACTGTTCCTCCTCGGCCGATCCATCTGGCACGATACCTTCTATTCAGGACACAACATACACGCAAGGCATTACGTGCTGGACATCCATTGTGTTGATACCACATAAGCATTCTGGTTCTTAGCAGCATTTCATCCAGAAGAGGAGGAAGAATTCGTTTGATGAAGTTGGCATACGCTCTGCCGTTTAGACTACCATTGATGAAATAAGGGCCAATAATTGTAGTACCAAGCATCCCACATTACACATTAACTCTCCATTGATGCTGATGTTCAACCTGTCTAAGACATTGCGGGTTGTCACTGGACCAATAATGCACGTTCCTTGTATTTACCTATCCTTTGTTTGAGAAGGAACGTTCATCGGTAAACAGAACATTGGAGAGGAAGTTCGAGTTGGCGAGGATTTGCCACTGTGCCCACTGACAGAACTGTACAAGATTCTGGAAATCATTCCCATGCAATTCTTGATGTAGGTGTACATGGTAAGGATGGAACCAGTGACGTGTAAGAATACAATGTACACTGGTTTTAGGAATGCCAATCTCGTGCTCAAGCTGTCGTGTGCTCACATGTGGATTCATAACAACGGAAGTGAGAACAGTAACTTCGGCAGCTTTGTCTGTGCAAGTGCTATGACGATTGCTTCGTCGTTGGTTGAAATTTCCCATTTCATGAAGCGTCGGGAAGGTGGGTTCTTGTCAGGATATCGCTCTCTGCACAGTTCCGCTGCCTGTGTAGCATTTCGCCTACCTTCAACAACAACAACAGAAACGTTATATCGATGTAATTTGTACGAAGGACAGCCTTTGCTGTATGCCTACTCTACAAAACAGTATTTAAAAGGACTAAATTACCAGTACAGAAGAAAACATTATTGCAATTACTGTTCTGCTAACTTACATTCCCCATAGATGAGTAGCATTTTTACCTTCTCTTCGTTGGTGTACATTCTACTCACACAACTACTAACAATGGTTGACACAATGACGGGTGTGCATTCTACTTATGTTTACATTTGTCCTCTGTCTATAGCACATGGATGTGTTCCATTACCCCGAGTACCTGCACTAAGTGCTGGGAGTGTCACTGTTGTGTTATGTAATTAATAATATTGAGTTTCAGTGAATCGTAAACTGTGATACATTTTTGAAAAGGTCTTTAGGAGAGGAAATCAATTACTGAATAAAAAATACAGGGTGCCATTTAAAAAAGTCATACCACTGTTCATATCTTCGTAAAAAAACAAAGCTGCAATGAAGGCAATCATGCTGATCGATGTCCCCCTGACGGCTAAAGAACATTTGCCTGAAACATTTTGTAATTTGCATCTGGACAAACAGTTATTTAGGGTGGTCAAGATAAATGGGACACCCTGTGTAGTATATAGGGTGGATGTAGAAAGAGAAGAGGGAGGAACAAATTGGGAGGAAGTATGTAATAAATGGTTAGGAAAGAAGGAACAGCAAATAGGAAGATGTGGCAAGGATGTAATATTACTGATAGATAGTGGTATTACATCAGGGATAGGGTGAGAGGATAGGGTGTGGGAATATTGATCTGGAGATGGTACAGGGGTGTAGAAAGCTAATAGAAGAGTGGATGTCAGAAGGGATGAGGAGAAAAGAGAGGAATTTAACGGTGGGAAAGATTGGTTCAGAAGGTGGAGAGGACAAGGAGGACATTACAGACTGTGAGGTTGGCAATCAATATCTGCGACACTGTGTGACAAACCATTAATGAAAAGATACTGATGTTTGATAAAGTAGCCTACTTCCAAATGGGATGCAAAGCTGTCGAGAGTTAAATATCATTATGTAAGATAACAAATGTGCAACAGCAGAATATATTATGAAAAGTACTATTCACACCTGATACACGTCATACCAAGGAAGTAAGGTTTGATCACCTGTTTTATACAATTGCCCCCTTCTCTGTGAAGAGCACTCAGCAAAACTTCACATTTCTTAATTTTCATCATTTAATAGCACAAATTTCTTACTTTTAATTATCTGTCATAAACGGAATACTGTGTCGCTGTTGGAAGAAAAGACTGGCCTAACAATGCACTGTCTCATAGGGAACAACTTCAGGAAACTGCTGATAACAAATCAGGACAGTGAGATTCAGTTTTCAAAATAATGTTTGGTTAATTCTTTTATAAATCACCTCCCTCCGAGGTTTAACCTCTTAATGTTTTTTTACGATTATTAAACACACAGAAAAGCTATAAGTGGAACTGTCTCGTTTAGTAACTGTGGTCATCCCCCCTCCCGCCACAAAAAAAAAAAAAAAAAAAAAAAAAGAGAGGTCAACCACCACTGGCACAGACAGTTAGAACACACCATCTCAAACCAATTTCTACTTAAGAACTGTTGTAGCACTTCAGTTCCATGAAAATGATTCTAAATTTTATAATCTTGTTTGGATTTCTTACAATGACAGTAAACCCTTTACTTACAAGTGAGCATGTGAGCAAAATGGTCACCCAACCACGATGTTCTCCACAAGGTCATAGGGAAGATTCTTTGTTTTTAAATTAAAAATTAACTCATTCCTAAGGAACATGCTTTCTATTTCGTTCTTCAGACACATTATGAAGTGTCAAGAATGTGGTTGAACAGGTGGACGACAGGGATGCATGAATGTCCGCTGCACTGTTGTGTTGCTTTCTTGTTATTACATTAGCATGTGATGAAAAGATGGATGAGGATGACATCTTGCCAAATAATATGAAAAGAACCACCAAGCGTAACATTCCCATCTAATGGAGAAACTATCATCAATAGTGTCTCATGCACTCAGTGGGACAGACACTGGAAAGATTTAATGGTTTAATTCATTGCAGTATGTTGGTGATCGGGAACAGTAGAGCACCCCACTTCCTTGTTTATCAACAACATGGTGAACTAAATGGTGAAAGTGAAATTAGCTACAGAGAGGCAAGAGTTTTTGGTAAGGACAAACTTTTCTGAAAATTAGTCTCATAATTTTAAGCGTAATTCAAATTATGAAACACTGATATGCTATGTGCTCTAGAATAGTCTTACTTCTGACTATCTATTAATCTTATGACATCTCACACTTTGTTACTATTTCATAATCTTAATCTAACATAGAAACTTTATTATTTTTTAATTTGTGTGTCAATCATCCCTGGACTAGACATTCCTGTGTTACTAGTAAGAATACACTCCTCTTATCTCAAACATTGGTAATGTATTTTCTATATGTATTTTTAATCACAACAATTACTATTAATCCACAGCAAAATGACTGTTGGATGTAAATGTGGAACTGCCAACCAGAGAATAGTGTTGTGTAAGAAATAATCTGAAGCAGTGTATTATTCTTCATTCTTCTAAATTTCTTGATAGTTCTCTTTTAACTGATCTGATACCTAAAAAGATAAATGCTATCACAAACTGAGTGTAATATAATGTAGGACTTACATAGCCCTTGCTGAAAAACACTGATTGCTTTAAATAACATGTCACATCCTTGTGGGCCTGTCCTTTATATTGCTTGAACAATTATTTTCTGTGCCCAGTGAGTACAAGGAAGTGGTATTGATTTCAACGTGAGGTAGAAAGATAAGTGTTTTTAATTTGGTTATTAACGCTATGGGAATTTTTTAGTGTAGCTGTTTTTCTTTTCTGTGAAGTAATAAAAAAACTTAAAAATTTTCAATCAAATAACAGCTGCCAATCAGTGTCACTGAGCTTGTGCAAGAGCAGAAGATGACAATTTATGAGTGGTGGCAAAAAATGAACCACAGCAGTGCTGTACTGAGTGCTGTGTCAATATTCTGAACACACGAATCTTCTGATAACAAAGACACACTCAACAACACAAACTAAGGGCATGTGGTATGGAGCCTAATAGCACATGATGACATGCATTAAACTCCCCACAGGGTAAGAGTAAGTGGGAAAGGTGTGTGATATTTTTGGTGGGACCTTCTTGGCCCATTTTATTCATGGGTGGGTACAATATAGAGAACATACATTATCTTTAGCACTAGCATTGTTACAATGATTACCGCAAACTCTCAATTATCTGGACGAGGATTATCTGGTTGGTTGCTTGTGGGTTATCTATGAATAGCTCACCCCCACTGTTTTTTCCTTGTTGGGGGCGAGGGGGGGGGGCAGTTGCAACAAACAAGCCTTAGGTATTCTGTCATAATTAGAATGAATATATTTGTTTAGTGTATACCATTATGCAAATGACTCATGTTTCACCACTGGGATGAGCCCCAAGCCCACCATGAGACATGCTCGAAATACTTTTCTACTGTTTCTCATTTCATCTCCTAGAAAATGTTGGGATTCTAGCCTTGTAACATGCACACATTTCAGAAATCCTTAGTTTCAGGAACTCCCTTAACACGCTCTATACACCACACAGTATTTACAAGGGTCGGGAGAGCATGATGACAACAGCAACAGCTCATTCGTGGAAGATAATTGCAATACCTTCTGCCGACAGACTCTCTGAAGGTCTTAGTAGTAAGGACGGTGAAACTGCAACTCATATGAATGATGTTTTACACTTTGCAGAAAATGAAAACCCTAACCAGGAAAGAAAGAATTAGAAACAGAAAAAGGAAAAAAGTGAAAGAACAACAGAAACAGGAAAAAAGTGAATGGTAAACAGATGTAGAAAAATTGCATACAGTTATTTCCCAATAATAATAATAATAATAATAATAATAATTTTGTGTGGCTCGTTGGCCTGGTGCAAGTCATTCAATTGGACACCACTTCGGTGACTTGCATATCCCTAACACAACCGAGTTATCCAACCAATGAATGAGGACCTATAGTTTAATATGGAATCTGAACCACATGTCATTTCTGGTGAATCCTCACATCACTGAGAGATCAAGCCTAGTTAAAATACAAACTGAAAAACCTGAGGTCCCACTGGGATTTACTGCTAGACCACAACGCCCCGACTCCCGAAAATGAAATGAAAGACAATAATATTAAATACAGGTTGTTTTGAGTGTATTTCTGAATGTAAGTAAAAAAGTGGACTTTCAAATGTGACTTGTAGCAGGAAAATAGTAGTTTCTACTAAAATGTTTATTTTTATATTATTATGTTGTCCATGGATAGGTTAAATATAGCAGAAGTTAGTGAAGTTTGGTGGCAGGAAGAACAAGACTTCTGGTCAGGTGAACACAGGGTTATAAATACAAAGTCAAATAATGCTAACGCAGTAGTAGGTTTAATTATGAATAAAAATATAGGAACACGGATAAGCTACAATGAACAGCATAATGAACGCATTATTGTAGCCAAGATAGACACAAAAGCCCACACCTACCACAGTAGTACAAGTTTATATGTCAACTAGCTCCGCAGCTGATGAAGAGATTGAAGAAATGTCTAATGCGATAAAAGAAATTATTCAGATAGTTAAGGGAGACGAAAATTTATAGTCAAGGCAGACTGGAATTTGAAAGTAGGATAACGAAGAGAAGAAAAAGTAGTAGGTGAATATGGACTGGAGGTAAGGAATGAAAGAGGAAGCCACCTGGTAGAATTTTGCACAGAGCATAACTTGATCACAGCTAACACTTGGTTTAAGAATCATGAAAGAAGGTTGTATATGTGGAAGAGGGCTGTAGACACTGGAAGGTTTCAGATAGATTATATAATAGTAAGACAAGAGATTCAGGGAACAGGTTTTAAATTGTACGATATTTCCAGGGGCAGATGTGGGCTCTGGTCACAATTTACTAGTTATGAACTGTAGATTAAAACTGAAGAAACTGCAAAAAGGTAGGAATTTAAGGAGATGGCACCTGGATAAACTGAAAGAGCCGAAGATTATGGAGAGTTTCAGTGAGAGAATTAGGGAACATTTGACAATATCAGAGGAAAGAAGTGCAGTAGAAGAAGAATAGGTAGCTTTGAGGGATGAAATAGTGAAGGCGACAGAGGATCAAGTAGGTACAAAGATGAGGGCTAGTAGAAATCCTTGGGTAACATTCGAGATATTGAATTTAATTGATGAAAAAAGAAAATATAAAACTGCAGTAAAAGAAGCAAGCGAAAGGGAATACAAACATCTAAAAATGACATTAATAGGAAATGCAAAACTGCTAAGCATGAATATCTAGAGGACAAATGTAAGCATGTAGGAACATGCATCACAAGGGGGTAAGATAGATGTCACCTACAGGAAAATTAGAGAGACTTTTGCAGAAAAGAGAACCACCTGTATGAATACTAAGAGCTCATATGGAAAACCAGTCCTATGGAAAGAAGGAAAGCAGAAATGTGGTAGGAGTATATAAAAGACCTATACAAGAGAGATGTACTTGAGGGCAATATTATGGAAATGGAGGAGGACGTAGACAAAGATGAGATGGGAGATATGATACTGCATGTAGAATTTGACAGAACACTGAAAAACTTAAGTAGAAACAATGCCCCAGGAGAAGAGAACATTCCCTCTGAGCTACTGATAGCTTGGAAGGGCCAGCCATGACAAAACTCTTCCATCTGATGAGCAGGATTTATGGGACGGTGAAATACCTTCTGAACTCAAGAAGAATATAATAATTCCAATCCCTAAGAAAGCAGGTGTTGGCAGGTGTCAAAATTACCCAACTATCAGTTTAATAAGTCATGGCTGCAAAATACTAATACTATTCTTTACAAACAAATGGAAAAAAACTAGTAGAAGCAGATCATGGGTAAGATCAGTTTGGATTCTGTAAAAATGTTGGAATACACGAGGCAATACTGACACTATGATTTATCTTAGAAGATAGGTTAAGGAAAGGCAAACCTACATTTCTAGCATTTGTAGACTTAGAGAAAGCTTTTTACAATGTTGACTGGAATACTCTCTTTCAAATTCTGAAGGTGGCAGGTGTGAAATACAGGGAGTGAAAGGCTACTTACAATTTGTACAGATGGTGAGTCGAGGGGCATGAAAGGGAAGCAGTGGTTGAGAAGGGAGTGAGACAAGGTTGTAGCCTATACCCAATGTTATTCAATATGTATACTGAGCAAGCAGTAAAGGAAACAAAAGAAAAATTTGGAGTAGGAATTAAAATCCATGGAGAAGAAATAAAAACTTTGAGGTCTGCCGATGACACTGTAATTCTGTCAGAGACAGCAAAGGACATGGAAGAGCAGCTGAACGGAATTGACAGAGTCTTTTAAGGAGGATATAAGATGAACATCAACAAAAGCAAAATGAGGATAATGGAATGTAGTCAAATTAAATCAGGTGATGCTGACAGAATTAGATTAGGAAATGAGACAGTTTAAGTAGTAAATGAGGGAGCAAAATAACTGATGAGGATTGAATTAGGGATGATATAAAATGTAGAATCACCATGGCAAGGAAAGTGTATCTGAAGAAGAGAAATTTGTTAACATCAAGTATAGATTTGAGTGTTAGGAAGTATTTTCTGAAAGTATTTGTATGTAGCTATGTATGAAAGTGAAAGATGGATGATAAACAGTGTAGACAAGAAGAGAAAAGAAGCTTTCGAAATGTGGTGCTAGGCAAGACTTTTGCTTCACTGCCTGTAGCATTATATCTGAGCCACGCAGTTGGGGCAATGTTAGCGTACTGTTTTGTAATGTTGGCTCCAGCATCAACTAAATCAGCCCCCCCCCCCCCCTCCCCGCCTCTCTCTATCATCTTGTTTGAAAGTTTTACATTTTCTTACAATTTTATTAAAAAAGACTGATCTGAAAATGAATACAATTAACTGAAACAAGGGTCGTTCCAAACCAAAGTGGTCTAGAGTGTCCCACACGACCATCATATATTTTGATAAAATTTTGTGTGAACATTTGCACATGTTCCCAATGAGCATTGGTAAAGTTTCCTGATGACTAACTTAATATTTGCAGAAATATAGTCATTTGTTTGGCCCCACAGTGCAACTTTCAAAAGCGTACCTCTGAGTTTTCAACAACTTTGAGATATCTTGGGCGATATTTTCTTGAAAACAAACAAAACTACACCATCTTGTACAACTTTTTGCATTCTCTTAAGAGAAATGACATAAAAATATTTCATGGGCAATTTTCATGTAGATAATTTGAGGCAAAGTCAGCCAAAAACCTAGAAGTTTGAAAAAATGTTAAGGTTAGCTTTTTATAATTTCGGAAGAAAGTGCACAATAAACCTAAAACTTTTCAGGTGATAACTTATCAACACTAGGTCACCAAATATAAACCTTCGTTATCCAACCAGTTTTGAAATTGAGGACTAAGTTGACAATTTCTGTAAAAACACAAAAATCCCTATTTTCAAACCAATTTAAAAATATTTTCTGCAAACTATTCCAACACTTTTTCCTTAGAAAGACCATATTCTAACCCACCCAAAAAAATAGATTTGGTTATGCAATGCACAATTATAAGGCCCTAAACTTAATGACAGGGGAAAGGTGCAGTGAAAATACACTCATATTCCGATGATACTCAAATTAAACTGGATTTTTTTACAGTTGTTTAACACTTCTGTGAAAGCTAATATTAAAAAAAATTCTGATGAGTAGGAAGTGGGCTCAAGTCAGAAGAACTTGAAAAAGTACAGAGAAGAAAGTGTCTTTTGTTGCAACTCATCATTGCACATTTCAAACAGTTTTTCTGCTGTAATAACTACAGAATCAAACTAGTTATGCACTTCAAAATTTAAATGTGCATTACCAAGGCACTGAAGATCACAGTAGTAAAACTGTTGCACAATAGCTGCAACAAAATTCTACAAAGTGCTTTCAAGTTTTGTCCAATGCGTACATAGCAGTCTTCCTGCCATTTCTTTTTTTTTTTAAGGTTCCTGTTAATGAGAATTTTGAATGAGTCTTTTTATTCTGAGATGCTATTGATGTGCTAGCTCAATTTTGGTCTAAAGTATAGTATATTTCCCATTTCCACAGCTGTTATTTATGTCAAACAGAAGTGTACTAATAAAAAAATATTGCATAAATTGTTGTTATTGTCCATGGTGGCTTACCAATTGTTGGCTTCACTTAAAGTGAGAAAACTAGCATCTTCATCCCCATGGTGCCAACACCCGAAGCTGTGCAACAGCAACCATTGGTGGGTTTCTTCACCACAGGATGCCAAGACTCAATGATTTGTTTCCATTGATTTGAGCCTGATGATACTTGTTTTTTAAAGTGTTCTAGGCCATAGCTAGAAGAGGTTTGTTTCATGACCTTAAGCTTATGTTTACTCCAGGCTACTTGAATTTTTTAGAGGTTTAATTATTTATTGTTGAATATCACAAGGAAAATTACACTACCCACCAGGCGCTGTCACTATTGGAGCTGGAATAATTGCAGTAACATGCTGTCCTGGAAGCTAACACTTTTCACTCATTGATCATAAGAAAAATGAATTTGCTGAGCCACATGGGGGCATGAAGCTGACTGAACTGTCATCCTGCTCAGTGGAAGTCTCTCAGAAGTTTCCAATCCACCACTCTTTTTCCATAAATGCAAGCAGCATATTGTTCTGACAGGAGGTCTGATGATGGTACAATGACATCACTGTCACTAATTTCGGCCACAAAAGAGGATGCATCACTTCAATATCTGATGATCCAAATAGTTGTTTTATCAGTTGGCAAAAAATTATTATTTTATCTAGTTTCTACCAGAGTAGGCTCATGTTTGTGTTCTTCTAGTGATGCTTTATTTTCTTCAATTTCTTCTTTGCTGATGAAAGCCAATTTAATTCCCTTATTGCTTTCAGTGCAGAAGAGAAACAGATTTATAGGCATGGGAATCTGCCTATTACCTGGCCCTTGCAATTTTGCTCTTGCTGCAAATCACTTTGTTGTACCTACAATCCCACCATAGTATTACTTTCCAAGACAAGTAAAAAAGTTATTCACTCTGTCATCATTCCAATATCTCTTTTATGACAGCACAGACTGAGAAAATTTTTGGCTTTTGTTATTGAGCACTGGAGCCATCACTGAAATAACGGATGTGGGAAATCTGAACAAACTGTGCATTTACATCTTTGACCAGCCCCTTTATAAAAATGTGAACAGTAACTCTGCCATGTCACAGTCACTGACAACACAAAAACTCATATACAGAGTACAAGTTCTGATTTTGGGGAAGTTGATGATAAAAGGACGGAATGATGCTTGACTATTTTCCCCATGGAAACCTTGCACTGCCATCCTGAATGATAAATGAATAGTTTTCAGAAAAATCCATTAGAATAATAAGCTCAGTCTCCTGTAAATCAAATTTAATGGCTTTGATAGGCAAGCTTTGATATTTGATTATATGACGACACCAAGAAAAGACTCTTCAACAAATTCATCCACTGTCATCTGCTTTTTGTTCAGTGTGTCCAGTTTGGTATGGATCCAGTGTTTGTACACAATAATTTCCTGTGGATCATGCTGTATGAAATAGCTAGCAACTGCAAATGCTATAGTTTCTGGTCCAGCACATCTTTCACAGCAATGTAGCATGCATTCTTGAAATTGCAGACTGCAAACTGCCACAGTGAGCTCAGATGATTCTCTCAAATTATAAGAAACACAAAAAGAAAAAACACTATCCTTATTAATGGATTTTTCATGTCCCTTAATTTTTTATAAAAAGAATTTTATAGAGCTAAATGCTTTTTACATATTTTTAAAAACACACAGAACTACTTTTTTGCAGTTTTCTGATTCAAGTTCACTTCTTCTTGTCAGGATTTGTAATACTGCTTTCCCCAGAAACTATTATGCAACTGTAAAAGTTAATAAAAATGTCAGATTTAATATGAGTACCAGCGGAATATGAGTGCAATTTCATTGCAGCGTTTGCCATTATTTTTGGGTCTTATAGGCTGGCACTCGCAAACTAAATCTAGTTTTTTAGGTGATTAGAATGTGGTTTTTCCAATGAAAAGTGTTTGCAACTTTGTTTTCTTTTTTTGTAAAAGTGAAAATAGTGATTTTGGCATTTTTACAATAAATGTCAATTTTGCCCTCAATTTGCAACTATTGACAAACAGTGGGAAGTGAGATTGCATACTCGAAGACCCTGCATTGGCAAGTTGTCACATCAAAAGTTTCAGGTTTATCGCACACTTACTTCTGGAGATATAAAAAGCTAAACTTCACATTTTTTCAAGGGTATATTTTTGGCTGACTTCACATCACACACTCCTGGAAATTGAAATAAGAACACCATGAATTCATTGTGCCAGGAAGGGGAAACTTTATTGACACATTCCTGGGGTCAGATACATCACATGATCACACTGACAGAACCACAGGCACATAGACACAGGCAACACAGCATGCACAATGTTGGCACTAGTACAGTGTATATCCACCTTTCGCAGCAATGCAGGCTGCTATTCTCCCATGGAGACGATCGTAGAGATGCTGGATGTAGTCCTGTGGAACGGCTTGCCATGCCATTTCCACCTGGCGCCTCAGTTGGACCAGCGTTCGTGCTGGACGTGCAGACCGCGTGAGACGACGCTTCATCCAGTCCCAAACATGCTCAATGGGGGACAGATCCGGAGATCTTGCTGGCCAGGGTAGTTGACTTACACCTTCTAGAGCACGTTGGGTGGCACGGGATACATGTGGACGTGCATTGTCCTGTTGGAACAGCAAGTTCCCTTGCCGGTCTAGGAATGGTAGAACGATGGGTTCGATGACGGTTTGGATGTACCGTGCACTATTCAGTATCCCCTCGACGATCACCAGTGGTGTACGGCCAGTGTAGGAGATCGCTCCCCACACCATGATGCCGGGTGTTGGCCCTGTGTGCCTCGGTCATATGCAGTCCTGATTGTGGCGCTCACCTGCACGGCGCCAAACACGCATACGACCATCATTGGCACCAAGGCAGAAGCGACTCTCATTGCTGAAGACGACACGTCTCCATTCGTCCCTCCATTCACGCCTGTCGCGACACCACTGGAGGCGGGCTGCACGATGTTGGGGCGTGAGCGGAAGACGGCCTATCGGTGTGCGGGACCGTAGCCCAGCTTCATGGAGACGGTTGCGAATGGTCCTCGCCGATACCCCAGGAGCAACAGTGTCCCTAATTTGCTAGGAAGTGGCGGTGCGGTCCCCTACGGCACTGCGTAGGATCCTACGGTCTTGGCGTGCATCCGTGCGTCGCTGCGGTCCGGTCCCAGGTCGACGGGCACGTGCACCTTCCGCCGACCACTGGCGACAACATCGATGTACTGTGGAGACCTCACGCCCCACGTGTTGAGCAATTCGGCGGTACGTCCACCCGGCCTCCCGCATGCCCACTATACGCCCTCGCTCAAAGTCCGTCAACTGCACATACGGTTCACGTCCACGCTGTCGCGACATGCTACCAGTGTTAAAGACTGCGATGGAGCTCCGTATGCCACGGCAAACTGGCTGACACTGACGGCGGCGGTGCACAAATGCTGCACAGCTAGCGCCATTCGACGGCCAACACCGCGGTTCCTGGTGTGTCCGCTGTGCCGTGCGTGTGATCATTGCTTGTACAGCCCTCTCGCAGTGTCCGGAGCAAGTATGGTGGGTCTGACACACCGGTGTCAATGTGTTCTTTTTTCCATTTCCAGGAGTGTATTATCTACATGAAAACTGCTCATGACATCTTTTTTTGTCATTATTTCAATTAAGAGAATTCAAAAAGTTAAACAAGATAGTCTAGTTCTGCTTCTTTCAATAAAATATTGCTTGAGAATTTATGTCTCAAAGTAGCTGAAAATACAGGAATGCACTGTTGAAAGCTGCGCTATTGGGTCAAACAAATGGTTTTAACCCCGCAAGTATCAAATTGTTCAAAGTAAAACTGTTCACTGGGAACACATGCAAATGTTCACATGAAATTTCATCAAAATCCGTGATAATCATACAAGAACTTTTTTCTGAAATGAGAGCACATAGCATGGAATGGTCCACTAGATATCATTAAAAATCCTTATGATCAACAACTGATTCAAATGCAAACACTGCATCAGTATACCCTCCATTGTGAACATGTTACATTTCATCAAGATAGTACAGAAGCCCCTACTTGATAAGATGTTTCTGAGCAACCATGCATCATTATATCACTCTTTCTGCATCAATGTGCAAAAAGATATGAATAATCAGCCACATCATGTGAATATGATGAAAAAAAAAAGAGAGGTTTAGTTTCATCTTTATCCTACAACAATGTATGTACTATTATTCAGCAGACTACATTTTTACTGAGTATTCTATCAACTTCTGTATACTTTAGCAACTTTCTGAACCTATTTTAACATTTAATGAAAATGTCCTGTCTTATCACGCTGCATGTGTCATTCTGTCTTCACCTTTTGGCACACCTTATACGGAACAATAGTCTTATTTTTTGCAGGTTCACAGTGAGTTTTTTCAAGTCAGTTGCAAGAGAATGCTGAATGTTTATATAATGTTAATGAAGAGAGGTAGTCCTAACAGTCAAGCAGAGACTGGTGCAATCATTTATTTCAACTGATCACTGTGTCAGCATACATACCTACATCTTAGAAGTAAAAACTACAAAAAGTTTTTCACAAGGAGCAAGCTACATTCAGTTGGTATCACTTGGAGTTAAATTTCCCAACTCACTTCAGAAGATATGCAGCACAAAAGATGTAGATTTTCAAAAAGAAAAAAAAAAAGTTTGGTCCTTCCCAAGCAATAGTAAAAAAAAAATTATACAAAAATAAAACTAATGTTAATTTGATTTCTTAGGCAAAATGCTGTATTTATAAGTACTTTTCAAGATGTTCCAAGCACATGTACGTGAGAGAAACTTTGCTATCAAAAATGTAGGTCTACTGTTGTGGTAGCACCTTGGGATAAAAATTAAATGAAGGGCAGCATACATTATGCTAGTGCACTCTCACAGAATAGGAGCAGCATAAATGTTTTTAAAAAATTAAAAAGAGAGATGATTAGGGAGAGGGGGAGGGAGGGTTGGGGAAGAGGGAGGAAAAGTGTGCAATCTGTATTTTTAATCCACTCTATACTGTTCATACAATATTCCGTTCAGTATAAAAATACATCAGCTGGCTAATGAGCCTTTAAAACATACACAGAGGTCACAATGCAAACACTGCAAGTTCTTTAACTGGATATAAGAGGTATTTGGAAATAGTGTTATAGACATACACTAACATTTTATTGACAGATATAGTGCTACACATAGCACAAACAGTAGGTGTGACAGTACTTACATAGGCTACTAAACTTAGATTTGTGAATACTGAGATGATGATAATTCCAGAATATTAGATAATCAGAAAAAATTAAAGCACCATCAAAGAAGGAGTTTATAAATTCTGAAACCAATTAATTATGCAGTCAGCCCATCAGCTTCTTCATTCATTATTTCCCTTTGCACATTTTTTAAATTTCTTCAAGCAGTCAATTACAGCTCATTCACTCTGCTGTTGCCGTCTTTTATGCCCTTGTCTTTCATTCCAATGTGCACAATGGGATTTCTTAGAAGCTTTAAGCTCATCACTTGACTAAAACGTCTGATACTGCTGATCCAACTCATAATGGAACTGTCATTTTTCAATCTCACCTAATACTTGGCCTACACTACAAAACAGTACACCACCACAACTAAGATTTCATATTTCCATTTGCTGGTTTCACAAACTCACAACCCAATTGCTGCTTTTCAATCTTACCTGTACCTCAGGTTATGTAATAAATAACTGTTGCCACAACCTGTATTCCAATAAATATTATATAGATACAACAAAAATATTGTCAGTCTTCTGGTCAGTGTATGTGCATTGTCACATGCCACAATACTACATCCGGAGGGGAGGGGGACGACACACAAGACATATGGCAACTTTACCGGTAAGTTAAGTTCTCCTGATGTTTTTAGTACATTATTATTAGCATTCGCCATTTGGACTAGACTTATTAGTGTAACATACTATTACCTACAATATCCTTCCTGCACTGTGTCTCATTGATCTTGGATTTATGGGACAAATCAGTTTACAGAATGCTGATTAGAAAATTTATAAGCAACAGAACCAAACAATTAACAAAATGCAAAAAATTGTGAGAGAATATACAAATAAATAACATATTACAGAGAAAAGGACTCAAATACTGCAAGAAAAGACTGTGCACAATAGACAGAGTGTACCACAAGGAAACATTTTCATTCAGATTTAAAGACTTCAGTGAAATGCTGTCTTAAAAATGTGATCCAACTGCAAAATGTTTTTCCATGTAGTATTTGCTGAGTGAATCTTGCAATTACTTCTGAATAAGTCAATATTGTGACAACACATCCCTTGATCGAAAGAGGAAAACGAAATCAGCAATCAGTTACAATTAACCAATCTGTATTTTTATTTCAGATCTAGATTTTGGGTATAGAATAGCTATCTTCAGAGCTGTATTTTTACTGCAGATTTTGATTTCAGCTACTGAACAGCTACCTTCACTGCTACTCAATAGCTCAAATCTAGATCAGCAATAGAAGTACAGATCTGATATGCAAATGTGCTTAATTCCTTCTCCTTTTTTCAAAAATACACTACAGTCACTGTGCACAACTGTTCTGATGGAATCAAATTTGGTTAAAATCTCTTGACAGTGTTTTATGCACAAAAATGACAACATTAGAATTCCCAAACACCCGAACAACGCTGCACATGAAGTTCCCAAACTGACACCACAGATCAGACATAATGCTTTTCTGAACTAAGAATATTCTCACACACAATTGCTCCAAAATACAACATAATATGAGATAATAGGATGACAGTAAGCAAGATAAACATGCCTTCACATTTCTTTGTCAGAGACAGTCAACATTACCCTTACGTAAAGATAACATCCAGTTTCTGCAAAATATCTTGAATCTGATGCATAATCCCATGTACATTTGTCACCCACCTTTAGTCACATGCATTTAAAATGGTTGAATTCACCTTTTGTTTGACCATCTTAGGACAGTAAAATTTCACTTTTACCCGAATTTCTTTTCATAAACTGTACGCATTACCCTTTGTTGCAGTTAATGGTTATTATGTTTTCTGAGAGCCACAAGATGACTTTAGTGACTACCATGTTAGTTAGGTTATTTACATTACAATACACATCTTTCACAATGACAGATGTGTGTCAGCCACAAAGAGCCTCTTTCTGAATTCATTTGTTATGTTTAATAGTAGATGATTCATACATCACACGAAGAAACAGACCCATAACAGAAACTTGTGGCAGCCCCCACTTTACATGACTCCAGTCAGATACAAATCTCTGCTCTATTTACTGACATCAGAGGACAACCTTCTGCTTCCTACTTTTCACATAGGAAATGAGCTATTCTTAAGTTTTTCCCCGATTCTATAACTTCACAACTTATGCAAATTATTGTATAGTTCATAAAAACAAATGCTTTTGTTAACTAAAAGAAACCGTGTACAGTTCTCAACCCTGCTAGAGCCTCACCCACAATACAACAAACTTCAATAGTTATTCAGAAAGGATGTGGCGTGTGCAGCATAAACTAGTGTGGAATACTGTATCAAATCAGTCTTTGAACTGAACACAACAACAACAACAACAACAACAACAACAAAAACAACACACTTTTCTTGAAACCAAAACTGCAAATGTGACAAATTAAGAGTAAAAGAGTACCAAGTTGTCCCACTATTCTCTTATACATTGCTTTATTTAGTTACATGAATGTCCTTATACACTGTTCTTCATCAGCCGACTCTTTCTTCACAAACAACAATATATATATATATATGAAGGCCACTGGAGAGTCAATGCCTTTCATCATGTGCCTGACTACCAATTTCGTTCCTAATTATCTTGTTTTATGTTTCCTGTGTTCCCAAAAGATGAAACCAAGCAACTGGTGCAAAGGTTAACATACTGGATTCACACCTGGGAATTTGAAATAGCTCTGAGCACTATGGGACTTAACATCTGTGGTCATCAGTCCCCGAGAACTTAGAACTGCTTAAACCTAATGACATCACACAGATCCATGCCCGAGGCAGGATTCGAACCTGCAACCATAGCAGTCGAGCAGTTCCGGACTGAGCGCCTAGAACCGTTCAGCCACCGCAGCTGGCAGGGAATTTGAAGAGCAGGATTAAAATACCTGCACAGCACTCCTGATTTGGGTATTTCATGGTTTCCTTAAGAGATTAAGGTTAATATGTATTGGTTACTTTGGACAGACCATGGCTCACTCACATTCTTATCCCTACTCTATCAGTTTGTGCTTTCTCTCTCTCTCTCTCTCTCTCTCTCTCTCTCTCTCTCTCTCACACACACACACACACACACACACACACACACACACACACACACACACACACAATTTCATCAGGTCCATCAAAATTTATGGTTCCACAAATCTTACTATGACCTGTGACATAGCTGTGTTGTGTTGGGTGACATCATGGTGCAATAGTACTTGAATCAAAGCATGTTTGCAGATGGCCCCCAGTGCTGCGTATTATGCTTCGAAATTGTTTGATAGGTATGCAACTGAGTCATCTGATATTTGGAATTTTGTGAGTGTAATTGATAGTGGAAGAGTCTGTGCTAGATTGCTTGTGAGTTACTTTTATGTTAGGAGTTATGGCTAATATACACACACTTGTGTTTGGAATTAGTAGTGCCATGTCTAGTTTATTGTTGGAGATTTAATTTCTTGTTTTGTTTTTAGTTAGTTATGGGTAGCATAAACAAGTTCACAACTAGATCCCTTCATCTGGCTATGGGGGATGACATGCTCACTATCAATAGGTTCCTTCGGTTACATGCACTAACTATCAAGTATGTGAGGGATCCATATTTGTAGAGGGGAAAAGAAGTTGACCAATGTTGATGTATCTCAGACCAGGGACCAATGTACCGGGTGATCAAAAAGTCAGTATAAATTTGAAAACTTAACAAACCACGGAATAATGTAGATAGAGAGGTAAAAATTGAAACACATGCTTGGAATGACATGGGGTTTTATTAGAAAAAAAAAAGTTCACAAAATGTCTGACAGATGGCGCTGGACTGCTACCGTGACGGGTGAGAGGTACGCCGATATGTTACAGAATCGCATCATCGCTAGCCTGGCTGATAAACACCTGCTGGAACGTAAGATGTTTATGCAGGATGGAGCTCCACCCCATATTGCTAGATGCGTGAAAGATCTCTTGCACGCGTCGTTTGGTGATGATCGTGTGCTCAGCTGCCACTTTCGTCATGCTTGGCCTCCCAGATCCCCAGACCTCAGTCCGTGCGATTATTGGCTTTGGGTTACCTAAAGTCGCAAGTGTATGGTGATCGACCGACATCTCTAGGGATGCTGAAAGACAACATCCGACGCCAATGCCTCACCATAACTCCAGACGTGCTTTACAGTGCTGTTGACAACATTATTCCTCGACTACAGCTATTGTTGAGGAATAATGGTGGACATATTGAGCATTTCCTGTAAAGAACATCATCTTTGCTTTGTCTTATTTTGTTATGCTAATTATTGCTACTCTGATCAGGTGAAGCGCCATCTGTCGGACATTTTTTGAACTTTTGTTTTTTTTTGTTCTAATAATACCCCATGTCATTCCAATCATGTGTGTCAATTTGTACCTCTCTATATACATTATTCTGTGATTTATTCAGTTTTCAAATTTATACTGACTTTCTGATCACCCGGTATGTGTCGTTCTCACCACAATTATGTATGTTGGTCTATTCAGGAAGTTTCTGGTTTGAGAATTCTACACTGGCTGTTCATGAGATGGTTTTAATGACTTACTATATTTGCTATCAATCATCCACTGAGTTTTGTGCTCGCAAGGTGGGGAGATCCACTAGGGGCCGACCACACAATAACCCTGGGTTCGGTGTGAGGTGGCGGTGGGGTGCATGGACTGCTGTAGCCTGTTGTGGGGTTGTGTATCACTGCGGGCTGCGGCGGGGACAAAGCCTCTCCATTGTTTCTAGGTCCCCAGTTCTGTACAATAAAATAGTATGTGTTACATTTTGAAGTACTGAGTTTTGGAGTTGGGTGTGGGTTCATAGTATTGCGGACTTCATTTGAGCTACGTATATATCAAGTGAAATTTGCAGTAGATGGTTTTGGAGATGTGTACGGGTCAGAGGTAACATGGGCTTCGTTTGAGTAATACAGACAAAGTGAAATTTCAGGTATCAATTTGTTTATGTCTTGCATTCTGTTTATTTTGGTTTTGTGGACTGCATTCATACTGGTTTTAGTGAGTCTGTATTATTAGAAGTGTCGTATTTTTTGGTTTGTCCCTGCCCAAAACCTCCTAATTTCAATGGTTGTCGTGTTAATTTCACTTTATTGATGTAATTAAATATTTTGCATATTACTTATGTCTTTTCATTACTGTAGTGACTGACATCATGGTCGCCGTATTGTTTATTATTGAGATAGGTGTGTCCCCCAATTTGATGACATTACGGGTCAAAGCCAATGGTATCACAATCTTTGGCCAGCCACTTCATCTGCTGTTGGCATAAATTCTCATTTTCCTTCCTGCACCCCCCCCCCCCCCCCAAGTAAAAAATTCCTTGCTTCAAAACATATGCTACTTCCAAAGAAAACAGAATACATGCAATGGCACGAACTATCATGATACTTGGCGCAAAAGTAAAAATTCCAACATCTACCAAGTCAACACAAGAGGATACCTTTTTTTTTCCTTTCCTTTACCTACAATGTATCATAAGTGGCAAGTTTAAGCACTGCATTGCTACACTAACAACATTTAGAAAGTGATAGCAATGAGTTGAGTAATTCTATTTTTGTAATTCTATCTTTTATAAACATCAGCACATAGCAAAATTTTAATGCTACAGAAAATATCAACCCAGAAACAGAAAACTAATTATCGTGGAAAAAGTACTTTAAAAATAGGCTAATCAGAATAGTTATTATACAGAGACCACAATGATGTGATAAATACTAAACTACAGGAGTAGAAATATTTAGCTACCAATGCAAGAAATAGTGACGTCATCCCTAATGCAAAAGAAAAACAGATATGACAAAACCAGAAAAACAGATATGACAAAACTGAACAGTACGACAGCCTGAATAGGTGTTTTGTGCATCATGGGATGACATGAAAAGTTTTAAATAATTACATCTGTCACTGTACGTTTACAATAAAATAAATAAAAAAATGCATATTATTTCTATTTGGTAGGCTCCATCACAGCTATTCAAGAAACGTGGGTTTTTTTTTTAAAAAAAGTCCAGCTATCTAACTGAATGTTAACAAAGTATGACCAACTTAAGTTTTCAGTGACAACCAAATATGTCCATTTGACAACTTAACACCACACACTGGAAAATTGCTCATAGCTGAAACTATGCAGCAGTGAAAAAGACAACAAAAATGAATACTCCAATCCAGGTTACAGCATCCACTGCAGAGGAATATTGACATTCACAAAAATTTATTTCATCTGTAGAACTCATAACTAAAATAATTTACTGTAATTGCAAAAACCTAAACTGAATTGCCATTACCCTCTACCTTCCCCAACCTATAGCTTTCCCCTTCCTGAGGTACAGACAAAGGTTTGGAGAGCTGAGACTAGTGTTTCCACTATCAAATGTAGTCCATCCTTGTAAAAATTAGACCTGTAAGCATGCAAATGCCTGTATATATTAACAGCATAATTTTCATATGCTGTGATAATACATGTCCGATTTCCTTTTTAAAGTGATCCGGAAATTACTACTACTAACAAGAGAAGTAGGTAGCCTAAGTGGATGTTCCATTCATGACAACTGTATTACAGTCGGGGCTTAACTTCTCCGACAGGTCAGGGATAGGTACGAAAATCGGCACTGTCCTTTTAAAAAAGTAACCATCTCACTATTTGCCCTAATAAACTAAGACAAACTGAAAGCTGAATGATAGTACATATGGGAACTGAGCACCACTCCTTCCAAATGGAAAGCCTTAACCATTGCAATACCCTGCTTGGTTTCATTAAACCAAGTAAACTGTGTCTCGGCTACAGCTTAATACCAATGCTTCTCTTACATTGCACTACAGCTACAGTCCACATGACAAGAAGTTCCCGAGAACTAAAGTGGACATTGCACAGATGATCTGCATGCTTACCACAAAAAGTCTCAATCTTATTTTGCTTATGTTTCTATGGCAACATCACAATGTTGCCACTGTTTAGTCAACTTTTGCTCCCAAGCAGCCTTTAACTGTTCATTCTGGAAAATTGACAGCAGAGTTACTCCCACAGTTACACAGCAATTCTACACATGCTGGAGTAAAATTACAATTTCATACCGACATCCCACAAAAGAGCCTAATCTCCAATGTTCATATGTTCACTTAACTTTGGAAATGTATGCCGATTCATAAATATGTCTTATGTACAGCCACAATGAAGAAAAAGATCAGCACTGCAAATAGAAAGTAAAGGTTTTTAGTTTTGTCTCACTGACTTAAGGAGAAGTATTAATTCCACTGAGGAAAGAGGGGGAACAGATCGCTGACACTTTTTGAAAGAACTCATTTTGGAACTCGTATAATGTCAAAAAATGGAATCTGGAGGACGAGATGATAACTTTTCTATATTCTCAGCATGTTAACAAAAATTTGCGTACTACCAAAGCGAGCATCAAAATATTTCCTGTCACTGCAACCCTGTGATATTGGAGGCAAACATTAACTAACTTACATAAATATTTATTAAAGTTAGAAGTTTTTGAAATAACAAACACACTCATGCTTCACAAGGCATGTGATCTAGTTTCAAGAAATAGGTTCAGCAATGTTTGGGAAAGGACACAGTAAACATCAGCTGTGCTTTGATGGATATCAACAGAATGTTTCTAAAATTGGAACAAAGTTACCAACTTTTGACCTCAATGTCAACAATAATTTTAATATCAGCTGACATGTGGTGTAAAACGTCAACTTTGTAGACCACTATTTGTTTCAATAAGCACTGTTGATAGGTGCCGATATTGCTAATATTTGATTTATACTCGCAAATATTAATGCATGAGACTATGAATGAAAAACAAAGTTGAGTATTCAGGTTGCTAAATGCACTTAGTGTTTGTTCAGGAAGAAATGGTATATTTGGGCATTATCTGACAATCAATGCAATGAACCACACAAAAAAAGAGAGAGGCAATTAATATATATGACTTGAGTATTGACCATTGGACAGAAGACTCCTGGATGGCAAATGTGAATGTAGCAGTATGCCTTACAGTGAATTCATAATTTGAAAGAAATAAAGTAAGTAGATCCTTAATTATTTAAAGTTTCGCATGAAATAAAAACTACAGCACAAGATAAGTTACAAAATAAGCAGAAATTCTGTGGTCTGTTACCATTTCTCTAAACAGAGAAAAATTGGCTCAAATGGCTCTGAGCACTATGGGACTTAACTTCTGAGGTCATCAGTCAGAGAAAAAGTCTCAACATTATTATCTGACAGGTTGGAGATGATTTAAAGCAAGAACAGAGAGACTGTAGCTCCCCATTCTCGGTACACAAATGTCAGTCAGCTTGGTTCAGTATATTAATTTTTGGAAATACGGAAGTGTACGATCCCGCCCGTCTGCTTTGACCCATGACGTCACAAATATGGCGGAAACGACCATAAACCACGATTCCAATATGGCGCATATGAAGTCGGTAGGTACACATTATGAGGACGAAAATACATCGCAAAACAAACACACACACTTTCCACAAAAAGCCTAATAACACTAACGGGACAAGCGCGGGAAATGGGGTGTTTTTGGGTGGGGGCAAACTAAATATAAACAAATTTGAACATCCACCCCCATACAAAACCACACAAAATGACGAAAGAAACTGACATCACAAAACTCCACAAATACCACTAAACACAATATCTGGAATCGGACACTTCCCTTGACCTATATAGCTCAACAGCAGCTCCCGATCCCATAAATCAGGATCAAACACTTTCCTTGGCCTATATAGCTCAAAACATCTCCCGATACCAATATCAACATACACAGCCAGACAATGGGATCTTAACACTTCATTTGACCTGCGCACTGTTAATTTTATCCGTCTTATCCATTCCTGAACAAAAACAACAACCGATTAATTTTACTAAAATTACCACACGATGTACAGCGAACAACACTAAATTAACCTTTACACAAAATCGTTAACTCACTGAAACGAATTCCACTACAAACACAGCCGACACTCGAACAATTCTGGATAATAAGCAAAAGCAAACTGAGCCCATTACACCACACCAACGAAAACCCTGAACATACCACCAGAGAGCACAACAAACCACAACACGACGAAACATACAAACACGTCACACTCACAAACCAAACTCCGCGCTGTCATGACGTCACACACGACAACACCGTTACGTCACGGGTCAAAGCCGACGCGTGGGATCGGACGCTTCTGTCGACCCTAATTTTTTTTCTTTTTTTTTTTTTACAGGAGAGTCTTCTCTCAGCTGGAAATGTGTACATATGTTTCTAAAAATCAGTGGAAGTATTTAAGATCAATAAGCATTCAGTTGTCACATGATGAGCCTTGCAAACTATATCCTGATGATCAAAAATGTGTTAATAAAAGCAAGCTATATAATTTTACTACAAAAAAAAGTAGAGCACTTTAAAAGGAAGCTAGTGTCTATTACAGCAAGTAAACATTTACCACACAGGATTGAAACGTTTTTCTTTTTATAGCAAAAGTGTGTGCTGTGTTGTATGTTTATGACACGTAAAACCACATGTAGTGTTAGAAGGCAAAACATACTCTAGCCTTTAGTGAGCACCGGTCACTCAGGTTAGCTTTTCTACATCTCAAATTATTATGTTTCAATTTATAACACAATGGTGTTGGCACAAGCCTGCCTTTAAAAATTCAATACTGTCTCAAGCATGATGTGTTTTATGTTATGACTGATCACTGTCACATGTGTGCGTGAAAGACAACAACATAATAAACATTTGTTCCATTTTAAGATGAGGAATATGTATATGAATACTGATAAATGAAACTAGAATTATTGCCCTTTTCAAAGTTTCTCTTCTATGGAAAAAACTAATGCCTCTGGTTCATTATTCTTTTTCAATGGCTCATTACATCAACTACATTACGCTTACTTAGCATTCTCATATATTGTGCCAAATCAATTCCCTTTGTCAGAGGTATAGAATACAGCCTCTCAATTAGACCCATTGACAACAACAAATCTAATATATAAACAGCTACGATGAAAGTCTTATTTTGCAAATTTGTAACTGATAAAATCTCTGTCATTACTTGGTCCTAAGACTAGCACATGAAATGGGAGTGTAAACTGGTTTATCCTACAGCTGTAATGTTGTCGAAGCGGTGAACTGTGGTAAAAAACCAAACTACACACATAAGCTAATGGCCTCATTCATGTAGGTGGTATGCTCCAAATAGAATATGGCATATGCAGAATATCTTCTTTTCGAGGCAACCAACAGCAGCAGCAGCAGCAGATACCAATAAAAATTCAGGACAACACACCTACATAATAAACAGGTGGGAGAGGCCGCTGTCAAGCAGTATGGCACAAGCGACTACCAATGACTCTAAACACAGCCCCCCCCCCCCCAATTTGAAATTATATGACCAAATAAATATTTGAAATAAACATCTCAAGTGCTCTCTGCAAACATGTAACAATATTATGTGTTCATACTGGACAGTTATGGTAATAAACAAAACACCCATGAATACAAAAATAACTAAAAATTATAAATCTTAATTTTAAATATCAGGAAGCGGCCTAAGCGAAACTAGAATGTGTCTCTGGTAAGGAGAATTAGGCTACACAGGTGAAAGACAATGAGGGATCCATGGAAAGAAAGTAGGTGAAACAGGCAGATATCAGTTAACTTTCATTCTCTCATTTTAATAGTAAAAGAATCTCATACCTAGGCAGAAGAAAACATATTTGGTAACTATAACTTCATGTCATCCAATTATGCAATAAGCTGACCAGCTCATTAATATCACTTTCTGTGACCACCAAGAAGTAATTAAGCAGAACAACATATGGATGTAATGCATAAGTAATTACTTGGTGTAAGCTACAAAATTAGTATCAAAGTAACCTGCGACAGCTTTACTGCAGTGTTCTGTTAATAGTAATTTACTCCTAAAACTTACCTCTGTATATCCCATGGTGACAAGCTGCGAAACTGCCTGGCGAAGAACAGATAGGTCTTTTTCACTATTGTTGCCAGAAGCTGCACTCAGTCCACTAAGTCCTGATGCTGAACTAACACCACTAGTTGTTGAGAGAGTGGAGATGGTACTTGCTGCACTTGATCCTACAGTTTCACCAATTCCTCCAATGTTTGCAAATGGCAGCAATGAATTACGGATCTCCTGAAGAGCCTTTTGATGGTATCCCGAAGAGCGGGTGGACGACTTGCCCGACGTGGCAGGGTTCATAGTGACGATGGACTGTTGGCCCATACTAGGCCACGCGGGCAGGCAACAGTCACGTGCCCGCGGGCCACTGTTGCTCCTCCTTCATCCACTACTACACTTGTTGACACTTAACAACACTATAATTCACCGGATATTTAAAAGTAGCACAACACATGAAAAGCACACGCCTTCAACACACCACTTTGTACTAAACACAGTGATACAAGTGTTAGCTGCAGTCTGATGAGTTAAAAAACAGCCTGCTAAATATAATCATCATTTGCAGTGGATATTCATGGGACGGTAGGACGTGATGAAACATCTTTGCAGGCTGTCTCTGAAACAAATAAATAAATTTCATTTATCATTAAGACAATAGGTTTAGCAGGACTTCAGGTACCAATATACATGAAACACAATACCAAAGAAAACATTACTTAATATTATTTATCAAAAAGATCAACACTATCAAAACACAAGGTTAATAATTTAACAAAAAAGAACGATGTCAACATCAAACATTTTGCACACTACAGAAAACAACTGCAAAATATGAGAGGTCACTTATGGGCAAATCACAACATTCCTTTAAAAAAAGTTTGGTTTGTTTAACATTCTAGGATGGTTATTCGTGTAGACCTATTGCAAATATGTTGCCTGTACAGAAAAAAACTGCCTTCGCATATAATACTATTGGGAAGTCGTAAACACAGTCAACCCATATAATACTATTGGGAAGTGGTATACACAGTCAACCCCATGTTTAACATACGATATGTTAAATAAAAAGAGAAATAAAATCGATAATATTACTCTTCAAACTAAGTTAGCGAATTTATTTCTATGATATCTGATATATGATACATCCCTTAACAGAATACGTACTAAACGAAGAGATGCGTGCTGTCACAATAAACACCTGAGCTTGACAGAGCTACAGACATCACTCCAACTTAACATTTTTTTTCCTTCACAGTAACTGTGGGGAACTAACTACCGCTTCTACTTATGCCAACGACAATTTGTAGTTTTTTACTAAATGCAAAATTTAGTGAGTTTCACAATACAGCGAGGTGTGTTAACAAGAAAAAATGGTTGGGAGACAACATTTACACAGCCCGTTGTATATACACTCGTAGGTCCGCTGTCATGTCGTTCCATTTTCTCATCATACCATAGAAAGAAACAGTACAATGATTTCAATTGCAGCAAACCAAAGACACGAATAAATTAAAAAACTGTTACGACTCACAATAAAATGTAACAAAGGAAAGAATGCTGAAAATATAAGTTGGCAAGCCACTGGCAGCCATCTTGTGCCACATTCCGCAGTAACAAGATGACATGACTGAAGTCAAATTACGATTACGTTCGAAAATACACTATACACAAAATACTTTTTTCTGTATGCTGTTTCTAAGGTTGTCAATTTCACGCTTAATGTCAAACAGCTGATATGATATATGATAAATAAGGTAGCGAAATAACTGGGCTCTGCTGCTAAATTCGGTATTACGCGTCTTAGAGCCATATCAAGGAGTAAATCAAAATAGAAGGTACGTAAGGTTATGGAACAAAATAAAAGCTCCAGTTTATTTAATCTTTAAGTTCTTATGCTGCATTAATGTCAGATCGTGACATTTAGCAAAGGCAAAACTCAACTGTGCAAATGCGAAAAATAATACATTCCTCAGTCGACCATAAACACAAAAACGACGCAAAGGTTTGATGAATTCGTGAATATGTAATCGATCAATTTTTTCGATCGAGCAGAGGACGTGATGGATCTCCACTGAATAAAATACTGAAGTTTCATTCCACTTAATTATTGTTTCCTGTATGAAAATTGCAGCTGGAACACAAAAATAATCTACATTAAGAATGTAAAGCTGTCGTAAATCTGGTGGTTGGTTGGTTGATTTGAGGGGAGGGGACCAAACAGCGAGGTCATCGGTCCCATAGGATTAGGGAAGGATAGAAAGGAAGTCGGCCTTGCCCTTTCAAAGGAACCATCCCAGCGTTTGTCTGAAGTGGTTTAGGGAAATCACGGAAAACCTAAATCAGGATGGCCGGAGGCGAGTTTGAACTGTCATCCTCCAGAATGCGAGTCCAATGTGCTAACCACTGCGCCACCTCGCTCGGTCGCAAACCTGATAGTTGGTCCTACCACAACAGTGCTTTACTAGACATAATAATTACTGTCCTTACCTACATCCTGCCTTTCACTGATTTACCCACCCAGTTGCAGGGAGATCTAAAGTTTAACGTGGATTCTAACCAATGTGCTGCTCTTCATTTTTTCTTTAACGTATATTTCCAAATGTTAAAGAAGTAATTAGTGATAGATGATAATATTGGAATTTGTGCGGAAATACAGAAGCGTCCGATCTTACCCGTCGGCTTTGACCCATGACGTCACAAATACCGCGGAAACGACTATAAACAATTCCAATATGGCGGATATAAAAACATCGCATACGTATTGTAAACACTGAAATACACAAGTTTCACAAAAAGCCTAATGACTGTAACGGGACAAGCGTGGGAAATTAGGGGTTTTTGGGTGCGGAGAAACTAAATATACAGAAATGTAGCCACCGACCGCCATTCAAAACCACGCAAAACAACGAAATAAATCAACATCACAAAACTGACCAAATACCAAAAAACACATTCCTATCCATAATCGGACACTTCCCTTAACCTATATAGCTCAACAGAACCTACCGATCACATCCCCCAATAGAAAACTAAGAAACGAAAGCTTCCCTTACACCTACATACATCGGCACTTATGCAGTTTAGCAGGTACGGAAAAAATTTTTCATTTTTTTTCAAAATTTGATCATCATGTGTCGTTATGCGGTGGGGGGAGTCTGCAGTGCCCCCCCATCCCCCCACAGGCTTCATTAGTGTCAAATCAATATTTTCGAATCATAGGCGGCCGCTGCCGCGGCCGCATTCCAAAAAAAAACTCCCAACCTAACCTCAAGTGGGCTACGCTACAGATCAATATGTTCATCAAATTGCTTCATATTACGTATACATGTTCATTAGTGTCAAATCAATATTTTCGAATCATAGGCGGCCGCTGCCGCGGCCGCATTCCAAAAAAAAAACTCCCAACCTAACCTCAAGTGGGCTACGCTACAGATCAATATGCTCATCAAATTGCTTCATATTACGTATACATGTTCATTAGTGTCAAATCAATATTTTCGAATCATAGGCGGCCGCTGCCGCGGCCGCATTCCAAAAAAAAACTCCCAACCTAACCTCGTATTCAGGGCTACGCTACAGATCAATGTGTAGGTCCCTTACGTCACGGGTCAAAGCCGACGCGTGAGATCGGATGTTTCCAACCTATACCCAATACACAAAACATACAGAAATAACAAAAAAAAAAAAAACGGAACTTACCTCAAAAAAGTTCCAGCTCCACAAACTAGATTGGCCACCACAATCACACACAAATGCACACACGCACACACACACACACACACACACACACACACACACATACAAAAACACACACACACACACCAACGAAAAAATACTGAACTAAAATAAAAACCCAACCCACCCAAACGTCAACCCCCACCCACCCACCTACCCAGCCCACCCTAACTAACCACTTTCGGTCTATACATTTTACCCACAGCCCTTAAAAAAACCCGAAGAATGCAATAGCCCTCTGGGACACTCTTCCGCCAACAGTACTCATCTAAATGAGACTGAAGGTTGGAAGAGCGCCTCTTCCCCCTCCCAAGAACTGACTTAACCGCTCCCCACATCCCCTCAATTGTGTTAGTGCAAGCCCCAGTATCATAATTCTTAAACTCTAGACTGTGGTTCACTACTAAATGATTGAATCCCCTCTCACCCAACCCCCTATATGAAGAAAACGCATCTGAAACTACTGTGGACCCCGGCTCTACATACTCCTCAATTAACCCCACTAATTCAGGCTTCGACCTCCCCTCCACAACCCTAAAAACACATTCAGTACCCCCACCCCCCTGAACAACAGCCCCCCACACCCAAAGACCAGCCACAGACTTCCCCCTCCCATACTTCCTTTTACCAAACTGCGACTCATCCACCTCCACAACCACCCCATGCCCACCCAACTTACCCCTGTACTTAATAAATTCGGAACACACCTCACGACAAAAGGAATACCAGTCTAAAACAGTCCTCTCACTCACACCAGTCTCAAACGCGCAAAAACTCTGCCCGCAACTATAACAAAAATAATACGTAATAAGCACAATCTCACGCATGGCCAATCTAGACTTCTCGAACCAGGTACCACGCCTTACAGAACGCCATACGCCATCTTTCCGGCAACACCACATGTATCCGTCCCTGGTCCGAGAGTCCGGAACTTTAACCAATTTCATAGGTTCACGGCACACACCGCACTTCACGACCTCGGCAATTAAGCCAAATAGCTGAAGAAATTTAATCAGCTCTAAAGCTGTCTCCCCCATCATCGCCCTCAACCGAACACTGTTAAGGCGGTCTTTCATATCCATTCCTGAACAAAAAACCACAACCAAATACACTCAATAACAAACTCACCCGACGTACAGCAATGAGCATCAAATTAACCATTAACTCACTAATAGAAATTCCGCTTCAAATCCAACACCTGAGCAACAGAAAACTGACCCCACCACACGAAACAAACGAAACAAACGAAAACCATGAACACACCACCAGAGAGCACGACAAACAAAAACAAGACATCTACAAACACGCCACAATCGCAAATCAAACTCCGCGCCGTAATGACGTCACACACCACAACACGCTTACGTCACGGGTCAAAGCCGACGGGTAAGATCGGACGCTTCTGTTGACCCATTTGTGCAGCTGAATAAGTATTAACGAGAAAAAAGGACATCTTACTAATAACTATATTTGCATATTCAAGAACAAACAAAATTACAGCGAGCACAACAGAATAATTAGCGCACACAAAGGGTGTTAGACAATGTCAAAGAGGTCTATTTTACACAGTGCATTTTGCGCCGTCATACACGAAATATATTGTTCACACAATTCCAACACCCCTCCTTGAACTTATATTTTGTGTGTTGCTTCCATAAGATAAACCAAATAGTCCCACAATCTTCTCAAACTTCTCCCTTTCCAAGGATTTGGTCAGAAGGTCTGCTAACATGTCTTCTGTACGCAGATAGTCCACGGCAATGTTCTGTCGCTCTACGTGGTCCCGAATGAAATGGTCCCATATATCAATATGCTTTGTCCTAGCACTAGTAACATCATATTTAGCTAGATTTATGGCTCCCTTATTGTCACAGAAGATGGTTGTAGGTTCCTCAATTAAATTGGGTTCTATTTCACTTATTAATGTTCGTAGCCATAATGCTTCCTGTGTGGTGTAAGATAGTGCCATATACTCGGCCTCTACAGTGCTCAATGCATCAGTTTTTTGCTTTTGACAGGACCATGATGTGAGGCCCCCCATTAATTTAAAAGCAGCATCCAGTGGTGGAGTATCCGTCTCCCAATTCACTCCCCCAGTCCGCATCGCTATATCCCTCTAGTTTTGCATTACCATCTCTACGGTATTTTAACTCATAGTTTGAGGTTCCTCTTAGGTATCGGAATATCCTCTTTACAGCTTTCCAGTGCTTTTCCTTTGGGTCTCTGCAATATCTGCTCACTGCATTGATAGCAAAAGCAATGTCGGGTCGTGACGTTTGAGACAAATATAACAGACTCCCTACTGCTTCTAAATAAGGAACATTCTTGTCACATTCCACATCAGTCTCATTTACACTTAACTTCACTCCTACTTCCATTGAAGTACTTATGGGTTTGCAATCACTCATGCCAAATTTCTTTAATATTTTTTCCGTATATGATGATTGACTTATGCTCAATTCTTGTCTATCTTCATCCTTAGTAGTCTGCATACCTAATAACGTTTGACTTCTCCCAAATCATGCACCTTAAACTTGGTTTGCAGCTGTTTCTTGAAAATTCTCATTTGGACTTCACTTTCAGTCAGGATAAAGAAATCGTCCACCCATATCGCCATTATTATTATTTCTTCTTTTCTCCCTTTATAGTAAATGCTGGGATCTGCCTTGGATTGCTTCATATTCATATTTATTAGAGTTTCATGTAGACATCGGTTCCAGCAACGTCCACTTTGTTTAAGTCCATAAATACTTTTTCTCAAACGCCAAATCTTTTTATTTTCTGACCTGGTTTTTATGGCTTCCCTTGGTGGAATGACATATATCTCCTCCTCTAATTTCCCATTTAAATATGCCGTTTTAATATCCATATGATGAATTATTAAATTTCGTTTTACTGCCAAGGCTAAAAGATATCTCAATGATGCATACTTGACTACAGGTGAAAAAGTTTCTTCATAATGTACCCCTTGTTTTTGTGAATATCCTTTTACCACAAGTCTTGCTTTGTATTTTGGTGATGAGCTTTCAGGGTTCTTCAAATTGAATACCCATCTTGCCTGCAGTGGTTTCTTATCTCCTGGCATATCTACCCATTCAAAGGTTTCGTTCTGATATAAAGATTCTAATTCTTTCTTCATCGCTTCTTTCCATTCTTGAGAGTTTGGGCCACTCATTGCTTCTTCTGCTGTTCTTGGCTCATCATTAAAAGACTGTGCTGTATACATCTCAAAATCCGGATATTCCTTCGGTTTTGGTACACGAGAAGAACGCCTTACATTGTTTTCTTCATGTTTTTCATCCTCTAACTCATTGTCATCATAAATTGTATCCATTTGTCCTTGGCTGTCGTCTTCCTCTTCTTCACTTCCTATTTCCCCACACAAGGTTTCACATTCTGAACTAGGTGCAGTTGACTTAGTGGTTTTGCTCTCTTTTGTGTCCTTTCTATTTTCAAAGAATATTACATCTCTACTTGTGACAATCTTTTTAGTCAATGGATCCATTAATCGGTAACCCTTTGAATTTTCACAATAGCCTACAAAAATATACTTTTTAGCTTTCGGATCCCATTTTCCTCTTAGCTGTTTTGGAATATGTGCCATTGCATCACACCCAAAAACCCTTATATTGCTTAGATCAGGTTTCTTTCCCACCCATATCTCATAAGGCGTTCTATTCAATGCTTTTGTAGGTGATCTATTGTTCAAATATACAGCTGTTGACACTGCCTCTGCCCAAAAATCTTTGGATAATTCAGCGTCAGTCATTATGCTCCTTTCTTTCTCAACAATGGTCCTATTAGCCCTCTCAGCAACCCAATTTTGAGATGGGCTGTACCTTATGGTAGTTTGATGCCTGATTCCCTTTTCTGCCAGAAGTTTCTTCAATTTCTGGTTAATGTATTCTCTCCCATTATCAGACCTGATGATCTTAATCTTCTTTCCCGTCCATCTTTCAACCATATTGCAATATTCCTCAAAGATATCTCTCACTTGGTCTTTAGAACTAAGAAAATAAACATGAGTATATCGTGAGTAATCATCACTAAACGTAAGAAAATAATTACTCCCACCTATGGATTCACACTCCATCGGGTCACATACATCTGTGTGGATTAACTGTAAAACTTCTGTGGATTTACTCTTACTAGTCTTGAAGGGTAACCTTGCTTGTTTGCCCTTTATACATGTCTCACAAGGATCCTTGGACACACTAAAATTCTGCATTCCCTTTACCATATCCTTTATTATAGACATACTCTTTCTATTTAGATGTCCAAGCCTCCGGTGCCATAAAAAACCTTCTGCTGAATATACTGAATCACTAACATTTTTATGTTTACTGTCAATGGTATCCAACTTAAAAATACCCCTTTCGTTACTTGCTGTAGCTATAACTTCACCACTTTCACTGATTACTCTTGCACCCTGCATGTCAAAGGTGACTGTATTTCCTTTCTTGACAATTTCTCCTACAGACAGCAGGTTAGTTGCCACATTTTTCACATAATGAACATTGTGTGCTGTAACCATATCTGATTCACCATTTACATTTACATGTAGATCTAGTTTCCCAGCCAGGTGACACTGGAGCTTGTTGCCATCAACAGTAGATATTCCCATATGAGTCTTATTTTTGATGTCATAAAGAAGTGATTTATCTTTAACAATATGCACAGATGCACCTGAGTCTAAAATCCATTCCATATCACGATTGCCCATCCCACCAAAAGAATAAAAACATGAGAGTGCCTTACCTTTGTTATTGGTCCTTCTCTCTGGGCTATCAGTAACATACCTCTTTTGCTGAGTGTCTGATCTTGGGCTTACTTTTTCTTTGCACTGAGACGCAATATGTCCCATCTTCTGACATTTATAGCACCTCACCGGTTTCTTCTTTTTGTTTTTTGAGTAGAGAGCAGACGCACCTTCCTTCTCCAATGTACAACAGCTTGGAGCACTCTTTACGTCCTGCAGGATTTTCACCTTAACACTGTCGCCTGTGATTGGTATACCCGAGCTTTCAAGTCCCATAATCATAGGTGCATACCTTTCGGGCAGTCTTGCCAACAGCAATGTTCCTATCCATTCGTCAGCGATCTCGAATCCGATGTTTCTCAGTCGGTTCGACGTGGTTATTATTTTGTTAGCGTATTCGTCTACACTCTTACATTTGTCCAGACCCAGACTTCTTTCGCTGTAGCAGCTTTTTCAACGTGAACATAATTCACCGAATCAATCAGTAATATCAATTTTGATTTTGCTTTCCTATCCTTACTTGAATAATTCTGATCTGTGGATTTTATTGTCCCATCTACCACGTCCCATAGGTCGTCTAAACGTAAATACGCTTCTATTGCGAACTTCCAGGTTGCATAGTTTTCGCGACCTATAAGTCTTTCGATCTGTGGAATTTGTGCCGCACTCATTCTTAACGGTAACTTGCTTTTTATTGCCGTAAAGAACACCGATAAATATTGCGGAAAAAAATTGCGGTCGTCTTGTAAGGATAACTCGCACTTCACGTAAACTGGAACTTTTCCAATACTTTCTCCCTACTATTTTATTGATATACTTATTCCAAATGCACGCTGGGCCCATAACCTATTGGAATTTGCGCAGCTGAATAAGTATTAAGGAGAAAAAAGGACATCTTACTAATAACTATATTTGCACATTCAAGAACAAACAAAATTACAGCGAGCACAACAGAATAATTAGCGCACACAAAGAGTGTTAGACAATGTCAAAGAGGTCTATTTTACACAGTGCACTTTGCGCCGTCACACACGAAATATATTGCTCACACAATTCCAACAGATAATCTTGTGAGAAGCTGGGGACAAAACTCCACACCAGGCTGTTCCAGAGCGAGCCCACAGGCACAAGTGGGAAAATAGCTGACACTTGTGCTGTCAGGCAGCAGGGCCATAGTGCACAAGCTGGAGCACTGGATCCTACAAAGTCGAAGAAGGCCATGGCCTCTGTTGTAAGTGGCCATACTATGAAGACTAGCTACCGATTCTGGCTGTTTTAAGGAGACCAAAGATCGAAGGTAATCAGTCTCCTATTCACCTCCTTCTTCTCCAGGACAGAATCAGTGTACACAGTCTGTCTGCATATAGAGTAAATTTTGTGAATAAGTGTTAGAAAGTGTTATAGATGTTTGTGTAGTTTATATCTTAAGTGAAACATGGGAACCAGCTTGGTATTCATCTAGAAGATGTGGAAAGCCTTCTAAAAACCACATCTAGGTTGGCTGGCCATCGTCGTTAATCTGCCAGACGAATCTGATCCAGAGCCGGCGTACCTCATTACCCTGGAAATGTTCTTGTTAATACGTGTGACTGACTAGACAGGTCAGCCAGCTTCTACAAATTGTGAATGTATGGGTTTCGATTGTTGTGAGATGCGCAATGTATAGTAAACTATTTCCCTAGGCTTTCAAGAACTGCTGATTGGACTGTAAAGGCGAATTTTTCTACTGATTTCGTGTTATAGATACGAAACTGAAACCTAGGGCAAGAGTGTGAAGTCACGTAGGAAACTGCAGGACAGACGTTAGCAAGAATTTCTGTGTTATTTGTAGCAAATGTCTACTATTATTAATTAAGTAACATTTTTCAGATGACAGACAAACATTGAATCCTAGAATCTGCGAGCATTTATTGCTAGAATATTGATATAAGCAGCACCATGGTCTTTCGGTTCTCAACACATACATACACATGGTGCTGTTTGGAAGAGAAGCTGGATAATTTCCAAGAGATTCAATGTCTACAAGAAGCATTTTGAAGAAGAGAACATTAATGGCAATTGGTGTTTTTAAAGATTTGAAAAGAAATGAACAGAAGTACTCGTGAAATAAATCAAAATTATGTGAAGGTATGATTCCAAGAATTTTCCTCTATCTACCATATTGTTTAATCAAACTAACTTAAACAGACTTTGGGAAAGATCAAGCGACAGAAAATTGAAGAGAGAGGAAGAAACATTAAATCTGTTCATTAAAGTGAAGTTCTGTTCACATTGAGCATTTTGTCCTGTTTTCCTAATGTTTGAGATATTTATTATAGTAACTGCTTCTGGTTATAAAGACACCATGAACAAATCTGTCAAAATAGCTCATCAGAAGTACTGTTTGTCAAATCAAACATCTCACTATGCCTTACTGTTTACACTGAAGAAACTGGTAATGAAATTCCTTTGAATTAAGCACCTGTGTAATAATGTGACAATCCACTTGGTGCATCTTACATTTAACATAAGATATCAATGTGCTGTCACTGTTTACATTCGTTGCCACTTAAAAATAATTCCATAATGTGCTGCTGTGTACTTGATAGTTGTGCAACATTTTACTTTCGTGTGTCATAATTTATGTTATTCGTTAAAATACCACTCTTGGACATTTAGACGGGAATAGTAGTACTGATTCATTCCTATGAAAACTTGTTAATCATAGTATTAGTTTTGTGTTAGTGTATATGACATGTTGTACCATGTACCTGACTTCTCTATGATGTTCCATTTTCATGTTCCATAATTTTAACACTTGTTAAAATTCCAGTACTCCTCTCTCCCACTCCTTATTCTCTCACTGCAATAAAATTTCCCTCAAATATATAACATCCTTTTTTCTTTTGTTTACCTCGCCAATGTAGACAAATCTTACAAGAGCTGGGATCCATAGAAGGGAGATTCTCACACTTCTTCTTTTATTTAGCAGTAATTCTTCTGTGAATTGTATTTGAATATTCATTTTACTGTTCCACTCTGCGTTTTCAATAAACTGCAAAACAATTTTTGAGTCTGATACTGTCAGCAGGTACAGGAGCCCCACTTGATGATCACATTTGAGTGTCTTCGGAATCGCTATAACTTAAGCAGTAAAAAATGAACAATGTGGCGTTTGACGAAATTGCTTGGAATATTTCAGTTGTGGTCTTTTCATGTCGAGAGCCATCAGTATACACATGACCACAGTGTGACCAATAACGATTAACTGTAGAAGTTCGAAATGATTATGCCAAATCAATTTTTTGTTAAACTGTAATAGACCTACTGAATATTGCATTTTCCAACTAATATCTGAATGGTCTACTAAATAGGATTATGTGTGAATCTGTGTGAATCTAATGGTCGACAGTATGCACCGAGTCTAATGCTGCCACCAGAAGACGACAAGGTTCTTTATTTCCAATGTAGACCTTAAGAGGGGAAGATTAACTATAATTCCTGTTAGGAGGAAGATTAACCTACTATTGGGCTGCTGACTCCTGTAGTAAACAAATTTTCTCACCAAGGACACATGTCGCACATGCAATGGAGGTTCAGCAGATTGTACTGTTAAGGCATTTGTCGGACTTGATTGGACTGCTCCAAGGCATCAGAATTGTGCCATGTCTAGTTTATCAAGTCCACTTTTTAGAGCCTTGTGATATTAAAAGCATCCTTAATCAATGACTGAGCATCTTAGCCCCTTGCACATGATCAAGAGAATGTAAGGCTCTCTGTCCTACCAATTTTGTTACCGCTGTTTTCCACTTTCTTGTTTATATGAGCTACATGATCAACCAACGTGAAACACATATTAAAAACCATACGCAAAAAATTTGCTTTATTCACCTGTGGGAAGGAGATGACTGAGCAGGGTGATCATACGTTCTGCAGGCGAACTACAGAAGATTTCTTAGGTAGAACTGTTAAGCCATTAACACCACCAAGCAGAGGATAAGCATCTGAAGTTAGACAAAGAAATTCAAAATCCTGATGTGTAGAAAAATGGCATAAATCGTCTGCATACTGCAGAATTTTAAGGCCTTGTGAAATTATGTTATCCATATCTCATAAGTATATTAAAAATAGAACAGGGCTGAGAAGTGAGTTTCAGGCAGTCCTGTTGAAATTATATGAGGGCTGAGTAAATTATGGACTCGTACTATATAGTTCTGTAGTGTAGGAACTTTTCAGTGCCAAATACTAAATCTTTTGTAATGCACATACGGCTTAATTTTTGTATTAGAATTGGAATCTGACTGTTATCATACCCAGTCTTAACGCCAATAAATACTGCTGTAAGGTGTTGCCTGTTGTTTAACGCCCAAGAATTTCAGAGAGCAAAATGGACCGACTGCCTAGGATTCCTTTACCCTTTCGAAAATTAAACTGGTCTTCTGAAACTAAGTTATAAAATTTCAGCCATCAGTCTAAACGAGCCTTAATAAGCTTTTCAAATATTTTTCCGGTGCACAAGAACGACACAGTGGTCTTATATGATGTTGGACTTCCAGGTGTTGCTTTAGGTCTGGGAACTGGAAAAATTATTTGAATTGTCCAGACATGAACTAGAGCCACCTTCATCCAGAGGTTGTTAAAGGTTCATAGAAGTGTCATCAATTAGTGATCTGGAAAGCTGTGGAGAATGGTATAGTAAACATAATACATCCCAGAGGCAGAGTTCATCAACGACTTCAGCACTTTCTTCAACTTTCAGTTGAAATGGAGAGCACAGGAAATGGTGCGATACTACACATGCTATACCTACTGTATCAATAGTGGGACTGTGGGTGCAGGGAAAACCAAGTTATCAAGTTGTCAATCATTTCATTCTGGTATCAGTTCTTGTTCTTGGTTTCTGAGTTTTCTTAATATATTCCTCACAACAGACATCTTGATGTTTGTACTCATCTTTTTACAGTAAGTAATATTGGTAAGATTTTTTCGCTTTTCTAAGAACTTCTTATTGTGAGCATCTATCTTCCAGTATTGCAGCTAACCTTCACAATAGCGTTTTAGCGTTAGTCGACATTGGGCAATCACTCCTGAGCATTCCATTTTCCACATCATGGAGTTTCTAACCTTTAACAAGCCTGCACGTCATTTCGGGATAGAATGGCCAGCAACCCTATTTAATACTTTGAGGGAAGCATACTAAGCTATGTGCACTGGACTCCTATCCAATTGTATTGTCTACTAACCTTTTCCTCATGGAATCGCTAGCATACGCTTTCCACATATACTGAATGCATCTCCTCCTCTCTCCTCTCTGCATTCACCTTTTTTTCTCCCATCTCTCTGTCCAGCTCATCCTTTCACACCCATCCATCTCCTCCTCCCAACTCTATCTCTTCGTCTCCTCTTCCCCCACTTTCCACCCATCTTCTCCTGCACCCTCACTCTGTCCATCCCCTTCTCTATCCATCTCCTCAACCTCCCTCCTACCATGACCATCCGCACATGTAGCCCCTAGAAAACAAGTAGATAAAGCAAAGACACATGTCTTGCAGGGTAGCCTACCTGTCAAGAGTCTGGATATACACTTCTTGCTTCTGGTGAATAGCCTGCCCTCCAAAGTAGTCCACTAACGCAGTCTGGTAATATTCCCACACTATGCAACTGTAGTGAAGGGCAATCAATCTATATGGTAGGTGTTGTGTCTAGGAATCCTGTGTACTTGGTTTGCTAGACAGACAATCAAACAACTCATATTAAAGAGTTTTATTACAACAAAACAAGTACAAATACTTAACTCTGATCTGAGAATTCTTGAAGTCCTTTACATTTGACAATCCACCAAGTGCAATTACACAGATGTGTCGCAAGCAAAGGGCGACATACAAAATAATAATTCTTCTTCAGAATAGACAAACACAAATAACATTTCTGGTTCTAGTGACCGCTTCTAACAAAAGTCTGTCAACTAAAAATGCAGTGACTGCCGATCTTTAAGTGAGCTAAGTAGAGATTACTAATGAATCGGCTAACAAAGTGCCTAATATGAAGCTGCTGTCGAAGTGGTTGCCACCTGTCAGGCTTGGCGCTTATGTCGCCTTCACTTAGGGGTCATTGCTGTCGTGCTGTTGTCCTGGAGGGAGGTCGGTCATCATGCAGTTGGCTGACCTCTTGTCACAGCCTTCTCTTCTCTGTCCTTCCCGTCTGGTGAGTCGATGCTGACTTTATGCCGTAACATTCCTCCCCCTCAAAGCGATGGATCATCACTGTATATGGAGCATGACAACACAGGCAAGGGGAGGGGAAGGGTGGAGCGTGGATGTTCTGATGGACCGGAAACAGTGGCTGCAGGCGATGTCAGACTTCCAGTCATACCCAAACATCCAGCCTTCACTCTGGTGGAAATGTCCCTCAGAAAACGCCCAGTGGGTATGTGTCCACCTCCTGAGGCCCATACCAAGATGTAGAAGGCCTCAGATGCAAGGACGAGGCCAGCTTCATCAGGAGACTCTGCCTCCATGGGGTTGTCCTGCCGTGTTGTGGTGACACCCTCTGGCGGCTGCTGGAGCAGCGCTGTCCTCAGGATCCATGAATCTGGAAGAAAAGATACAGAAGGATCACTGTGCGCCTGACATTGGCTGATTTGATTGTGATGTTGGCGCTGCAAACCATCTGGGCCTGAAATGAGATACATACATGCGCCAAGTTGACGAAGGACCTCATCTTTCACCCACAATCTGCTGGTAGAACAGGTGGTAGCAGAACAACAACCTGCGCATCACGCCACTTTGCATTGTTGTCAAATTTATTCAAGATGGTGGATCCAAGATGGCAAGATGGCAACATCACAATGACGACATGGCAGGAAGTTCAAATTTTGGTGGGAAAAAGATGAATTGGGCTTCCTCCATTAACCTGAGAAATTGGCGGGAAGAAACGTCACTTGGACCACCTCCACAATCCTAAGTCATCCGACCGCCACGTCTTCCATGGAACTGGCGACAAAAGGTCTCATCCCAAGTTGGGCTGCTCGATAGGATGGACATTAGTCTTTATTTTGCATGCAGTGTTTATTTAAACAATTTGAGGCTGTACCTCCATCCAGTGTGTTCACCATGAGGTGAACAGATTTCACATAGTTTATTTATTACACTGATATAACACTCATCCTGGCGAGCTTGGAGTCAACTACATAGCCTAGAGGCCTGCAAGCCAGCCGCTGTGGCCGAGCGGTCCTAGGCGCTTCAGTCTGGAACCGCGCGACCGCTACGGTCGCAGGTTCGAATCCTGCCTCGGTTATAAATGTGTGTGATGTCCTTAGGTTAGTTAGGTTCAAGTAGTTCTAAGTGGCGACTCAGACGTTAAGTCCCATAGTGCTTAGAACCATTTGAACCATTTGAACAGAACTGCAAACTACTCGTAAATCACCGAAATGATGTAGTTCACTGATGTGCAGAAAGGCAAACAACTCGCAAATTGTCAAAATAATACATCTAAAATGCTCTCCAGACACGCTCTGTATAAATAATGCATACAATTTATTTAGGGACGGATTTCACGTAGTTTATTTATTATACTGATACAAAGCACTTACCCTGGCGTGTTTGGGGCCACAGTAAATAGTCTACAGACCTGCAGACTACTCGTAAATCACCGAAATAATGCAGTACACCGACGTACCTACACGCAAACAACTCGCAAATTGTAAAAATAATGCATGTAAAATGCTCTGCAAACACGCTTGCTCATCGTCAACTGTCGAAATTATGCATTGCACAGCCTGCACATCTGTTCACAACCGTCCACTACTCGTAAATTGTCAAAAAAATAATGCATGTGTATCGGTAAGCAAACAAGCTCACAACGCTTAAGCAGCCGAAAATAATGCAATGCACAAACACTCATTGCACGGAAAAAATGTTTTCGAAATATCGTCAACTGCAACATATCAACGAACACCTCCCAACAGAGCACCAAGGCATGGACACTGGGCGGCGCGCCCATGCCAGTCCCACAAGCGAGACACGACTGGGCCATGCGCACGTGTTTACCGTTGCTGTCGCGATGCCTCTCTACCTGCTGTCGAGCGAAGATCTAATGGCCGAGCGACTCGCTGTTGCATAATAGATAAAAGGTTGTCAGTGTGATACTGACGTCACAGGACTATGTAACTAACAGCCAAGTACCCCCTCTGAATGCACTATAGAAATCTATTGCAACACTTCCCAGAATAGGACAGGGTGCATTGTTCCTAGCGATCCTAACAGGACGTGTGAAATACACTCCTGGAAATGGAAAAAAGAACACATTGAGACCGGTGTGTCAGACCCACCATACTTGCTCCGGACACTGCGAGAGGGCTGCACAAGCAATGATCACACGCACGGCACAGCGGACACACCAGGAACCGCGGTGTTGGCCGTCGAATGGCGCTAGCTGCGCAGCATTTGTGCACCGCCGCCGTCAGTGTCAGCCAGTTTGCCGTGGCATACGGAGCTCCACCGCAGTCTTTAACACTGGTAGCATGCCGCGACAGCGTGGACGTGAACCGTATGTGCAGTTGACGGACTTTGAGCGAGGGCGTATAGTGGGCATGCGGGAGGCCGGGTGGACGTACCGCCGAATTGCTCAACACGTGGGGCGTGAGGTCTCCACAGTACATCGATGTTGTCGCCAGTGGTCGGCGGAAGGTGCACGTGCCCGTCGACCTGGGACCGGACCGCAGCGACGCACGGATGCACGCCAAGACCGTAGGATCCTACGCAGTGCTGTAGGGGACCGCACCGCCACTTCCCAGCAAATTAGGGACACTGTTGCTCCTGGGGTATCGGCGAGGACCATTCGCAACCGTCTCCATGAAGCTGGGCTACGGTCCCGCACACCGTTAGGCCGTCTTCCGCTCACGCCCCAACATCGTGCAGCCCGCCTCCAGTGGTGTCGCGACAGGCGTGAATTGAGGGACGAATGGAGACGTGTCGTCTTCAGCGATGAGAGTCGCTTCTGCCTTGGTGCCAATGATGGTCGTATGCGTGTTTGGCGCCGTGCAGGTGAGCGCCACAATCAGGACTGCATACGACCGAGGCACACAGGGCCAACACCCGGCATCATGGTGTGGGGAGCGATCTCCTACACTGGCCGTACACCACTGGTGATCGTCGAGGGGACACTGAATAGTGCACGGTACATCCAAACCGTCATCGAACCCATCGTTCTACCATTCCTAGACCGGCAAGGGAACTTGCTGTTCCAACAGGACAATGCACGTCCGCATGTATCCCGTGCCACCCAACGTGCTCTAGAAGGTGTAAGTCAACTACCCTGGCCAGCAAGATCTCCGGATCTGTCCCCCATTGAGCATGTTTGGGACTGGATGAAGCGTCGTCTCAGGCGGTCTGCACGTCCAGCACGAACGCTGGTCCAACTGAGGCGCCAGGTGGAAATGGCATGGCAAGCCGTTCCACAGGACTACATCCAGCATCTCTACGATCGTCTCCATGGGAGAATAGCAGCCTGCATTGCTGCGAAAGGTGGATGTACACTGTACTAGTGCCGACATTGTGCATGCTCTGTTGCCTGTGTCTATGTGCCTGTGGTTCTGTCAGTGTGATCATGTGATGTATCTGACCCCAGGAATGTGTCAATAAAGTTTCCCCTTCCTGGGACAATGAATTCACGGTGTTCGTATTTCAATTTCCAGGAGTGTATGTCTAGCCACGCACGTGTTTACAGTGGCTGATGCGTAGCTACAAGTCCAGCGGAGTGCCAAGTGAGAGTGTCAGCATAGCGGCTCACCCTCGCAAAATGCAGCTAAAAAGTTCTCATTGTTACACTGTCGTCACATGGCTACCTCTCGGAAATAGTAAAGTGCCACAGAAATAGTTAACAGTCGCTTTTGTAGGAGCTTTCGTGATTTCTCAGCTTGTCTGCATGGAAATTCTTGTCCTAACAGGACCTGTTTACGAAAATAGCCTAGAAGAACGTCAAATGTATTCCTCCTGATAGTCCTAACGTGGCACCCTGTCTATTACATGTTACCCTTCCTTGAAATCGTTAAGTTCTCCTTTCAACAAACATCTACGAAATGCAAACTTTCTCACCGCTATTTAGAGTCTCCTATATCCCAGCACAAAGGATGCCTTGCGAATGAATGGAGCATTCTGATCAGCTCTTACTGAATTTACCCGCCAAATTACTTATGCTGCCAGTGTGGAAGCATTATCCGCCTTTTTCTTTCTGCAGTGGTAAAACTATTTTGTACAGATCGCCATATTACACTGACAGTTAAACCCGGCAGAAGTGGTCTACAGATCGTCAAATACGGAAAGGGTCTTGCTTAATTACACTGCTCTGCCACAGAGGACGGAAACTTGAATATTTTAGCGTGAAATCTATCTCCACATACCACATCGATGTAGTAAACATACAATTCATATCCTGCGCCATACAAAGTCGCCCGTTTTGACACCATGCATATAGCTGTAGACTGCCAGACACTCGTACAAATACCGCCAATAACTGATTGCCAGCGATACGAATTAATACTGAGGGAAAATCAGCGATGGGTGGACGTATTTCATAAGTTTTTCTTGCGAGTGGTACACTGTGTCTTAGAAGGAGATGCCTAATCGTCTTGAAAACCGCCAGATGTTAAAAACACGATCATATTACTATCACAATCGGTCCTGGTTCTACAGGTACACACAAATTGCAATGTTAAAAGCTATACTGGGTTTATAATCGAGGTATTGCATTACCTCGACATGGAGTGCTTTTTCCAGACCAATACCGCGACACTGAATATAGACAGTGAATGCCGGAGTGTTTATTATCAGAACAACAGTGCTGTTACACGGCGCCGCCGATGCAACCTCGTGATAGAATAACCGAATTTAGGAAGTGATTCGGCTAAGGAACGTAGTACGAAGCTGATATTTGCAACTCCCTCATGCCACTCCTAGATATTTCACCAGTATTTGTAACATATTCTGTCTCGATGCCGTGTCAAAGGTACTGCGATATATTCACTGTGTTATAGGCGAAGGTTGATTGAGAAGGATCACAAACATTAGATGGTGTGCTGACTGAGGTAGTAAGAAATGTACACTAATTTTTCAGATCTCTAGTGCTATGCTCTCCAGTAGAAATGCTGTTTGGAATTTGGAACCAAGTCTTCCCATTCAATCACATGACTGAGTTGGATCCTATGGAGAAGTCCTTTAATGATTAGAGTTACTAGTGAGACATATTTCTAGCACTCTCATACTTCGAAACGAGTCACCTTTTTCGAACATATCTGCTACAGTAAAATTTTAGATAGTCCCTATGCCTCTTGCAACTGCTCCCATTCCTGTAGCTTTGCGCATGTGATCGTTCCAATGTAAGCCAGAACTGAGCAGAAGTCGGAGAGAACTCTATATACCACCTCCTGCAAGCCGTGTAGAAACAGAGAGACATGAGTTAGTGTGACAGGACCATGTTTTGACCATTTGGTGGAAATGGGGACATGTTGTCGTTCCGCCAACTATGTACGATGTGTAAGGTCAGCACCAAACGAAGCCTGCTCCTGCAACAGTCCGAAGCAGATCCATACCCCTCAGGGCCCATTCACGTCTATCACCCCAACATGCTATCATCGTTACTCTGTACCAACCAGCAGAGAAAAATTACGAACTGTTAAGGCTCCACTAACTTCATTCGATAGAGAACTCGATAAGAGTTTTACCGTAGCTTTCTCCTCCCATATATCGAAAACAAATACTGTCCGCATGCAGGCATCGAGCACATGTGGCGATCCTATTAAATATACAGGTATTGATCCATGCACTAACCAGTGTGAAGTTGCGTTGCCTGTACTGTAGGAGGATAACCGTATCCCACAAACTATACTATAAGTCGCGAGAGACGCTCCTTGTGACACTGTGTCATTGCTTGAAACATTTTTTTTTTCTGCTGTAACACTCTTTGTACACTGCCATACTTTTTTTTCCCATTGCTTCTCACAGAAAACTAGACATTACATGATGTAAATCATGTTGTTACTGCTGCTACCATAACACACCAACACACTGGATGATTTTAAATAAAAGACAGTTACAACATAAGGGAACTGGAAAAGTTTGGCGGCATTGTGGTGCGTTTCCAAACTGCTGGTGATTGACGACCTCTACATTTAAACTCATCTGTCACAGTGATTGAATAGCTGACGCCTTTGCATTCCATTTCGACTGATTCCTCATATACAGTCGTTTACGCGATCATTGTTTCGGTGCTAGCCATCCCCAGAAGGTACTGCTCCTCCACCAAAACTCTTTCTCCAACTCAAACAAGCGATGTCAGTCAATCATTATGTGGTAACCAACAGCGTGCCAGTGACGGATGGGATGGAAAAGACACTGTCGATGTACTGCAATAAGAATTGCAGTTGATAGTGCGAACAATTTTAGCAATTTTACAGTAATTTCAACACTGATCAATGATGTGACAGCATGTTTCCCAGTTTCAGTATCATCGCTAAACCGCCCCCTCTCTGCTTTGCGAGTATCATTGCGAATATATATAGATGACTGTGCAGTACCTCCATTCATTGTTAATTCTCGAGCATATACATTATCAATGTATACTAGACAGCACTCTACATATTTCTAGCACCTCGAGCATAGTGCATAATTTATGATCTATTTCTATGTGGATGGGAGTTACAGGGCATTCTCGCAGTCTTAGGATAAAATTAGAGACTGAAAGACCCCCTCACACTGTCTTTGACCAACTCGCCCTGCAGCACCATTACCAATTTAATCTGCAGCTGAGCAGAAGTAAACCACTACATTATGCGTCTCGTGAATGAATGGAGCTTGCCAAGTCCTTGCCTATCCAAGCGCACAAGATTTATCCAGATGTGCCCATGTCGAGGAGGTTAGCACCCCTTATCGGTGTATAGTAGTAGATTTGAAAGTGTTGTGAAGTATTAGCAGACAGGTAAAAAGAACAAGAAATGCGTCGTTTTTATGCAAGATGGAGCTCCAGATGGATGGAGTTCGAAGTATTTTATGTAAATCAATTACGCTATCAATTCTAAAGTATTGTTCTAGTGTGTGGGATCAGTACCAGGAGGGTAGTGTTAAGAGAGAACATAAACACACCCACTCCTAAGGCTACACGGTTCTGCACTTAAAACAGGCAATAATGTTAGATCACTTCAGTTTCCGACCTATCAGTCGTGTGGAATGCAGTGATGTTAATATTTCACTGTAAGAAATATATTTCCAGCACGTGACTTACATACTTCTTGCAGGTTTCTCTAAGATAAACTACGATAACAAACAGTAAAATGAAAAAACTAATTCCTTAAAACAGCAGCTCTGTGTGATACATGCGCAATATAGCTTTCCAGAGTTATACAGCGTCCACTGCTCACATCCGATCACGGTTCAGAAATTATACTATGCCCAAATCAGTCCTACATAAAATGATCGTTAGTAACGGAGAATACCTCTTACAAGGAAACAGATAAACACATAGCAGTGGTATCCGACATGTGAAATTACACGTCATGCCACCACTAACTCAGTAAACAGCACTTCTGTTATGTATACATGGGGATTGCAGTGCTTCACACACACCCATCGCTAACTTAGAATCATCTTGGTTATGAAACTGAAGTCTTGGTTTTATATCCAAGATGCGACAAGGGAATGGAGTACAACGCATAAATCTTCCTTCGTTTATAGGAATGTGTCGAAACAGGATGGTCACGTTTCATCTCACATGAGGTGAAAGTCCTCTGATGACCGAGAGGTTTGCTATTAACGATCGCAAGTAGACAGTGCTCAAAGTCAAATACAGAACACGTGGTTGTATACGAGTCGAACACAGTCTATGTCATGTGACGGATGCATCCTGACAAAACAGCGGAAAAATGGTAGAATCACCTGCAGCAAAATCTCCCTCCCTCTCTAGAATGCGTCATGAGTCTGCCATTAAATCCTACCTCTTTGCAGCTCCATCTCAATCGATCATTCCATCCACTCTCTGTTAACCTTTAACGCAGATGCATTTAATTTAGAGGCTGATGGTTCTCTGTTTTCCTTACGTGTATCACTGTTACCTCAATAGATGTAGAATAGAATGCTGCCTTCACAGAAAAAAAGTGACTGCTTCCCTGGTTCCCTTCGCTTCCATGTCGACGTTTTCTTGGACTCCTCTTGCTGTCGAATACTTGTTCCAATGTACAAATTGCTCTGCACCAAACAGAAGACATGCAAGTACTGCCTCAATTTCCCCACGTTTCAGTGTATATTCTCTCAATTTATATATATTTTCCGTCTTTTTCACAATTCTGTCGATTTTATGCCGGTTATACCCAAGCAATCCTGACATAACCTCTCGTTTCGTGTTGTAAAATCGCTTGTAAATGTAGTACAGCTGTCAACAACTAGCAAAAATGCACTGTTTTTCTGATTGGGAGGCATAGTATAGCACTATACTTCATTGCATCCAGTCACCTCCACCCACATATTCCACATTTGCAGTATGTTTGCTCTGTTTTCTGTATGTGTGTGTATGGGCTTGTGTCTGCTGGGTGTACAAAGCAAGCAAGCAGAAACAGTAACGCCTTTGTGCCAAGGGGAAAAGAGCTCGCCTTTGTACGACAGTTTAGAGAGTGACTTCAGTCCGCTGAGGGCGCTCTGTTCAAGCATAGGGAGGGGATGACTTGTGACCATCGGCTGTGGTGGATGACCACCCAACCCCATGGGAAATATCAAGTGCTGCTTATACGGTACATCTGCTTACCCACTGTCTGTCTTCGTGGTGTATGTACGAGTGTCTGGCAGTCGATCCAAAAGGGGCGATTTTATATGGCGCAGAATATGAATTGTATGTTTATTACATCGGTATGGTATGTGGAGATCGGTTTCATGCTGAAATATTCAAGTTTCTGTCCTCAGTGGCAGAGCAGTGTAATTGAGCAAGACTTTACATATTTGAAGATCTGTAGGGCACTTTTGCAGGGTTTAACTGTCTGTGTAATATGGTGATCTGTACAAAATAGCTTTGCCACGGCAAGTCTCATCTGCATAAAGAAAAAGGTGGACAGTGCTTCCACACCGGCAGCATCAGAAATTTTCCAGGTAAATTCAGTAAGAGCTGATCAGAATGCTCCATTCATTCGCAAGGCATCCTTTGTGCTGGGATATAGGAGACTCTACACAGTGGTGAGAATGTTGGCGTTTTGGCGATGTTTGTTGAAAACAGGACTTAACGATTTCCAGGAAGGGTAACACGTGATGGACAGGATGCCACGTTAGAACCTTCAGGAGGAATACATTCGTCGCTATTCTGGGCTGTTTTCGTAAACAGGTCGTGTTAGGACAAGAATTTCCATGCAGATAAGCTGAGAAATAACGAAAGCTCCTACAAAAGCGACTGTTAACTATTTCTGTGGCACTTTACTATTTCCGAGAGATAGCCATGTGACGTCAATATAACATTGAGAACCTTTTAGCTGCACCTGCGAGGGTGAGCCGCTATGCAGACATCTCTCGCTTGACAACTAGGCCACTGCTGGACATGCAGCTATGCATCAACCACAGTAAACACATCCATGGCTAGACACGTCTTGCATGTAACATTTCGTGATGACTGGGTGTTGTGTGCTGTCCTTAGGTTAGTTAGGTTTAAGTAGTTCTAAGTTCTAGGGGACTGATGACCATAGATGTTAAGTCCCACAGTGCTCAGAGCCATTTGAACCACTTTTTTGCATGTAACATTAGGATTGCTAGGAACAATGCACCCTGTGCTATTCTGGGAAGCATTGCAATATATTTGTATTGCTTGTTCAGAAGGGGGGACTTGGCTCTTAGTTACATAGACCTGTGACGTCAATATAACACTGACAACCCTTTATCTGCGCCTGTGATGGTGAGTCGCTCGGCCATTAGATCTTCGCTGGACAGCAGGTAGAGAGGCATCGCGCCAGCAACGGTAAACACGTGCGAGCGTCCCAGCAACGTCTCGCATGTGGGACTGGTGTGACCGCGCCACCCAGCGTGCGTACCTTGGTGCTCTGTCGGGAGGAATTCGTTGACATGTTGCAGTTGACGATATTTCGAAAACATTTTTTCCGTGCAATGAGTGTTTGTGCATTGCATTATTTTCAGCTACTTGAGGGCTGTGAGCGTGTTTGCATAGCGCTACGCATGCATTACTTTTTGACAATTAATGAGTAGTGGACGGTTGCATTATTTTGTGAACGGATGTGCAGGCTTTGCAATGCATAATTTCGACAGTTGATGATGAGCAAGCGTGTGTGCAGAGCCTTTAACATGCAGTATTTTCACAATTTGCGAGTTGTTTGTGTGTCTGTACATCGGCGTACTACATTATTTCGGTGATTTACGAGTAGTTTGCGGGTCTGTAGACTATTTACTGTGAACCCAAGCACGCCAGGGTGAGTGTTTTACATCAGTGTAATAAACAAACTACGTGAAATCCGTCCTTAAATAAATTGTATGCATTATTTCGACAGTTTATAATTAGTGAGTGGGTCTGCAGAGCGTTTTACATGCATAATTTTGAGAATTTACGAGTTTTTTGCGCATCTGTACATCAGTGTGCTGCAGTATTTCGGTGACTTACGAGTAGTTTGCAGGTCTGCAGGCTATGTAGTGTGAACCCAAGCACGCCAGGGCGAATGTTTTGTATCAGTATAATATATAAACTATGTGGAATCCGTCCCTAAATAAATTGCTCCAAAATAAATAAAGTATACTCCTTCCTCTCTCCAGCAGCCCAGAACAGGCTGAGTCCTTTTCTCGCCATTTTTCCCCCAGACCGCCATCTTGGACTGTGTCACGGAAGGGATGACAGCGCCCACTGGTGGCAGTACTGTGTACTAGGTCAGTTGGACTCAGGACCTCATGGTGAACACACTTGGTGGAGCTACTGCCTCAAATTGTCTAAATAAACACTGCATAGAAAATAAAGACTTATGTCCATCCTATCGAGCAGCCCAACACAGGATGAGACCTTTTGCCGCCAGTTCTATGGAAGAGGTGGCGGTCGGATGACTTAGGATTGTGGAGGTGGTCCAAGTGACGTTTCTTCCCGCCAATTTCTCAGGTTATTGGAGGAAGCCCAATTGACCTTTTTTCCGCCAAAATTTGAACTTCCCACAATATCTGGGGAGGGGATGGGGAGAGATATTGCTACATTGCCATATCTATTACTGCCATCTTGAATCCGCATTCTTGAATAAATCTGGCAACAATGCAAAGTGGGGTGATACGCAGGTTGTCCCACTACTGTGGAGCAGTGCCCAATGGTGGCAGGTGTGAAGGAATTCCTCTGGCGATGGTCCATCTCGTGGATGCGTGCGACAGGAGGCAAGAAACAGTTGCAATGCTTGATCCCTGGTGTGTGCAGTGTGAAGTTTGGCGATCTGCTGCTTGAAGGTTCTGACAATATGATCTGCTTCGCCTTTTGACTGTGGCTGGAACGGTGCAGTAGTGACATGCTGTATGCCATTGTGTTCACAGAATGTTTCAAATTCATTTGACATGAACTGCGAGCTGTTTCTCTGCACTATGACTTCAGGCAAACCTTCGAGACAAGAAATAGAGGGCAACACCTGAACTGTGCTATGTGACGTTGTCGAGTTCATTGGCACAGAAAAGGAAATTTGCTATAAGAGTCTACCACAATCATATGTTGGCATGGTGATTACGACTTAGGCGAAGCAGAGAACTTTTGTGGCAGAGTCGACTGAGTTTCCGCACATGCATGACACTGTGCCATCAGCTGTTCTATTTGGGTGTCCATACCCTGTCAAGAACAGTGTCGAGGCACTAACTGTTTCATGCAAACAATCCTTCAATGTCTTTGGAAAGTAACTGCAACACTTCTTTTTGCAAAGCTTTAGGGATCAACACACGTGACTGTCCATTGCCATTTTGAACAAGAATCTCATCATCCTGTATATCAAGGATATGCCGATGTGCAAAGTATTGACGCACTATAGAGTTCTTAATTATATGGAATGAGCAAGGCCAAGATATGCCGATGAATTTTAGCAAAATGTTCAAATCTGAATCAGCTTCCGAGGCCTGTACAATTTTCCGATAGTTCAGAGGAAAGGACTAAAGCAATTTAGAATCCTGAGTACTGATGTGACAACGACATGCGTCAAAGTCTGTATCAGGGCGACTTGTAGGTCGTCAAAACACGTCCGCCATTACCATGTTGAGCTGTCGAACGATTCACAATCTGTACTGGTATTGTCCGCCGCTCGTGGTCTCGCGGTAGCGTTCTCACTTCCCGAGCACGGTGTCCCGGGTTCGATTCCCGGCGGGGTCAGGGATTTTCACCTGCTTCGAGATGACTGGGTGTTTGTGTTGTCCTCATCATTTCATCATCATCCAGGAAAGTGGCGAAATTGGACTGAGCAAAGATTGGCTAATTGTACGGGCGCTGATAACCATGTAGTTGAGCGCCCCACAATCCAAACATCATCATCATCATCATCTGTACTGGTATTGAGACAACAACAAAGCCCATCTTTGCAATTTTTTGGCAGTTCGCATAGGAACCAGCTTCATCGGATGAAACAAGGACTGCAACGGCTTGTGATCCATTACTAAGTAGAATTTTCTGCCATACAAATAGTGGTTGAATTTGATGACACCATACACAATAGGAAATACATCTTTCTCTATTTGTGAATAGTTGCATTGAGCTTTGGACAACACTTTTGATCCTAAAGCAATATGCCTGTCTTTGTCACCATATCTGTGCGACAGCACTGCACTGATTCTGTAAGAGCAATGCAACTTGCAACACAACTGGTATGTCAGGGTCAAAGTGAACCAAGCATTAATCACTGAGCAATGCATATCTAAATTTTTGAAAAGCAAATGGAGCTGAGATGCAATGGAGCTGAAATGCAATGGATATGAGATGCAATGGAACTGAGATTAGTGCAGCATTCAGTATGAACCGAATATAATAGTTCATTTTCCCTAAGACTGACTGCAATTCTGTGATATTGCGAGGGACTGGCAGGTCATGTATGGCTAACAAATGTGACTGAAGAGGATGTACACCTTGACTTTTTATGATATGGCCAAGACACTGCAACTCAGATTTTTAAAAATTACGCTCGTCCAGTCTGCACTTTAGTCCTGCATCAGATAACACACAAAACAAAGCACGCAAACTTGCAATGTGTTCTTTAGGTGTACAACCTGCTACGACAATATCGTCCAAATAGTTTTAACTTCAGTAGTCACATGTTTCAAATACTGTTGGAAAATGGCGGGTACAGAAGGCAAATGCAAATATTTAAAAGTGCCCAAATGAGTGTTCACAACACACATGGTTTGAGATTCTTCATCTAATGGTGTTTGAAGGTACGCGTCACGCAAATCAATTTTTGATAAGTAGCGACCAGCGCCTAGTCTGTCCCTGAGATGCTGTGGGTGTGGCAATGGAGAAGTATCAGTCACAGGTTGTGAGTTGACTGTAGACTTAAAGTCAACAAGAGGTGAATGCAACCTGAAGGTCTGGGGAGCAAAGCCATTGAACTTGCCCAATGACTAGCTTGTAGGAAAGCAATAGCTCCTCTATCTTGCAATTCTTTAAGTTCAGCAGCCACATTGTCCCATAATGCAATGGGAACAGTTCTGGCCTGGCAAAATTTCGGCTGAGCATTGTATTTCATAGTAATATGTGCAACAAACTTGTTAGCTTTGCCTTTCAACACCTTGTCATGAATTTGAAAGGCAAACAGATCAAACGAATCAAGGCCAAATATGTTCCACAATAGCGTGATTGTAGCACAATAAAGTCACATTTCCCATATGTGAGTGATGCATGGCAGGCAGACTACATCTTGGCAGAACTGGTATTCAACTACATTACATCTTCTCACACAATGTGTAGAGCATTGTGTTTCTGTTTTGAACACTGTTGCTTCCTGCAAATTAATAAACTTTTTATTCTGTATGGCACAAATTGCAGGACATATTCCTCAAGTGTATAGAAAGAAATTATGTTATATGAACGTGGGTCTGCAAACGCTTTGTTTCCATGTTACATCTCTTTTTTTTTTCTCAGCTCATATATTAAATATGCTCTCCATGGCCAATAATACATGCATCAACCCGGTATCATTAGTGAATCTCGGATGCATTGCAGTATCACTGGAGTATTGCGTATGATTTGCAGCTTTCCATAACACGAGCACACACAAGAGCTTTCAAATGCCCCCACCGATAACAGTTCAGTGTGTTGAAGTCCAGAGAGTGTAGAGGCCAGGCAATTAGTCCACCTCTTCCTACCCACCTGTCACTGAATCTGTAATATAGAGGTCGATAGATATTAACACTAAAATGAGGAGGTATTCCATCGTGCTTGATGTAAATGTTTTGTCACACAGCTAAAGGCACATCTGCTAATAGGTCAGGTAGAACATTCTCTACAAAATCATGCTAACTTCATCTGTTGAACCTGTGTGGAACACAGTGAGACCCTATCAAATAATCATCAAAAGTGCTGGCCCAAACATTGAGGGAAATCTTTGTTGATGACTTGGTTCAACAGTTGCTTGAGGACTGAAAAATGATCTTGTTGAAACGACGCCACATCTGCGAGCAGCATGGTTGCACTAAAATTAGGTTTGACACTTTGTTGAGTAAACGACTCGCAGAAGAATACCTAGGTAGGAAAATCAGCTGCTGATGATGCCTGCACATGCTGTAAATGGTTCGGATACAACTGGCCCTCATGTAACTCTCGCCAGACATTCAGGTGGTCAACATTCCGTGTCGCAGCTATATGTCTTGTACTGACACGAGGGTCATCGACAACTGCATTAAGAACTGCCACCTCCCGTTGCGGTGTCCTCATCCTTCTAGGACTCCCCCACTCTTGAGTAACAGGCTTAAATACTCCATGTTCCCTAAGTCGACGATCAATGGCTTCGAATGTTTCCCTGTTGGGACACCTTCATCCTGGAAATCTCTCCCAGTACAAATGTCCAGTGCGAGCGCCATTGCCGTCAGCTAATCCATGCATCAAATGGGCATCTGCCACCTCTGCATTTGCGTAGTCTCCCATTGTGCAAGTCAAGGCAGTGATTAACTCTATATAGTAACCTGTGTGCTTGTAACGGAGTACTGCTCGCTGGAACATTTGATGTTACCTGTAAACAAGCAATGATGTACCTCGCATGTACACCATGATGTGTAAAACAAAACATCAGTGGTGAACAATGTAACCAAATACCACCAAGAGTGCATGTTCCCTGTGGTTCTAACGCCCTGTTCTTGTGTGGTTCTCATGATTAATGAGTTGCAGAAAATGAGTTGCAACATGGAAACAAAGCGTTTCCAGACCCGTGCTCATGCAACACAATTTTTTTGTCTATGTGCGAGGAACGTGTTCTGGAATTTGTGCTGTACATTTTTGTTACACCCTAAAAACAACTCTAGCTATGTTATTTATCCATTTCAGTTAGTAACTTGTCCTCTAAGTTTATTCTGTAAATGGATTCACAAATTACTGCTTACATGACTCCTTGTCAAATACATGCAAACATGTTGATTGGTTACCAGCACAAGCAGCATGTATATCTTTGATATGAATTTGCAGAAACTGTGTTAAGTTTAATTTATTAGTCTCCATTCTTTCACCTACCATACAATACACAGACACAAACGTCAGTCTGTAGCATTATCTCCTACACGCTTTCTCAGCTTAAATTGCTAGTGACATGGTAGTACAAATCAACGCAATATCCTCATCTCAAGTATGGTCAAAATACTTAATTGCAAAAGCTAGGACACTGGCAAATAATAATCATATTTATATTCAAAATTTTTGATAGTCACTATGGGTCCCACAGGAAATTGTGGTCTAGTAGTAGCGTCTTTGACTAGTAATAAAAACGTCATGGGTTCATATCCCACCACTTCTTCAATTCTGAATGAAAATCATCTGCAATTGTAGCCGAAGATTTTCAGTATAAGAAATCACCCTTGTCCTGCCAACAGCTTTGTCAAAGAGGGCAGAGGAGCGGACGGAGGTTCATGGCAGATTCAGGATATGTGGCCTGTAATTAAAAATGTGTCATGATGATCTCTCCATTGACAAAAGATTCCTGACTATTCCCCCAGTCAGATCTCTAGAAGTGGACTGCCAAGGGACAGGCGACCATGAGCAAAAGACTGGATAACCAAGTAAAGGATAACGTTCTGCGAGCTGCAACGTGGAATGTCAGAAGTTTGAATGTGGTAGGGAAGCTAGAAAATCTGTAACAGGGAATGCAGAGGCTTTACCTGGGTATGGTGTGGATAAGCGAAGTGAAATGGAAAGAAAACAAGGATTTCTGATTAGTCGAGTATACAGTAATATCAGCAGCAGCAGAGCAGCAGAAAACGGTATGACAAGACTAGGATTCGTTATGAGTAGGAAAGCAGGCCAGAGAGGAAGTTACTGTGAACAGTTCAGTGACAGGGTGGTTCTCATCAGAATTGACAGCAAACCAACACCAATAACAGTAATGTTAGTATACATGCCACCATAGCAAGCAGAGAATGAAGAGATAGAGAAACTATGTGAGGATATTGAACATTTTATTCAGTATGTAAAGGGAGATGAAAATCCAATAGTCATGGCGGATTGTAGGGGAAGGAGTAGAAGAAAAAGTTATGGGAGAATATGGACTTGGTAGTAGGAGCGAGAGAGGAATAAGACTAATTGAGCTCTGCAATAAATTTCAGCTAGTAATAGCAAATAGTCTGTTTACAAAACACAAGAGGAGGAGGTGTACTTCGAACAGGATGGATGTTATGGGGAGATTTCAGTCAGATTACACTGTAGTCAGGCAGAGATCCCAAAGTCAGATATTGGATTGTAAGCCGTACTCAGGAGCAGATACAGACTCAGATCACAATTTAGTAGTGGTGAAGAGTTGTCTGAAGTTTAAGAGAGTGGTCAGGAAGAACCAATGCGCAAAGAGATGAGATACAGAAATACTAAGGAATGAAGAGACTAACTCAGTACCCAGTTCAGCTAAAGAGGAACAGACATCTCCAAAATGGACAGTCACAGAAATCGGAGAGAAAAACGTAGGTTCAAGGAAGGTAATGGCGAAGAAACCATGAGTAACACAACAAATACTTCAGTTGATCGATGAAAGACGGAAGTACACAAACGTTCAGGATAATTCACGACCGTGGAAATACAAGTCACTTAGGAATGAAATAAATAGGAATTGCAGGGAAGCTAAGGCGAAATGGCTACAGGAAAAATGTGAAGAATTCTCAAAAGAAATGACTGTCAGAAGAACTACCTCAGCATACAGAAAAGTCAAAACAACCTTCAGTGAAATTAAAAGCAAGGTGGTAAAATTAAAAGTGCAATTAGAATTCCAGTATTAAACGCAGAAGAGAGAGCAGGTAGGTGGGAAGAGTACATTGGATGCCTCTATGTGAGGGATGACTTGTCTGATGACGTGATAGAAAAAGAAACACCATTCGACAGGGGAGAGATAGGGGATCCAGTATTAGAATCAGAATTAAAAGAAGCTTTTGAAGAATTAAGACAGAAGAAAGCAGAAAGGATAGATAACATTTCATCGGAATTTCTAAAGTCGTCGGGGAATTACCAACAAAACGACTCATCACGTTGGTACATAGAATGTATGAGTCTAGCAGTATACCATCAAACCTTAGGAAAAACATCATTCACACAATTACGAAGATAGCAAGAGAGGACAAGTGCGAGAATTGTCGTACATTTACCTTAACACCTTATGCATCCAAGTAGCTGACAAGAGTAATATACACAAGAATGGAAACGAAAATTGAGGATTTGTTAGACAACGATCAGTTTGGCTTTAGGGAAGTTAAAGGCACCAGAGAAACAGTTCTGACGTTGCATGTGCTAATGGAAGCAAGACTGAAGAAAATCAGGATATATTCATTGGATCTGTCGACCTGGACAAAGCATTCGGCAATGTGAAATGGTGCAACATGTTCGAAATTCTGGTAATAGGGGTAATCGTTATGGAAAGACGAGTAATATACAATATGTACCAGAAGCACGAGCGAGTAATAAGACTGGAATACCAAGAACGAAGTGCTCAGATAAAAAGGATGTAAAACAGAGATGTAGTCTTTCGCCTCTACTGTTCCCTCTATACATCGAAGAAGCTATGACACAAACAAAAGAAAGGTTCAAGAGAGGGATTCAAATTCAGGTTGGAAAGATATCAGGGATGAGATTTGCTGATGACATTACTACCCTGATCAAAATATACAATTATTAATTTTTCGTCGAATTTTTGTCAGCTGCATAGAATTGGACATAGCTCATTGCACAAGAAACACATAAATACAGACAATGCTAGAAGTTCGATTTTTGTTTGGGTAATAGATTGCTTATCTACAAAGGTCAAAACTTATTAACATGTAGATAATTTTGTGTACTATTGTGCATATTAGCGTGTACATTTGAATGTTCAATAATGAGCACCACATAGACTTTCGTCGACAGTTAGGTTTTACTGCTGGTGCACCCGTGGCTTAGTTCAGACATGACCATTGGATGTAGCGTACTTTGTTTATGTGATGTGAAGCTTTCTCAGGGATGCTAGAGAAGCATCCTGTGCACCGGAATCCATCGACACCCTTTCAGTGGCGCTCTCTTTTGGAGGGAGCATTTATAGTTTTCTTATGAGGTATATGCACACACCTCTGTATCCTGGACGAAGTCTGTTTACTTCTTCTAATGTTCTTTTAGCATCCCCTCAGGGGTCAGAATTACGTACAATGCACTAATTCTCTACCCCAAAACGTGGTTGGTCACTGTTTATAACATCCATATCCCTAGTTTGATGACAATGAGGTCCTTCACAACGGCACTGTTGTATAAAACATTCTCGAACTTCTTTGTGCGTCAATTCAGCTTTCAACAATTTCCACCACCGCCATCGTCAGGAGCAACTGACTGTCAAAATCGCAGCTGTGGTGGCCCTATATAGTCCAAAGACAGCTTCTGAGTGGTCGCGTGAGTGACTAGAGATACCAACCTGGGCCTGGGCACTGGAAGCCATCTTGTTTGTGACATAGGCAGAGTAGATCTGCTGTTCGTAAGTCGTTCGCCTGGTAATGTGCTGCTCAGGATGTTGAACTTTGTATTGACTCGTGGGTTAAGTACTAGCTGCTACAATCTTCTGTTATCAAAGAAAAGTTCACGAATTTGCAGTTCTTTGAACAGTAAGTACATTATATGTAAATATATATGTAAATATAATATAATTACTTTTTATGACTATTTAATAAACAGATAGCACTTATGTTTGATTGAGAGGTTTTGCCGAAAGCTGCATTGTAAACTAACTAAATGTGTACAAATACATTTTGAAATATGTATACCTACATTGCAAAAGCTACACTGAATTTCTGTTTTCAGTTAATGGTACTAGAAATGCCAAGGTTCCGTAGTGTGGCAGGCTGTAAAAGTAATTACAGATCTCCATATGAAGCTGTTATCACATTTTCTTTACCAAGTGATGAGGAACTAAAGAAAACGTGGCTAAGGAAAAGTCCCACCATTTTCTCAAAGCTTAAGGAACCAATAACATGCATCAAACTTTTTGCTGAAGAGCGCATAACCAAGACAGAAAAGTTTGTAGACATTTGAGAGAAGATACCCAAAACTGAAACCAAATGCAGTGGCTTCAATTTTTCCAAATTTACCAAATTTCTTGACAACAGCTGAACCCTCATGTAGAAAATTATGTGGTGTAGAACTTGACAATCATGAGAAAGCAGTGGGAAGAAGTTTGGAAGATTACATGTAATATGAAGAACAAATCGCTATTAAAAATTTGGGAGACATATACAATTACGTTTCAGGTGCAACCAGTATCAACAAGAAACAGTGCTGCGCTGCCAAAGGTGCTGTGTTTTATTGATGGCACTTATGAACTACCAGTTATTCTAGGTTCTGTAAGTATTAATTGTGATTTAAGTGTCCTACCTTCTGGCTACAGATACAAAGTTCTCCAGCATGAAGTGCCCACTAGAATATAAGTCAGTAAAAACCAAGCATGTATTTGACAGAATATTGAAATATATTGAGTCAATAGTGTCTGAAGAAGACAATTTAAACAAGTGTTTGGTGGTTGAAAATATAGTGGATGTGCTGTAAGATGAATTTTCGAACGCTACATGTTCACAGCTGCAGCTGATAATTGAGCAAATGCAGTTCCCAACAAAAAATGACAACAGTCTTAGATATTGTGGGAATACATTATTACTGGCAGCTTCTCGGATCAATGGAAGCGTGTGATTCCACTGACCTGCTTTGACCCATGATTTAATGCTCTTGTGATGTGTGACATCAGTGCAGTGCAGAGCTTTTGAATTGGTTGTTTTGTAGATGTCGTGTTGTTGTGTTTGATGGTGCCCTCTGGTGGTGTATGTGTATGTTATACGTAAATTGAAGAAGAAAGGAAAGGAAATGGAAGGGATCACTGTTGTCAGCTGAATTGGAAATCGGAGGCGACGAGCTTTATCTCTCTCTCTCTCTCTCTGAATGTACATGTGTGTGTAAAAAAAAAATCGAAACAGTACAGTGTGTTGTTAAAGTGTATTAATCAAACTCTTTCGAGGCCAAAAGTCTGAAGTAATTTAAAGATAACAGAATTTATGAGAATAGTATTCTTTTAGCATCAAGAGTATATAATAATCAGTGAACAGTAACATAATTTACAATTCTGCGAAGCAGAAATGGTAAATCCGCGAGAATTGCTGCATGCTGATCTGCGTCACTAGAGGGCTGTGTTTCGGCTGTAGCACTACAAAGCTGACGTCATCAAAGCGTGCCCAGGTCAGTTGGCCTTGAGTGGTCGGTACTTATGTTATGCTGTCACAGACGGTTTCAACGTCCACACTGGTGGTGCCACCATCCTCGCCGATGCATAAACATTACGACAAACATCTATGGCTCTTCACTCCATCAAGAACGCATTCCATATCTGCCGTCACAGTTGAAACTTTTCTCAAACATTCTTACTTCTACAGCCTCTTTAATTATGGGGTCCCAGTATGTAGGAGTCTAGGACAATTTTTTTTTTCGTCAAACAATATTTTAAGTTTGTTTGTGAGGCTGTACTCAGCAACTGCGGATTTCTCCTGCTCACAATTTTCAATATGCCGTCGATATTCTGCTTAGTGGTCAGAGAGGGTGCGGATTGATGACTGATGTAATTGCTTACGCATTCACATGAAATGTTGTAAATTCCAGGAATCCTGAACCAGATTCTGTCCTTAACAGGGCGTAGCATCTGCGTTATTTTCTTAGAAGGTCGAAATGAAGATCTAATACATCGTCTTCCCAGGACTCTGCTGGATGTAGCGCCTCAGAAGGGAAGGAATGCAATAGATAGCCATCACGTCAATGTTCAGCATTTTCATGTTTCTTTTTCATGGTGAATGCTGACTTGGTATCACGTGACCAACAGCTGTGACCACATACTTCAGACGATTGATTTCGTAAATAAAGTGTTCTTCATGAGAAAAGGCTCTTGCTCGGTGTAGCATTTTATTTAAAGCCACTCTGTTCTGTACTGGCTTGCGTTATACTGAATGGCTGAGATGTCCATCTGACTTTCATTGTACCAGAACATCTAAAGACGGCAGCCTTCCCTCTTTCTCTGTCTTGACGGTGAGCTGAATGTTTGGGTACATGCTGTTCATATGTTCCTGGAAGTGCTCAAGAGCTGCTATGCCATGTGGCTGGACCATGAACTGTCGTCAAAAAAACGATAAAATAAAGATTGACGAAGGGGAGTTGTGCACATTTCGCAAAATGTTCCACTAAAAAAGTTGACCATTGCAGGAGACAATGGAGAACCCATAAGCATTTCGTCCATCATTTCATAAACTTTATCACTGTACAAGAAGTTGGTGGTCGTCGTAACATGTCGGAACAGCTTGTTCGTTTCAGGAGGAAAATGCCCTGCCAACAGTTTCAATATGTCCTCTACAGGAGCAAACCACACCCAGGCCGACTGAAATATCGTTTGGGTCACCTCTAATTTGTTTAATTTTCTCAATGAACATCTGAGTGTTTTTAATGTGATGTACACAGCGACCAACTATCAGAGTCATCAACTTAGTTAAATATTTGGCCAGCCTCTAGGTAGCAGAACCAATGGCGCTAACAACTGGCCTCAGCGGAATACTTTGCTTGTGAATCCTTAGTAATCAATACAGCCTAAGTCTAGGTGCTTGTCCCTTTTGATGACATCCTCTGGTAGGCTAGAACTCTTCAGGAGCTCCGCCGTTTTTCTTCTGTATGGTCCCATTTTAGGCATTTGTACATGCTATCTTCCTTCAATGATGCCACTTTGCTGTGATATTCACTGGTATTAAGAACAACTGTGGCACTTCTTTTGTCAGCAGGAAGTACCACAAGATCTTCATCTTTCCACAACACATGAAGCCCCTCTTTCTCTACTCTGCTGATGTTAGATTTGTGGGGTTTGGCTGAGGCTAAAATGTGACTGGTGGTAAGTCTTACATCACTGGTGTCATCATGTGAGAGATGCCACACAGCTTCTTCCACTCCACTAATAAACTTCATAATAGGTACAATGTGTGGGGTAGGAGCGAATTTCAATATTTTATTAACGGCTGAGATAGCTCATTCGTCCAGGTTCTTGTCTGAGAGGTTGATGACAATGTGTGCTGTTCCATGAGATGACATCAATCTTTGTGTGGTTGCGAGGCTCTCAGATTTCTTTGTCTGCTTCGCCATTGTATTGGTATGATGAGCTCTTCGATGAACTGCTGTCAATATATCGACCCACACACAGTCCAGAGATGAGAGGACTGCAAAGAGATGGTAATTATATAAACTGTGTGCATTAGTATCCAGTTCGTACCTTGCATGTCGTATCCTTTGTTTGATGATGACTAGGCTAGTCTTCTGTGAAATATTATTTACACCTGCTGAATTTATGTAAAACCTCTTTCTGCAAAGAAGAGCCAAAGATATTCGTCGCAATGTTTTCGCTACACCGGAGTGGTGGCGCAACTAGCGCCGATGTTGACATCACCTGCGACAGCATGACGTATCTACCGATCAATCAGAAGCTGTCTTTGGGCTATATAAAGCCACCACAGCAGCTGTTTGATAGTCACTTGATCCTGACGATGATGAGGGTTAAATCGTCGAAAGCTCGAGGTTTTACCCTGAACTGATGCAGAAAGAAGTCCAAGAATGCTTTATAATAATTTGTTTTTTACTGTAACAGAGGTTTAGGTACTCTCGTACATGATTTCTTGTTTACTATGATCTTTTATATTTACAGATTTTCCGTCCAAGTTATTTTCTCTGTTAAATTCTTTTTCAACCAGTCACACATTTTTACGAATTTCAGCCATCCTATTTTCCTTTTAAAATATGCTTTAGAATCTGGGGGTAAAAAATCACTACAACACATCACTATCTAATGCAGGTGAGTACAAAGTAGCAAAGTACCTACTATCAGAAATGATTTATGTACAAAACAAACAGTTGTTCACACAAAAGGAGCAGAGGAAAAACAAACTCCACTTACAAATTTCATGTCAGCTGTACACTACCATTCAAGTTGCTTATTAGTATTTTGTGTAAGTGTACTACTCTGTGAATACATACAAACATGTGATTTGTTGTGTTGGGACGGTACATGCCACATGGTGCAATGTGTCTGTATAAACTCCTGGAAATGGAAAAAAGAACACATTGACACCGGTGTGTCAGACCCACCATACTTGCTCCGGACACCGCGAGAGGGCTGTACAAGCAATGATCACACGCACGGCACAGCGGACACACCAGGAACCGCGGTGTTGGCCGTCGAATGGCGCTAGCTGCGCAGCATTTGTGCACCGCCGCCGTCAGTGTCAGCCAGTTTGCCGTGGCATACGGAGCTCCATCGCAGTCTTTAACACTGGTAGCATGCCGCGACAGCGTGGACGTGAACCGTATGTGCAGTTGACGGACTTTGAGCGAGGGCGTATAGTGGGCATGCGGGAGGCCGGGTGGACGTACCGCCGAATTGCTCAACACGTGGGGCGTGAGGTCTCCACAGTATATCGGTGTTGTCGCCAGTGGTCGGCGGAAGGTGCACGTGTCCGTCGACCTGGGACCGGACCGCAGCGACGCACGGATGCACGCCAAGACCGTAGGATCCTATGCAGTGCCGTAGGGGACCGCACCGCCACTTCCCAGCAAATTAGGGACACTGTTGCTCCTGGGGTATCGGCGAGGACCATTCGCAACCGTCTCCATGGAGCTGGGCTACGGTCCTGCACACCGTTAGGCCGTCTTCCGCTCACGCCCCAACATCGTGCAGCCCGCCTCCAGTGGTATCGCGACAGGCGTGAATGGAGGGACGAATGGAGACGTGTCGTCTTCAGCGATGAGAGTCGCTTCTGCCTTGGTGCCAATGATGGTCGTATGCGTGTTTGGCGCCGTGCAGGTGAGCGCCACAATCAGGACTGCATACGACCGAGGCACACAGGGCCAACACCCGGCATCATGGTGTGGGGAGCGATCTCCTACACTGGCCGTACACCACTGGTGATCGTCGAGGGGACACTGAATAGTGCACGGTACATCCAAACCGTTATCGAACCCATCGTTCTACCATTCCTAGACCGGCAAGGGAACTTGCTGTTCCAACAGGACAATGCACGTCCGCATGTATCCCGTGCCACCCAACGTGCTCTAGAAGGTGTAAGTCAACTACCCTGGCCAGCAAGATCTCCGGATCTGTCCCCCATTGAGCATGTTTGGGACTGGATGAAGCGTCGTCTCACGCGGTCTGCACGTCCAGCACGAACGCTGGTCCAACTGAGGCGCCAGGTGGAAATGGCATGGCAAGCCGTTCCACAGGACTACATCCAGCATCTCTACGATCGTCTCCATGGGAGAATAGCAGCCTGCATTGCTGCGAAAGGTGGATGTACACTGTACTAGTGCCGACATTGTGCATGCTCTGTTGCCTGTGTCTATGTGCCTGTGGTTCTGTCAGTGTGATCATGTGATGTATCTGACCCCAGGAATGTGTCAATAAAGTTTCCCCTTCCTGGGACAATGAATTCACGGTGTTCTTATTTCAATTTCCAGGAGTGTAGATGTTTTCATTTATTGGCAGGACCTCATTCTCTGGTATTTTACTGTTCACTGTGTTTCACCAGTTCATGACCGTCTTTTACTCTGTCATCAAAAGAAAATAAGTAATAGTATTGAAATGCGCTAAATACAGAGGGTATTTAGGTACGTGTAAGTCTTAGATGCACATTTGCACTTAGTGAAAGTAACCTTATACCTATACAGATGTCCGCCTGTTTAGCTGGGTGGTAACATGCTTGCCTCCCATGCAGCAGGCCCGGGTTTGATTCTCCGCCGGGTTGGTGATTTTCTCCGTTCATGGACTGGATGTTGTGTTCTCCTCATTATCATTTGATCTTCATCACTGGCACGCAAGTCACCCAATGTGGCGTCGACTGCGATAAGACCTGCACTTGGCGGCCGAGCTTCCCTGTATGGGGCCTCATGTCCTATAATGCCATAAGGTCATTTCATTTTTTTCCTACAGAGATATAGTTAGTATCATAATAAACACAGAAAAAGCATAGATAAAAGTGATTTGATACCACTGCAGACCTTCTTCAGATTAATATCTCTGTACATGTGCAAACATATAATACAACTCGAGCTAGTATCGATCCCTTATCATTGATATAGACATGTGTGTTGCAACAAAATATTCATTCCAAAACATGTCAGGATACGTGATGTTTCATGTTTCTTAGTTCATTTGTTGTGCAGCATGACAAATATTCTCATAGCAGGTACTTATTTTTCATAATGTTTATTTACTGGTACTTGTTCAAATCTTTGTGTAGTTCAAATGGCTCTGAGCACTATGGGACTTAACTTCGAAGGTCATCAGTCCCCTAAAACTTAGAACTACTTAAACCTAACTAACCTAAGGACATTACACACATCTATGCCAGAGGCAGGATGCGAACCTGCGACCGTAGCGGTCGCGCGGGCCTGACGGTAGCGCCTAGAACCGCTCGGTCACTTCGACCGGCAAAAAATCTTTGTGTGGGTACAAGCCTTGAGTCTTATTGGTTCTAGGGTTTTTGAGTAAATAACAATCTTGGTGTGGAATGCATGTGATGATGTACAGCCTTCATAAAATAGAGACCATTTGCTGTCCTTTGCAGTGAGTTCAGAGCAAAACATAATTTCCTACTTCATAATTTTGTGTGTTTCTGAGATACTTGTAGTATCGTGGTGTCCTAAGCTGCACTTGACGATTGAGTGCAACTGACAAAGATCTTATCTTTTCTTTGTGTCATACTGTTTGTCTTGGAAATTTCGGAAGCAGGTCTACACACCCATTGTTCTCATTGAGATTCAACATCAAGTCTCCTACTGGACATGCTGTGGCATAAATAGAAAGATGGTTCACTACCTGCTCAAGCAAATCAAGGTACCGCAACCAAGAAGTGTGTTGCTTACGTGTATGAGTGCGTATGAAACTCTTTAATTCATGGAACATCTATGTGCAAGCATTTTCTTTTGGGTTAAGGCCCAATTCACACTGGCCATCATCACATCATCACCTTATGGCACTGTCACATCAAGATGTATTCACACTGTCCATCACATCATGGCATGTCAAGTCAATTCAGGTCACGTGACATCAACTACCATGGCTGTCCTCAACTGTTTTCTCTGCGGGAATTGCGATCTTTGCCAGATGATTTTCAACTGTTTTTATGAGCGAAGTGCACATACATGACATTGTAGCTAGTTTATGTTGATGCTGGAGTCCACATTTGTACGAAAATGACATTTATTGAACTCAAATGGTCAGCTTACAGGGATAGCTTGTATATTAGAGAATGAAGACAGACGTGTAAAACAACACAAAACAGTCCAGGAGTCAGAAAAATGTCATTACATGATACAGAAGCGAAATTTCACACACTATACAAGGAGCTCAAGTAAGAGGAATTTTCTTTTTTTATGTTACGTAGTCGAAGCATCAGTTTTTTCATATGTTACTTCAAATTGCACACAGAATTATTAAAAGGAGCACAGTGTTTCGAGCTGCCATCACATTTCAGAAAAACAGTTTTGTTTAAGGTTAAGTTTAGTTGCTAGTCCATAACAGTCATATCTCCCTCCCTCTTCAAGATTAATAGGTTTACTTTACGTCTTATATTTGGCTTCTAATAATTGAAATGCCTTACTTGTACTGGCGTTAGCTAATGAAACCGTGTAAGTATTGACCACTGATGCCCGCAAAACTGTTTCACATACAATCTGGAGAGCTACTTAACAACAAATAAGCCTTTACAAACACATATTTAAGCAAAAAACGTATAATATCTGAACTTGTAGTCCATATCCTAATGAAACGCTACAAATGCCTGACAACACACAGACGAATTCCACCTACTAATTAATCAGATTATACCCACTGTACCTTTTTCACTTCAAGTTGCAGCCGTACTACAATGCATTTCATTGAAAAAATAATAAATACCAAATCAGTATGTATAAGAATGCAATTTATAAATATAGTAGTGGGCAAGTAACTTAGTGTGCTCATGTTGTACAATTCCTGCTGTTGCCTCACTGCTTCAATTAATCTTTTGTCATTTATTATAAATTTTAACAACAGAAATAAAGAAACAAAACAATTTATAACAATTAACAAACAAAACAAACCTGATATTAACCAGAAAAACCACAACGAGACGTTATATTGAGAGCTGTTCATGGCCATCTATCGGGAGGAAATGAACTTGGGGTCACGTGATCAACAATGTAACGATGATGTCAGCTGTCAAATTTTTCTTCTTAAGAAACTTAACTGTGACGTAGCATGTGGGGACAGGACGGGATGTCTAGTGTGGATGCCGCCATTCGAAATTACTGCAGAATCTTTCTATGGGAAGGGATATGACATGACATGATGACCATTGTGAATTGGCCTTTAAGCATGATATTAAAATTATTTACATCCCATTTTCTCGCAAAAATTCCCTCAATTTCTACTTCGTGAAGTAAGATGTATTGGCCTTTTCAACGACATCGGTTTTCCTACTGTGGGAATTTGTTTTGATAATTATGCAGCCATAGCGAACTTAGCAGCATATAACTTTAAACACATGGAAAAAAGTCATATAATGCAATAACATATTTAATACCTCCATGAACGGTCAGATATGGACCAGCAGCGCCGACAGATACTATTTCCAGTGTTTTGTTAGGCTAAATAGAGTGTAATTCAGTCTTCCTAGTTTTGCTATTGGATTTTGCTTTCTGGCAGATAATTCAAGATCGAAAACATATCGAGACGTGCAGTGAATCAAAACATACAAACTCTACACGTGTTTCAGAAGCACTGGAGCTTGATTCAGGAAATAGAGTCCGAAATTCACGTTAGTCGACGAACCTAAAACTATAGAGGCTTCCAAATCAGGTGAAGTTCACCAACTCGACCGTTACTAACAAAACGCCCAAAGCACCAACTGGGTCACAGTATATTATTAAAATCTGACAATCGTAAAAGAAAGGTAAACAACCTATCGACATTAAAACGACAAAAAATAATTTTAACACAGTTCTGCTTGCTGGCAGCCATGGCAGAGGGATTGCAGGGGTGCTAAGGAAATAATATTATCAGGCCCGTGAAACCTGAAACTCGATTACAGTAAATCTTGAAGTACTACAAAAACAAAAATCGTTTGTTATAAAACCAATATCTCGTGATGCTAGGCGTCGCAGATGATGTATACAGAAAGAAATTCAGAATTACGACCACAGTTCTATGAGAAACATTTAGTAAAATAGATGATCAGAAAGTAAGTGTGATAGGCATGTCCGTATAGATGTTGTGCTATAAAAAAAAAAAAAAACTTACAATACAGTTCACTAACTACGTAATATGGACGCCACATCAGTTTAGACGTACTTGACAATGGCGATACATGCTGAAACACTCTGTCCTGAATACAGATTAGTTAACTACAAGCAGCTATTTGTTGATTCTGTCTCATAATCATGCCATTATCAGACTAATAAAAAATCAATGCATTAAGACACTTCATAGTAAACTGGTGTCCAAAATTAAAGCAACAAACTGCTAATTCTCTGTCCTGTGTCTAATCCACGATATAATCATACAAACTGTCAACAGATGTTGTTACGATCATGTTTTGCACGGAAGATGGTTTTCCGGTCAATGGACAACCATGCCAGCAATGACGTCAGGGCACCTATCAAGAGGGGATAGCGTTTGCGGAGTAGTCCCACATCCACAATCGCTGTGTACGTAGTAACAGAACAGTGAGCCAATGTTCTTTTCACAGATGAGACCTGATTTGATCTGGAAATTGATTCTCGGCGGATTTGCAATTGGAGGGCGCGTGGAAAACGATTTTGGCACCCAAACATTGTGGAAAGAAACCAGTATCGCGGAGAATACCTAATGGTGTGGGCAGGGATTATGTTGACCACTCGAACGTCTCTTCACGAATCTGTACAGGCGAATTAGCAAGATTGAACTGCTGTCAGGTACCATGATGATATCTTGGGATTTCATGCGTGGTTGTCGCGAGTTGTTGTGGGCGGAGACTTCGTACTGATCGACGATAATGCTCAACTTCATAGAGCACGGGTGATTTTTTTTTTTTTTGTCGTGGAACATATTGCACGCATGGCGTGGTTTGCTCGCTCTCCCGATTGGAATCCCATATATCATGTGTGGGATGCACTAGCAAGATGGGTTGCATCACGTCAGCATCCATCAACCACTCTCCAAGACTTGTGAGTAGCTCTGCAGGAAGAATGGGCGTTATTGTCTCAACATGAGATTGATGGCATTATTCACAGCATGTCCCGTCGTTGTCAGGCCTGTGTTGGTCCAGAGGTGGTCACACTCACATTAAACATTTGTCAGAATGTGTGTGGAAATACTTTAAGTTGGGAAAAAACGAAGAACGTTTTTGTCTACCGTTATGTGTGTTGCGGTTGATTACGTGTTGTATTCTTTATATTGTTTCTGCTCACCTGTTTATACTGTTTTGTGATAAAATATACACAACCTTGCAAAATTTCCGACTGTTGTTTTGATTTTGAACACCAGTGTAGTTAGTACTTTTTTTCCACAACTTGAATGGAATGAGAATTGGTCGTGGCTGTTGTTCAGCATACGGTGCTGCGCATCAGGCATATTTGATCAAATTCGTAAAATGTGGTGATGCAAACTGACGATGCAGAAATCTCTGGAATTTAACAATTCTGTACCGCCAATAAACCTGAAATATGAAAGAGCTATCGGTAGCTATATTGTCTGACAACAGATTGAAGTTTAACAATACTGTTCCGTTGATAAACCTGACAGGAGAAACAGCTGTTGAAAATTATGTTGTCTGACAATATTCTAAAAAGTGCTTTACACTCATGAAGAATTTTTGCTATCGAGAAGTGAATCACACTATTAGTTCTGGGTGGCATTCGAATTATATTAACAGTCTTTTTGTCGTCCTGAGGACAGAGGCGTCCTATGTCCAGACCAAAAGTCAAACAAAAGCAATGAATTATTTTCTGCAAATGGTAAGAAGACGTTTCGGATGTAACACTGGAAATTATTGTCTGCTATTTTTCCACAGTCTGCTACGTAGATTACAAGATTTTTGCAAGTGAACAGTCCTCTTTTTGAAATTTTTGGTACTAATTTGCTTGATAGTCCTGAATACAGGTATAAATCAACGTAAAACAATAATCCACTGATATTTGTCACTGGAGTTGTTGTATACGAATGTGCCTTAGCTTTCATCGACTACTGAAGCAGTTCTGTATTTTTTCGCTCGAAATGATAAAGTGCAGTTTGCACAAAGATTTTGCACTAAACCTGGCTGACCGGCTATTCACGTAGCTTTGCCTATGTGTAAGCTACGAATTTTCCTATAGCGTAACCTGTTAATGACACGTCTTCTACACGTTTACTTAGGATAAACCTTAGCTTTACAATTTCCTTTGTGTTTAATTTCCTGTACTGTTCAATCAGATCAAATAAGCCCATAAATCAGTAAAGTTCACCTCATTTGCAATTCGGAACGCCCAGTCTCATATATCTGGCGCGGTAACGATGCACTGAGTATCATGAACAGTTTTAAATCAGTCAAATGGTTTTTCTTTCATATTTCTGCGAGTTTCATTTTGGCATCTGTTTCTGACTTAATGTAAATTTTTCTTCCATTTACATAATTTGTGTTCAGATTTTAGGAAACGAAACCGACTTTGCGCACTGCTTTAGTTTAAGCGTTTTCTCCCTTCTTCGTTTCACCAAAAAATTTACAATCTTCCTTTGTCACTGAATGCTAGTGTCGCACATGTTTTCTTTGCGTCCGGAAGGTGCTCTATTTTTGTTTCAGACTTTAATAAGCACAACAGTCATTGTTCTAATCTCAGTTTATGCAGTTGTCCGAATTATTTCCTGTTTCTTAAAACGTTCCTACAATTTCAAACGAAATTTCGACATCATTCTAATGAATGTCCAAAAAATGATGTAATCAGTAACACATTTGTAGGCCTTCAAGAGAAGTAAGTGATTTCGATTGCATACCACGTTTGTCATATTTCATCTTTTCCAAGATTGACGACATTAATTGGATTCCACATTACTGTGAAACTCTGGAACCTTCGCAAAGACCGGTGCTATTAGCAATCACTGCTAAGAATTACAGTTATTTAATGTGTTTCAAATTCGAGCGAATAGTAACTGTGAATAATTGTGTCACAGAAAGTATCAGCAGAAACTGGAATTAATTGTACAAATTATGATCAGTTTATGTTGTGTTATCTGTTTACATATGTGCTGCGAATAAAGGCTTTGAGGCCGCCTTGTTATGCATGTACTGTTTGCTGCAGCTGCGACAGGGGTTTGCAATTGTCGAGCCACATGGCGAGCTACAAATCCGCAGTTTTCAACGTTTTTCAAAAAAAAATTTTTGCAGTGTATCTTACCAGCTAAAAGTTTGTATTGTGTTTCTTAAGATGTATTCTTCCTGTGTAAAAAGTCTCAAGGCAGGTTTGCAAGTGTGAGATTGGACAGTTATACTGTCAGTTTTCATACTGAGTCACTTTGCAGAAATATTGTTCAAATGGATAAGTTTCTGGATAATATCTTGAAATCAGAACTTGTTTTGTTCCATTGCTTCGTAGATAAATTTTCCAACTGGCGCTTGTGAACTCAGTACTAATGTTTGAGAGCAGAGATTCAGGCTTACAAACTCTCAAAAAATAATCTGCTTGTATGCATCTAATCAGAGATATACTAATCATATTTCCAACTGCATAAAACATTAAACATTTACAAAATATGTGGTATAATGCTACCACATAGAGTAGACTCCAGTGTTCGCTTGTATGATAGATCCATAAATGTAAGTGGTGAATGTTTATCACTGCTACTAGCTCGCATTGCCCTCCTGCTTTGTCCTGCGTGGGCCAGTGTGCAACACAACGTTGTCAAAATTTGGCATAATGGGAAAGCTGCGCCATTTGCTTATGTTGGCGGTTCTCCCAGAGCTCCTTAGCTGCGAAAAATCACATAGATTGGTCTGTGGCGCACATATGTTCAATGTTCGCGCGCTGTGTGGAGACGGTGCGGGCGCATTGGCGGTGGGTAGATCAGTGGGTGAAGTGCAGCGGCCTGTGACGTCAGCGCACTGGAGTGGCGAGCGTACGGTGGACGTGTCCTCGTGCGATCAGCTAGTGATAGCTGCAGCGGCAAACGCTGGATAAGAGCTGTCTGTAGCAATGCTTGGCATAGGCGCATTGCTGCAAGTCCCTTGGGGATACATCTCGAAGCCGATGGACTGATATCTTAATAACGTCTCAGAGTGTTCATTAGTGCTACCATTAATGCACAAAAAGACGAAGTTCACTATTTAAATTGTTGAGAGAGACATCGAGAATGACAAGCCCAAGAGTTCATGCATTGCTCTGTCAATCATGTTCACCAACTGACTCAGTCACGGAAGAACAGCACGGCGCTCGATCCGGCCTTGACGCTCGAGACAACAGAGGGCGGGAGAGTATACATGTACGGTGTCGTTTCGGCTAGAACACGGATCCCAGAGCTGCTACAGACAAGCCCAGCAGTGGGATGGGTGATGTCCGGAGCTCGACAGCAACGCAAATATCGTAACCAGCATGGACGTAGTTGCGGTCTCAACGGCTGGTGCGGCGAACGGGCGGGGATGCAAATGTGGGTACAGGAGCTGCAATTGACATGGGAGGCTTAGGAGGCCTTAGCTTGACTGGAGCTACCAGCTGAAGGCACGGTAAACTGAAGACACAGCCTCTGCAACGGACGCCGGCTCATGGACGCCAGATTCTAACGTTGTGTGGCAGCTGGGGAGCATGTTTCGGGTGTCTTGCCGTGTTGATGATACAGCACAGCCGTTTGAATCAGACGCAGTGGCCGGCGCATGTGACGTAGTCCACTGGCGGCTGTGGTGAGGGTGACTGGTGAGTCCATGGTGGAAGTGGTCCAGGTTGTGGTGCCGGCTGCCTGTGGGGGATGGTGGGAGGCGCAATTGGAGGTGCGATGGCACTGGGCTGCAGCTATGCATCACCAGCAGTTACGGGTGTGGGCTCTGTCTGACCACTGGCAGAGGGAATATCGTCTGTTGTCAAATATTCTGCCATGTCGAAAAAGTGCATGGCTGCTGGAGTGGGCAAGACATAAGCTGGCTTGACACAGTCGATTGAGACTGTAGACGGCTTCCCATTGCACTCAATGTCTAGTGTTTTTTCTTCTCAGGCAGTCACTTGGTGCAGTCTGGAGTAGGGCAGCCAGAGAGGTGGCTATACCGCATCGGTACACAACATGGCATGTGCAACACTGCAGGTTGGCATGCAAGGATACCTCCCCAGTGACAAGCTGCATCAGTGCAAGGGCTCGGAGACCAGTCATATAACAGTGGAGATATTCTGCCAGAGTGGGTGTTGTGGCATCATGTGCATGTAGTACTTCCTCTACAAAATCACCAGGCATTGTCAGCGGCTGTCGATAAACGAGGTTGGCAGGTAACACATGGACCACCACCTTCAGCAATACTCACAGACTGAGCAGCACCAGTGGGAGTGCTGTGTCCATGAGGTGTTGTGGTAAGTTAGAGCAGCTTTCAGAGTACTGTGGAGCAGTTTGACCATGTCATTTGACACCGGATGGTAGCTTGTTGTTCTGTGTAATTGGATGCAGCACAGTTTGGTGACGTGCTTGAACAATGCACATTCAAACTGGTTGTTGCGGTCAGTTGTCATGTGACTCGGACATCCAAAGCATGCCACCCAGGTATTGACAAAGGCAGTGGTGATGGTCTCGGCAGTGATGTCCATGATGGCAGTTGCCTCCAGCCAGCGAGTGAAGCGGTCACCATAGTTAGGGGATACAGCTTGCTTTGAGAGAGAGGGCGTTGGCTTACAAGGCCCATGTGGACGTGCGCAAATGAGCGTGTCATGTCAGGGAAGGTGCCCATGAATTCAGGGGCATGCCTCCAAGGAAGTGGCAATTCATATAGCTTTTTTGAGAAAAAACCGAGCAGCTGCCAGCTCCTGCCGTCGTACTGTTATAACGCCATGCTGATGACAAATCTGGCTGGTGTCTATCACTACAGCTATGTCCGCATCGTGTACCGGGTATACCAGCAGCGTCGCTTCTGCGCAATTCCATTTTGAGTCTGTCAAGCTCTGCTCCAGTGCGTCCATCCAGTTCACAGGGGTCTTTCATTTCGAGTTGGGGTCATGTAGTGTCTTAGTCATGGGCCCTTGCATGGTGGCAGCATTGGGCACATGACGGCGATAAAAGTGCAACATGCTGGGGCAATGCCGAAATTCTTTGTGGATCTGCGGATGTGGTACTGGCGTCGCTGTGGTGGGGTTAATTAAATAATCAAGGAACTCGATTGCCGTCACAGCAAACGGACACTTCACTGGCACTGAACGACGGTCGTTAGGTGGCGGCTGTGGAGCTCATGGGACTTGAAGTGCATCCAGACTTCATCGAGGTGTGCGAAACAAAATGGCAAGCCTCGCAAGACGCCATGCAGGAACCGCTGCCAGGTCTGGGCAGTATACCGAAGATTGAATGTGTTATAAACAGGCTTTCAAAATGCCCTAAGGGCGTTACGATAGCTGTTTTCTCAATGTCTTCTGGCGCCATTGGAATTTAGGTGTGTGCCGTTGCGCAATCGATCTTGCTAAATACTGCACAGTCCGCCAAGACATGGCTTAAGTCTTGAAGGTGTGGGACTGGTATCAGTCCGGCATCCTTCATGAGTAAAGGGTGCAATAGTCTCCACATGGGCTCCACGAATCGTCTTTTTTTGGAATGGAATGTACGGCCCATGACTATAGGCTGCTCGATAGTCGAACGATGCCTTGCTGCAGCATGGCCTCTAACTCTGACTTTGCTACCGCAAGTCTATCGGGAGCGAGTCTACATAGGTTGCACAATGTGGGTTGACCATGCTTGGTTATTATGTGGTGCACCATAGAATGTTTAATGTCTTTGGTGCGCCAGTCGGGCAGGTGAAGTCAGGGAATATTCCGCGGAAGTCAGTGTAAGGTCCAGGGCACTTCACAGGTTTGACACTGTACTGCAAAATTGTTGTCACATCAGTGAGCTGGCCGTTTGCGATGTTGGGCAGCAGTCTGTGGTGGCTGAGAAAGTTTGTGCCAAGGATCAGCTCATTGACGTTGGCCACAGTAAATGTCCACAAGAATGTGCGGCGCAGTCCTGGGAGTAATATCGAAAGGTCTGAACCCCTGTGTCAACAAGGTACTTCACTCTGCCCACCCGTTTTGCTGTGAAGAGATGTCTCGATGCTGATTGGTTGATTTTGGAAAGGGACTAAACAGCGAGGTCACCGGTCCTTGATACCGAATTGCAGACAGGTGCGCCTAGGAGTGGTTGCAGTTGGCATTTGGGTGCATGCAAGGAGGACCATACTTCGTCTCTTCATTGTCGAAGCACACATGGTACCAGGAGAACTGGCTCACTGGCTACTCTGCTGTTCATGTGTTTTAAGCTGCTGTGGCCACGGTACAAGACGCTGTCGCCAGTGCATCATGCACTTGGTTGGCCAAGTTAGCGATGGTGTTCAGCTATATCTTTATCTGCACTGGTGTCATTGCCAGCACCTGAGCTGGGAGGCTGTTCGCGCAGATAATGTATGACAACAAGTCCTGCAGCATGTCGAACTGTCCGAGGCTTCACAAGTGACGCAGGAACTGTGAGGACCTCTGGAAGCCGCATTTCTCTTGCTGCAAATGTTGGTGCACCTGTTGTTCCTCGGACGACGAGATTCGCCAGACTAGCTTTTCCTTGAGGCGTCTGTATGATGACTGCGCTGCCAGTCATATCCTGCACTTCTGCTGCGTAGTTTTGGTCGAGCTGGCACACTATGTGCCTGAATTTTGCAAGTTTGCAGGTTACATGGTTGTTTATACAGACCTCCTCCACTTGACCGAACCACATTACAGAGTAGTAGCCTCACCAACACCCATCCAGTGCTTGTGGGCACTCCAGCAGTTGTAGCCACTCCGGCAATTGTAGGAGGCATCAGTGTGGCACGGCTTTGCACGGCAAAAGTTTCCTAGTCTGTCTTGAGCTGAGCAGCATCTGAGCATATAGGGTGTGCTTGTAGCTCACTCTCCAGCCTCTGGTTGCATGTGAGCAGGTCTTCGATAATCTTTTGCAGCTCTTCTGAAGTCACCATCTTACAGCCAACTCCCCTCGCAAGGGAAGTACACAATGAAAATAACACCACACAACAAAAAAAGTACAAAAAATAAGACTAGGCAGTTCACGAGTGAAGCATATACACACAAAAAACGAGTTTGTCCAACAAAGTCGATAGTTTGTCACTATGGACCACTCTTCGTATCGGCCGTTGTGGCCGAGCAGTTCTAGGTGCTTCAGTCTGGAACCGCGCGACCGCTACGGTCGCAGGTTCGAATCCTGCCTGAGGCATGGATGTGTGTGATGTCCGTACGTTAGTTAGGTTTAAGTAGTTCTAAGTTCTACAGGACTGATGACCTCAGATGTTAAGTCCCATAGTGCTCAGAGCCACCATTGTTCGTCCGCGAGAGCATAAGTGCTAGTCTACCCACAGTTCCGTGTCACTCGTACCGACGAACGCTCATCATAATGCGTTGGTCTCAGATCATGTCAGGGTCACCAGTGAAGCAGGGTCGTGGTTAAACGTGTGATAAATTGGCTTTACTGCTACGCCCATGCACTGTGCTCAAGAGAAAGGCTTGGTGACGGGAATTGACGAGAGTCGCCTTTGCCCATAACACACATTTATTTTCCCGTATCTTGCAAGATGGCACAAACAATGTTTATTATTAATGTCCATCCACAAAGGCCCATTGGTCTGGCAGTAACGGCTCGATCATCGATCCTGGAGGGTATACACTCCGCGATGAGTCTTGGAGCCACTGTGTCTCCGAAAGTGCAGTTTTCAGTGCAACCTACGGAGCGTCGTGACTTTTGCAGACTAGAGAAAAGCATCGCAAAACGAACGGATGCACGCTGTAAAATGAGCAAATGCACAGGACATCATGTACATGTTTGTGGGGAGTCACATAAACTCGACCCAGGTTTTCCATGGCGAGGGAGCTCAGAGACATGTTAGCACAGTTGTAGAAGTTTGCAACTGAGCATAAAGCTTAAAACCTTGCAGTCACAGTAAATCTTGGTGTTTTGTCTCACCACACAGCAGTAGAAAACTCATGCCACTGTTAATGCTTCTATGAGGTGCATTCAAGTTCTAAGGCCTCCGATTTCTTTTCTCTGGACTGGAAAGAGATAGGAACATGCGCATTGTTTTAAAATCAGGCCGCGTTCATTGTCAATACGTCCCAGAGATGGCAGCACCGTACGGCAGATGGAATTTTACCGCCAGCGGCGAGAATGAGAACTGTTTTAAATACTTAAAATGGCGACGTTTTCCTTACTTGAACAGCGTGCAATCATTCATTTTCAGAATTTGCATGGTGTGAAACCAATTGAAATTCATCGACAGCTGATGGAGACATGTGGTGATGGAGTTATCGATGTGTCGAAAGTGCGTTCGTGGGTGCGACAGTTTAATGAAGGCAGAACATCGTGTGACAACAAACCGAAACAACCTTGGGCTCGCACAAGCCGGTCTGACGACATGATCGAGAAAGTGGAGAGAATTGTTTTGGGGGATCGCCGAATGACTGTTGAACAGATCGCCTCCAGAGTTGGCATTTCTGTGGGTTCTGTGGACACAATCCTGCATGACGACCTGAAAATGCAAAAAGTGTCATCCAGGTGGGTGCCACGAATGCTGACGGACGACCACATGGCTGCCCGTGTGGCATGTTGCCAAGCAATGTTGACGTGCAACGACAGCATGAATGGGACTTTCTTTCCGTCGGTTGTGACAATGGATGAGACGTGGATGCCATTTTTCAATTCAGAATCAAAGCGCCAGTCAGCTCAATGGAAGCACACAGATTCACCGCCACCAAAAAGTTTCGGGTAACCACCAGTGCTGAAAAAATGATGGTGTCCATGTTCTGGAACAGCGAGGGCGTAATCCTTACCCATTGCGTTCCAAAGGCCACTATGGTAACAGGTGCAACCGACGAAAATGTTTTGAAGAACAAATTCCTTCCTGCACTGCAACAAAAACGTCCGGGAAGGGCTGCGCGTGTGCTGTTTCACCAAGACAACGCACTCGCACATCGAGCTAACGTTACGCAACAGTTTCTTCGTGATAACAACTTTGAAGTGATTCCCCATGCTCCCTACTCACCTGACTTGGCTCCTAGTGACTTTTCGCTTTTTCCAACAATGAAAGACACTCTCCGTGGCCGCACATTCACCAGCCGTGCTGCTATTGCCTCAGCGATTTTCCAGTGGTCAAAACAGACTCCTAAAGAAGCCTTCGCCGCTGCCATGGAATTATGGCGTCAGCGTTGTGAAAAATGTGTACGTCTGCAGGGCGATTACATCGAGAAGTAACGCCAGTTTCATCGATTTCAGGTGAGTAGTTAATTAGAAAAAAAATCGGAGGCCTTAGAACTTGAATGCACCTCATAGTTCTGTGGTGGAGTAAGCACACTCACAATTATTTAAGATGTGACACACAATACTGGTTGTTCATACCAATGTTTTACCACCCGCTTTCTCAGATTTTAGTGGGCAATATGCTATCCTTCGCGTAGACTATCCTTGATCTTGTCAAAAGCCACTTGGCACCCAGGTGACAAACACTAATGTGGATGTTTCCTTAGCACACTGGCAAACACATCACTGTTAAGAGGTAGGTCAGGAGAAAAATCTTCTAGAGAGAGAACAAAGACCTAAAAACGACTTAACTTGTTTCCTCATCCGTTGGTGTGGGGAACTGGCTACTGCTTTCATTTTCTCTGCATCAAGCAAATTGCCTTGCTGATTTATTACATGCTCAAGAAATCTAATTTCTGCAGCCCAGATTTTGATTTCTCCAAAGTAGCAGTGACACCTGCTTCCCAAAATGCTTGTCATACTTTCTGGATAAGGGTAACTTGCCCTGTCGAATTGTCAGTGGCAATTAATAAATAGTAACATGGCATATGGTGTAAGCTGTTCCAGACGTTAAGGGTCCAGTAACTTATCTAGAAATGTTATAAATATACCTGAGCTAACAGAAAAACTGAAAGAGAAAACTTTAAACTGGTAGCTCTTACCAGCGAAAACAAAAGCAGCACATTGCAATGAGTTTCCCTCTAATGGAATTTACCAGTAAGAAGACCAAAAGTCAGTGCTGCTCGCATATCTTATTCTGCAAATTTTCTGCAGCTGTTCCCCTCAATTTTCAGATTTGATCCTGATTGGTGCTTCTATCTTACTGATACCTCTGGCCTCAAGTACTAGCCACATTTTACCTCCAGGCTTGATCACTACTAAAAGTGTGTTGTGTAAGAGCGTTTTGATGGTTTAATGATTCCCAAATGAAACATCCGATTTATTTCTTTTGTAATGGTGGGTGTCTTTGCCCATGGCTTTGAGTATGACAGCAAAAAGAATAATTCATGAGGTACAACTTCTTGTTTGATCGCATTGAAATTAAGTACTCCATGCTTCTCTTCAAAAATGTCGCTGTAATTTGGTAGAACGCTCTTCAGATTGACTCACTGTTGGTCATTAATATGGCTTGATTGAGATACTTTATCCTCCGTGGCTTTATTATGTCATTAACAGTGCATATGTCTAAGGTGCTAAGATGTGTGGGTCCCGGTTTGATCCCCATTGTATGATGACTTGTGGAGCATGTATGTAGATGTAGTTGTAGATCTGAAGCTGCTGAAAGAATTGGCCTCGCCTTTCAGTTGAAGCTGACAAATTTACTTTCATGATATGGCATCCTATGTTTTTTTTCAGAAATGTCTATTAATAAGTTCTTCTCTCTAAGGAAATCGACACCTAGTATCCAATCGTCCACTAGGTGTCAACAATAAGGACCTGTTTCTTAAGGTTCACTTCAAGACAGGCTTGATCTTTGACAGCTTTATTTCGGGTGCCTGTGGCATCTAATATTCTGTATGTGCTAACCAGTAATATTGGCACCTTATTTCACTCCTACATTCGTCTTTAGAGGACAACTAAGATCGAAGTCATCTCAACAATGGAATGACTAACTGTAAATGTGTCAATTTCTTCAATCTGGCTGGCTATAGCCCAGCATTTCTCATTGGGTTCGAATGATAGACAGTGCTTGTGGATAGCTGACAATTTGTCCCACACATACATGCAATCATTGTAGATGATACAACCTTGTTCTCAAAAGGTGAGATTGTCGAACAGGCAGTCCAACAAGCAGAAGTCTTGTTCAATGAAGCTAAGGCCTTGCTTATCATGAAAAAAATGAAAATTAATGAAGAAAAAACTCAGAGGATGATATGCAGCCTCAGCAATACTGGAGCACTAGGTAACGAAGCAGATGTTAAACTTTTGGGCTTTCTCATTGATACCAAATTAACCTGGCAACAGCACACCAAACATTTATGTTCCAAACTTTCATGGGCCCTGTACCTCTTGAGGAAACTGAAAAGTATATTACAAGAACTGTACCTTCTAACTGTATACTGTGCAATGTTCCACAGCCACATCAGTTATGGGCTGTTGTTGTGGGACCATTCTGCAGGCTGCAAGAATGTGCTTTTACTGCAAAAGAAAGCAATGAGGATCATAACTTCAAGCAAAAAGCAGACCACTGTAAACCAATTTTCACCAGGTTAGGAGTTCTAACTGTTTACAGCCAGTATATATTGAACTGCCTCTTCCACATACAGAGGAACCATGATATTTACAGAAAGAGAAATGAAGTCCACAAATACATCAATCGCAACAATGACATTATCGACATGCCAAGGTGGATTAGCAAAGACACAAAACAGCTTCCCAATGGTGGCGCTAAAACTGTTTAATGCTCTACCTGATCACATTCAGTCTTTACCATGGGAGAAGCTTAAAACTACTATTTTGTGTAAGCTATAAGAGCAATCCTTCTACAATATTGAAGAATTCTTCTCTAGTAATAGCATAGTGTTTACTTGAGCTGCAGCTCAGTTCCACGACTCCAACTGCAACCGTTATATATAATTTCATTATATACTTGTATCTATTTTATAGTTGTGATATTATTGCAATCTAATTTATAACTTTAATATGTCTTGCGGTATTAAATTACTATCATAGTAGAGTTGAATTCTTGTATTTTGATAATGTTGTCTCTTGACGCTGTCTGTCCAGCTGTTGCTGATGAATGACATAGAATTGGTAATAAAGGTAATAGAGCAACATGTGGACATCTAAATCTGTGCCCCTCACATCCCCCTGACCAGCTCATTACAGCTAACTTGTCTGGCCAGAATTAGCTTTCCCATATGTTGCAGACAGTGGGTTCATCTGAGCCATTATTCTAATTGTGATCTCTGTTTTAAGTATCAGAGTTGGTGGAATAAGTTCCATTTCTTTCTCCATTGCCAGTTATTTAACTTTCGTGAGCTACCTTAATCGTTATTGGAATTATTTTGACACTCAATGTGCCATTTTTCGTGTGTCAGTGGTACCTCTCAGTTTCTTGAGTTTTCATGTGATTGTCAACCATTCTGTTAATTTCTGTGTGCATGATTGATCCATGTGATGTCACAATATTATTCTTAGCACTACATCTATCCTCTTTGAGTAAATTGAGTTTTTCAGTTGTGGACAAGATATTATCCACATCTTAGATCAGGAATGATACCAGTTTTTCTAGAGTGCTTTACTGTTGTATGTAGCAGAATTAAATACTTCTTTCTGTAATCTTTGTTGGTTGCCTTTTTTTAAGTTATCCTAAGGAGACCACTTCTTCAGTGATATGGTGTCCCACAATATAGAACCTCCCTGCACATATCCTGCTGCAAACTTCATTGTTTGTATAAAATTCCAGCTGTCAGGAACGAGATCATGAAAAGTTTTATGAACATCACAGGGTGAATTTCATGACATTCTGTTGTAAATGTTATTAACTGCCATTGTCAAGAAATATTTTCTTCTGTGACATAAGCAGGAAAACATGGCCCCATGAGATGTTGTATATGGTTTGTCATTTTTTTTTCTTTGTTCATTGGTGGCACACACATTACTACTGCTACTTTTGTGAATGATGCCACTTATGCTAGACACACTATCTTTGTCGAAAATAAATATGCCAGTGTCCAAAATATTTTTTGAGTTGTGTTAAGTCTTGGTGCACGGATTTCAATTCCATGCTGATTTTTTCAATGTGGTCATTGTGGTCAGTATCAGTTTCATTCAACTTTTTTCCAGAACTTCATCTACACACACTTTTGTATATTTTAAATTACTCTTGATTGCCATTAAAACTTGACTGTGAATTGGCTTAGTATTACCACAGCACATCCTGCAATTCATTTGCTTTGTGTTTGCTCCAAAATGAAGATTTTTGTCTGTGATTCTTTTGATTATCTCTTTATTGTTTCATTTAGTTCAGTTAGACGTTTCTTCTTTCATTGAGGAACCTTGCTTGTCTTGCTTCCCATCAACACGTTTTTATATCTCTCTCATAATTTATCCATGTGGTCAGATAGGTTTTCAATGGTTTTGTTAACCAAAGCATGCTCACTATATAAGTAATTTTTCTCTGCTAAGATGAGTTCTGTCTTTTCCATTTTTGAATCTAAAGTATTTCTTCTGTAATTTGCTTTTGTTCACTTACAATTGCATCTACCACATTTATTTTTTCTGAAATTCGGTTTTGTTCATAGCTAATTTGATTCTGTTCTCTAGCACTGAGGTAACAACACATATAATCATTTCTATGGAGGTGATATATCTCTCATCTCCTCTTAAATAATTTGCACAGTTGTGCTTTCGATCATGACTTCAGTTTCAGTAGATAATGTTTCCTCATCTTCTGACCTTAATTCAGTGCAGCTTCATAATTTCATTTTGATGGTAGAACATGTTTCAGACTACAGAAATTGATTGCAATCCCTTTAATTAGTGTTATTCAATTATTTAAACTAAAAGTATTAAACTTTTCTTAAATGCTAGTTAGATACAACAGTGGCTGGTCAAATTACACAAACGATCTTATAGTGTTATGTTCAACAATGGAACATAAACTTTACATACTCAATTACAACTACCAAAATTTAGTGAAAAATCAAAATGAATACAGCTAACCAAATCCTGCATAATATTACTATTGCTATTTTCTAATCCACCATTGTAAAACTTCTATAGCTAGGATTTACACCAGAATTTACTACTATCAAGTTTAAGACAAGAATAAAACGCTTTCCAAGCTGGATTCAGTATCCATTGGAGGTTATTTTTGGTTTTTAATTTTTCTGCCTGGTTTCTGTTTATCCTTATCTTGTCTAGATCAGTGTGGATCATGTAACAAAATGTACACCAATGGATTAGTTATTTGACAAATATATGAGTATCGAAATTCAAATAACTAAAAATTATTCCATTAGTTATTTGTTGTTTACAAGTCCTGTCACAGCTGTGAGTGATGTTTTTCTACATTTTGTTTTGTGTTACTTCTTACATCTTCACACATTTTCTTTATCTTGTTTGTCCCATATAAAGTTTAGTGATAATGTACCATGCAACCTGCTATGTAGGGCTTGCAGTACTAAACACTTATGTGCCAGTCCTCTGTGGATAGAGTTTTGAGGGTATAAAATACTTCTTCATTAGTAATACATAGATGGCAAGAAACCGACATTTAAGTTATTAAATGGTTTTTCTACTAACCTTTGAGCATAGCAGCGTTTCAGCTGTGGACTGTATTACATTTCCTTGAACATAAAAATGTTAAGTATGCCAAGTTGTATTCATATTAATTAAGCCACATGTAATGGTGGATATAAGGTGATGATGGACCTGATTTCAAAATGCATCTGCCTGCTCTCAATGACTAACTACAACGACAGTCTAATATGTATAATTGTGGCAGTCTCTACTGCAAAAATTGTTACAGTTTGACAGATGGAGTGACACTAGTGTTTCAAGCAGTGAAAAAACAGACAGTCATATGCATTATAAGGGTAACGTTTGTTTTTCATCCATTTTCTAGGTGATTTACGAAATACTTATTTTTTTGCTTCCGAGAACTTGTGTGATATGAGAAGACATGAATGTTTCTAAAATAAGTGCAAATAGGGCTAAAACTCATGAACTGAGCTACAACGTATTCACGAAGAAATATGTGTGATGCTGGATAGAACTGCAGCCTACCACATCAATACCAAAAGAATATAAACACACAGATTCACTTGCAAGGAGCTTGGAGATGTACCTCCACTCATGAACAGGATATACACTCCATGTATTGATTCAACATGTGTTTTAGTCATTTTTATACTGTTCTATATGGGACAATAGTAGAAATATGTTGAAAATATTATAATAAGTTGATTTGTAAGTAGGCTGTTTAGGTTTTTATATTGGTAACGCCACGTAGCGCTCTGTATGAAAATCACTGGCTGTGCTGTGTGCAGTCTGTGGCTGGGTGGCGTTGTTGTAATATTCGAAATTGTAGGGTTGGGCTGTTGGCTGTTAACAGCGCGTAGCGTTGCGCAGTTCGAGGTGAACCGCCCACAGTGGTGGATGTGGGGAGTGAGATAGCAAGAGTTTTGGACAGAGACAGTAAATTTGTAAGACTGGATCTCATGAACTGATATATATATTATGACTTTTGAACACTATTAAGGTAAATACATTGTTTGTTCTCTATCAAAATCTTTCATTTGCTAACTATGCCCATCAGTAGTTAGTGCCTTCAGTAGTTGGAATCTGTTATTTAGCTGGCAGTATTGGCACTCGCTGAATTGCAGTAGTTCGAGTACCGAAGATTTTTGTGAGGTCAGAATTCATGAAAGGTATAGGTTATTGTTAGTCAGGGCCATTCTTTCATAGGGATTACTGGAAGTCAGATTGTGTTGCGCTAAGAATATTGTGCGTCACTTTAGTGAATGTCTGAGTACGTTCAGTTTTGCTCAGCTGTTTGAAAATCAAATAATGTAAGAGGTTTATCAGTACAGTCATTCATTAATTTTTCTAAGGGGACGTTTCAGATTATACATCAGTGAAAAAGTTTCTAAACAAAACAATGTCACAAAAAGAAGCTTTTACGGAGTATCTCATCTTTGTGGCAGTTTTTTCTTAATGGTCATTTGGAGTGGCTTATTTGGAATGTCAAATAATGTGAGTATTGCATTGCATATGAGTTTATTATTTTCTACATTCATAAACTGGTTTGTTTTGCAGTGTGCTGAACAAAACTCCACGTTACTGTATAGGAAAACAGAGTCTTTCTCCATGAGGTCTTTCTTCTGCTGAAAGGAAATATTAATCTATAGTATGAATATGTAGATAACAAGTGAATTCTGAGGATATGGTTTAGTATCATTACGTATTATATCTCTCACTGTCCCTAGGTAAAAAAAAGGACAAATTCCGTGTTCTTCTGATTGCATTTGCAATTTATTGCGTTACACATAACTCTCGTTTGTAAAAGCCATTTTACAAACCAACATATGCAATCACTATTCGATTTTGTGTTCACAAGATCCAGCCAGACAACAGTATCACTTGCTGACCGCTTGCTGCTCTACTGTAGCTGTGGGTAACAAAAACGAGTTGCAGTGTCGCGATTGTTGTGTTAGACTGTGCTGGAACTAACTTGTTTGGTATTGTGTCCATCTTTTAAAAATATGAGAGACAAAAGAATGCGTTGAGGATGATGCATATATTTGCCATATTTTGTTGAAAGTGGCAAAATCTATTTAATGTTTAAATGCAGATATGACTTGTAGCTACTGTGGGTTACTACCTTAGAGACAGAAGAGAAAAACGGAGATACTAGAGAGTCCAAATTATGTGAAAGTGAAAAAGGATTTACTGTTTTAAAAGTTCTAAAGCCTGATCTTTGGAGGAAAAAATAAATCGTTATTTTGGTGTTATTTGATACTTATGAAAAGAAACACAAGCAAAAGGGTAAACATAATATATATTTTTTCTTGTGGGTATTGTTTGATGTGTTTGTGTGTACATATTTTCTCTAGCATACATATGTCAATGTTCTAACATATTTGGACTAAACACTTGTTATTGTTTCATTTTTCACCAGTTTACTACACCAACTTTGCTGAAAACATCTGCTGAGAATTTTTATTTAGTTACAAATGAAATTTATTATTGCTAGTTCCTTAAATCTCATGCTATATCACGAATGAGGTATCTCATTACCTCACTTTTACCATCCAGTACTGGTCTATGCAATGTGTCGCTGCGTTGACGTTTAGTCTAGTGCACATGTATACAGCCTTGTTAGTACTGTGGGCTGCTAACACCTCACTGCGACTATGTAAACACAAAACAACAGTTACACTCAATTATTTCTCATGATTCGTTTCGCAAATATTCATTTTATTTAAGAAACTACAACAATGTATTTTTTTAGAAATATTATTTACACAATTTAATTTGAAACATTTCACTTCATTGTTGCGGAGATTCAAAAATTAAGTGCCATGAGATGAGTTATTATTTCGAATTAGGAACCCTTGCCCCTGTGTCTAATATTCGTGGCTCAAAATAACTAAGTTCCAAAAGCGACTACCCTCTCTTTTCTGGTAGGGAAACTGCAAGAACGAACAGTGAGATGCGGACCTCCATCAAATGAGTAGGCCACAGGAAGTGCATGCCTGGTCTAGTGTAAACACATCACTATTTGACGACATCTATGCCTCCCTTTTAGTTGTTTTGACGTAAAGTGTGAATCGGCCTTTACAGGAAAGTGTCAGTCATGTTACTTTGGAAGCATTTTGCTGGCGACAAAAACTCGTTTCTGCACATGCTGAGACCAGAGACATTTCTATTCTACCGTATGCCGACTTCAAAGTTAATGATTGTGAATTCGAAATACCGAACTGCGATGGGAAGTGGTTTGTGAAAGCGATGCAAGTGCGAATTAAAGCTGTACGACATCCACTTTAAACGTGGAAACAGAGACCATCGGGACCGTTTCCGTGACATTTTTTAGAGTTACATTAGGTAAACTGTATTTGCTATTCATGTATGCCTGAATTTGTTTCCTGTATACGTTATTCTTTGGTAGAAACCCCTAACCTTTTTCTATCAACACTAACATCATAAGTCATGGGTGTTGTACTGTCTGCTACACGACGCGCGTTAAATCGTTTTAACGTTGAAAATCGAGCAATGAAAGAAATTTCTAAGGAGAAACCTACGCCAGCTCCCAGGCACCCATCGATGAGCCTCGCTATTGAAAAAATGGCAAAAGGTTGATCAAAAGGTTATTCATGAAGTATTTTTTTCTAAGAAATCAACAATTTTCGAGTTGGATTTATATAGTACTTAATTAATTGTATCTGTTACAGAAAACACAGATGTACTAAACCATGAATTGACGAAAAATACTGCTCTCGATAGTCGTTTGAAGCAAGTGTTTGTTACTTCCAAGGATACGCAGGTAATACGATTTCAGGAACTTAAGACAGTCAGACTACTTTTTATGCTCGGATTATTCGTGTCGTTGGAAATGTGAACTCCCGTTTGTGTGTTTATTGTTTTTGATTTCAAGATTCTATCCACAGTTTTAGCCAAGGTGAAGTATTGTCATAAAGGTTTCACCATTAGATTTTTTCATAACCCTTGTGCTTATGTTTCTTGGGACTTCAGTGTCTTGCCTTTTCTCCAATATATACTGGAAAGAGTGTTGAACCGTAGCTAAACTGACCTATTATGGTGTATGTTTTGATCTCTTGGTATTTTTCACCTACAAACGAATAGCATCTATGCATATTGTTCTCAATGTCGGCATTACCTGTTAAGCAATGCCCTGGTACATAACATTGAAAATAAAAATAAGTATGTGTGTTGTAAGCAGTCCTTATTATGTTGGTATGTAGGTAACTGCTACTCTGTGAGAAGTGTCTGTATATTTTTAATACAAACATTAAACAAGTAGCAGTCCATAAACAGCATCTGCTTAGTGACTGAGGAAGAAACAACTTTTTTTGTAAGTAGCCGGTGTATTACAATTTGTATTACTTGTCTTCAAGGTTCTTCCCCCCCCCCCCCCCCCTCCAATAATCCATGTTGTTGATACAGTAATAATTGAAATATTGTATAACATCTTAAATCGCCATACTTGCTGATAGTGTTATTAGTCACAGCTGGGAGATTGTATTGTATTTTCAATAATTCCAGTTGTTTGTAGGTGTACAGAATTATTTTTTGAGAACGGGCTATCCTGAATAATGTATACATTGATATGTGACACTAATTTGATAAGTTAAAGAACTCAAATGACTAGCTACGCAGGTCGAAAGTTTTGTGCAGTTGCAGATTTTTTGGTTTTGTGCATAGTCTCTCACTTTTAATTTTGTTGCCCTCTTTCAGCCTGAAGTTTCAGAATCTACTCGCCTGTTACCTCAGTCACGCAAAGCAGTGGAGTCTCCTGAATTTGGATTTGAAGAACCAGCAATGATTCCACGAGGGCGATTTAGTTTACGTCAAGCCCTTCAGTTTATTACACTCCATCAGGAAAACCCTAAGGAAAAGACTCCAGCTTTATTAGCTAAAGAATACAACTTAGATCCTGTTATCATGGGTGAGTTTACTGTTTGATTCAGATATTGAAACATGGGTAATTTAAACACAGTTTTAGTAGTGGCCAAAAAACTAGTAACCACTCCCAAGAGACATCTCACAAATGCGTGTAATGCTACCTCTAACCGCGATAATGGCTATTCTGCAAGGAAGAAGTTAACAAGTTTGCTTGTGTATGCCACATCCAGTTGAAATTACTTGTCATTTCCTGACCTGTTCCATTCGAAAATGTGAGGAAAAATGACTGTCTATGCACCTCCATACAAGCCCTAGTTCCTGTTATTTGTGGTCCTTGGGTGACATGTATAAAGGTGGCGATAGTCGTTCTGTAGTCAGAATTTACTGGTATTCGGGATGAAAAAATTGAAAACCACCCAATTGAAGACCAGGTTTTTATTTGCAACCTCAAGCTGTAGTAAAGCAAAACTTACTTTTTAACACAATAAAGAAGACTAGGAAAACTGATGCTGGTCTTAACAAAGAAACAGTGAAACTGTAAGTGTTGAAGGTGAACAGGAACAATATAGGTCAGTCAGATATGTAAATATCTTGAATGTAGTGAAGCTAAAGAAAAATGGATGAAGAAACTCAAGAGATAAATACAAAATTGAAATAGAGTAACTTCAATGCTACACACAAACTAATAATCGCTTCAGCAAGTGCAGGATAAGGCGAAAAATAATAAGATATGAAAAAGGTAAATGGACAATGGAAACAGGAAATGAGGCAAAAACATTAAAACAGTACTTGAGAAGCTTCAAAGTTGTCCGAAGAAATGAGGCCAATTTAAAATGGCACAATGTAAACATGATAGAATGGAATCAGTTATTATTTCTGAATTTCAAACCACTTTGCACAGTTATTGATAAAAAGCTGAGCCAAATTCTTATGGGCATCAAGCCAAGGGGCAGAACAAGAAATATGCTAGTTTGTGAATGAAATTTCTGTAAGTAGCGAAGTGCCATTAGATCTTGAGAATAACATAATTATTATACTTGTAAGGACAGCAAGAGTGGATAGATGTGAAAATTATTGCACAGTTTGTCTAATATCACATCTGTCCAAAATACTTGAGATAATACTTTGCTGAAGAATGGAAAGGACCAATGTGGTTTTAGGAGTAGTAGTGGTATTCAAATAACTGTTTTACCACAACTGTTAATAAAGTGGGCAGATTTAGAGAATAGAGGAAGCCTGTATTGCACCTGATGAAGGCTTTTTATAAAGAGGACCATAGAATGTATGTAAAGCAACATGGAATGAAAAGGGGGCAAAACTTAGGAAAGGAACAAGGCAGAGTTGCTCTTTGTCACCACTTACATTTAATTTTTACATTGAAGATGCAGCAGTGGAAGTAAAGAACTGACTCAATGAGGAATTTTTTGTCATGTGCAGAAAATCAACATTGTGTGGTTAGGTGATAACATACCAGTAGTCACTGAAAGTGAGCGGAGTTGCCCAATGAAATAGAATTTGTGCTGGGTGGCTATAATGTGTACATAAACATAAAGAAAATGATGATGATAGGGTGTACAGCAAGCGGACATATTAGATGGACTAGTGTTGTAACTTGGACAGCAAACATTTGAAGGGATGAACAGATTTTGCTATGGGAGATACAGAATGGATGAAGAAATACTTAAAGGACTGCATGAAACAAAAATATGTTCTATAAAAATAAACAGTTGCTAACATCCAGAAATATAAACCTCGAGACCAAAAAATATTAATGAAAGCAATGCTGGGAGCACAGCTCTGTATGAGTGCGAAACATGTACAGTGGGGAAGACACGAATGAAATGATTAGAAGCCTTTGAAATGTGGTGTTACAGGTAACCATTGAAAATTAGATGGATTGAGGAGTAAGGATGGAAGGCACCCTTAAAAGTCAATGCGGAACAAGTGTAATTAATTGAAGAGAGAGGTTGGGCACATACAAAGATGCGAGTTATTGCTGAAAAACTGGTAAAGGAATAGTGCAAGAAAGCAATCGTAGGAGTACCCCTATGTATGACAATATAATTCATGTTGTTGTTGATGTAGGGTGCAACAGATACGTTGAAATAAAGAGATAACTAACAATCAATGGGAATGGAAAACTTTTTAGGGTAAGGGGGGGCCCACTTTCTTATGAACTTAATTACGCAACCAAAATGTGAAAAGATAGTTCTTCAGAAACACTCTACATCTAGCTTACAGATTTTTAAGCTTTCAAGTATTCAGTGGCAAAATAAACGAAGAAACAAAGGGGGAAGAAAGTCTTCTTGGTTACTATCAATCAATTTGCAAGATGTTGGAGACATTTTGAAAAGCATATTCTCTCCTTGCAGCTTCTAGTGAAGCAGCAATGTGAAATTTTTTGTGTGTTAATACAGACATTGGTGGCAGTGAGCATTTAATGTGGTGACAGCCAGTACAACAGTGTAGCAGCTATACCACTACCCATTGCTGATCTCCAAGGTGTTGTCTCCCATGTCTCGTCTGTTTCTAACACAATTTGATAACAGACCTCTTTCAGTTGCTTCCTTTATCACACTACCATACACCTCCACTTTGTGTAATTATAGGTTGGAGAGAAATGCATTGCCAATATCTTGGATAGAGAGGAATGAGTTAATCAGCTTTGCCACATTTGGATGGATGAATAGATAGAGAGTTGTTGTACTCCAGCTCATTAAAGGATTCATCCAAAAGCAGGCAAAGTTTTCATTATTTTTACATAGCCCTTTGATGACTCATCGCTTCTATTATTCGGTGAGTGGTCTCCTTGAGTCCTAAATTATTAACATCCAACCTTTTTGTTTTTGAAACATTGCTCTGTGAATGTTTTATGGTAGAGAGAGGGGCTAACGCTTAGATCAGGGTGAGTCGCGGTGGTGCTTACCTACTGCTCATGGGTTGGCAGCGTGTCAGTCTTGCGAAGCCAGTAGGATGATTTTTTTGACATAACCAATGATATGCAAGAAGAGAGGCAATGTATTTCTAGTCTGGAAATAGAAACCAGTTCTCGTTTCTGTTTTTTTGGTCTATTAGTGAGTTTCAGTAGAAATATTTTGTGATGATAGCAGCAAGTGCCACAAAGAGGACTGATGTTGGTGCACATCTCTTGGTGTAGTTGCAGAGATATGAAAATGTATCATATGTGGTGGTCAAATGGAAATGCACTCGAAAATAGTCGCACATTCGATATATTAATCAACACTGATCCAACTACTTTCTCCCATGATTTAATTAGAAAACATTGATCCATGTACCTCTTCCCATGATTTAATTAAAAACATTGATCCACCTACCTCCTCCCATTATTTAATTTAAAAACATTGACCCACTTAGTGTAATGTGCAGATTGATTGCGTAGCAACACAAAACAGAGCAATTTTCAGTGCTTTTTCTAATATATCATGGGTTGCAATGCTGTCCTTGGTTTGTAGATATTAGCATGGTTTATTGTCATTTGCAGCAGTGTTTCGCCCTTTCTTTAGAATGTGTTTCTTCAAAACATGTTGTCTGCGCACTGTTCTCTCATTAGGTGTGTAACACTAACAGTTGACACACTTTCTTTTGTTCCCATCATAACTCATGGCTGGTATTGATAACATTACTGCACAAAACTGGCCCTGTTCTAGACATTGACCAAGAGAGACACAAATATATTTGGAGACACCTAAATAAACACACCAAAGAAAAATGCCATTTGAGTGTGTTGCCATTTGCCATTAATGGGCACTGGAAAGAAATGGAGGAGGAAGTAAGTTTACAGTTGGTATCTTGCCAACTATTGTGTCAATAGAGAAAGACGACAAGCAAGGGTTGGACATGGCGGCAGGATTCAGAAAATTGAGAGAGCTGGCCTTTGAGGTTGACTGAAAGATTCTGCAGTCACCAATGTACATTTTGCATAAGGACCATGAATATAAGAGAAATTAAGAGTTTTTATAGAGGCTTATAGATGGTTGTTTATCCCTTACTTCTTTTGGGAATGGAACAGGAAAAAAAAGGGAAAGGGTTAATAGTGATAAAAGATCACTCCATCACTTCACACACACACACACACACACACACACACACACACACACACACACACACACACACACACACACACACACACACACACAGAGAGAGAGAGAGAGAGAGAGAGAGAGAGAGAGAGAGAGAGAGAGGGTGAATTTGTGTGTAGAATCGAAAATATGGTAAAATAACAAAACTGTATATCGTATGTATGTTTTGCACCATTTATTTCCATCCTAACAACTTAAATATTTATTTATCAAGTGTAGATGAAAGTGGATTGTAAACTGCTTCATTATGTACTGTCATTAATATCTGAAAATAAGAGACATGTAGAATATTAATAACTGATAAGTAATGTAATAATTCTGTTTCCAGAGAAAATTCTTACCTACTACAAAACATTTGAAGTTTATATACCTGAAACAAAGGGAAAATCACGAGGAAGTGCACTGGCAGAACCAATCAAGTCACCACAAACAGAGTTGCAAGCTGGAAAGACATAGCTAGTATCGAAAGATTTTTTTTCTGTATTTATTTGTAAATAATTTGATTAGTCTTTGCAAATTTGTTGTAAGCAAATTTAGAACCATTTATTTACTGTCATACAGTGTCATATTTACAGTTGTTTTTGCTATGGAGCAATTAGATATGTATGTATGTAATTAAAGAGTGAGGAAAAAAATGTGTACCTTGCATGCAGAGCCTAAGCACTCTGTTACTGCCACTGCTACGTTGTTAAGTTTGTGAATATCCAGAAGGTGATTATTCCACAACTACGAAGACAGTGTCAAAGAAAACAGCACGATCCTTTGTGCCTTTGTACACACAATATGAATTATCATCGATATTTGCTGTCTAAGGGGAGCTTCAATTTACTTAAACAAGAACTGAAAGTAACTTGAAGCATGTCTCTGAATCATTAGCTTTCAGAGTTACATATGTACATATGTTAGGAAAGAGGATGAAGGAAGAGAGGGGCAGGGGCAGAAAAAAAGATAGCCTAAATCACAGTGTAAATGGAACAGGAAACGAGAAGCGTGAAGCACAGGGAGGAGATGAAAGTTAAGATTAGGTTGAAGTGAATGGCAGGAATGAGTTACTTTTAATAGGTTGGTTGGTTGTTTAATGATTTGTAAATATATAGTATTGTAGTTTCACTATTGCCTTACAAAATGAATACTCTCTTGAGGCTTACAACAACACTATTGGTGTTTTGGTCAGCATTGTTGTCTGATGTCCTCTTCTTTACAGATTAAATACTGCACTCTCAAACAGCTCTCATTGTCTTTGTGATTTCTAATCCTTGTTGATTAAGTAAGTATATATTGGAAAGTGCATTCACATCTTGGTAAGCAAGATTCCACATTAATGTGTAACTTTTACTATTTATGCAGAGAAATAATGCTGAAGCTTTGACCACCTACTCTCAAGAAAGCCTATCTTAAGTATAAATTAGATCAGAACACATCATAAGCACCATCATAATGTGTGCTGCCATGAATTTGAAAAGAAATGTCATTTTTGGTATCACTGTCATGTGGAGAGAACAAAGGAACCATGTGGATGTCTTAAATCTTCACATCTCTGTACATCCATCTTCTTAGAGATGGTTGCAGGACCTGTTGTTAGATACAGGATGTCAGATTAAACGTCTTTCAACCGTCTAGTTTCCAAACTTAATTTTATTTGGCTACCAGTTAGGGCAATCTACTAAGCCATATTCAGATGCTTGAACGACGTGTAGGAAGATTCCACCTTGATTCTGATCAAAACAGGAGCCAGCAATACTGGTATTAGTACATTTCTGCGTGCTATAGCGATGTCAGCAGATGCTGGTTGAAGGTATCGCTGTAGCAAGCAGAAATCTAGTACCAACAGTATTACTGGTCCATTTTGATCAGAATCAAGGTGGAATCTTCCTACAAGTCAGTCAGGGGCCAGAAGATGGCATAGTAAATGGACGAAACTGGTAGCCAGATAAAACAAGTTTGGAACTAGATGGCTGAAAGGTGCTTAATTTGACATCCTAAGTCTTCACAGTTTGGCCACTGTGTGAATGAATAGGAAGAAATGGGCTGTTGAGTGTCTTAGTATTTTATGTGCTGTTCAACCTGTGCCAGTTCCTCTTGTCTCCTCAATGCCAATCCTGTAACATTCTCAGATGGAGGCTCTGCCCAACCTATATGACAACACAGTGGTGAGAATTATTTAAACAGCAAAAGCTAGTTGTATGCATGTAACTGTTGACACCTCAAACATTGTTGGATGAATGCAGAGCCATCTATTGTTTTAGGAAGCCACAGAAATAGTTTTAATGGAGTAGTCATTTGACAGTGAGTGAAACCCAACACTGACTCCGAAAATCATTGCTGGTATTACTTGTGAAATACTTACCAGTACCATGAATCAATTTTTGTTTCCCAAAGGGATCTAAAACTGCTCAGTCACCAGGAATTGTGCTTAGCTCATGAACCTACAGTAATGAGTGAAGAAAATATTAAACAGAGGAGTGAAGACTTTTTTGAGGCCATACAAGTGTGCTTGACTAAGAGATTAGCTGGTGTAGTAATCAGACTAATGAAATTGTTTAGTATTCAGACTGATGAAATCGTGCAGCAAAAGGACAAAAACTGTGATCTGATAAATGATGGTCCAATGGCTGAGGAAGTTCCTAGTGTTTACACTATTCTAATAGGAAAGCGTGGTTATCACTAACTGTGCAAGATGGACATAAAAAATGCTTTTTGGTCGATACAAAGCAGTTATCAAGTGGACAATTGTGTTTTGGACTTTGTTGAGAAGATGAAGAGGATTTGTTTTCATTTGTTGGTATAGGTAGCAAAGCACAGGTATCTTCCAAAAAAAATGTAGAATCAAAAGTGGAAAGCAATGGCACCATTGAACTTTAACACAATCAATCAAGTAACTTCTTTACTAGAGAAAAGGTGATGGTTACTGTCGTATGGGATAAAAATGTCATTCTTTCAAAGGAGAATTAACAATTACAGCTGACACATGTTACAGAGTACTTAAGCAATGAAACATGTCAATCAAAATCAACAGTTCGGGGAAACTGACATTGTGGATAGTCATACATGATAATGTCCACACACAGCTGTCAGTACCACAGATAAGGCTGAGTATTTTTTGACGACTCGTCATACGATCTTGATCTCACAGCCAATAAGTGTGCTTCTTACATTTGAAACTATGGCTTGGTGGATGAATGTTTGAAGATGACAAGGAATTCGAATCTTCATTGTCAACCGCTTTGGCTTCCAGGTGGGTAACTTCTCTGCAGAGAATTTGAAGAAGTTGGTGTAACACTATCAAAAATGCTGAGAAATGAACAAATGGAAAAGTGACGTAAGTTTGTAGGGTATAAATACCAGGCATGGTCCTATGGGATGTGGTATGCCAGGGATAATAGGGCCTGTAGTGGAATCGGAACCATTATGCACAGTTTCACATTAATAAATGCTGCCTGAGGTGAAAGAAGTGATAAGTGATAAAAGTCCTGTGACTGACTGTGGGAGGAAGGAGGAGATTAGTATTTAAAGTCCCATTGACAACGAGGTCATTAGAGATGGAGCCATCCCAGCATTTGCCACCAAAAACCTAAATCTGGATGACCGGTTAGACTGGGGATAAAACCTGAGCCAATGGATCCATCATGTGACCTCTTAGGCACACTGAGAAACCAGAACATTATGACAACTACTCAATTCAAGATAGCTTGTATGTGTCTGGTGGGCACATAACACACAAATGGAAGAATATAACTGGAGCAGAGATAAAGGGCAAATCATTCTAGCATTGATACTAACTGCAAATGGGGAAAATCTACTGACATAAACTACTTTAAAAAGGGCAGATTGTTATGAACCAGCTACGAGAATCTTGGACACAGTGAAACAAGTTGGCTTTCTGCTTGTTACTGTCATGGTCATCTATGGAGAGTGGTTGAAGGACAGAGAAACCACAAGTGGATGACAGGGTGTTGGATGTCCACACCTCATTAGAGAATGTGGATGTTTGAGGCTCGCCATTTCGGTAAAGCAGGATAGGCAGCAATCTGTGGCAGACCTCCTGATGCTCTGCAGCAAATGACCTTTACATGTTCTCTTGTTGGCCCAACAACACTGTCAGTTATGATTGCAGTGGGTATGAGATCACTGAAATTGAACTGTGGGTTAATCAAAGTCACCTGGTCAGATGAATCATGTTTCTCGTTACACCAGGGTGATGGTTGTGTCCAAACATACTGTCATCCAGGGGAACAGCTGTCAAAAGGTGCATGGTTGCATGTAAGTGGGGCAGTATTAAGCTATGGGGCCGGGCTTGACTTGAACCACTGCCAAGCAGAATCATTCATATAATGTTACGAAGATAGACCAACATGCTGTTAAGTATTTGGTTATCGTGAGTGCCCTCTTGCTTATTATCTCTGGACTACATTTTTGTGGTAATGTACATCCTGGCTCCTTGCTCATATCCCGTATACACAGTTGAAACCAAATTTAGATACTATGGTTAAGATACCAATAATTAATTACCAAGATGTACTTCATAAGACATATTCACATTTATTAACGATATTTAAGTAGCTTATAAAGCTCTGCTCGCTACACTGCATCACACATTAGTAAGTTGCTACTTAAATCCGTCGCACCTATTCAAATCCATCGCATGTCTGGTTCCCTCCCTCCCTTATTATTTTTATTACTATGTAGTTCTTTCGGTTCCACTTTCGGCTCAATGCATTAGGAGCATTGTTACAGACCCTCTGACCACCTGGCAGCGTCCAGGACCCACAGCTGTCTTTCATGTTTATTCATAGTAGATGAGAACCACAGGATCTGTGACGCAGAGAAACCTCTAAAACTCACATTGTATTTGAATTAATAGTAATGTATTGTGTATCTCAGGATGAGTGCGTGTTGACTTTTCATTTCTCTTAAACAGGACAGACACTAAATGTGTGTACCCTGACAGGAAATGTTTTGGGTCATCAATGTATATGATGATTATGATCTAACACTACTTACTTTTTGAATACGCCTTGTGCTTTGTGTTTGAAAATTCGGCACAATAGCATAGTCACTCAATATGAAGTGAATAAGAGAGATCTGTTTTTACAGACTCTAAAGAAGAAATGTTTATGCCATCAACAGTGGTATATTCTTCACAATGTCAAAAATATCCCTATATCTTTCTCAACAGTATGCAGCAAAGACTTTGGCAACTTTTGCATGTTGCAGATGATGGTTGTTTAGAGTGCTCCAAATCTGATATACAAGGATTATGAATAACTGTTATTTAATTATGCCTCAAAGTTAAGCCTTAAGGCAGTACCACTTCACAACAAAAATTGAGAGGAGTGCTGTTGCCATTTGGTACACTGTGCATATAAAAAGACATACCACATTATAAATTACCAGCTTCATTGGCTAAATTACAAGTAACAAATGGTGCCTGTACTATTTGGCTTACAGCAAGTGTTAAGTTACACAATTGTGAAAGAAATCAGTGGCCTTTGAGAACAAAGTGCTGGGCATAAAATAATTTAATTTGAACCAACAAAATACTGCTGTTACGCGATATGAAGGGTAATTAAAATTTTGTGAAGGCATTCAGTACAAATGGGCAGTAATTAAAGTACCTCTCCAGAAGCTGCCCTGATGAAGTGAAACAAAATTCAAGAGCATAGTAGTGGGGTCATGACATACAATTTTTGATAAAAGACAAACATTTTGAGACCTCAGGAAGGAGAAGAAAAATAATGGACTTCATTCCAGTCATTGCTGGAAAATTTACTGGCAGCAACAAAGCTCCTGGGATATCAACATAGGATCAAACAGCCAACCGGTTGCATATAAATGGTAGGTACATTGAAACTTCCTGTTAGATTAAAACTGTGTGCCGGACTGAGACTTGAACTCGGGACCTTTGACTTTTGCAGGCAAGTGCTCTTCCAACTGAGCTACCTAAGCATACCTCAAGATCCATCCTCACAGCTTCAATTCTCCCAGTACATTGTCTCCTACCGTCCTCCAGGCTGTGGCTAAGCCATGTCTCCGCAGTATCCTTTCTTCCAGGAGTGCTGGTTCTGCAAGGTTCGCAGAAGAGCTTCTGTTAAGTTTGGAAGGTACGAGACAAGGTACTGGCAGAATCGAAGCTATGACGGGTTGTGAGTTGTGCTTAGGTAGCTCAGTTGGTAGAGCACTTGCCTGCGAAAGGCAGAGGTCCCGAGTTCGAGTCTCGATCCAGCACACAGTTTTAATGTGCCAGGAAGTTTCATATCAGTGCACACTCCGCTTCAGAGTGAAAACCTCATTCTGGTAGGTACATTGACCTAGGTTTCAACACTTATTAGGGGTGTCTTCATAAGAATAAATGTTGCTAAATCTGATAGGAAATGAGGTATAACCAAAAACACATTAATTAAGATGTCAATTTTCATGATGCACATAGGTTATTTATGTAAAATTACATTGCTAAATAGCAGTAGTCAGAATTTGGAGCAGCAGTGCTCCTGTCCAAAGTAAAGTATAACGTTGTAGCCTTTACCGCATGTGCCCAACTGGGAACAATATCAGACTGATGAAATGAATCTCGGGTGAACAGCCTGGTGTGAGTGTACAAAGAACACAGTATTTCGGCAATTGACCTTGTTGCCATCATCAGTTGTGCTGATATACTGCCAAAGGACAGCAGGTATGAGATTCCCCCTTCTCCTCCCTTTACGTAAATCAGGGGTTTACAAAATACCATGCCAATGCAGTAAGGAATACATAGGTCAGACAATTCGCACCATGCCGTGAAAACCAACGGCACTTGAGATTGCAACAGCCTAATAAGTCTGCAAGAGCATTACCTGTCAGAGCTTCAGCATGGATTATGACAAGACCAAGGTCCTAACACAGACTTCGAAATATTGGAACTGTATCATCAAAGAAGCTATAGAGATCAGTGTAAGAAAACCTGAACTGAATCGTGACAGCGGCTATTTCCTTAACCAAGCTACATCAACAACTCGCCAACTGCTTCAATTCCTGCACGTGGGACTGGGCTGATGGTGTCACATGGGCCACAGCAGACTCAGCTCAAAAGAAGTCGCCTCAATGACAGACATCAAAGTTCATATATCGGAGGAACAGCCCTTTGAAGATAGGGGGAAGACCATTATCAATCTCATGAACATAGAACTGGATAATGCCGCGATCTCGGTTCTCAAGAAAGGATTGAACTTTGCTCTGACGCCTAAAGATGCACACATTGCTGACGTAATTAGTACAGTTGAACAGACAGCGACTTGACTCCCACCTGAGGCAGCAGAAGAGGTGCGTTGCGAAACCTGCAGGGCCATAACTAGAACTAGACCTATGAGGCCGAATATTTCCAGCAAAGAGAAGGCGGCCATCTGGAAGCTAAGAGATGGTCCAGAGATAGTGGTCTTACCGGCAGACAAGGGTAATGCTACGGTAATTTTGTCCCATCAGGATTACACCATGAAGATGTGGGACCTGCTAGATGACACGGCATACCACAATATTGACACCGATCCTACCAAGAGGGTCAAAAGGAAAACTTTGCCGCTTCTCGAAGATTCCGGATTCTCTGAAGAGGTCACAAAGAAGTTATGACACAGGGCCCCTGTTCCTCTGAGGCTGTATGGCTTTCTGAAAGTCCACAAGGAACACGTCCTATTGTCAGCAACATTGGTGCCTAGGCATATCCTCTTGTGAAGTACCTCAAGGAGCTGCTCAGTTCTCATGTGGGGACATGCCCACACCATGTCCATAACTCTTTGGATTTCTTGAGACACATCAACCACCTCAAGATTAAGGAATCTGACATACTTGTGAGCTTTGACGTGATTTCCCTATTTACTAGGGTTCCGTTACCTGAAGCTCTGGAACTCATCGGCCGGAGATTTGATGAGAAAACCACCAATCTGTTCAGACATGTTGTAATGTCAACATATTTTCTATTTGACGGTGACTACTACAAGCAGACCAAAGGCATTGCTATGGGGAGTCCTCTCTCACCCGTCATCGCTAACATGTACATGGAACATTCCGAGGAAGAAACTTGGAGTCAGCACAACTAAAACCTACCTACGTGGATTACACGTTTGTTATTTGGCCACATGGAAGAGACAAGCTGACGGAATTTTTCGCACATCTCAACTCAAGACATGAGAATATCAAGTTCACCATGGAGGTAGAATCAGATGAGATGCTTCCCTTCTTGGGTGTTCTCGTCAAAAGACGAGATGATGGGATGTTGGGGTACAGCGTGTATACAAAGAAAACTCACACCGACTTATACCTACACGTGGATAGCTGCCACCACCTTGATCACAAGAACAGCGTGCTAAAAACTCTTGTGCACAGAGGACCCATGAGGACAGTCTCCAACAAGAACTGACCCATCTGAAGTCCGTGTTTCTGAGGAACGGTTATAAGGAAATGAAAATCTGGGATGCTCTACACCCGACACTTGCAACACAACTGGTGGAAACTAATGAAGAACCTGAGGAAAACACGGCCATGGCATTCATTCCATTTTGTGGGGCCTTATCAGGAAAAGTTGGAAACATTTTACACAAATATCAAGTAAAAACCGTCTTCTGCCCTCCAACTAAAACCAGAGCACTTCTTGGCAGTGTTAAGGACGACCTTGGTTTACGTAAATCAGGGGTTTACAAAATAGCGTGCCAATGCGGTAAGGCATATGTAGGTCAGACAATTTGCACCATGGAAGACCGATGCCATGAACACCAACGGTACACAAGATTGCAACAGCCTAATAAGTCTGCAATCGCCGAGCATTGCCTGTCATAACTTCACGGCATGGATTATGGCAAGATAAGGTCCTAACACAGACTTCGAAATATTGGGACTGTATCATCAAAGAAGCTGTAGAGATCAGAGTAAGAAAACCTGAACGAATCATGACAGCAGCTATTCCCTTAACCAAGCTTGGGAACCAGCCATTACCCGGATTAAGAAGATACAAATACCCCAGAATCTACTGACTTTGAGGGCAGGGGGAGGAACTTCTGAAACGCCTGGGTGCGGACCTACGAGGGAACACCCAGACATGGGGCCACAAGCCGAGCGTCGAACCCTGGTGCGGACGGCTGAGAGAGTGCCTGTGGCACGTACAGCGGAGGAGCACCCGAGGGAGGGGGAGTAGGAATCTGATATATACATCACGCCTGCCGTCCCTTGGCAGTACATCAGCACACCTGATGATGGCAACAAGGTAGATTGCCGAAATATTGTGTCCTTTGTACACTCTCACCAGGCTATTCACTCAAGATTTATTTCATCATGAAATACGCCTGGAGAAATGAAGGATCACAATATCAGACTGATCGATCCAGTGGCTTACATTATGGCCACGAAAACAATAGAGTTGTGCTGCCTATCGGGCACAGACAGTAACATACCCATTGGAAACGTTATAACAGAAATACTTGAAAAAGTGTCAATTTTAAAAATGTCTTTTTGAAAATACACAGTAGTCAAGCAGATTAAGTATAATAGAGCCATATGTTAGGCTTTACAGAAATTACTATTACGCAAAGGACAGAACGGATTGAAACCATTGAAAAAATTTTGGTTACCTAGTTGTAACTGTTCATTGAGAGGATGAGGCCATTGTTCTTAGAAACATGCTTCAACGTAGCTATGGCCTTTCTTTGCTCTCTGTAAAATGGAAATTTCTTCAACAGATTTTGGTTTGTGTCTGGAAATTAGCAGATGATCGGGAAAAGTGAAACTGTGTACATTAGTGCCTTTTTTTCCCAACAAATGTTCCTTGTACCTGACACTAAAAGACATTCCAGTTTGTCTCATATAATAAACGAGACATGTATCACAAGTGATTTTATACACTCCTGAATTGTGTATCAGAGCAACTGTGCAAATATTTCCTGGATTGTACAGTGGTTTGTAAAATTTTTTTGTATGTCATACTGTCCTTTACATAACAGTAATTTCTGTAAAGCCTAACAGATGGCTCTATTATACTTAACCTGCTTGACTACTGTGCTTTTTCAAAAAGACATTAAGCTCTCGTTATATATTGATTTTAAAATTAACTGTCTTTTATTTTTTTCCTCAAGTGTTTCTGTTATAATGTTTCAAATTGGCACATGTTCCTGTCTGTGCCTGATAGGCAGTGCAACTCGTATTGCATTCATGGCAGCAATGTAATCAGTCTGATGTTGTTCCCAGCTGGACATATATGGCAAAGGCTACAACATTATTTTTTACTGTTGGCAGGAGCATAGCTGTTCCAGATTCTGACTATTGCTTTTTGGCAATGTAATTTTGCATAAGTAAGCTTTATGCGTCATAAAAATTGTAATCTTGATTAAGGTATTTTTGTTCGTACCGCATTTCATATATATTATTTTATAGGTTTTAGCAACATTTATTCTGATGAAGACACCCCTAGGAGATGTCGAAACCTAGGTCAATGTATCTACTGTTTATGTGCAACCGGTTGGCTGTGTAATCCTATGTTGAAACCAATACACGGTTTTGAATAACAGCCATGTTCAAAACTGTAAGACTCCTGGGATGTAATATTTTTCCTAAGGTACATTTTCTCCATTCATATTTTGAATTTTTCCCCACAAATCTTGGTGAAGTGTCAAAATATTGACAGTGTTTTGACCAATTTTAGCCCTAAAGGAACTTTGCTAAGGCATCTGGACTCCATCTGTGCTGGTTAATTTCTGCAGATCATGTGAGTTTCATGCTGCAATTGGGATATAAGAAAACAGTCCAAGAGAAAACAACTGATGTGAGTGCACTCATTAAAAATGTGTATTCAGCAAGATAACATTCCAGTGATTAATAACCAACTCTCATGATCCGCTCAAATTACAAAACATTCAGCTATTCTTGAATTCTGTGGGAAAACTAACATGAAGACAGAGGCACAAAATGCCACGTTATACTGTTGTTCAGTGGCATTAATGTTTTATCACATAAGAGGCTGGGCTTTGTGCTGTTGGTAAAATGTTTAGGATATGTTTTGCAACAGGGTGAAAAACATAGAAAGTGTGAGGCAAAAGAGATTGATAAATAACAGTATTATGGAAAGGAGAAATTGCTACTCACCGAGATAACACGTTGTGTTGCAGACAGGCATGATGAAAGAGAATTATATATAAGTTTTTGGCCAAAGCATTCTTCAGGAAATAGAAAAACACACACACAGTTTGGGGGAAGGTGGTGGGACAGTAGGTTATCTTAGGTTGAGTTAGGGGTGATTTCAGGAACAGAGAATGTGTTGTTAGGATAAGTCTCATATGTACAGTTTGAAAAGGCTGCTGGTGGAGCGAAGGATCCAAATGGCCTGGGTTGTGAACCAGCCATTGAAATCAAGTATTTTATGTACAGCTGCATGGTATTCCATGGAGTGCCCCATTTTGTTCTTGGCCATAGTTTTGCAGTGGCCGTTCATCCTGGTGGACAGCTGGTTGTAGTCATACCAATATAAAAGGCTGAAGAATGAATGCAACAGAGCTGGTATATAACATGACTGCTTTCACAGGTGGCCCAGCCTTTGATGGGTAGGATAAGCCCATGACAGGATTGGAATAGGAACTGCTGAGTGGATAGATTGGGCAGATATTGCATCCGGGTCTTCTACAGGGATATGATCCCTGTGGCAAGGGGTTGGGATTGGGAATGGCATAAGGATGAACTATGATGTGAAACGTCCCCTTAGAACAATTTATACATGACTGTGCTTAAACTGACACACAATATTTTTAGCGCAACGCAATCTGACTTTCAAAAATCCCTACAAAAGAATGGCCCTGACTAACATTAACCTATACGTTTCACAAATCACTTACCTCACCAAAAATCTTCCTTACTCGAACTACTGCAATACAGCGAGCGCCACTACTGCCAGCTAAATAAAAGATTCAAACTACGGAAGGCACTAACTACTGATAGGGATAGTTAGCAAATGAAAGATTTTAATAGAGAACAATGTATTTACCTTAATAGTCATAATATATATAGCAGTTCATGACAAATTTCAAAACTCCGCCATCTCTCTCCCCACATCCACCACTGCTGGCGGCTCACTTCCAACTGCGCAATGCTACGCGCTGTTCACATCCAGCTGCCGCTGCCCAACACTACAATGGCAGACAACAATGCAAACTAGCCACAGACTGCACACAGCACAGCCAGTGATTTTCATATAGAGCGCTACATAACGTTGCCAATAAGAAAATATAAACAGCCTACTTACAGATGTAGTGGAGATTGTCAAAGTGGTGTCCTGTAACTCACCCAATCAAAGCCCCTGTGCTGCCACCTATCCAGCCCTTACAACATCCTAGTCCACCCTTATGTCAGTTCCAATCCCAACCCCTTGCCACAGGGATGATATCCATGTGTAGGACCCAGGTGCAAGACCTGCTCAATCTACCCATCCAGTACTTCTTATGTCATGTCACAAGCTTACGAGGTACTATTCAAAATTTTCGGGACTGGTGCTACCATATGTAGAAAACCTTATCTTTGGACTAATGGTCACCATCACCCTCGAAGTAGTTCCCATCTGCATGTACACACTGGTCCCATCGCTTCTGCCACTGGTCAAACGTTTTCTGGGAGTCCTGTTCCTAGAGGGTGTTTTATCACCGCCAGAGATGCTTCTTGAATCCTCTCTAGAGTGTCGAACCGGCGGCTTTTTTTTTTTTTTTTTTTTTTTCTTCTAGAGGGTGTTTTATCACCGCCAGAGATGCTTCTTGAATCCTCTCTAGAGTGTCGAACCGGTGGCTTTTTTTTTTTTTTTTTTTTTTTTTTTCCCCCCACAAAAAGGTCCTGGTGAGCAAGGACATGTGACAGGGCCCGTTGTCATGATGCAGCAGCCAGTTCCCTTGATGCCAAAGTTCAGGCCGTCATCGCCGCATGTTTTCATGGAGCCATCGCAAAACATCACAGTAGTATGCAGAATTCACTGTTTGGTTGGGTGGGACAAATCCTTTGTCCACTATTCCCTTGGTATCACAGAAAATTATGATCATGCTCTTCACTTTGCTCTTCACCAGTCTCACTTTTTTGGGTCTTGGAGAGCCCAGGCTCTTCCACTGGGATGATTGTTGCTTTTTCTCTGGGTCACAACTGTAATTCCAGCTCTCGACGCCGGTGATAACCCGTGACAAGAAGGTTGGATCGTCAGATACATGCGCTGTTCTGTTCGCAGACCCATCGTAAAATCACCACAGACCAAACACAGCGTATTATGGAAATCACTGTGGACACACAACACGTTCTCCCAGCTGAATGCCACTCCGCACACTGACTCATCAGATATGCAGCTCTCACCACCTAGCGGTGCAAAGATCTACTACTCCTACTTTCCAGATGGCAGCACCAGTCCTGAAAATTCTGGATTCCACCTTGCGTCCTACCCCATCGGAGGCTGAACCACTTGTGAAGGGAACAATGTTATATACCATTCCTGCTGCAGTCATTGTTCAGCTTTTTATATTGGTATGACTACTAACCAGCTGAATGGCCACCAGTAAACTGTGGCCAAGAGCAAAGTAGACTACCTGGTTGCAGAACATGTAGCTGTACAGAACGTACTTAATTTCAATGACTGCTTCACAACCTGGGCCATCTGGATCCTCACTGTGTGCTGCTCTCTCCTGGCGCATACACTGGTCTTTCCCATTTCGCTGCTCCGCTCCTTCCAAATACCTGTTACCCCACCTTCTCTCCCTTCCCTACAGCCTCCCGACACTGTGTCTTTATTACTTGACAGTTAGTCTCGGTGGGGGAAGTGATCATTCCCAGAAGAACCTTGCAACTCTGTTACGGGCACACCCAAAATCAGTTGTCTGTCTCCTGTCCAGCAATGTAGTGCAGTGAGCAGTGATTTACGTTGATTCTGTTGCTGCGATTTTAGTTACCATTGTCAGTCATAATAGTTAATATATTATGTGATATACTTAATTATTCAGAAGTGATGGACAAGCATACTACATTGCATGTGGCAGTATCTTTGGACTGAAGAGAGTTCGGTCATCTGTAATGTAATTACAGCTTTTAATAAAGAGTTGGCACAGAAAGAATAGAGGGCTAATATTACCAGTCCCTCTACAAGGACTGCAGTTTATACAAAAGTCAGCCTTGCCGCAATAGGATGCATCAGAAGCAAAAATAAACCTCATGGTTTATTAGAATTGCAAAGAACTTTGGGAAGAAATCCATTGTTGTAAAACAGCTTCCCGAAATTGGTAATGATTGGGGACTTCTGCATAGATAAAAAAATTAGTGCTGTCATTACACAAATCACTTATTACTATAAAATATAAAATCCATTTTCCTATGCAGAATGATATTTTGCAAAAGTCATTGCTTGAAATGGCACTTACCTGAAATAGACCTCTGAAGAAGATTCTGGTAGAGAGAACTGATGTAATTGACTGCTGGTGCAGATGCGTGATACAAGTAAGGTAATTAAGAGAGAGAAAGACTGTAACTTATTTTATATCGACTTAACTTGGTGGAGAACAAACGTTACTCTTGGAACATGTTGATAGGATCATGGCATTGCAACCAATGTGGACAGTGTTAGTGGAAGCAACAGCAGTGAATAATGGACCTAATAGTGGGTTTAGTTATTAGTTTACATCAATGTTGTCATCAAAATATTTTCCATTACATATTATACATCTATTACATTGCTTTGCCCAATTCCTGAAACACTTTTGGAATTCTGTCTTTGGGATAACTTTTAGTTCTCTCGGCGATACATTTTTAATCTCACCTATGTTTGTAAAAGACTGTTCATTTAGGTTTCCTTTATTTTTGGAAACAAAAAAAAAAAATCACATGGAGGCAAGGGTACCACTGTTTTTGGCCAAAAATTCATAAACATGAAACAAAATGTAAGCAGGTGCATTATTGTGGTGCAGAAACCACAAATTGTTCTGCCACAAACCAGGAATGTTTCCAGATTACTTCACAGAAATGGCGATAAGTTTGTAAGTAATACTACTTACTTATTGTTTGACTTGACTGATGACCAGCCATGGAAACTTCAAAAAACACCTACACACAATGGGTATAATGGAAGAGGACCCTAAATGTAGGATCTGTGATGAGGGTGAAGAAACTGCATCACACCTAATCTTTGAATGCATGGGATTGGAGAGTAAAAGATACAGAATCTTTGGGACAACTAGACCTGAAGAAACTGTGTCTAAAAAAAAAAAAAAACTGGTAGAGGGACTCCTTGCACTATTTAAGGGCACTGGTTGGCTTTACTAGATATACAGGGAGCAATACCACACAATAAACCTAGTTTCGGTGCGGGCAGTGGTGGGTTCGATCTAAGTTGTTTTAGCTGTCCTGTATTTAAAAAAAAAAAAAAAAAAAAAAAAAAATCATCATCATCACTGATTGTTTTACCTTCCATCAAAATGTTGCAATAAAAGACAACGGCCAATCCTTCCAACACCGGGAAAGCAAATTCTCACAATTGCAAGCCTAAACGTAGAGGGTATCACCAAAAACAAACAACAAATCATATCATCACAACTTTGCCGCACGCACAAATGGGACATACTGTGTATACAAGAAACACACAAGGAAGAAGGGGCAATAAGACCAGAAATAGAAGGAATGAAATTAGCCAAATCCACATCTTAAATATGGCAGCGCTGTCTTCACAAGACCTGAGATGGCCATAATATCAACTAACAGAACTACATACAATAACATAGAATTACTGACTGTCGGGTGTAGCACCTTCACCGTAACGTCGGTATACAAGCTGCCTGGAGAGAAGTTCAACTTGACTTTGCTGCCAAACTCCAACAACCAGAAAACACAGTTCTTCTTAGGAGACTTCAACTGCCACAGCACATCATGGGGCTACAAACATACAGACAACAATGGACATAAATTAGAGCAGTGGGAGGAAATAAATAACTTATCCCTGATCAATGATCCCAAGCTACCATGCTCGTTCAGTAGCAAAATCTGGAAGCGCGAATACAACCCTGATATTTGTTTTGTAAGCGCAAACGTGGAAGACCGATGCTTAAAAACTGCATACGCACCTCTTCCTAAAACACAATACCGACCTATTGGAATCCAAATATACGCTGCTTTGAGAACAACGAAAATACCATTCCGCAGACGCTTCAACTTTAAAAAAGCTAAATGGACAGAATATGCTGTGGAACTGGATGCAGAAATAAAAAATCTACACCCAATTCCAGAAAATTATCAAACTTTCGTAGAGACCCTCCAAAAGATTTCTCGAAGACACATACACCGAGGCTGCAGAGAGCATTTCATCCCAGGTGTCTCTGACGAATCAAAGAATGTCCTGAGGGAGTACGAAATGCTTTACGAACAGGACCCTTTTAGTGAAGAAGTAGTCCAATGTGGAGAAACACTAATGGAAATGATTAGTTCAAGACAAAGGAAATGGGTCGAAACTCTGGATAGAATGGATATGACCCACAGTAGCAAAGTCGCTTGGAACTTAATAAAAAAACTTAATTGTGACTTTAGGACAGCTAAACAATGCTCTTCAGTAACACCCAATCAAATAGCCCATCAGCTCCTTCTAAATGGAAAATCCAACAAGAAATGTCAGAAAATAAAAATCAGCAGAATTCTGAGTCAAGAGTCAAGCATGTTCGAAATACCATTTACCATGAAAGATCTTAATCATTAAATGAACTCAATGAAAAACAGGGAAGCAGCGGGAGCCGACGATATATGCGTGGAACAGATCAAACAGCTCGGACCTAGTGCCAAGCAATGGATCCTGCAGCTCTTTAATCATTGCTTAAAAACGTGTAAGATCCCAAAGATATGGAGGAAATCAAAGGTAGTGGCGCTACTAAAACCTGGGAAAGATGCAGGTCAACCAAAGAACTATCGCCCAATAGCACTCCTGTGCCATCTGTACAAACTGTACGAACGAATAATCCTAAACCGCATAGCAAATATCGCAGACCAAAAGCTCATCCCCCACAGGCTGGATTCAGACCCAGGAAATCATGCACCAGTAAAATCCTAGCACTCACAGAACACATAGAGGAAGGGTTTGAAAACAAACAAATAACAGGTGAAGCATTGGTGGACTTAAGTTGTGCATACGACACCGTCAACCGCAGAAAGCTCATGGAAAAACTATACTGTACATTTAAGGATCATCAGTTCACAAAAATCATTGAATCTCTGCTGCAAAACAGACAGTTCTATGTAATGTTGGACGGAAAAAAAAGCCGATGGCGTCGACAAAAGAACAGTCTCGCCCACGGCAGTGTGCTGGCCCCCCTACTATAACCTATACACCAATGATCAACCAACACCGGAACGTACTACCCATTTCTTGTATGCCGATGATCTGGCGGCCATTACTATGCAAGGAAATAGCTTCGAGGAAGTAGAAGGGAAATTAGAAAGCTTGCTACATGTAATGTCTGAATACTATAAACAGAACTCCCTCAAACCAAATCCATCTAAGACACAGGTTAGCGCTTTCCACCTCCGCACAAAACAGGCAAAGAGGAAGCTGAACGTCACCTGGAATGGCAACAAACTGGACCATACGGACAAACCAATATACCTTGGTGTCGTGCTGGATAGATCACTGACGTACAGATATCACTGTGAAAAAACCTGCCAAAAAGTTGCTGCCAGGCACAATATTTTAAGAAAACTGACGAATAGTAAATGGGGAGCTAGTCCGACTGTATTACGAACAATTGCTCGAGCACTTTGCTTCTCCATGGCAGAATATGCATGCCCTGTATGGTCTCGATCCACACATGCCAAAAAGGTCACTACAGTCCTTAATGAAACATGCAGGCTAACAACAGGATGCATGAAACCCACTCCACTTGGGAAAATATACAAAGCAGCTGGATTCTCATCTCCTGAATCCCGAAGGATTGCGCACAAACATACAGAAAAGTTTAAACAGATTTTCGACGAGAGCCACCCACTGCATGGTTCTTCATGTGGACGTAGCAGACTTAAATCCCGCAAGAGATTTCTCACTAGTGAATTGAACGAGCCTCCGAAGGACTACCCTGCCTCACGAGAAATACCCAGGAGCAGTACATCAAGCTGGAAGATTTGGAGAACACTGAACCACATCAGAACAGGTGTAGCACCAGTTAAAGCAAACCTAGTCAAATGGGGCTTCAAGGATGAAGGAGACAACAAATGCGACTGTGGTGAAGTTCAGGATATGGAACACCTTCTACAGTGCCCCATCTGCCCTACAAGGCGTACCCTCGACAAACTATGGCTTGAGAAGAGAGAAACATTGGACTTTGCCCGACATTGGGCTGGAAGGCTTTGAAACAAATCTCCGGACACGAAAAAGTAAAGTAAGTTATGGTGCACTATACTGTTAAAATCAGAGAATACTATGAGAAGCATGACATTCACATTTGACCACATGTGTTGAACATTCACTGGTCTTGGCAATCCAGAATGCTGTCACTGAGAAAATTGAGCGTTAGCTTCAACGTTGTATCCATTAACTCATGTTTTGTCTCTTATTATGACATGTTTCAAAACCTTCACCTTGTTTGGAAAGTTTATAGCAGTCATAAACCCTCATTTTTACTGATTTTTATAAAACTCTGATGCAGTTTATTCTGTTCTTATAGCAAAATTTAATACAAATGTACTGATCCATTTTATACAAAATAAGTAATTGCTGATATTACTAAATCACATGTAACCTTTTTAAAAGCTAACAGCGAACAAAATATCCGATATGCCTAAACTTGTTAGTGGAAACACAAAGAAAGAATGGGCCATAAACTCTACAGTATAATTGGCCTATGTTGTCTTTTTAAATCCTGTCAGAATATATCAATCCATTTAGGAGGAGGTAGTACACGAACATGTACATAGATGAACAGGTGATTGCCTCTGTATTTGTAATAGATGTAGGGACTATAAGAATGTTGGAATCCACAGTTGTAATACATATTACATAAATAGAAAGGGGAGATGGGACAAAGGAAAGGAACTGTTGTGAGCTGCATTGGGACTCTTAAGTGGAATCAGCAGGGATGAGTGAAAATGTGTGTCAGACCGGGATTCGATCCTGGGACCTCCTGCTTACTAGGCAGTTGCATTAACCACTGTGGCACCCAGACAGATTTTTTCAAAATTGCACACACTATCTGGGCACTTTTCCACTTAGCACCACCCATTCGCAGTCCCCGTCCATTTCCTCCATGCTCGCTACTTTGAGGTTACTGTACAAGGTCGTTTGTAATTGTGCACCCACACTGAAGGTGATCGATTCATTGCCCATTGAGGCATATCAATTATATCACATAATTAATTTGCCTCAGTGGGCAATGAATCCATCATCTTCAGTGCGGATGTACAATTATGTTTCACCTCCTGTGGGAATCTCAGAGTAGCAAGCATGGAGGATGTGGATGGGGACTGCCAATAGATGGCACTAGGTGGGCATGTGGTCAGCTGAGAGGTGTGCTGAGATTGTGCAATTGTCATAAATGCCTTGTGTGGGTGGCACAGTGGTCAATGCAGTTGGTTAGTAAGCAGGAGATCCCAGGTTCGAATCCCTGTCTGGCACACATTTTTACTTGCCACTGCTGATTCCGTGTAAAGTCCCGATGCAGCTGACATTAGTAGTTCCTTCCCTTTAGTTTCCTTTCTTCCCCTTCACCTACAATTTACATAAGATAGAACATTAACTTATGACTTCTGTATTCCAGTAGCATTAAGGCATTTATCTAAAAATAAACGCTGCCCGGATGTGTCAGCACACTGCTTCACCACTGATTTAAAGTGCACGCAGTGGAAGGGCCAGTCAGTGTTTTGAAACAGGCAGTAAAAGCACCTAGTGGTATAGCTGTTAGCCAAAATGGGGACTCACTCGCTCACTCAGGAGTTTACTGACAGACTATACCATAGCAACAACTTGTCAGATATACCTTACATTGCTGCCTGTTCCATTTCCTATTGTATGAACATCCAGTTGACAAAGTTATGCTGCGGATACATATATCTGATATTGTAACTGCTATACATCATTATTTTTTCTCTGCAATTGTACCCCTGGATAGCAACTTTGACACCTGTGTGTGGTGTTTCTGTCGTGAGGATTGTGGAAGGTTAGTGGACCCAAACACACAGTGTCTAGTTGAGGCAAAGGCAGCTGTTAGCAAGTGCAAGGATGGAAGCGATGTCTATTCCTAACAGAGGAACATAAGTGAAATTGAAGCAAATGTAATGGAATGTAGCCAAATTAAATCTGGTGGTGTTGAGGAATTATGTTAGGAAATGAGACATTAAATGTAGTAGACATGTTTGTCTGTTTGAGAAACGGTAGAGAGGGCATAAAATGCAACTGATAATATCAAGTAAAGTGTTTCCGAAAAAGAGGAATATGTTAACACTGAATATTAATTTCAGTTTTACGGAGAGTTTTCTTGCTGTATACATTTGTCTGGAGTGTAGCTTATATAGAAGTGATACATGTACAATAAACAGAACATATTTTAGAAGCTTTTAAATGTGGTGTTTCAGAACAATGTTGAAAAAAAGTAGATGGATAAATTGAGCAACTAATGAAGGAGTATTGTTCAAATTGAGAAGAAAAGAGCTCTATAGCATAGTGTCACTAAAAGATGAAATGGGTTGGTAGGACACATCCTGAGATAGTTAATTTGATAATGGAAGGAAGTGATGGGTTTAAACATTGAAGAATGAGACCAAGGCTTTGCTACAGTAAGCAAGACCAAGTGGATGTAGATTGCAGTAATTTTGCAGAGGTGAAGATACAAGCACAGAGTAGACAAGCATGAAGAATAGTATCAAATCAGTGTTCAGTTCATTTAGTTTTTTTCTTCTGAAAGATTTTAATGTTTTCATTTATTGGCTGATTTTGCATCATACCACAATGTTTTTATTATGACTTCTGCACATCCACTCGCCCCCTCAGGAGACACTGCCTTAACGAAACACTGTCCGTGTGGGCGAGGGGGTTTGTGTATTCCAATCAAGTGGAGGGCTATACCAGCAGTAGTGTAACTACCAGCAGGGCCTCTCAAGCCGGACAGGTCTCCATAGAGGACCCGGACAAAGTGTGTCTCACAACGTCCCATCTAGTGTCCTGTCCTGTCCTGTCCTGTCCTGTCCTATCCTATTCTGTTCTATCCCAGCTTATACACTCCCTTCCTTTCCTTTTCCTCCCTGTGATTGTGTGGCAGCAGACACAGTCCCCTGATGTAGATAGCGGAGGATCCTTGGAAACCAGGACAACGTTGATGCACATAGGCCTTACTGTGAAGGGATGGATAGCATTCTGTAGTCGTGGTGAAAACAAGCTATCTAATGGGTAAGGCCCTGAAATAAAACCGTGGTGGGTGTCCAGGCCCTGAGGTGGCAGCCCCACCAGGACGCTCGGGGGCTGTGGGCTGATAACCCACACCACCAAAAAGCACACATCACAGAAACTAAAAGGAGAAATAGCTATATGGATCTTAAGGATATGACCTTTGGCCTGAAAAGGAAAACCCGTACTGGTTTTTGGACTGTAAGGACATTGAGAGGGGCAGGGAGGCTAAGACAGGTCGAAAAAGAGATGGAGAACTATCAACTAGATATATTGGTACTAAGTGAAATAAGGTGGCCAGAATCTGGGGAATTCCAAACACAAAATGGTGGAGTGTTGCTGTATGTGGGTCAGAGAAGTGAGGACACGATGCATAGGAATGGTGTAGGGCTCTTACTATCTAAAAGCAGCAAAAAGAGCTTACTGGAGTGGAAACCGGTCTCAGAACGGATAATAACCCACGCTTTAAAACAAATGTGCAATATGTCACTGTAATTCAATGCTATGCACCTACTGAAATAGTGAAAGGAGAATTAAAAGATGCATTTTATACAGAGCTTAATGGAGCCCTTAGACAAACAAATTCTAGGGACATAAAAATTTTAATGGGTGACTTGAACACAAAAGTTGGTTCAGAAAATGAGGGGCTTGAACATATCATGGGCGTGCATGGCGTGGGGATCAGGAATGTAAATGGGGAGCTGTTGATAGATACGCGCGTTGAACATGACCTAGTCATTGGAGGCACATTGTTTCCACATCATAACTGCCATAAGATAACGTGGGCTTCTCCAGACCACGTTACCAAAAATCAAACAAACCACATAGTCATAAGCCGCAAGTTCCGACACTCTGTTAGATGTCAGAAATAGAAGAGGAGCAGACATTGCAAATGACCACCACCTAGTTTTGGAGGAATTCAGACTGAGGATAGTAGCAAATAGAACCAAGCTCAATCACAGGTGCAAGAAAAAAGATGTGGCAAGGTTAAAAGACCAACAGATCAAAGAAACATTTGCCTTTGAACTACAAAACAGATTCCAGGTCCTATCTGAAGAAAACTTTATGGAAGAGGGAATTGAAACATGTTGACAAAATATCAAAGACAGTTATTTAGATGTGGGAGAAATAATCTTAGTATTTAACACACATCAAAGGAAGGAATGGATTTCCAATGCTATATGGAATGAAATCAGCTACAAGAAAGAACTAAAACTTAAGTTAAATCTTTGAAAGACAAGAGCGCAGAAGAGCTTAACGCATAAAGAATACGCGGAGGCGAACAAAAAAGTGAAAATATGGTTATGTCGAGATAAAAGGAAATGGACAGATGAGCAAGCAAAATTAGCAGAAGAGGTAGCAAGACAAGGAAATATGAAAGAGCTTTACAATACAACCAAACTGTTGTCAATGAAGAACTTCAGACATGAAGGACCAGTTAAGAACACGGATGGGGTATGCTTACAACTCAACAGGCACAGCTACAGAGATGGGAGGAGCACTTCAAGGAACTGTTAAATTGTGAAGTCAACCAAGAGGAACACGTAAGAGATGTTTCAGAGGGAGTCGAAGAAGACCAAGATATAAATTTGCGGTGCCCCACAATAGACGAAATTAGGATTGCCTTGAAAACACTAAAAAATACAAAGGCTCCAGGCCTAGAGAACATAGCACCGGAGCTCTTAAAAGCCGATATTGAAAGTACTGTTAAAATGCTCCATCCCTTGCTGAAGCATATTTGGCTTGAAGAGAAATCTCCAAAGGAGTGGAAAAATGGTTTAGTGGTGAAGCTTCCAGATAAGGGAAATTTGTCAGTCTGTAACAACTGGCATGGTATTAGATTGTTGTCAGTGCCCAATAAGGTCCTCACCAGAATTATTTTAAAGAGAATTAAAGAATCCCTTGAAAAGCGACTACGTACAGAACAGGCCAGGTCTAGGGCACAACACAGGGGTGTTGATCTTATTAACACTGTTATAATCATTTTAGAGCAAAGCAAAGAATTCCAAGCAACCATGTGCCTGGCATTCATTGATTTTCAAAAGGCCTTCGATTCCGTGAAACATAAAGTGCTCTGGCAGGTGTTGCGGAAGTATGGCATACCACAGAAGATCTTATACATCATAAAAGATCTATATGATGTCTACAAATGTTGCGTACTCCACAATGGAAATATGACAGAGCCCATAAAAGTAACAACTGGAGTCCAGCAGGGTTGCATTTTATCACCAACACTTTTTCTACTTGTTCTAGACTCAGTTATGAGAAGAGTCACAGCAGGCAGGAGACGAGGAATCCAGTGGGGGATCCATGAACGTCTGAAGGATTTGGATTTTGCAGATGACATAGTTTTATTAGCTCAAAGGCTGACTGATATGCAAGCTAAATTAAACTTGCTGAGAGAAGAAGCAGAGACTGCTGGCCTCAAGATAAATACAGACAAAACAAAGGAAATGAGAGTAAATTCAGGGAACATGGAGGCGTCACTGTTAATAGGTCAGCAGTGGGTGGGGACTGTCAATTCATTCCTGTATCTGGGTAGTATAGTGATGGAAGATAGTGGAGCTGGTGATGACGTGAAAAACCGCATTAAAAAGGCAAATGCTGCCTTCACACAGTTGTATCCAATATGGAAAAATAGAAATATCACGTACAAAACAAAAATCCATATTTTCAATACAAATGTGAAGGCTGTCCTTCTGTACACCAGTAAAAGCTGGAAAATGGATAGAAAGGAAACATCCCAGTTACAAAGCTTCATAAATAGATGTCTTCGATGCATCATGAATATCTGGTGGCCAGAAAAAATATGTAATGAGGAGCTCTGGCAAATAACAAACAGATACCTATAGAAGACCAGGTACGAGAGAGAAAGTGGGATTGGTTGGGGCACATCTTGAGAAACCCAGATGGAGCCATCGAGAAAAAAGCATTGGAATGGAATACCCAGGGAACAAGGAAGAGAGGAAGACCAAGGGGCACATGGAAGAGGACAGTGGAAGGGGAAGCAAAAAGAGTTGGCAAGACCTGGGTAGAACTGAGGCAAATGGCCAAAGACAGAGACAGATGGCGAGGGTAGATTGTGATGGCCTGGAGGCTCAGCACGAGCATTTTGGAAACTGCACCACTTGCATGTTCAAAAAGTTCTGTGGTAAGTGTTTTCAACATGTGGTGAAACCACATCCAGATGTCTTGGGGTTGGGCGGCCACTTCTCATCACTGACATTGTATGTCGTAGGCTGGGCAGACTGGAAAAATAGGTCAGACAGTGAACTGTGGCAGAACACACAATGCACTGAACACTCCTAATGAAGAGCCTCCGCAGTTGATGACCCATGCATGTGGCAATGTTAACACCATGACACTGGCAACTACAACTGAAAGGGGCACCTGACCATCGGCACTGGACATTGATGCAGTGACAGAGCGTTCATGATCTAATGACTCCTGACACCTTCTTTTCATGCCAGTGGGAGGGTGCGAATTCATTGTCTTCCAGCAGAACAGCTCCTCGACATCTGGTCTGTGGGCAGAGACAAGCTGGTGGCAGCTCTATTATGATCTGGGGAACATTCATGTGGGCATCTATGGGTCCAGTGGAGCTCATGTAACAGGGTGTATACGTGGACAAGGAAAAAAAATTCCTGGATTTTTCCCAGTTAAAAGTACACCTTCTCCCGGTGAAAATACACTTAGTGACAGTATAATCTTCCTCGGCACTGTAAAACTCATCAATCCTTTGAATGTTTGTGGTTTTATATACTGACGTAGAATTTCACGGCACTTAAGAAAACGAAACTCAGGGGGGAAAAACACATTTTGAAAGACCTTTGATATGCAGCAACATGTATGCTGCATATTTTCGTATAACGAAGGTATAAATTTGAATTCCACCTAACACCGCATGTCACTTTCCGAAGCATTGAAATCGAGAAAGCGATGCGCTTTAGTAAGCCAGTCATAGCTCATCACGTGATCTCGCCAGCTGATGACAGCATAGGCCACGTGATGTTGTCAGCCAATAGCAAGATCACTCTTTAAGTAGCGCGAACACACAAATAAGAAAAGTTAATAGTTTAATATACATAGCATTCACATAAAATATTGGTCTTGAAGATTAATAAGTTGGAAGAGAAGCTAAGCGTCCACATATAATGTTGATCTTTTTTGCGCGTGTTACACTTCAAGATACATCACACAACTGTGCCAGTAAAATTTTTAGTAACGACGCAAATGTCTGATCTTCTGGGCTCAAAATTCTTCTAAATGGTCGTCCTCAAAGAGTTGATTTTTAAATGAAAGTCAAACACTTTTGTGATTCAAGAAATTCATTGTACATTCTCGCACATTGTTCATCCTGTGTAAAAGGAAATCTGCTTTGAATGTAACGCTTTTCAAACCACCATTCACAATATTTTCCCACAACCTGTTAGAAATAGGTTCGTTTCAGCAGTTGCAAGAAAGTGCCAGATAACAGGCGTCACCACACTTGCGCAGCTACGATGTCGCAGGAAGCCCATATGTTCGTACTTGTAAAACATTAAAAGATCTTACATTATGTCATAAAAGAAACAAGAAATCAGAGGATACTTCAAGAGCGTCAGAATTTCGTGAACCATACTAAAATGCATAATTCAGTTTAAAATGCACATTCGTATGTAAATTTTCTTGGAGTACCAGTACTGTATTATCTCATGTTTGGTTCTTTATTATGGCATAATGCCATAGGTGCACTTGAAACGCAACGAACAGTCGAAACTAGCCAACAATTTAGCAAACCTGCAAAAATAACTTCACTATTCTGTAAGGCGATTAATGCTTGATTGTCAGAAATGTGGGAATAAAATCTGAAACTAATAACATATTTTAGCCTTCTGTAACTATGCAAACGTATTTTAATTCATTTGATAGCTTCCGGTCACAAAAATCCGTTTTGTTATCATTTAACGTGAGAGCAATAAACGAAGAGGAAACAGCAAAATCACTAAACATAAACACCGGTCACCTGGAGACGACCCACCTCCCCACAACAACTCAGATTTTCTCTGTGCATCAGCCCCAGATTTACTATATTTCTGAACCGGAGCAAGTAGTGGCGCCCAGCCACACTTCTGCAACCACAAGAGGGAGAAGGTACTACTCATACGCGACTCAACTGCGCATGCGCAAGAGCCTGCCAGCAACTGCTCAAACGAATCTAATTTAAACAGTTTTCAGTCACGCTCATTGGAGGCAATTTGTTGTTATAAAGCATTGCATAGTCTTCCTAAAGCCTCTGAAACACTTTGCTGTTGGCAGACGCTTGTATGAGCACTGTTTTGTTGTTGAATACGGCGCATTCTGCAGTAGCGGGATACAGAAATATTGGTTCTTACCAGTCAAAAATCACAAAAATTTAACTGAAAACTAAAGCAATGAAAAATTCTCGGAAATCAACAATTCCCAGGTTTTTCCCGGTTTTCTCCCGGATGAAAAAATTCCTGGGTTTTTCCCAGATCTGCCGGGTCGTATACACCCTGTGTAAGGCACCATGATGGCCAAGGAGTATTGTACACTGGTTGTAGACCACATATACCACTTCATGACAGTCATGTTTCCTGACAGCAGTGGCATTTTTCCGCAAGATAATGCACTGTGTCACAAGGCTAGGAGTGTGATGGAGCAGTTCGAGGAACACAATGGCAAGTTCCAATTGATGGCTGACCCCCCAGCTTGCCAGATCTGAACCCGATTGAAAAAAAAACTGGAACAGGACTGAACATGACGTCAGAGCTCATCGCCACCTACCCAGAATTTACGGGAATTAGGTTACTTGTGTGTGCAGATATGGTGCCAACTCCCCCCAGTGACCCACCAAGGTCTCATTGCTTCCATGAAAAACGTGTTGCTGCTGTTATCTGTGCCAAAAGTGGATGTACCGGCTATTAGGTAGGTGGTCATAATGTTCTGGCTGATCAGTGTATATCTGGTGGTTGTAATTTTTCCTTTCACATTTCCCAGTTTGAAACTTCCAAAAATAAATTGTCGTGAGAAATTGTCTACATACTTGTATATTAACATACTTGTTAAAACATTGCTTTTATTTCTGGAGGCTCATTTGTCATTGTAATCCTTCTTTTAACAATAAGACAGTGGAGAAGAGGATATTGACGGGATGATGATACGACATCATTTTGACCTCCGCATAAAAAGTAGTGCTTCTCTTATTTTACATTATACCTTGTAGTTTGCAATATTAAATATTAGCACATGGGACAAAGAATTAGGCCCACAGAAGACATCACATCAATACCATATAAAACCACCTCTAGCTTTGATGATGGCCTCCATTTGGCAAGGAGCCATCAAGTTTCTTCTGGTTCAAATGGCTCTGAGCACTATGGGACTTAACATCTGAGGTCATCAGTCCCCTAGAACTTAGAACTACTTAAACCTAACTAACCTAAGGACATCACACACACCCATGCCCGAGGCAGGATTCGAACCTGCGACCGCAGCAGTCGTGCGGTTCCGGACTGAAGTGCCTAGAACCACTCGGCCACCGCGGCCGGCGTTTCTTCTGGTATGCCATATCCAGCTAAAGTCATTCACTGACAATTAGATCCCGTAAAGTTACCACACTGTGGGGATGTTGAGGACCCCACTGTTCCAGATAGCCCCAATCATTTTCTACAGGATTAGTATCAGGTGATGTAGTAAGTCAGTCAAGGTGCGAATGAGTGCCTGAGTCTTCAAGATGGGAGTGTCCACAGCACTCATCATGAAGAAAGTGCAACTGTTGGTCACTGATAATCTTGATATTTTGTAATGATACCATAATCAGTGTCCTTGCCTGTGAACTACCTAACCTAGGATCAGGTGATGTAGAGTCGGTAAAGGTGCGAATGAGTGCCTGAGCCTTCAAGATGGGAGTGTCCACAGCACTCGTCATGAAGAAAGTGCAATTGTTGGTCACCGATAATCTTGATATAAACATACTGTTTCATGTTCACTGTAACACGAATGAGTGGGCCCGAAACATTGTAATGATACCATAATCAATGTCCTTGCCAGTGAACTACCTAACTTCAAGTGCTAGTTGGTGAAACTTAACTTCTAGAACTTTGTGCAGTCTCCTATCTTTACTGTCGGATACAGCATTGCAATGTCATGATAGTGTGAGTTAATAATGAGTGTGTGAGGACAGTATGGGCAAGGACTTGTTCAAGGGAACATGCAGTGAAAGAGCTGTGAATCAGAAATATGCAAAGTTGGATTACGAAGTGTTTAATAGTGGACTGAGGGAAATATTTCATTGGAATAGGAATACTGAATTGTGTGTGTGTGTGTTTATTTTTTTTTTAATGCAATACAGTCAGTTGTGGTTTTCATTGTTTGGAGATGAATAAATTTTCTGCTTGTGCCTGTATATGTGTGGATGGATATGTGTGTGTGTGTGCGAGTGTATACCTGTCCTTTTTTCCCCCTAAGGTAAGTCTTTCTGCTCCCGGGATTGGAATGACTCCTTACCCTCTCCCTTAAAACCCATATCCTTTTGTCTTCCCTTCTCCTTCCCTCTTTCCTGACGAGGCAACCGTTGGTTGCGAAAGCTAGATTTTTGTGTGTATGTTTGTGTTTGTTTGTGTGTCTATCGACCTGCCAGCGCTTTTGTTTGGTAAGTCTCATCATCTTTCTTTTTAAATATATTTTTCCCACGTGGAATGTTTCCCTCTATTATATATATATATATATATACACACACTCCTGGAAATGGAAAAAAGAACACATTGACACCGGTGTGTCAGACCCACCATATTTGTTCCGGACACTGCGAGAGGGCTGGACAAGCAATGATCACACGCACGGCACAGCGGACACACCAGGAACCGCGGTGTTGGCCGTCGAATGGCGCTAGCTGCGCAGCATTTGTGCACCGCCGCCGTCAGTGTCAGCCAGTTTGCCGTGGCATACGGAGCTCCATCGCAGTCTTTAACACTGGTAGCATGCCGCGACAGCGTGGACGTGAACCGTATGTGCAGTTGATGGACTTTGAGCGAGGGCGTATAGTGGGCATGCGGGAGGCTGGGTGGACGTACCGCCGAATTGCTCAAAACGTGGGGCGTGAGGTCTCCACAATACATAGATGTTGTCGCCAGTGGTCGGCGGAAGGTGCACGTGCCCGTCGACCTGGGACCGGACCGCAGCCACGCACGGATGCACGCCAAGACCGTAGGATCCTACGCAGTGCCGTAGGGGACCGCACCGCCACTTCCCAGCAAATTAGGGACACTGTTGCTCCTGGGCTATCGGCAAGGACCATTCGCAACCGTCTCCATGAAGCTGCGCTATGGCCCCGCACACCGTTAGGCCGTCTTCCGCTCATGCCCCAACATCGTGCAGCCCGCCTCCAGTGGTGTCGCGACAGGCGTGAATGGAGGGACGAATGGAGACGTGTCGTCTTCAGCGATGAGAGTCGCTTCTGCCTTGGTGCCAATGATGGCCGTATGCGTGTTTGGCGCCGTGCAGGTGAGCGCCACAATCAGGACTGCATATGACCGAGGCACACAGGGCCAACACCCGGCATCATGGTGTGGGGAGCGATCTCCTACACTGGCCGTACACCACTGGTGATCGTCGAGGGGACACTGAACAGTGCACGGTACATCCAAACCGTCATCGAACCCATCGTTCTACCATTCCTAGACCGGCAAGGGAACTTGCTGTTCCAACAGGACAATGCACGTCCGCATGTATCCCGTGCCACCCAACGTGCTCTAGAAGGTGTAAGTCAACTACCCTGGCCAGCAAGATCTCCGGATCTGTCCCCCATTGAGCATGTTTGGGACTGGATGAAGCGTCGTCTCACGCGGTCTGCACGTCCAGCACGAACGCTGGTCCAACTGAGGCGCCAGGTGGAAATGGCATGGCAAGCCGTTCCACAGGACTACATCCAGCATCTCTACGATCGTCTCCATGGGAGAATAGCTGCCTGCATTGCTGCGAAAGGTGGATATACACTGTACTAGTGCCGACATTGTGCATGCTCTGTTGCCTGTGTCTATGTGCCTGTGGTTCTGTCAGTGTGATCATGTGATGTATCTGACCCCAGGAATGTGTCAATAAAGTTTCCCCTTCCTGGGACAATGAATTCACGGTGTTCTTATTTCAATTTCCAGGAGTGTATATAAAAAGAAAGATGATGAGACTTACCAAACAAAAGCGCTGGCAGGTCGATAGACACACAAACAAACACAAACATACACACATTATACCTTGTAGTATATATATATATATATATATATATATATATATATATATATATATATATATATATATATATATATATATATATATATATATATATATATATATAATTTTTTTTTTCTTGTACGAAAATCGTTGCTGCAATTAATTTCGGATCTGTTTCCACACACATAAGGACCAAAAATTTATAAACAGTGTAAAAGCAACGATGACGCAAGAAAAATTCTAGATTCTTATTGAACAATCAAAGATGTACTGCTTTTTATTTCTGATGGCAGGCTGTTTGTATGGTCAAATACCTCTGTTAAATGGGGAATTTTTAAAGGCAGATGTATGCATTTTTTGAAAATGGAGTTTCATGGCAGATGTATGCATTTTTTGAAAATGGAGTTTCATTTTCTGTCTTGTACCATGATAATGCAATTCACATTTTTGCTGAATTTTGCCATATTACTTTTTACAAACTTACACGTTTCTAATATGTAGAGACTGCCAAGGGGTAGAATGAGTTACTTTTGGAAGAGAGCTTTGCAGCTGTCAGTTGGCTTTGCCTTGTACATTACTCTCAAAGCTCTCTTATGGGTGGGGAAACCATCTGAACTATGTATGGAATGTCCCCAGAACATGATACTGTACTGCAGTACACTGCATACTATGCTTCAAACTCTAGACTTGTGCAGTGTGTGAGGATGCATAAGGTGTAGCACAACTTGTTCAGCTTTGGCTCTGAGCACTATGGGACTTAACTTCTGAGGTCATCAGTTCCCTAGTAACTTAGAATTACTGAAACCTAACTAACCTAAGGACATCACACACATTCATGCCCAAGGCAGGATTCGAACCTGCGACCGTAGCGGTTGCGCGGTTCCAGACTGTAGCGCCTAGAACCACTCTGCCACTCCTTCCGGCCTTGTTCAGCTTTCTATTAGTTTTGCTGATATAGATTTGTCACTTTAAGTTGTCCTGGATCCACAGGCTTAAAAATCTTGTTTCTGATGTGGGGGATATTTCAGAGCCATGTAATTTTATATCAGGCCCAAGTATCTTGGTTCTCAAGTGGAAGTTCTGAAAAGTGGTTTTCTTTGTGTTGACTGTCAGGTTACTTCTGTCAAACCAATCACCCAGTTCCCTTGTACTTTCAGTTGTAGTTCATCAACATTTCTGCTGGTAATGAGAATACTAGTATCATCTGCAAAGAGTGCACTTGTAGTGGCACTGATGTTCAACCGTTAGTCATTTATGTAGGGAAGGGACAGAACTGATCCAAGTATTGAACCTAGGGACACACCTTGTGCACTATCACCACAGTCTAGAGTAGTCTGTTTGGATATGTCCTTGATCATTGTTGCTTTTTGTTTCCCATTTGTGAAATGAGCAGAACCAGTTTATAGGGGGTGCCACTGATGCCACAAGAATGCAGTTTATGTAGAATTTTATGATGTAAGACATCAGACACTTTGACAAATCTAAGGAGATCTCAACTGCTTTCTGTCTTTTGCCTTGAGCATCTAGGATGGAGTGCCTGAACTCATATAGCAGTTGTGGATTTATTTTCCTGAAACCATGATGAGCATCAGAGAGGATTTAGTTCATTTGAGAAAATTAACTAGTCTTTCATAAATTAGTGCCTCCAGAAGTTTACCCAACACAGGTAACAATGATATGGGCCTGTAATTTTCCACATTATTTTTTTCATCTTTCTTAAAGATTGGGATACTTCTGCCACTTTTAATCAGAGTATATACACCTGTCATCATTAATGAATTTCACACATTGGAGAGTGGGACAGCAAATTTGCTTATGCAGTTCCTGATAAAATCTGAAATGTCATCAATTCCAGATGAGAGCTTATTTTTGAGGCTCTTTGTGTTTAATATAATTTCTTCAGCAGTAGTTTCCCTGAAGACTGTAGAGTCTATTGAAGTTTTTATTTTGTTTTGTCTATTTGGTGTGGGTTTGTTGATGCTTTATAATAGTTTCTTTACAATACCTCCATCATAATTGTTGAATATATTTGTAACTTTTTGTGGATTAGTGACTCTAGAGCTGTGGATCAGAGTAGTATTTTCATGTTCATTTCTTATGATGCTCAGCATTGCTTTCCCTTTGTTTGAGGACGTTACCACATAGTTGTCATTTACTGTCCACTTGGCTCACACTATAACTTTATTTTAACATATTGCTTAATATACCTCTTTTGAGAAGGGGTGCGATTGTTGTTTTTTAAGTACTGCAACAGAGCCTCTCCCTTCTTCAGGAAATCATTATGCCAGTGTTACCCATGGCTTCCTTTTGGGTTCTTTAAATTTAATATGTTTCAGTTTGAGATGAAAAGCATACTGAATTGGTATAGGAATGTATTTAAGAATAACTCAGTTTTTTTTTTTTTTCCATATCATCTGCTTTGTGTACTTCATTCCATTTTTCTGCTGCTAAGGAATCATTGAGTTTTCATATTTTCACCACTGTAATTCCTCACTTTATTTGTGTATTTTTTGTTGCTATAGCCTGTATCCAAAGGTTCTATTGTCTGGTATAGACAGTTTATAAATATCTGGTCAAGGATAGTTTTGGTATTATTTTTACATCTTATAGGGAATTTCACTGTGGCTTTCAAACTGAATAAGCTTTTATAGAAAGCTCTTTTGGGTTATGTAGTTCTTGTTAGTATATCTTTCCTGCATCTTTCTCTATCAATTCTACTTCCAAGACACTAAAACTTGACCATGTCTACAAGGGTCTCTTGTTCTAGTTTAACTTTCACCCATATAGCACGTCCATTTGCTTAATATGCCATGACCTTACTTTTGGCTTCTGTGCATATTGTAGCTATCAGCTAGCACATGTTCCAGTTAGTTAAGCAACTAAGTCATTTCCTTATTGCTTTTGGTAACTACTGCTGTGTTATTGTGCCTATCACAGAATCATATCATTAAATCTCCTCTCCCCCCCAATTCTTGAAAGAACCAGACTCTCATGAATAAAACATTGTATCTCCTGAATTTTGCAGGTACATTCTGTGGTGTATGTGCATACTTTCTGCAAAAAGTATTGATGAGTTAGTGGTAAAGGAGTAATAAACTAATATGTCTTACCTGATACTACAGTTTTACTGCACGAACAATGAATATACAGAAAGCAATAAACATTTTTTCCTATCACAATTTCCTGGGGATGTTGGCATGAAAAAGTTTTCCAAATGTTTGAATATATGTGCAGAGATTGTTGGAAGTCACCGACAATGGATACTCTCCATCACAACCCACTCAGATATAGTGACAGAAGGACCCAGTGGATAGCCTGTCAAAAACTGACACAGATCAAGCATGAGAAAAGGAAGGAGGTGTAGTGGACTAGAAATAAAAGCAAAATAAAAATAGTGAATGGTTCAAGGACAAGAAGTGCAATATAGAATATCCTAAAAGAGCGTCAAGAAAGCACGACCGTGTCGTGGTTAAGTGGTGTTGGTGTTTGTCTGTCAGGCAGGTGAGCTGTCTTCAAACCTCACTTACACCATTCTTTCTTTCTTTCTTTTGTGTGTGTGTGTGTGTGTGTGTGTGTGTGGTGGTGGTGATGTATCGTCCGTTTGCAACAGTGAGGTGTGAGGAAGGGACCCATAATGACAGTTAATTCTGCGCGACTACACTATTAGCAGTCAAGCGGAAGTGGCCTCTGAATGGAAACTGCAAATGTTTGACCTCAAGGTGACAAGTCAACTGAATCCTCCATCAAAAAACATGTCTGGTGTATCATGTATGTCATTAGTGACATTGCAAGTGTCATATGATAGGAATCTCTTAATGACATACCTAATTTGTATGCCTGGTAAGTGAGTAAGATATGCCTCCTTGTCCAATTTAGTTCTTTGTATGAAGGTGATCACTCCCAGGGAAATGATGAAAACATAATAATTTGCCACATAAGCTGCAACAAATAAACTCAACAGTTTCACAGTCACACAGTTTCTGTGTGCTCTGTCAAAATATATGTTTAATGTTTTTGAAGTTGCGTTCTGGTTTTGAAGTGTTGACTTGCCACATGACTCGTATTCTACAAATAATGTATAGTATGACGACTGTCAATACTACAGAAAGAGAACAAACATTTCAATGATGGGATGGAGAGTTCATAATGTTGTAAAAAATTAAATGGCATGAGGAAGTTCTGAACACGGCTTGTCTGCTTTACAGTCCAACATTGCGACCCCTTAACCACATTGCTGTGGTGTTTCGTATTTGCTCAATATTACACTTGTTAAGCTTGGACCGTTCACTGTTTCTATTTTGCTTCTTTTTTTTTCACAGTTCAGCACACCTTCTCCCTGTGTTCAGGTTTGATTGTGTTCAGCTTTTGATGGGCTATCCACTGGGCCACTTACAACTGAAGCTGAGGGGGTGCAATGGGGAGTTTCCCTTGTAAGTATTCTCATTTTCAAATACTGAATGATTACAGTTTGAGTAATTTGCATGCTGTGAGTTACGCTGCCTCAAGATGCAAAACAGTTTCTGTTAATGCTTGACTTATTGTGTTAAACCTAGAAAGTGACATTATGGCTCTTAATGAATAGATTATGACAGAATTTTAAATTCAGTCAATAAGTGTATGAAATATTGAAAATCAAATTTTTGTCACTCCTGAAAGCCAGTGGATAGGCAGTCTACAACTGTGACCTTACTTTGGTTTAGCTGTTTGATAATATAGATCATGTTGATTTTTCTGTCCATGACAAACAACACTCTGGGTGACTTTTCTCTAACCCTACCCATTTTCCTGGATGTCACCAATCCTTTTCCTTCATCTCTTTGCCTTTCCCTTCAACCGTTCTCCCAGAAGGAGCCACTGACTCTAGATTTCCACATCTTTTATGCATTTTCTCCTGCCACTGCCTGGTGAGGAATTTTTTTATACCTACATCCAATTACATTATATTTTGAAGCACTCACATTGAGATAGTGCTTTATTTCACTCCTTACCTATTCCATATACAAATGTAATATCGGTGGAGACAATGAGCGACCGTGTTCTCTGATAATTTGCTTCTTGTATCAATTCTGTCAATGATGACTATTCCATTCTGCCTCACAAAATAAAATACATTACCCTTTTATCATTGTAGTTGATACCACGCTGCTTATGAATAGAAAATATTATGTTCTCATTTTCAGTTGTGTTGGGCATATTTTGTGCTTTAATTTCCAATTTGCTTTTTCATATCTAAATCACTGTGCTCCTTATTCTGTGTGTTTTTAAAGTGACTATTAGTCTGTGTAAACGTTTACATTATCTGGTTTCAATTTTCTTGGTCTCGGGGCACCTTTGATCCATTTATTTTTCCGTAGAGTTTCTACATTTCTGGGCAGTTTTGTATCTGAGTGAGCTGTATTGTTGCTAATCATTTGTGTTCTAATGTTATCAGTGACTGGTAACATTATAATACAAATAGTTATTTCACAAAGTCACAGTTACTACACTTAGCCATTATAGCCACAATTAATTATTATTGCAGTTGACTTACAGCAGTTTTCCAGGGTCATAATTTCATTGACCAATAACTCATATAATTATCCAGTTATATTAAACAGCAAATTAGTTTTTATGTATATAACTGTAAATGGTGATGTACTTCACATCCAGTCATAATTATGCATGTTTGCCTGATACTATCCAGCAATAAATTGATAAAAGCAATCTCTGTTGGGCTGCTATTTCAGTAGATACATAAAAGAGAAACGTGCACAAGAGAAATACCTGAAGTGCCATTATTTCTTTTTTCACAAATTATTCCAAATTAGTCTGATATTACTGTCGCTTCAACTGTGTTTGCAGATTGCAGTGTTTTGCTAATTTCTCTTTAACTTCTTGAATTCCATCTGTATTCCCATTAGTACTAGGTTTAGTCACTATCAATGTCAGCTCCTTGATAACTCTTGCTCTTCTTAAATTGCTCTCTGAATCTTTGTTTTACCAAAGTATAGTGAATATAGTATCTTCTTTGATCCCTAGCATCTTCCTTAATACATCCTCCTTAAAAAGTATATTCACAATGACTATCTCATGCATAGCACAGATTCTGTTAATCTTTATTCGTTTAATTGTGATAACATTCATAAAAGTGTCATTAAAAGCTTTATTCGCTTGTTTCGCTAGCTGAGACCAAACAGGCCCCTTATTGCTTGTCCCCTACCTCCACTTACAACTACATTCCACTCTCCTGTTATGATTAAGTTCTCATATTCTTTATATTTTATGAATTCCTTAATAATATCACACTTCAGGTTTACCATTATCTGTAGTTGATATAGACAATTGTATGATTAGTCTCTGTTGGACGTCCATTCTATTTGCCCATCAACATTCCTTCTGTTTGCTGCATGTAACCCTTTGCTCTACTGCCATTTTCTGAATTCACTATTATTCATGCTCATATTCTGCCATTATCATCCCAAAAATCCCTCTTCTGGCCATCACTCCTCACACTTTCTTATGCCCAAAAGTCCCATCTTCTGTCCATTACTTCTCACAGTTTCCTTTGCCTATCTCCATTCCTTCTATTTATTAATTTAGGTTTTAATATTCCACACTGCCTTAGCATTCCGAGGGTACATTTATGCTGCCACCTTCTTGTTCACATCTAGCTTGTATGGCTCGGTGACAATAAAAACAATCCTACCAAGTCTTACCAACACATTTAATCATTTAATATGTGCCACTGCTGCTCATTACGACCTCGCCAGGTGAGGATATCAAGGTGGTTTGTGCTTGGTCCAGCAGCCATTGCTGCACACCCTGAAAGTCTAGCCACATTGGCTGCTTGAAGGTCACTCTAGTAGTGCCATATTGGACTGCTCCTCATTGTGTGGATTCTTGCACCCTATACATACACATCTACTTTTTCATCCATATTCTGAAAACTACAGTGAAGCGCAAGGCAGAGGGTACTTCCCTTTTGTTGTATATTAATATTTCTTTCCATCCCATTCTTTGTGCACGCTTTGATTAAATTAATCTTGTCTTCATAATCATTACAAGAATGATACATAGGGAGTTGTGGTATCTCCCTAGATTCCTCACTAAATACTGGTACTTAAAACTTATCATTTTCATTTTTTTGTTAGCATATTAGTACGATAATCGACAAGTGACATATGTAGTACATGAAGTAGATATAGATAAGAACTGACGACAGATTGCCTCAGTGTGAGTCTGCCTACGAATGTCTCTTCAACAGAAATTACGTTAATAATTTCAGGCTGAATCCTCATGTCTCATACTACTATTGTTCTGTAATTTTTAAAATAAACTGGAAAATTTATTGTAATATTCATAACTGTCTGAAAAGTCCTCTGGATAATTTTTGAGCTGTTTTGAGACCTAGTGAAAGTCTCAGCAGTGTGGATAGTCGACATTAAAGGATCTACACTATTTCTACTAATACTACTTTCTCGTTTTCAGTAACCACATTTTTTGTGTGAAAGATCTACTGTTATTGCCATCATGACACATAGAACATTGCTTTTGCTACATGCACTGCAAGTAATCTGTTCAACTAGCAACATGAATATGGTACCTTACAGAGATTACGTAGCCACACCGACGTTGACAATACCACAGACATTAGCGAGCGCTCGCTGCAATCTGCAGTGATGTGTGGGAGGTGCTCCTAAAGATCACACACCTCCCCTATCAGTAATGCCACACCCTTGCACTGAGGTCAATATGCATGCAAGAAGTCGACCCCATTTGGAGACCTGAGCTACAGCAATCAACAGCATCGTCTAGGACCAATGAGTAGTAAAAGTTCCATATGAACTTGGAGTGATGTTAATGTTAAACATTGTACCTAAAGAGAACTGTTTGTTAATTGGTGAATCAAATGATACCTTACGAGCCCACAACAATTGTAAATTATCCTGTACTCATGTAGCAAAGAAGTATGTCAAGGTTCAGTCAATCTTTTATTCATTTACGTAATAAAGTGAACTAATACGAGGGTGTTGAAAAGTTCTCGGAATGGAATAGAAAAAAAAAAAGTACTTACATCACTGAAATGTTTTTTATTTTTCAATGTAGTCTCCTTGTAGATTAATGCACTTGATCCAAAGATGTTCCAGTGCCTTGATCCCATCTCAAAAATGAGTTTCCTCTAGGCCTACAAAATAGTTGTCAACTCCAGCTATCAATTCTTTGCTTGAAGTGAATCTTCGTACACCAAGAAAAATTTTCATTTTGGGAACAGACAGGAGTCTGATGGAGCCTTTATCAAGTGCATAAGCAGGTGTGGCAACAATTCATACCTTAGTTTATGTAATTTTGCCATGGCAATTGCACATTTTTGATCCAGCGATTTAGCAGTTATAGTCATGATGTGGCTCACTGATTTTCTTCTCACCATCTGCAATTATTTATTGTTTGGTACCTGCAGTTTGTAGAATGTTCTGAGACAACCTTATTTATGGAAACCAGCAATTTAGCAAAACATTTTATGCATATATAAACACATGCACACCCTAATAAGGCAAGCGTTGCAGTTCTCTCAGTACTTTTGTGTGCTTAATAATTGCACCTTCAGTGTGAAGTGTTAGCTCATGATGACAACCCTGCTCTTGCAGCTAGAACTCTATTTCCAATGCTATGTAACAATGTGTGCTAAATGTATTGTATTTAACAAAAATAAAAGACATGGCTTCTAGCCTTGTGCAAGTCTTTTGATTTTGATGTTACTTTCATGGCTTACATTTCAATTTCATTACATAATTTGTCAAATAGCTTTCATTTGACCCCACAGGACCAAATAGACACCTTTCCACACTTCTTCATGGAAGGAAAAAATAGAATCACTTGTGATCAAGTATGAAACCACAACCTCTCTGCTGGTTGCCAGCGATGCTTTTCATTAGCATAAGAAAGCTATATATTAATCTTTTCAATCATCAATCAAATGAGTAGGCTCAAATGAAATGAAATACTTTTACTTGTGCATTGTATTTTGTTTAAGACCTCTTACAACTTTGTCATTCTTAGTAGTACAACCACAGAGAACAGTAGGTGCTTAATAGAAATGACGATAAGGATTGCATTGGAAAAACAGTTATTTATGACTAAGAAAGATATTTTAACCAGCACACATATGATTACAGGTGTCAGAAAATCCTTCGCAGACTCATTTGTATGGGGTACACAGCTCTATGGACAAGAAAGTTGAACTCGGGGTAAATTGGGGAGGAATTAGCTTGATGATGTTGAAATGTAGATATGGCAGGAAATACCAAGTAAGAGCTCGTAAAAAATAAATAAATAAATAAATATATAATAATAATAATAATAATAATACTACACCAAGAAGAGGATAGGATGTGACTTATATGGAACTGAATCAAACAGCCAATGACAGAAGAGACTGGTTGCATTGACAAGGCATTAGCCTTTAGAATATGTATGTATTTGTGTAAATAGAAAGGAAAACCTCACTTTGTCATTCAGCTTTAGCACCACTTGGCATTGTGGCAAAGTTCTCAGTACGTCACATAACTGTGATGCAACATGAATGCTTCTTTTATCAGCAGTCTCTTGGGGTATTCTTTATGTGAAAAAAAAGCACTGAATGGTTCTGAAGACATTTGCTCCAGTTTCCATTTCTGTGCTTTATCATCCACTAACCAAGACGAATGTAAATAGAACACGAAATAAAGTGACAGAAGACAACTCTTCAATCCCTGAGATGCATAAGAAATAGTAAAGTAGGAATGTTGTACAATGTGAGACTGAAATGAGACAGACATGAAGAACATCAGAGTAAGTTGATTTAAATTCTCTGGTGTCAGGAACTCTTGTTTATTTTCCCTACATGCAAGTGCTTGAGCTATTCGACAGCACAGATGTTACAATCAGAGAAATATGCAAAACAACCACTGGATTGTAACTCAATACATATTCTATAAGAAGATGCGTGGAATTTTGAGCTGTAGAAAGCTTGCAATTAACCATCCATCCTTGTTACCACATTTGAATAAAGCAGCTCCATGCAGATAGCTTCAGTACGTTTGCATGAGAGTTCATGAAAATTTTACTTGCTTTGCAGTTTTCACACCTTAACAGTTATAGGTCTTGTCAATGAATGGATTACTTTTCAATAAGATCAATTAAATCTATGGGAATTTTGTACTTGTAAGAAATGTGAAAATGTTTTTTTACTGTTTGATGAGAACAGTGTGGAAACTGGCTGTTAACGGGAGGTAACAATACATGATGTGGTAAAGGCTTACTGCTGGGGAGATCCCTATTTCAGCATAGCACTAAGAGTGAGCATGAGCTGGATGAACGACTGATGTTACCACAGAAATTCATTGCAAAAAGTCCATTCTTTTAAACCCTAATGTTATTCATAAAGATTAATTTATAGATAAAAAAATACTATTTGTTACAGAAGATATATAAATGAAAAATGACAAACAGAGAAATGATATGGAAAAAGCTAAGGAACAAGCTATCTTGATGTCATAGTAACAGTATAAACTCAAATATTTTCGTGCCTGTATGTTCTGTTTATGCAACTAAATGGATGACAGCTTTGTTTACTGCCACACGCATATCGCTTCTTGTACTTGTGAAGGATCTTCAGTGGCCTGTAATACATGTTTCTTTCTGTACAGTTAATAAATGTATTGTGTAGTAGTTACAATATGTTACTATATTACAGTATGTCATGTTTTTCAGATTAGAATCAACTTTTGTAGGACAAATTTCGTGAGGTGAAATTATCTTCAGTGTTACTTACAATTTCCAGTGCTGTTGGCCCATATGTGTGGTCCTGAAGAAGTGTGCACAAGTCCCCATGCTCCAGCTGATTGGTTCCCCCATTTATTCACCCACATTTGTTACAGCAAATCACTTACACTTTTCATTTTGTGGTCAACATGTGTGTATGTTTCCAGTGTATGTTACCAACTATCACTGTGTGTACATCTTTTGTTGTGTGCGTGTGCATACATCTACATCTACATCTACATTTATACTCCGCAAGCCACCCAACGTTGTGTGGCGGAGGGCACTTTACGTGCCACCGTCATTACCTCCCTTTTCTGTTCCAGTCGCGTATGGTTCGCAGGAAGAACGACTGTCTGAAAGCCTCCGTGCGCGCTCAAATCTCTCTAATTTTACATTCGTGATCTCCTCGGGAGGTGTAAGTAGGGGGAAGCAATACAGGGTTATTACAAATGATTGAAGCGATTTCACAGCTCTACAATAACTTTATTATTTGAGATATTTTCACAATGCTTTGCACACACATACAAAAACTCAAAAAGTTTTTTTAGGCCTTCACAAATGTTCGATATGTGCCCCTTTAGTGATTCGGCAGACATCAAGCCGATAATCAAGTTCCTCCCACATTCGGCGCAGCATGTCCCCATCAATGAGTTCGAAAGCATCGTTGATGCGAGCTCGCAGTTCTGGCACGTTTCTTGGTACAGGAGGTTTAAACACTGAATCTTTCACATAACCCCACAGAATGAAATCGCATGGGGTTAAGTCGGGAGAGCGTGGAGGCCATGACATGAATTGCTGATCATGATCTCCACCACGACCGATCCATCGGTTTGCAGCAATTGTAAATGGTAAGGCTTCTGCTTTAGCCTTTTCCGTAAGATTTTCCAAACCGTCGGCTGTGGTACGTTTAGCTCCCTGCTTGCTTTATTCGTCAACTTCCGCGGGCTACGCGTGAAACTTGCCCGCACGCGTTCAACCGTTTCTTTGCTCACTGCAGGCCGACCCGTTGATTTCCCCGTACAGAGGCATCCAGAAGATTTAAACTGCGCATACCATCGCCGAATGGAGTTAGCAGTTGGTGGATCTTTGTTGAACTTCGTCCTGAAGTGTCGTTGCACTGTTATGACTGACTGATGTGAGTGCATTTCAAGCACGACATACGCTTTCTTGGCTCCTGTCGCCATTTTGTCTCACTGCGCTCTCGAGCGCTCTGGCGGCAGAAACCTGAAGTGCGGCTTCAGCCGAACAAAACTTTATGAGTTTTTCTACGTATCTGTAGTGTGTTGTGACCATATGTCAATGAATGGAGCTACAGTGAATTTATGAAATCGCTTCAATCAATTGTAATAGCCCTGTATATTCGATACCTCATCCAGAAACGCACCCTCTCGAAACCTGGCGAGCAAGCTACACCGCGATGCAGAGCGCCTCTCTTGCAGAGTCTGCCACTTGAGTTTGCTAAACATCTCCGTAACGCTATCACGGTTACAAAATAACCCTGTGACGAAACGCGCCGCTCTTCATTGGATCTTCTCTATCTCCTCCGTCAACCCGATCTGGTACGGATCCCACACTGATGAGCAATACTCAAGTATAGGTCGAACGAGTGTTTTGTAAGCCACCTCCTTTGTTGATGGACTACATTTTCTAAGGACTCTCCCAATGAATCTCAACCTGGTACCCGCCTTACTAACAATTAATTTTATATGATCATTCCACTTCAAATCATTCTGCACGCATACTCCCAGATATTTTACAGAAGTAACTGCTACCAGTGTTTGTTCTGCTATAATACAATAAAGGATCCTTCTTTCTATGTATTCGCAATACATTACATTTGTCTATGTTAAGGGTCAGTTGCCACTCCCTGCACCAAGTGCCTATCTGCTGCAGGTCTTCCTGCATTTCGCTACAATTTTCTAATGCTGCAACTTCTCTGTATACTACAGCATCATCCGCGAAAAGCCACATGGAACTTCCGACACTATCTACTAGGTCATTTATATATATTGTGAAAAGCAATGGTCCCATAACACTCCCCCCTGTGCCACGCCAGAGGTTACTTTAACGTCTGTAGATGTCTCTCCATTGATAACAACATGCTGTGTTCTGTTTGCTAAAAACTCTTCAATCCAGCCACACAGCTGGTCTGATATTCCGTAGGCTCTTACTTTGTTTATCAGGCGACAGTGCGGAACTGTATCGAACGCCTTCCGGAAGTCAAGGAAAATAGCATCTACCTGGGAGCCTGTATCTAATATTTTCTGGGTCTCATGAACAAATAAAGCGAGTTGGGTCTCACACGATCGCTGTTTCCGGAATCCATGTTGATTCCTACAGAGTAGATTCTGGGTTTCCAAAAACGACATGATACTCGAGCAAAAAACATGTTCTAAAATTCTACAACAGATCGACGTCAGATATATAGGTCTATAGTTTTGCGCATCTGCTCGACGACCCTTCTTGAAGACTGGGAGTACCTGTGCTCTTTTCCAGCCATTTGGAACCTTCGGTTCCTCTAGAGACTTGCGGTACACGGCTGTTAGAAGGGGGGCAAGTTCTTTCGCGTACTCTGTGTAGAATCGAATTGGTATCCCGTCAGGTCCAGTGGACTTTCCTCTGTTGAGTGATTGCAGTTGCTTTTCTATTCCTTGGACACTTATTTTGATGTCAGCCATTTTTTTGTTTGTGCGAGGATTTAGAGAAGGAACTGCAGTGCGGTCTTCCTCTGTAAAACAGCTTTGGAAAAAGGTGTTTAGTATTTCAGCTTTACGTGTGTCATCCTCTGTTTCAATGCCATCATCATCCCGGAGTGTCTGGATATGTTGTTCCGAGACACTTACTGATTTAACATAAGACCAGAACTTCCTAGGATTTTCTGTCAAGTCGGTACACAGAATTTTACTTTCGAATTCACTGAACGCTTCACGCATAGCCCTCCTTACGCTAACTTTGACATTGTTTAGCTTCTGTTTGTCTGAGAGGTTTTGGCTGCGTTTAAACTTGGAGTGAAGCTCTCTTTGGTTTCGCAGTAGTTTCCTAACTTTGTTGTTGAACCACGGTGGGTTTTTCCCATCCCTTACAGTTTTACTCGGCACATGCCTGTCTAAAACGCATTTTACGATTGCCTTGAACTTTTTCCATAAACAGTCAACATTGTCAGTGTCGGAACAGAAATTGTCGTTTTGATCTGTTAGGTAGTCTGAAATCTGCCTTCTATTACTCTTGCTAAACAGATAAACCTTCTTCCCTTTTTTTATATTCCTATTAACTTCCATATTCAGGGATGCTGCAACGGCCTTATGATCACTGATTCCCTGTTCTGCACTTACAGAGTCAAAAAGTTCGGGTCTGTTTGTTATCAGTAGGTCCAAGGTGTTATCTCCATGAGTCGGTTCTCTGTTTAATTGCTCGAGGTAATTTTCAGATAGTGCACTCAGTATAATGTCACTTGATGCTCTGTCCCTACCACCCATCCTAAACATCTGAGTGTCCCAGTCTATATCTGGTAAATTGAAATCTCCACAAAAGACTATAACATGCTGAGAAAATTTATATGAAATGTATTCCAAATTTTCTCTCAGTTGTTCTGCCACTAATGCTGCTGAGTCGGGAGGTCGGTAAAAGGAGCCAAATATTAACCTAGCTCGGTTGTTGAGTGTAACCTCAACCCATAGTAATTCACAGGAACTATCCACTTCTACTTCACTACAGGATGAACTACTACTAACAGCGACAAACACGCCACCACCAGTTGCATGCAATCTATCCTTTCTAAACACCATCTGTGCCTTTGTAAAAATTTCAGCAGAATTTATCTCTGGCTTCAGCCAGCTTTCTGTACCTATAACGATTTCAGCTTCGGTGCTTTCTATCAGCGCTTGAAGTTCTGGTACTTTACCAATGCAGCTTCGACAGTTTACAATTACAATATCGATTGATGCTTGGTCACCGCATGTCCTGACTTTGCCCCGCACCCTTTGAGGCTGTTGCCCTTTCTGTAGTTTCCTGAGGCCATCTAATCTAAAAAACTGCCCAGTCCATGCCACACAACCCCTGCTACCCGTGTAGCCGCTTGTTCCTCCGATCCATAGCGACACACATCATTGGTGCCGACATGAGCGACCACCTGTAGATGGGTTTTCCCTGTACCCTTCATGGCATCCGGCAGGACCCTTTCCGCATCTGGAATGACTCCCCCCGGTATGCACATGGAGTGCACATTGGTTTTCTTCCCCTCTCTTGCGCATGTGTTTGTGTGTGTGGAGACAGAGAGAGAGAGAGAGAGAGAGAGAGAGAGAGAGAGAGAGAGAGAGAGGGGGGGGGGGGGGGGACTGAATAAGATGCATCCATCAATTGACCCAATGATGGCAACAATATTGGGGGAAGGAGGATGGCTGTCACTGAATGGCACATCCTCATGTCTGTGCAGTGTTCTTCCAACCACGCTGAACAAAATTTGGGACTGAAGGTAGAGAGAACCAGGGGGTGCTTTGAGAAAACAAATGAGTGCACATGATTGGACAGTAGGTTCCTGTGTGATTTGCCATAGACATATCATAGAAATATCAGTAGTACAATTTCATCCCATCTTGTGTGGGGCACACAAGAACCTTCCACCACCTTTCTACACAGGGTGGAGAAAAATCGTATCATGAAATTTTAACCTTGGATAGCTGATGCCAATAGGAATCAAAATTACTAATGTTGCGTAGGTCGACAATGTAAAATTTTTACTACGGAAGCTTGGCACCACGCACTCTGACTGCAGGATTGCCCTGTTGCCAGATGCTATGGACAACGCATGACCGCAAATGCTTTGCCTGCCGAAGATCGCAGTGTATCCAAGCTCAGAAGTAACGTGCCAGCCTTCCACTCTGGGGGCGAATCCACTGGGGTCCCAACACAGCCACTGTAGTTTCATGATAAGACATACTGGGAACAAACTCATCAACAGCTGTTAGATTGCATACAGAAAGTCTTTTACACAGTCTTTTGTAGCTAGGACATTGTTTATTTAAAGCAAGCGACCCTCTGATGCGACACAAGATTGGTAACTTTGAATGGTGTTTTGCCAAACTCTTTCAAAGATTCCTGGCATTGGCCTGATGTGATTAGCGGCATGTTGAATGAAATCCATTAATTCTTCTTCATTTCTTGGTGGTTTGCGTCCGGGTGGGTGAACTAAAACCTCGAAGAATCCCTACAGGAAAAAGTCCAGTGGCGTGAGGTCTGGTGATAACGGCCATGTCCTACAAGCACCTCTGCTAATTACCCGGCCGTCTAAGAGTTCATTTAAATATCCGTGCACAGCAACACTTATGTGCGGCGGGCGCCCCATCATGCTGCGACCACATACATAGCCATATGTCCAGCAGGCCGGGTGGAGTTTCTTGAAAAAAGTGAAGGTAATTTGCCCTGGTAAGTCAAGGAGCTAGAGGGACCAACCCAATCAGATGGTCAGCCACAATGCCTGTCCGAATATTGAGTGAAAATCGTTCCTGGTGTCCCTGCACGTACGTGATGTGAGGACTTCCTCTTGCCCACTAATGAACGTTTCGGGTATTGTAAAGGCCATCCCGATGGAAGGTGCACTTGTTGGTGAACATCACAATGGTGGGGATGTTGGGATCTCGTGCAACACATCCCAGAAACCACCAGCAAAACCCTAGCGTTGTTCATAGTCCACCACACAATTTAGGTCTTGGACATGGTGGAAAATAAATGTATGCTGGCTGTTATCCCTCAAAACCTCCCAGACTAACTAATAAGTGACCCCCACGTCATGTCCAACCGCTCGAGTAGTTGTAATAGGTGCTTCCTCGAAGTGCTCGAGAACAGTCTCTGCAAATGCAGCATCCCATCATGTTTGAGGTCTTCCAGCATCACCATGATATCCCGCTAACGAGCCTGTTTTGCCAAGTCGCTGGTGAATTGCTGTAAATGTTTGCGGTTGTGGGTGGTGTCTCGCTGGGTACTGTTCCTCATACAACTGCTGAGCTTCATGCACATTACTGTTGGGTAGTCCATAAACAAAAACCATATATCATTGTTCATCAAACAAATACTGTGCTGCCATGCTTACTGTATGACTATATCGAAGGTGATGTGTGTGTGCTCCAAAGCGAAGCTTACATGTTTGTTTTTCGTTTTTGTTTCGCTTTACAGCACAAAAGCAATTGGGGCCATATGCACCCAAGTCAAAACTATAGAACACGAAGACAGAGAGGAGTTCAAAAACGACTATACACCAGTACCAACTGACATAATAGCAGACAGCTAGAAACAGGCATGTGCAAAAAGGGATAAAAAATACACCAAAACTAAAAATTAAATGGCATTCACCATATTGCTTTGGCGGGTAAAATGTAAGACACATTCGACAGCCTGCACGTCATTTGCTAAAACGGGCAAGAACTCAGACGGCAAACCCAAACAGGAATGTAAATTGTTAAAAAATATACATTCAATCAGGAAGTGGCGCACAGTTAAAACTTGGGAGCAATGTGTAAGAAGTAGTGGGGTAGCGCCACTTAGCAAATTACCATGGTTAAAAAAGCAGTGCCCAATATGCAGCAGAGTTAAAATAACCTCCTCCTGGTGGGAGGGCCAAGAGGAGGTCGTCCAAGCTGCTGGGAGAGGCTTAATAAGCTGGAGCTTATTCCTGTGAAAGGAGGGCCATTGGCGATGCCAAAGGGACACCACCTCCTGACAGATAGTGACACAGGAATCATTGGAGGGAATATAGGTACTCGCAGGCTGAGGTACGAGGACTGCAGCTTTTGCAGCAGCCTCATTTCCTGGCAGACCAACATGACAAGGAACCCACAGAAACATCAAACTGGCTCCACCAAGAGTGGGCAGTTGAGGACCCACTGGACTAAGGGATGGGAGGTGTATAGCGAACATAGACTTTGAAGGGCACTGAGTGAGTCTGCGCAGACAACGGAATTGAAAAGGCTGTGTTGCCAGATGTACCCCATGGCCTGATACAAGGTGAAGAGCTTGGTTGTATATACTGAGGAGTGTGCCAGAAGCCGGTATCAAAAGACAAGGGTGCCAATGACGATGGCACACCCGCCTCACGGTCAGTCCGACAGCCATCACTGTATAAAAAGGTACTATTGCGAAGTTACATGTGAAGGTCGTGAAACTGAAGGCAATAGATCGAGGTTGGAGTAGTGGCCTTAGGAAGCGAAAGAAGGCCCAGGTTAACATGGGCTGCCAAGGTGACGACGGGTTCACACCCACTGGGAAAGTTGCAGGTAGTGTGAAGTTAAGCCGCCGTAGCAAGTGCCGAAAGCAGACTCCAAGAGGTAACATAGAAGAGGGACAAGCCTCATACTGATGATCAAAGGAATCATCAAAGAAGGAAGCATAGGATGGGTGGCCACACATGGTAGACAAAACGGCATGCATACCTGCTGAGGAGAAAGTCAAGGCGGTAGGACAGTGGTGGTTCAGCAGGTTCAGCATACAGACTCTCAATCGGGCTGATGTAAAAGGTGCCTGTGTCCAAATGGATGCCATTATGGTGGATAGTGTTGAGACAGCGTAAGAGGGATGGGCACGCAGACGCCTGAACAAACCACCCATAATCAAGCTTCAAACGGACAAGGGACCCGTTACAATCGGATGAAGGTGGTTTGATCAGCACCCCGGGAAGTACCATTGAGGACAAGTAGGACACTGAGGAACCACATACAATGGGCTGCCAGGTAAGACATATGGGAGGACCGAGAGTGCTTCCTATCGAGTGTGAGCCCCAGGAATTTCGTAGTTTCAACGAACAGAAGGGCAACAGGCGCGAGATGTAAAGATAGTGGGAGAAACCGCATGGGTCGCCAGAAATTCATACAGACAGTTTTGTCAGTGGAAAAGTGAAAGCCATTGTTGATTCTCCAGAAGTAGAGATGATCAAGACGCCACTCAGTGAGACAGGTCCGTGGAGAACTGCAATAGATGGCAAAATCGTCAACAAAAAGGGAGCCGGAGATGGCCGGTGGGAGACAGGCCATGACGGGGTTAAAGGCGACAGCAAAGAGGACGACACTCAGGACAGAACACTGAGGCACACCGTTTTCCTGGGTAAAGGTGTCCGACAAGGCAGAACCCACATGCACCTTGAAACCTCAACCTTTCAAAATTGCCTGAAGGAGACAGGGCAGGCGACCACGGAAGCCCTATGTGTAAGGCGTACGGAGGATACCAGTTCTCGAGCAGGTGTTGCAGGCCTTCTCCAAATCGAAAAACACGGCCACAGTCTGGAATTTCCACAGAAAACCATTCATGACATGGGTGGACAAAGTAAAGAGATGGTCAACCACAGAATGACGGTCTCGAAATCCACACTGTGCATTCGTCAGTAAATTGCGAGATTCGAGCCACCATACCAGCTGGGCATGAATCATATGTTCCATCACCTTGCAAACACATCTGGTGAGAGAGATGAGGCGGTAGCTAGAAGGAAGGTTTTTGTCCTGACCAGGCTTGGGTATGGGTATGATGATGGCTTCACGCCAGTGTCCGGGATGTGTGTCCCCTGCCCAGATGCGGGTGTACGTGTTAAGCAGAAAGTGCTTGCCTGCAAGAGGAAGGTGGTGCAACATCTGAATGTGGATGGCATCTGGTCCTGGGGCAGAGGATCAGGATGAAGTGAGAGCATGATCTAGCTCCCTCATAGTAAAGGTGGCATTGTAGCACTCACGATTCGGAGAAGGGAAGGGTATCACCAGAGCCTCCTCCGCTCATTTCCGATGCAGGAAGGCAGGGTTATAGTGGGAAGAGCTCAAAACTTCCACAAAATGATGGCCCAAAGTGTTAGGGATAGCAATAGGGTCCACTATAACATCGTCTGCTACTGTGGGGCCAGAAATGGGGGAATTGATCTTGGTCCCAGTAAGCCATTGGAGGTTGGTTGGTCCACATGACAGAGGAAGGGTTGTAAAAAAAAAAAACCACTAGTGAATGTAATCCATCTAGCTCGTTTGCTATCCCGAAGAATGCTATAACACTTTGCATGCACTTGTTTATAATGAATGAAGTTTGCCATCGTAAGATGACTGGGCCAAGGGACTGGGACACAACATGGTAAAGAGGAAATGTGAGGAATGGAACATTCTGCAGCAATAAGGATAATGTTGGTGAGATAGTCCACCTGGTTGTCACAACTGTGGAAATCTTGTTCTTTGATGGTTGCCAGGGAGGAGTAAAGCTGCCAGTCATCCTTAATAAGCTGCCACTTGGGCATGCACACGGATGGGGATAGGAGTCAGCAAATGGAGAGCACATGGGAAATGGTTGCTCAAGTAGGTGTCAGAAAAAACGGGCCAATCAAGACTATGGACAGGCTAGGCAGTGCAAAAGGAAAGGTCCAAATGGAAATAGGTGTGTGAGGAGTCTGAAAGGAAATTGAGTGCTCCAGTGTTAAGGCAGAAGAGGTTAAGTTGGTTAAAGAGGTCAGCCAAGAGGGCACCTCTCTGTGACGTCCTGGGACAACCCCAAAGGAGATGATGCGCATTAAAGTCAACGAGTAGCAAAAATGGGGGAGGTAGCTGCCCAATAAGCTGAAGGAAGTCTGCCCTAGTGACATTGAATGAGAGAGCGACATAAATGGTACAGAGGGTAAAAGTTGGGTAGGGGAGGAAAAGGTGAACTGTAACAGCTTGAAGACGGGTAGTCAGGGAGATGGGTTGGCTATGAATGTCATCCCACATGAGCAGCACGACACCCCCATGAGGTGGAATGTCAACCTCAGGGGGAAGGTCAAAACGAATCGGTAAGTAATGTGAAAGCTCAAAGCGGTCTTGAGGGCATAATTTCAGTTCCTGAAGGCAGAGTACAAGGGGATGCTAAAAGGAGCCGTAAATCCTCATTGGGGGACTGAATGCCACGAACATTCCACTGGAGGACCGTCATGAGGAGAAAGAGATGCAGGGGTGTCAAATCGACGACTGCCGAGTGACAGCTGGTGTAGAGTCGCTACTACAGGGCACAGAAGCAGGAGAATCCTGCTCTGATGATGATGATGTTTGGTTTGTGGGGCGCTCAACTGCGTGGTTATCAGCGCCCGTACAATTACCCAATCTTTGCTCAGTCCAATTTCGCCACTTTCCTGGATGATGATGAAATGATGAGGACAACACAAACACCCAGTCGTCTCGAGGCAGGTGAAAATCCCTGACCCCGCCGGGAATCGAACCCGGGACCCCGTGCTCGGGAAGCGAGAACGCTACCGCGAGACCACGAGCGGCGGACAGAATCCTGCTCTGTCGGGTCCACAGAAGCATCGGCTTGCTTGTGCAGTTGGTCCGTGGAGTCCAGCACCGAAAAATGGTTAGTGGTGCGCACTGGTGACACAAAGGCTGGCCTGGCTAAGGTACCACGTGGTGTGCCGTCTAAGCGGATCTTCGAGTTGGCAAAAGAGAAGACCGTTCACCTTTAGTGGACTTCTTTGAGCCTTTCCTGTTAGAGGAAGACTAGGGTGTTGTTTGGCTGGAGGGATGGAGGAAGTCTTCACGCGAGTACTCCTGTCCTTTCCTGCCTACTGGTTGTGTAGCTGGTGGCTTTGCCCCTTGAGGCGAGAGTTTGACAGTTTGTTGCACAGCGGGATGGCGGGATGGGGGGATGGTGACGCTACCTTGACACTGGGCAACTTTACAAACTCAGAGCTGAATCTGAGGTCACACATCTGCATGGGCTATGTCCTTCATGGAGCGAGGGGTAACAAGAACAGAACTATAGGTGCTGCAGAGGATAACACAGAGTTTGCGACTAGCCAGTAAATTGCGAGCTATTGGGTAAGGCACTTTTACCTTTACCCGTATCTCTTGGACAGCCCACTCATCCCGAGAAGAGACAGTATGGCCGCCATTGCAGCTGATACAGCACAGAGGAGGAGGCGGACAATCACCCTCATGTGCATCCCTACCACAGGTTACACATTTGGCTGTGTGTCGACAAGATGTTCTAGTGTGGCTGAAATGATGACACTGGTAGCAGCGCATCGGGTTTGGAATGTACGGCCGGACTGTGATAATTTCATAGCCTGCTTCGATCTTGGATGGCAGCACCACTCTATCAAAGGTGAGGAAAAGAGTGCGGGTGGGCACTAAGGAGGAATCTACCTATTTCATTACACGATGGACGGCAATGACACCCTGATCAGAGAAGTAAGATTGGATTTCAGCCTTGGTTAGACCGTCAAGCAGCCTGATGAAAATTACACCACGGGAAGAATTCAAAGTTCTATGGGCTTTGACACGAACAGGGTAGCTGTGGAGAAGCGAGGCAGCAACCAGTTGGTGTGCTTGAGAATAAGAAGCAGTCTCCGAACACAAAGTGCCATTCCGTAAATGAGAGCACAATTTCACAGGGTCAGCAATTGCATCAACACGTTTCTGAATAATAAACAAATTTACCGTGGCGAAGGACTGGCTGTCTTCAGTACGTGAGACCATGAGGAACCATGGTTCAGCGGGAAGGGTCTTCAAATCATTAGCCTCATTACGTTTACATTTCGTAGATGTTGATTGGGACGATAATTGATTCACTGCGAGAAAATCCCTGCCAGCGTCTCTGATGGTTTGCTCCTTCCAACTGGGGGCTCCCTTAACAAGGGGGCGGACCTGTCTTAGCTGATTGTTCATACCCCAGGTCACATCTCCTAAATATCTGACAAAGTGACAAATCAGCAATTTGGGAAGGTTGCAGCTTAGGCAATCCCCCCTCCCTGGGCCTGGCCTGTACCAGGGCATACGTGTGAACCCTACCTGTCGACCTGGGGCTGGGAATCACGTGTTACCCAGTCACCTGTTACACGTCAGATGCGTGGGCCGGCCTTCAGGAGCGCACAGGAAGAAGAAAAAGAGGAACCTCAAATACCGAAGTGGAGGAACGAGACAGTGCAGAACATTCCCAATAACATCCTAGACAAGTTTGCCATGGTAGGGAGAAAGAACAGCAAGAGGATAGAATGCAGCACAGAAGGGAAGAAACGCTCCAAAGCCTTGGGCGCCATGGTAGCCAAGCACGAACCCACCAAAGAGTGGTGAGCCCTTTGCAGGGGAAGCTTACGTTTGAATGCCTTTGATGTGAGGTGGAGGCAAACAGAAAGACCTATTTGACACGCATGCGTATCACATTGGGGCAATGCTGTTTGTATGTGTGAAATGACAACCATAGTGCTACCTGTCAATCAATGAATGGCAACAGGCCAATCCCATGGCCAATTGGAGTGCATGGTGCCAAGTCTGTAGTTTAAAAATGGTGTGTTGTCAACCTACACAACAATTTTGGTTCCTACTGGCATCGGCAACCCAGGGTTAAAATTTCATGACACAATTTTTCTCTACCCTGTCTAGTGTCTCACTGTCACACGGTCTGCACCGCTTTGTCCAGTTTTCAATGTGCTGGTATGCTACCATTGCACAGTCATCCGGATCTGAAAAAATGTGGTCAAAAACAGAAAAACTGATATAGTCAATGAATAAGTTGACTACTATAGAATCTTGTAGAGGAGGCTTTAGGGCATTTTACTCTGAAAGGAAAGTGAGATCTTTGATACGTAAGATGCTATGTTACTTGAAAGTCATTCTTTGTGGCATAACGTCAAGAATGTGTAGTGGCTCTGAAATTATTGGAAGTGCGTGTAACTTTTTAATCAAGTGCCCTATTTTGGTTCTGTCTGATGGAAAGTATTAAAGGAAGTATGTTGAATATTAGTGTATATAACATTTTCATTAATTTATACTACTGTGTGTTAGAAATCAATGTCAAATGACATTGGTCTTCCTTATAAAAATGTTTATCATAACGATATTTTCGTTATGCATCCATTAAAAATGCATTAATAACGTGTTTGTCACAATCAGAGGCAAAACGGCTAGAGAAGCTACTGCACACTGAAGAACTCTGAGATCGCACTCCATCACATCTCGTATGACGTTTGCGCACACTGGCAAGTAACACTGTAACTGATGATGTGCTACGAAATATATGGTTGTCTCGGTTGCCGTCAGATACTCAAAAAATTCTCACGGTATGTGCAGGCAATTTAAACACACTGGCACAAACGGCCGACAGGTTAATTGAAATGTACCCCACATCAAGTGTCTCAACATTAACGCCACAACAAGAAAATTTGCCCACAGTGACGCTAGTCTCCCTACAATCACAACTGGCAGAGTTGACCGCACAGGTAGCTGCATTACAAACAACGCACAACTGCCAATGGCCACGCCGCCGACGGTCACGAAGTCGCAATCAATCACCTTCACTACAGAACTTATGCTGGTACCACAAGACATTTGGTAATGATGCACAAAAGTGTACACCACCTTGCAAGTGGAAACATGAAGCAGACACTGAGACACTGTAGCAGCAATAACTTCCAGTGCAAACACTCGCTGACTTTCTGTGGCAGACCGCGAAACAAAACTACAGTTTCTCGTCGATACAGGCGCAGAAATGTCTGTATATCTAGCAAACCGCCTATCACGCCGGAGCTGCGACGACTGTTATCTATTCGCCGCCAATGACTCCAAAATTAGAACATACGGTTGAGTAACATTATTCCTTAACTTGGGGCTATGCCATGTGTTTGAATGGCAATTTACAGTGGCAGATATATCACAGCCTATTATCGGAGCAGATTTTTTGTCCTACGACTTACTGCCAGATCTGCGACGTCAGCGACTAATAGATTTGAATACTAGTTTGCATACAACAGGAAAAGTCCATTGTATCACACCACTAGAGGTACGCACAGTCACAGGCGACACACCATATATACGATTACTGAAAGGATACCCCGAGATCACACAGCAATCTCCTACTCTCACACCAGTCAAGCATACAATCGTCCACCGCATTTTGACCACGTCATGGCCGCCAACTCACGCTCGGCCTAGACGTTTAACAGCCGAAAAGCTGTAAGTGGTAAAGCAGGAATTTTGCAGCATGCTGTCACAAGGTATCTGCAGAGTTTCTAGTAGCAGTTGGGCATCCCCAATTCACATCGTGCCTAACAAGAAGAATGGATGGCGCCCCTGCGGTGACTACCGCCAACTCAATGCAAGGACCATTCCAGACCGGTACCCAGTTCCACATATAGAAGACTTTTCTGCAAATGTTCACGGTAAGACTATATTTTCTACCACTGATCTAGTTCGAGCTTACTATCAGATCCCTATAGCTGCAGAAGACATTCCTAAAACAGCGGTGACAACACCATTCGGTCTATTTGAATTCACTCGAATGTTATTCGGACTATGTAATGCCGCCCAGACCTTCCAACATTTTATGGATGAGGTTACAAGAGATTTATATTTTTGCTATCGGAAGAGGAGCACTTACAGCATTTGGCACGAGTGTTTGACTGCCTACGCACACATGGACTAGTAATTAATCCTGCCAAGTGTGTTTTTGGTGAGAAAAGAAGTCCACTTTCTAGGATATTTGGTGAATGCACACGGTATTCGACCGCCACACAGTAAAGTAGAGGCCATAAACAAATACCCCCGCCCTGTCACAGTCAGAGAATTACGACGATTCATTGGAGTAGTGAATTTCTACCAACACTTCATTCGCAATCATGCACTAATAACTGCACCATTGAATGAACTACTTAAAGGCGCACCTAAACCTAATCGCAGTGTGCATTGGACTATCGAGGTGGACACCGCGTTTCACGCTATAAAAAAAGCTATAGCAGAGGCCGCACAATTAGCACACCCAGTCGCGCATGCTCCACTCGCTCTCATGGTTGATGCTTCATCCACTGCCACTGGTGCCGTACGTCAGCAACAAATTGATCAGTTATGGCAGCCCATTGCATTTTATAGTGATAAGTTGTCACCATCTCAGCAACATTGGGCAACATATGACGGTGAGCTGTACGCTGCTTATGCGGCAGTAAAAAAATTCAGACACGCATTAGAAGGGCGACAGTTCACGATTTACACAGATCATAAACCGCTTACCTATGCCTTTAAGGTAAAGCCAGAGAAAGCATCGCCCAGGCAGCTGCGACACTTAGATTATATCAGCCAGTTCACGACCAGCATTGTGTATGTGGAAGGGAAGCTTAATGTTCCAGCTGATGCACTTTCTCGCATAGAAGCAGTGTCCACAGTAACAGATGACATTGCACAGGTGGAAGCAGTGACAAAGGCCATTGATTACGACGCCCTCGCGCATGCGCAACAATGTGAGAGAGAGTTGCGTGATCTATTGCAACAAGAAAAAGGATTGAAGCTACAGCTCGTGACATTTCCTGAAGCAAGCATCGAGTTGTACTGTGACGTAGCAAGTGGAAAGATACGTCCATTTGTGCCACAGCAATTCAGAACACAGGCAATTGCATCAATGCACAATCTGTCACACCCAGGAGTAAGGTTAGGATCGACCACTACAACCACAATATAAAACATGAAAGCATGTTGGTAATGTGGAAACATGTAGCATCTGCCCTCTAGAGTGCTGCACTACACTAGGGTTAGTAGAAAATAGTTTTAGTAGTTCCTATTTGTCCCAGTACAGAGCAGTTACTAGTATTACATCGCATGGTGTTTGTATTTTAGATGTACATATTGCTAAAATAATCTGCACTCACTGATAATTATTCAAGGTTATACAGAACAATTTCAGCTCCAACTTGTACGTGCTAATTAAATGGTTGGATCAATATTTTGCAACCTAGATGAAAAAGTTGGTCCAGCATTTTGCAACAAAGATGAAAAACTGCTGTGAAATGCTTGACAACAATAGGCAATCTTGTTGTCCACACTTGAATGGAGATACAAATACACTCAATGAACAACAGAATGGTTTCTTTAAAACAATAAAGAGTCACATTCTTCTTGCAAGATTGTCAAAGTGAGTACTGAAATTTTATACAGAAATAAGGAAACTTCATTGTAATTGGTACAAAAAATTAAAATAGGATTCAAAATTCCTCGCAATAATTCCATTATGTACACACAGATTGTTCAGATGACTAAGCAAATGATTGATGCAGAAAAGAAAAGTCAGTAATTTATGTTAACACACTAAGCGAACTGGAATTATCTTTGGCTATTCAAATGAGCCTTCGTTCGTCTGATTCCAATAATGGTACAGGTATCATAAAAGAAATCATGACAGTCACAATCGCGAGCTGATAAATATAAAGCAGCATCATTAAAATTATCAGCAACTCCCCAGCCATTAAAATTTCTGCAGATGAGATATTGTCCAATGTTGTTGAACGAAAGTTATCTAAATATAAGTACATGTTTATTATAAATTCAATGAAAAAACACAATGCTCTTATTTACCCCACTTATGAAAAAACAGCAACAGCCCAACTTCATTGTTACCAATTAGATATACACATAATGGAGACTTGTGCTGAAGTCAAGGTACAAGCACTCTTTAATCATACATCTGAAAGAATTTTACATGTTTGAGAGAACAGTATGGAAACATAATCTCCAGAAATTTTAAAAAAAGTGAGGGTTGTCAGTAAATAGGGGTTTCGTTGGTTCTACGGGGCACAGCAGGTTTACCTACAGAAGTGATTCAGATGTTTATGTTTTTATTACTTAATTGGTTCCACTGCAAGCAGTGTCCACAGATAATCTATTACAAAAGGAAATAGTTACATGGAAAAACCCTGCACCTTCGTCACCTTGTTTTTGTAAACCTGTAAGACTACAATTTTTGCATGAAAATGCTGGCTACTTTAAACGAGGAAAAGTATATTAACAATCAAATTGCATCTCTACTTCCTTTTGGAACTGTCTGGTACAGAAAAGAAATAATAATACATTATGAAATGATTTTCATAATGACTGATGGAAAGGTCTATAATGCTATAAAATCTACTAGATCATCTATGCACAGCTGCTTGTGCAGAGCAATGTCAAAACATTTTAGTATATTGATTTTGTAAATATTATTATAGTGATACATTTTTCTAATTTTGTTACGAATTATCATCCTTACGCAAATGGATTTGTTGCATTGAGTATTTACTTGACCTTGGGTAAACACTTGAAAGTAAAAACTGGTGATCAAGCTCAACTGAATGCATAATGTGTTTTGATGATTCAGAAAAAAAGACCCTTAGAAGGGGTGTCTGCTTAAATCCTGGTGCTGGACAAAGACTTCACTTACCAATTTCACTTTATCTTGCAGATCATGTCATGGGGCTACAATGTGAACATCGAAGAATTTCAAAAATATTGTCCTGATAAAAAAGTAACGATCTGTCAATGGATGCCCTAGAACTTTTGCTCTTTCCTGATGAGGGGTCTGAAATTTTTCTAGAAATTTCTGATAAATATGATAATGACTCTGCTTTTGAGCCCGATAACTATCCTGATAGTGAGAGCGATTGATTTTTATGTTTTCTTATTTACACAGTTTTTAACTGTACACATGTGATAGCTATTACCTCAACAATTTTGAAAATAATTATTTCACAATGTAATATTATAACTGTCATTTCCTGTTTTAAAATTATAATATGTAATTTATGACAGAATGTATAAGTGGACAAGGAAAAAAAAATCCCCATGTTTTTCCTGGTTAGAAAATACACTTCCTCCCAGGCAAAAATACGCTTTTTCTGTGTTAAGTGACAATATACCATCCCTCGGGATTGTAAAACTTATCCTTTGAATGGTTAAGGTTTTATACACTGGTGCAGAACATCCCACCACTTTAGGAATCGAACCAAAAACTAGCATTTTGGAAAGATCTTTGATTTGCAGCAACATGTACGCTGCATATTTTCGTATTAAAACAGTATATAGTCTAATTCCACCAAACAGAGAATGTTAGTTTCCAAAGCATTGAAATCTGAGTTCGCGATGCGCTTTTGTGAGACAGACATAGCTCATGTCACGTGATCTCGCCAACTGATGATAGTAGATATTCATTGCATTTACATGGAGCTCCCAAAATCAGATTTCGTAAACCGATCTCCCAGTACCGCTCCTGGGTGCTCACATAAACATTTCAAAATCGATTCTGGAAATCCGCTTCTGGTTGCCAGTTTTCCAGTTCTGCGATCTATTTTCGCTCCCATGTAAATGCAGCCGGTATTGAAATGTGCTTCGGCTGTCAGGTTTCGCCTTGTTTATAAAAATTTCACCTAATATTGACGGAGTGCCTTTTTGTACAGTGAAGGATAAGTATTACATGTGCAAACAAAGTTGACTCTCGGCGAAGTGTCTGTTGGGAGCTACCGTAAAGGCATTTCCCATTTACAGTTGCTCCCATCGGCCACTGTGCTAAGTGCCAACTTTCTTTGTGCGTGTAGTAGAAATACATGGTGACACAGAAAAGCAGGTCTGGGCGCTAATGACCATAGAAGTTTTGCGCCCTAAAACCACAAACAAAAAAAAAAAAAAAAACAGAAAAGCAGGAACATTTCCACAATCCAATAAAACTAGAAGTGATGAAGGAGAGAAATTGCATTCATAGTAATTGAAACCTTACAACTTTGCCATTTATGAACCATTGAAGGTATTTTGCATTTTTTTAAAAATTATGTCCTTTAGATGGCATCGTCCTCTACGAATACATTCATGAAATCTGCTGCTTGGATTCCTCACTGACCGCTGCAACATCACAGCTGGGATACTGTGAATTGCATCCTGAATTCTCTGTTTTCATTCGTCCAGCGTTCTTGGTTGAGTCATGTAGGCTTTCCTCTTGCCCCCCCCCCCCCCCCCCAAAAAAAAGAGAAAAAAAAAGAAAAAAAAAAAAAAAAAGAAAAACACACACACACACAGATAAATCTGGTGATCTAGGGGGCCAGGGAATGAATCGTGAGATCACACAGTTGTCAAACAATTCTTGCACAAATGCCATTGATTGCAATGCAGTGTGTGATTTTGCTCCGTCTTGTTGAAACCAGGGTTCTTGAACATTTGGAAAGTTGTTCAGTGCAAGTGTAACAAAAGTTCATAACATCTCTACGTAACAATCAGTACTGACAGTTATTGTGCTTCCCTGTTCATTTGCGAAAAAATGCGGTCTGATAATCCCATGTGATGAAACACCACACCATACTGTCACTTTACTAGCATGTAAAGAGGATTTGTGTTTGCCCAGTAACAGCAGTTATGTTTATTCACATGATCTGTGAGATGAAAATGTGCCTCATCTGACATCCACAACCTGTTTAGAAATTCATTGCCATTGTTTATTTTTGTTATTATTTGTTGACAAAATCCTAGTCATAACCAGTAAACATTGTCCTTCAATTGTTGCACCATCTGCAGTTTGTACGGATGAAATTTTAAATCAAGATGAATTCTGCAAACACTCTCCTTGGACGTTCCAACCACTGCTGCTTGCTTACGAATTGAACGCTGTGGGCTCCGTAAGACAGACTCGCATACATCATCAATGTTCACTGGCGAACGCACACTTCTTGGTCGTCCTGTTGGTTTTTCCTTGACAGATCCAGTCTCTTCAAAGTTATTAATCCAACATTTTATCGTGTGTTTCGACGGAATGGCATCATGATGTCCTAAATTATAAAAACATCAAAACTCCCTCTGCACCGCTACCAAATTATCATTGTTTTTATAAAACATTTTTATGGTTAATGTATGCTGTTGTCCATTCCACAGATCCATGATTACTGAAATGGCTTACTGTTTACTCGCTGTCACGAATCCGCAGTGCTGCCACCCGCCCATGGCTACCACTACTCATTTCAAATATTCCCATTATTCTGTGTCACCCTGTATTAGACTGAAGCTGTTTACACCTCAACTAATTGAAGAGAAATAGTGATTGTGCTGACTAAATTGTAAACTATATCTGCTGTTTTCCAGGCACAGCAGTTACTGGGCAAGCAAATCTGCTTCAGACCTTAACATGTACACACAACAGTGAAAAACAGTTTCAGAAATTTGGGTTTTGTCTTTCAAAAGACGTGTCACATGTAAATGTAGTAATTTAGAGCATAAGACATGTGATGTAGTCAGCCTATACAGACTATAACAACATCATTGTTAAGCAGTGCGAACACACAAATAGGAAAAGTTAATGGTTTAAATTAATGTATATAGTGCAGCTACAAGAAAATCTAAGCTTTCACATATAATATTTGTCTGTTTTGTGTATGTTTCACTTCAATTCATCACAAATGTGCCAGTAAAATTTTAAGTACTTAAGTAAATGTCTGGTCTTACGGGCACGAAATTCTTCTAAGTGGCTGGCCCTCAAAGAATTAAGCTTTAAATGAAAATCAAACACTCTGTGATTAAGAAATTCAAATCACCATCGTACACGTAACATAACTCATATTGCGTAAAATGAAATGTACTTTGAAAGTAATGCTTTTCAACCGACCAACTACAACAATTCCCGCGACTTGTTAGAATTCGTTTCAGCAGTTGTCAGAGAGCGTCAGAAAATGGCATTGTTATACTGTGCCTGTGCAGCTACAATGACGTAGATATCCCATATGTTCGTATGTATATGGCATTAAGAGATCTTACACTACGTCATAAACAAAACAGGACATCAGGGGATACTCCAAGAGCATTGTAACTTCACAAACCATACTAAAATGCATAATTTGACTTAAAGGGAAAAATTCGTATGTCGAGATTCACAAAGAAGTATGCCAAAAGCTGATAAACTTTTCAGTGTGGTTTTCGGATACAAATTTTCTTCGAGTACCAGTACTGTATTATCTCATGTTAGTTCTTTCTTATGGCATAATGCCTTATATCCCAAAAGATAACAACGTGCACTTGAAATTCTGCAAACAGCTGACATTAGCCAAAAGTGTTTCAAATAAACTGACAGCCTCTGCGGAAAACATTAATGAAAGCCAAATTTTGTTAGCATATCGACAAAGATAACTTCATTGTCTTGCAAGGAAATTAATAATCAACTACCAAAAACCTGGAAATAAAATCAGAAAACTGAAACTAACAACACATATTAGCTTTACATAATTATGTGAATATTTTAATTCATTTTATAACTCCCGACTACAGAAATACATTTTGATCTTGAGAGCAGTAAACCAAGAGGAAACAGCAAACTCATTAAACGCGGTCCACGTGGAGACTACCTCCATCCCACTACAACTCTGACTGCTCTGCGCATGTGAGAATCTTGCAACTTGGGTGCACCAGAAAAATGTTTCCAGGTAGCATCTGGCTGCTTGTTGCTACAGCTCATAGAGCTCGAGTCTAGTTACCTTGGATACAGCTAACGGCCACACTTCAAGTAGCCAGAAGCGGGAGAAGGTACTGCTCATACGCAACTCGACTGTGAATGTGCATAAGCCCGCTGGCAACTGCTGAAACAAACCTAATGTTAACTGTTGTAACACCCATCGAAAGCAGTTTGTTGTTATTAAGTAATGCATAGTCTTCGTTCCTAAAGCCTTTGACACATTTTGCTGTTGGCAGACTCTTGTGTGTGATGATGATGATGATGATGATGATGTTTGGTTTGTGGGGCGCTCAACTGCGTGGTTATCAGCGCCCGTACAATTATCCAATCTTTGCTCAGTCCAATTTCGCCACTTTCCTGGATGATGATGAAATGATGAGGACAACACAAACACCCAGTCATCTCGAGGCAGGTGAAAATCCCTGACCCCGCCGAGAATCGAACCCGGGACCCCGTGCTCGGGAAGCGAGAACGCTACCGCGAGACCACGAGCGGCGGACACTCTTGTGTGTGCGCTGTATTTTGTTGCTATAAATTGCGCATTTCTTTTGCAACTTAAGTTTTATTTTTTTCCCTTGTTTACGTTTTATTGCTGCTGGGTTATATTGCAGTAATAGGTTTAAGTAAAATTCTTTTTTGGAGTATCAGTTCTTACCAGTCAAGCCTACAAAAATTTAACTGAAAACTGAAACAACGAAAAATTCCCAGAATTCTTAAAAATTCCTGGGTTTTTCCCTGAACGTATACGCCCTGTATAGTGAACAACCTCAAAAACCCTTATACAACAATTTACATTTAAATCTAAAGCTTTTTTTCTACTTTTGGCCAACATTTGTGAGATCAAGGCCACTGTCTGTTGGTGTATATCAATGTGTAGCAAGATTCATTATTCCACTTGACCTTTTTCCATGTTTCAGTCAGGTGACTGCAGTGTTCCTGCATTCAAGGCAATCTGTGTGTCCTTTGACAAGTTTGGGCAGTGACTTCTGTAACCATAGCAAGGTGGTTCTTCAGGACGGAAAGGCTGTTTACCTGTTGTTCAGAACTGCATTGCTGCATTGTGGCCCATATATTCACTGCTGCTATACCTTATAGGCAATGGTGCCTCTGTCGTTAACACAACTGCACACTTCCATTGAAACTGGCAGTGTCCATCTACCTCAAATCGAAGTACATACAGTAGACTCTAGACACAGTTGCCCAATAAGTCTAGTGCTGCACAACTTCGGAGATGGAGTGACCCATGTATCATCCAGCCATGATCTGTACACAGTCAAGAGAGTTATATTTATGTTTTTTATTGTGTGGTCCATTCTAACCCTCGAGCAGGCATGCCAATTTCCATAACAAGAGTGAGTGAGCAGCGTACTTTGTACACATGTAAAGGATAGCTGTCTTTATGTGACCAAGGTAAACATGAATGAGTGAAATCACAGTTTAATCAGACCTCACCCAAATGTTTATTAAATAGCTAACTGTCTCGCAAACAACTGTGGAACTGTGCTGTTAGCTCTGAATCTGGGGCATTTTCTTGTGCAGTTGTAATTTTTTTCCTCACATATCTCAATGTTTATTTTACATCATTGCAGACATATGAACACACAACTGATCACTATGTTAGCTGAAGCAGTAATGAAGAAAAAGGTATGGGCCCCGCAAATGTGTAACAATGGAATGGGACAAGACAATGTACTTTGTGGTTGGCACACTTTATACATAGCTGCATCCACCCAAGAGTTAAAGGCAATGGGCAATAAGCAAGGTCTGATGACATCCCTGTCACATGACAAGGAGCTTTTTCTTATTAATAGTAACATTTTGTGATTGCTATCAAATCTGAAACTTTCCACAAGAAAAGCAGAACTGTAAGGCCATTGGTAATAAACCATGATAAAAACCAACTGGCTTTTTTTCCTAATGGTTTAGGAAGGATCTGTCAATGGAATCTCATTCATTCAGTCAGTAAGAATATTTTCTTTTATTACAAAAGAAATCAGTAGCCACCACATGGGTGGCAATGTAAATACATCAAGTAAAAATCAAGCACTCATTGGTAAATTCTTTCTAAAAAATTCTTATGTTAGCCTAGCATTATTATTTCTCATGAATACAATCATTTATTTCTTTGGACCTTAAATACATGGTTGTTGTGCCTCTTCTAACACACACACACACACACACACACACGGGTTTATGAAGATATAAAAGCTGTTCTGTGTACATATAAAAACAATGTTGTCTACTCACTACAGCAAAATTAAGTTTCCCAGTCACAGAAAGAGTTGAAGTGGAGCTCTTTCATCCAGTTCCACATTAGACGGAAATTTCAATCCACAAACACACACTTGCTGTAACAACAATTCACTCCTGTTCATTAGCACCTTGTTTGCTAACTCACAAGTACTGCAGGCAGCTATTCAAAATGTGATTTCCCGAGAATGTTTCAGTAATTAAATGACACAGAGCCTTTTCTTCTATAAATGTTAAGTGACAAGTTGCTGCCTGAAATGCTGCCATTTGCTTGCAAAAGGTGTGTATGATGGTTTACATGTCCTCTAGATCTTGTCAGACGGGGATACGGTCCCATCTCCATATGGTTCCATCATCACACACACACAGCAACACTGAGCCATCACGGCTAAGACTAGTTTGTCGGATTGCAGCAACACATCGAGGATGTGTTAGTGCTGTACAGCGTGACTGGCTAGGATCTGATACATCCAGATCCCAAACAAAAGTTTTCCCTACTTGGTTTCCCAGTGCCAGAATCTGCAAAAGTAAGAGACCACTATTAACTATTTTGCCTTGCTGTTCCAAAAATGTGGAAATATATTACCTGCAGAAATGATATCTTTACATATCATATTTTAAAATAACTGCTACACTAATGCCTATTGTACATTTGTGCAAAGTGAACTCCAGTGGTACATGTATTTTTACACATTTGTAAAACTCTCACTTACATGTTCGAACTTACTCGGTATTAGGATATGTGTAGGGCCATCTTGCAGCTCCACACAAATTTAAGACACTAAAGCATTTCTTGCAAACAGGGAAATAAATAAAATGGTGTGTCAATCCAAGAATGATGACATGCATGATAAATTAAAATAGAATGAGAGAACATATAATATGGAATCTGAAGGGACTCTAGAATACTATGTAATATGGCTGGACATTGAGACAAGCAATAATAATGCAGCTGATAGGAAACAAAACTGTTCTATGCATATTTCACCAATGGTCACATAATAATGCTCTATTAGATTTCCACATCACATCCAGGTGTCTCACTGTAGTTTAATTTTCAACTGATATCAAATATTAATCCTACATAGAGCCTCAAATGGGGAAAATTTATCTGAGGAATGGTACGCAACAAAAATATGTTATCACAATTTAGAAAGATTTATAAACACAGTAATGGGAAGTCCTTGGTGAAATATACATAATGCAAGGAATAAAGGTAACAACTTACCTTGTAGTTGAGGTATTGTAGGGCCGATGGGCACATCGACCCAAGGTTTCGGACAGCATGTCTTTCTTCAGAGCAAATTAGTACATAAAACACACACACACACACACACACACACACACACACAAAGGTTGGACAAAATTATGGGAATTCCATGAGAAATGCAAGCTTGAACATAAATACAGATGCTGGCCAAGCTTGTAGTTTGAGCTGTTGTATTTAACCACAAACAGCACCTGTGCAACATCCTTAATGTGTTGCAAGTGTTAGTTGTGATCACGAGCAGTGCTCTGCGTAATTGTGAGTGCATTATGCCGAAGGTAAGTAAATTCAAATGCAGGCAAATTGTTGGTGCTTGTGGCTTCCATAACCAATATAGCTGAAGTGTTTGGTGTTTCAAGAGGCACCATACTGAAGATTTATACCATATACAGGAAAGCAAAAAAACATTATCTGTTAAGTCACAACACGGATGAAGGTGTGTGTACAGACAATCATTGAATAGGACTAAAATGACAATGAGAGGACAACAGCTGCAAAAGTCAATGCACAACTGAATGTCACACTCACGAACCCTGTCAGCACCAAAACAACACATAGTGAGCTCCATGAACAGGTAACTGCAAAGCAAGCTGGAATTCCGCAACCACTCATCAGTGATGCAAATGCCTGTAACAGAAAAACATGGTGCCGAAGTCATAAAACCTGGACTATGGAGCAATGGAAGAAAATTATTTGGTCAGATGAGTTGTTTCCAACTTCTGGCAGAGTTGACGTCCAAGAGGTTAAATGTGGCAGGAGTTCTGTGATGACTTGAGCAGCCATATCGTTGTATTCCATGGGCCCCATGAGTACTCTGCAAGGTCGCATTACTGCCAAGGATTATCTGACCATTTTGGCAGTCAGGTCCATCTCATGGTGTAATGTTTATTCCTTAGTGATAATGCTGTGTTCCAAGATGACAGGGTGCCTTTTCACAACACTCGCATCATCCAGGATGGTTTTGTGAGCACAGGGATGAATTGTCGCATCTCTCTTGGTCACCAGTCACCACATCTCTATATTAGTGAGCTTTTGTGGCCTGCTTTTGAAAGAAGAGTTTGTGATCGCCATTCATCTCCATCATCATTATTTGAACGTATCATTATTTTGCAAGAAGCTGTTTTTAATGCCAATGGTTTTCCTACATCGAAAGAGGCATGTAATGTATTTTTTTCTGTAATTTCCATACTTTTATCCACCACATGTAAATTGTCCTGGCCAACAGTTGAGCTGTAGTGTTGGTAGAATATAACTGGATGGGACATTGCAGTCAGTGATACTCTCTTAATGGCTCTACCTCTCCAGGGGACAGTGCTTTGTAGAAGCACTATTCATAGAGGCAGACGAGCTAACAAGGGAGTCTAACACTCCCACTTCTCAGAATATCCAGAAACAGCCAAAATGGGAAAAAGGGAACAAACCCATAGCACTGGAGTTTCAGTTTTCAGGATCCAACAGGGACATGCACTGGTCACCACAACCACCACCTCACATGATTGGAGGGTAATCAACCAAAAGGTTGTACTGGTCAGCCAAATCCTTACAAGGAAAGCCAGCACAAAATTCCTGGCTGCAGAGTGAGAACAGTGCCTGAAACTGTACTTAGAGGTCTCGTAGGTCTGTCAAGATAATCAAAGCTATAGAGTGACAAAGGTGCTAACGCGGACACTGCAAGTGCTACGGATAAACCAACAACACCATGAAGGGACAATTGCTGTCCTGAATCACCTTCTAGGACGGCAGGAGCCGGATGTGGCCCTGATCCACCAACCCTATCTACATAAAGGGAGAATTGCAATCTTTGAAAGAACTGGAAGTAAGTTGATTTATGCTAGAAATCCAAAGAACTCGAGAACATGTATTTCTATTAAGATGGAATTTCATTCATGCCAATGGTGGACTTCTGCTCCAGGGAGTTAGTGACCTTCAGTATGAAACAACATGACGAAGGAAACTGTATTGGCATCAGTTAACTTTCTTTACAAGGACAGTAATACTACTACTCAAGTAAGGAGAGTGGTAGATGGCTAATAACAGAGGGATGAACAACTGCTGATTGGTTCTGATGCCAACACCCACAATTTGGTGTGGGGAAGCAGCAATGCCAACAGCAGAGGTGAGCACCTACTTTAATTTCTACTGGAAAATAATCTGAAAATCTTGAATAGGTACAGGGAACCTACCTTCAGAAAGAGAAGAAGGGAAGAATAACTTAGATAACTTTCTGATCCACTCAAATGGGTAGTTATGTCATACAATGGCATATGGTGTTTCTAGCCATCCTTATTCGACCACATGTACACCGATAAGCCAAAATATTATGACCACCTGTTTAATATCGAGATGGTCCACTTTTCAAACACAGTACAGCAGCGATTCTGCTTGGCATGTGTTCTGCAAGTACTTGATACATTTCCAGAAGTATGTGGCACCAAATGTCCACTCACAAGTTACTAAATTCCTGCAAATTGCGGGACGGTGGTTTGTGGGCACGCAGCTAGTGCTGCTGACAATGTAACTGAAACAACAAATGAACATGAAAGGGTTGTGTGAAGTGGAGCTCCATGTTCAACAATGACCTTTGAGCGGTGTGCTCCAAAACATATGTGCCTGACCAGCCTTGTACTCTGTCGTCAGATTGGACACAGATCACTGCCTATCCTGGATTGCACAGAGGGGGATCATCCAACTACTACATTTTGTGATGACACGAGGAAGTCCAATACCATACAGCCTATTCATTATTTCACCATCCTTCAACCTCTTTCCTTAGGTCCTCATGACAATAGTACACAAACAGGCAACCAAATTCGCCATTTCAGAGATTCTAGTTTCCAGCCACAGCGCCACAACAATATGCCCTTCGCTAAAACTGCTTATATCAGTGGATTTCTAAATCCGGGGCTTGTATCTTCGCTGTAATGACTGTCCATTTGTCTCTTCTGCTTATATTCTTTCTTTACTGTGTCACATGCCCACACCACCACCAAGAGGCACTCAACCTTGCAGAGGCCAGTGGTCATAATCTTTTGGCTCATCTGTGTATATTAGCCTTTTGTTTGGAATATATGTTAAACAGACTATGGCTTGTAGGAATCCTAGGAAAATAGACTGGGATTCATATAGGCAAGACCTACACTCACATTTATCTGAAGTCGGAACTTCAAAAAGGAGCCCGGTAGATTTTGACGAAATGGCAGACAGTGACATCTGCCAATAAGGCCACTTATTTAAAATACTGCACAGTCATCAAGGAATGCGCAAACAGAACAACAATCTGGAAGTGTAAGGGAAGCAGTTCAAATTACTGTCCAACCTTGCAAGAAAGAAAGGAGAATGGGCAAAATATCGGGGGCCCTGGTCAAAGACAACCTTGCGACCAAGGTTGTCTTTTCTGTGAGGAAGCGGAAGGTACAGCTACTTGCACTAGGATTTATAAATCTTTGCTGGAATACTAACTAATCTTGGAGGTACTTTAAGAAGGATGGTTAGTATGCCAGGACAGTGAGTGAGATGCTGGATGTGCTGCTCCTCAAGACTTACTTCCCTCAATGCACTCTTGGCAGATAAAAAAGATGAGGAGTCAGTCCTGAGAGACACTGGTTTACAGGTGATCAAAGGGAAAAGTGGGACTTAACTAGTTAATGTGCACATTAGAGACAAGAGGTTAACTGTGGTTCCTCTACATGTAAACCAACACACACAACAACCAGATAAATTACTTTTAAATTAACAACAGTCTCAGTTGCAATGTTTACCTAGATTTACCTAGGTTTCAGTTGGGATAACCCAACCTTCTTCAGAATAAGAGGAACTATGATTTGTCCATAATGGACAAGGTCTAAAACTAAAAACTATAATATAGTAATACATCGTCATATTGCAATAACTTATCTGGGAAACAGCCTCGCCCCCACTTTGTGACCGCAGTATGGCAGCAACGGACATTGTACTGGAACTGGCTGTAGCCTCGAGAGCGCACACGCAATGGTGTCTCATGCGTACTTGTTAACACTGGTACCAACATGTACTCCTAAACTTAAAATTTTTGAATAACCAGGTGCGGCTAACAAAATTGACGCATACGTTATCCTGTAAGGAACAAAGATATGTCGACTGTCTTAACATTTTTAATAATTTCTTGTACGTCAAAAGTGAAGGGAGGAATGCGTTTACTATTTTAAGCCAGCGTAGCATATTTGGGCTAATCGTCGAACTTGACTGCATGAGGATAACTACGGGTTTGAAATACCAAATAATCCCAGCTATTCAGCAAATGGGAGTTCTAAAAACATGTTGGCAAGGGTATAATGATTACTCCCTAAAATTATGATGGATGGAATGCTAGGCTGGCTTAAAATAGTAAACGCATTGCTCCCTTCACTTTTGACGTACAACAAATTATTACAAATATTAAGACAGTCGATATATCTTTGTTCCTTACAGGATAACGTATACGTCAATTTTGTTAGCCGCATCTGGTTATTCAAAAATTTTAAGTTTAGGAGTACATGTTGGTACCAGTGTTAACATGTACGCATGAGACACTATCGGGCATGCGCTCTTGCGGCTACAGCCAGTTCCAGTACAACATCCGTTGCTGCCGTACTGTGGTCGCGGAGTGGGGCCACGGCTGTTTCCCAGGTAAGTTATTGCAATATGACAATGTATTACTATAATATAGTTTTTTACCTTGTCCATTATGGACAAATTGCAATTCCTTTTATTCTGAAGAAGGTTGGGTTATCCCAACTGAAACCTAGGTAAATCTAGGTAAAAATTGCAACTGAGGCTGTTGTTAATTTAAAATTAATAATTACACAGTTGCTGACAGGGCCACGAAATGTTAAAAATATTAAAATCACATAAATCATGTGAAACAGCAATTCAGCAACTCCTTGGGAAGGCGAGGAGAGCTCTCCGTAGCTTAAGACCACACTAAGTAGAAAAAGGTAGAGGCCACTTTGATGGATGAAAAAATGGTGATCAACACCACCAAGGGATGTCCACAAGGACTATGGAACCTGGTGGAAAGTTACATACTGTAAGCTTTTTTTCTTCTTAAGATACACAGACAATTTGGTCATACTAATATTTAGCAAATTTGCTAGTACTGTTAGAACAGTGACAAAATGTGCACTAGACATTATGGAAAACTGTGCAAAAATAGGATCTAAGGGCCAGTCCCAAGAAAACTATTGTAGTACCATTTACAAGGAAGCAAATCTAGTACACATCCTGGAATTTCTAGCACCTTAATGCAACTCTACAAGTAGAGGAGTGTCTAGGGAAAACCCTGGATGTGAAACTATCATGGACTCATTAAGAATATATGCTCCAAGGCAAAAAGCACTCTTATGAGCACTAGAAGAACCTGTGGTAAAAACTAGGGTCTACACCCCAGGAGCACATAATGGATAGACACCACTCTAATGAGACCTATTTTAATTTACGGGGCTACAGTATGGTGGAATAATGAACAGCAGAAGGTGGCTGCTAAGGAGCTTGGCAAGGGGCAGAGATTGGCCTACTTAGTCATAACAGAAAGAATTAGCAGCACACCCAGCACTGGGATGGAGATCATCCTGGCAGGACGTATCCCCATTACACCTTTGGGTTACAATGGAAGTAGCAGCAGAGGCATATAGGTTAAAAACTGGAAATAACTGGATTCCTTTAAGATATCCAGACTCACACACCAATACATTGAGTATCAGCTCTGAAAACTTTATCAGCCCCTGCAGTGTGATCAAAGATCATTCCAAAATGCCCTTGAGACAAGGGGGAAAGTAAAAGGATTAATCTGGCAGTGGGTCTCCAGTTATCAGAAATTAGTAGCAGCAAACAAACTAAAACTATGTATCTGTATTATGAGGCAGCACATACAATATTGGACTACATTCCAAAAACAAGAACATGGCAACCTAATGATGCTGAAACTACAAAAGAAGTCCTATAATCCTCAACTTGAACAGGAAACACCTTAAACTCATGATAGGACTCATGACTGGTCATGGTAATTTTAGCGAACACCTGCACACCATGGTCCAGAGAAAGAAGCCCTTAATTGTAGACTATGTGGTGAGGAGGATGACACCACGCCACACTTAATCTCCCAGTGTGAAGTTCTGGAGGGCAAAAGACACAGATTATTCAGGTCAGTAGAGCCTGAAGAAGTTGTGTCTAATAAGGAACTAGGAAAGAGTCCCCTACAGCTTCTTATGGGTACCAGTTGATTTTCCTACAATCAGTGAGTGAAACCAACATTAAATTCTGTTCTGGTGTGGAAAATATTGGGCTAAGACCACTGTTCTTTTTGTCTCCCTGCATTAAGCAAATTAAATCAAATAATGGCGCTAAATTCTTCCTGGACACTTTGGTTTCCAAACTCCATCTGTTGCTAAAAAAAAAAAAAAAAAAAAAAATATCGAACACTGGAAACTCTAGGTAGGAATATCAACAATGCAGGAAAAGATAGATCACTACTTACCATCAAGACCTGTCAAGTTGCAGACAGGCACAATTAAAAGACACTCACATACAGCTTTCGGCCACAGCTTTTGTCAATAAAGCGGGATAGAGAAAGACAAACACAAACACACACACACACACACACACACACACACACACACGTGCGTGCGTGCGTGACCCCCAACTCCAGTGTCTCAGGCCAGATGCTTTTTCACAGTTCACCTGAGGATTACAATTTTTAAAAATATTTCCCTCCAGTAGTTTCTCTGTTAACATCTTTTGCAGCCCTGTTTGTCTTATAATGATTCCGTGAACTCAGTTTCAGTGCAATTAATCTACCAATAATAATCACCTCTACTGTCAATCAATAAACCTATGCTGCATTCAAATGATAAAGTATTTGGGCAGTTTCCCCACAGATCAAGCATTATCATAATTCTACTTCTACAGAACTGGAAGACTGTCACTGACAAAACAAAGCCCAGAGTTTCCCAGAAACATTTATTCTATTTTGATTATACAGTGACTGCTGCATACTCTTGGGTTTTGTCATGGAGGATAACAATATTTCTAAAGAAAAATTTCCAGTCAGTTTAGGAACATTGTGGACAGCACAAAACTATTTGCTGGTGGGTGAGAAATGTGGACATCAACAGTAACACATGTGTCAAGTGTCCAAGTGTACAGAGAACTTAAAGATCTTTAAAAAAGTTGAGTTCCAAACTGCACTATTTCTCAATATAATATTTGATAATTTTATACAATTTCTCACCAAAAACTTCTATGATACCATAGGAAGTACTGACTTCGTTCAGTTCTACTGAGTGCCTTGATTGTGTGTGTGTGTGTGTGTGTGTGTGTGTGTGTGTGTTTTCATCCTTCTGAGCCATGAACCAAAAATAACCTTGTAATTGAGCTTCGACTCAAAGTGTACACATACAAACAAAGCAAAATTTCACAAACCTTTTGCCAAAAGTCCATGGCGAATCTGACAAACCATATTTCACACTCACGGTACTCAAAACGGTGAATAATTGTAACGTTTGTGTCATTAGTTTTCAATTCTTTATCTTCTAGCCTCCCGGGTTTCCAACAGACAATACAGTTTTCACATGACTGCAAAGAAAATAAACATACAATTAATTACTTGAAATTAAAACAACAAATCCCTCTCTCTTTTGCACATGCCCCCCCCCCTCCTCTATACACACTGTAACAAAAATTATGAAATGTTTGTAGATTTAAGAACTAAAATCATAAAAATTTATAAAAAATAATTTTCGCTGTGTCATGAAGATGTGAATGTATATAAAACTTATTTATTTCTCACATTTGATTTAGAAAAGTCACAGAAGTAACAATACTATAAACCAAACGTTTCGTTAGGGTTCAACATTTCATGGATCATAAATTCCAGTTTTTGACATGGATTTGGTAAGGAACACGCTTTAGTTTTGTCGAAATAAGGATCCTATATTTACCTGGGGAATCCTAGGAGGTGACACAAAATGCTCACACAATTATGACATGGATTTGGTAAGGAACATGCTTTAGCTTTGTCGAAATAAGAATCCCATATTTACCTGGGGGATCCTAGGAAGTGACACAAAATGCTCACACTGTCAGGAAGACAGCTTTTAAACAAAAACCATCCAAATAATGCAAGTCTAAAAAACAGTGTGATGTTTTGTATCCGATATTAAGTGCCACAGAAGCATGTAACAAAATTATTTCCTGAAAGAACCATTATGATTGTACGCCTTGTATCTTTCATGGCAATTGACTGATAATTTATTTTTAGGGGTGTAATTGTGTTGAACATACTGCAGTAATGGACATTTGGAATGCAAATGGAATTGGTAGCACGTAATTTTCGTTACAATTACAATATCTACGAATATTTAGAAAAGCCAAACTATAACAATTTCAGGTAGAAATCTGCAAGGTACAGTCATTACATCTGTTAACAGTCTAATATAAGAAATGATACAAAATAAAGAAGATTACCAGGGGGGCGGGGGTAGTCAGAACTTTACTTCCAGTGAGTTGCCAGTTTGCCATTTCGGTATGCAAAGCACTTATAATGTGTATTTCACAGATATACAAGTTCCATAACAGACAACAGAGCACCATACAAAATGCTTGTACAGTGCTGGAAAAAATTTAAGACCATCACTTAATATCACTTACCTCAATGCTGTCATTAAGTTTACTTCTAATTTACTTTCATAATAACTGTTATATTCTGCCTTGTTAGTGAAACACCTTGCAAATAAATAAATACATAAATAAATAAACAAACAAATTATCTAACTCAAATGATTAAGAAGTAATTATTTTTTTGCATTTTTAAAAATTATGATTAATCACCTAATTCTCAAGGAGAAAAATGGTCTGGCTCTAATGCGGCTCATCACATAGGACTCTGAATTTTGGTACAAAAACAGAACATTGTAAGTCTTTATTACTGTGCATTATACATAAATAAAAATAAAATAAAACTGTTTTATCCTATTGTTTTGGGGATTTGGTTCTTAAAAGGGCACCTCGAGACATTCCAATACAAAGCAGACAATTCACCAATAACAGAAGGCAGGTATACAACTTTCAGGAAGAGCAAAACATCTAAACTGACCTCTGTCAACGACACAAAACCAAGCGGTATATTCAAAAGAAGTTGGAAAAGAAGGAAAATCATGAAAAATAGGACATTAAGAAAACAATGGAGATCAAACAAATTGTGTAATTTTTTTTGTAATGCACAGTAATGAACACCTCATGTTGTTGTTGCTGTAGCTGTCTTCAGTCCACAGGCTGCTACTCTATCTTGTGCAAGCTTCTTCATCTCAGAGTAACCTACATGCTGCTGCAACCCACATCCTTCTGAATCTGCTTACTGTATTCATCTCTTGGTCTCCCTCTACAACTTTTACCCTCCACACTGCCCTCCAATACTAAATTGGTGATTCCTTGATGCCTCAGAACATGTCCTACCAACCAATCCCTTCTTCTAGTCAAATTGTGCCACAAATTCCGCTTCTCCCCAATTCTATTCAGTACATCCTCAGTAGTTACGTGATTTGCCCATCTAATCTTCAACATTCTTCTGTAGCACCACATTTCGAAAGCTTCTATTCTCTTCTTATATAAACTATTTATCGTCGATGTTTCACTTCCATACATGGCTACACTCCATACAAATACTTTCAGAAAAGATTTCCTGACACTTAAATCTATACTTGATATCACCAAATTTCTCTTCTTCAGAAAAGCTTTCCTTGCCATTGCCCGTCTACATTTTACATCCTCTCTACTTCGACCATCATCAGTTATTTTGCAGCTCAAATAGCAAAAGAGATCTACTACTTTAAGTGCTCATTTCTTAACCAAATTTCCTCACCATCACCTGATTTAATTTGACTACATTCCATTGTCCTCATTTTGCTTTGTTGATGTTCGTCTTTTATCCTCCTTTCAAGACACTGTCCATTCCATTCAATTCCTCTTCCAGGTCCTTTGTTGTCTCTTACAGAATTACAATGTCATTGGCAAACCTCAAGGTTTTTATTTCTTCTCCATGCATTTTAATTACTACTCTGAATTTTTCTTTTGTTTCCTTCACAGCTTGCTCAATAACAGATTGAATAACATCAAGGATAGGCAACAACCTTGTCTCACTCATTTCCCAACCACTGCTTCCCTTTCATGCCCCTTGACTCTTATGACTGCCATCTGGTTTCAACATTGTCAAAAGCTTTCTCTAAGTCTACAAATGCTGGAAACGTAGGTTTGCCTTTCCTTAATCTATTTTCCAAGGTAATCTTTAAGCAGTATTGCCTCACATGTTTCAGCATTTCTAAGGAATCCAAATTGATCTTCCCCTAGGTCGGCTTCTACCAGTTTTCCTATTGATCTGTGAAGAATTTGTGTTAGTATTTTGCAACCATGACTTATTAAACTGACAGTTCAATAATTTTCACACCTGTCAACATCTGCTTTCTTTGGGATTGGAATTATTATATTCTTCTTGAAGTCTGAGGGTATTTTGCCAGTCTCATACCTCTTGCTCACCAGATGGTAGAGTTTTGTCAGGGCTAGCTCTCCCAAGGCTATCAGTAGTTCTAATGGAATGTTGTCTACTCCCAGGGCCTTGTTTCAACTTAGGTCTTTCAGAGCTCTGTCAAATTCTTCACACAGTATATCTCCCATTTCATCTTCATCTATGTCCTCTTCCATTTCCATAATATTGCCCTCAAGTACATTGCCCTTGTACAGACCCTCTATATACTCCTTCCTTTCTGCTTTCCCTTCTTTGCTTAGAACTGTTTTCCATCTGAACTCTTGATATTCATGCAAGTGATTCTCTTTACTCCAAAGGTCTCTTTAATTTTCATGCAAGTAGTATCTATCTTACCCCTAGTGATATATGCCTCTCGATCATTACATTTGTCCTCTAGCCATGCCTAGCCATTTTGCACTTTCTGTCGATTTCATTTTTGAGATGTTTGTATTCGTTTTTGCCTGGTTCATTAACCGCATTTTTAATTTTTCTCCTTTCATCAACTAAATTCAATGTCTCTTCTGTTACCCAAGGATTTCTACTACCCCTTGTCTTTTTACCTACTTCATCCTCTGCTGCCTTCACTATTTCATCTCTCTTCTAATGTATTTCTTTCCCCCATTCTTGTCAATCGTTCCCTAATGCTCTTTCCCATGCTCACCTCATACCGTTCCATTTTTGTATCAAAACTCACAGTCCAATTATAAGACACTTTTGAACTAGACCATTTTCCCCATTAATTAGATGACTCAAAATATTTGATAGGGCAAACATCTGCAACTGAGAAACATATTACTAAAATCAAAATTGTTTCAGTTGCCAGAAATTTTTTATTTATCACACAACTGATTTTAAGTCTGAAGCTTTATCTTCATGTTCCATCAACTGCGAACAAGATGAGGAGCAACTACCTTACAAGAACTATGGGGTTGATGTTCCAAAATGTAAGGTAAAGCAGTGAAAAGTGTTACTCGGATAATTATGGAAACACAAATGTGTGGCAGGCACAGCAGCCAGTCATTAGAGGTCGCATCCACACCAAACAAACGCATGGGACCTGAGCAAAGATGCTGACATTGAGGGAGGGATCTGGACAAAACATGAACTCGATAGTAGAGAAATAAATAAGAAACTACAATTATGCATAAGATCAGCAACTGGGGTGCCTGCCTCGACAGCCAACACGGAAGTGCAACCTGCCAGGAAGCCAGCTGACCTTCGTAGGAGCCACTGAGGCAGGGAACTGAAGCCGAAAAAGTGTGGGAAATGAGCTGACTTGTCTGCCTGCTTATGCATGTGTGGATTACGGGGTCGATAAATATAAGACTACAAATATGCAAATAAATGTAATAACACATAAACACAAGTATTAGGCAAAAATGCCTGGAAGTCTGCATGACAGAACACACAACAATAAGAAGATAAAAGATAACAATATAATAAAAAGCGAAGATGCTATTCACCATATAGTGGAAATGCTGAGTTGCAGATAGACACAGAAAAGACTGCCACCAATAAATAAAGCTTTCGGCCATTAACTCCTCCATCAGCAACACACACACACACACACACACACACACACACACACACACACAAACTACCACAGTTTCAGGTAACTGTGTGTGTGTGTGTGTGTGTGTGTGTGTGTGTGTGTGTGTGTGTGTGTGTGTGTGTGTGTATTGTTGACTAAGGCCTTAATGGCTGAAAGCTTCATTTATTCGTGACAGTCTTTTTGTTGTGCCTACCTGCGACTCAGCGTCTCCGCCATATGGTGAGCAGCAGCTTTCCTTCTCATAATATTGTTACATTCCATCCTGGATTTTCCATTGTTTGAGAAGATAATACAACTAAAACAGGGGTACGAGTAGTATACAGAAACATATTTAAAATTAAGTAATAAGATCATAACTGGTGAAGTGAGGCAGGAAAATGATGCCAACCATTAAGATTGGTAATCATGTCTAGACTCATTGTAAGGAGACAAAACAGTCTTAATCCAAAAAAACTTAGGATTAAAGTGACATACACAACAGGAATAGCGATGTAATCATACCAAACACCACCGAGCATCTCCACACCATCAGACATGTTTAGGCGCTTGTCTAAGTTTTCAGAGCTTCCATTTTTTAGTAACAAATCAATTGTTTTTAACGTTGATACTCCCATCTATTTAATACTGCTTATGTAATTTCATCTTAATGACTCAGTTACTTCATTAACCATATTGTGCCCAAATTTTAGTGTTCTCTTCCACTATAAATAGCCTTCATTTCTTTCCTCAGTTTCTCTAGTTCTAGTTTATAGCCTGTTTAACTTCTCACTTATTTGTATTACGTCTGGTAGTGTGTGGATGCACCACGGTATTTTATATGATTACACTGCAGTTACTTCTGTGTATATCATTTTAATCCTGACTAAGCTTTTTATGCTAAAATTTTTTTGTGATGCTTTAAGACAAATCTATAGACAATTACTGCACTTGAAGGTTGGCATCATTTTCCTGTCACATTTCACCTGTCATCATCTTATTGCTTAATTTTTACATATTTTGTTCTATACTATCCGTATCCCATTTCAGTTGGATTTTACCCTTTTATCTTTTATTGTTATGCATTCTATCACGATGACTTTTAGGCATTTTTGCCAAACACTTACGTTTATTTGCTGTTATATTTATTTATAGATTTGTAGCTTTATTTTTTACAGTTGCAAAAGAGGACAGACCAGTCAGCCCATTTCTTCCACTTTTTCAGTTCCCCACCTCATCGGCTCCTACATCAGGTGCTTCTGCTGTCATGATCAGCTGGCTTCCTGACACACTGCACTAGCCACTTACGTGTTGGCTGTCCAGGCGGGCATCGTGGTTGCTGCTCCTATGCATGAGTGCACTCATTTTTGTCAAGATCCATCGCTCTATGTGTGTCTTTGTTCCAGTCCCATAAGTTTGTTTGGCATGGGTGTGACTTCTCATGACTGACTGGCCCAACTGTCAAACATTTGTTTCCATAATTTTGTGAGTAACAATTTTCATGGCTTTACCTATCATTTTGCTACGTCAACCTCACAGTTCTTGCTCCTCCTCTTATTAGCAATTGGTGGCATCCGAAAATGAAGCTTCAGACTTTAAAACCAATCATGTGAAAATAGAAATTACTGGCAACTGAAGTGGCTTTTTATTCTATTAATAATTAGGTGATTAATCATCAATTTTGAAAATGCAACACAATTAATAATTTGTAAAGAATATGAGTTAGAGTATAAAAAAAAGCATACTTTGCTAACATGATGGAATAAAAAAAGCGATATGAATGTAAATTAGAATTACTTTTAAGGGCATCATTGAGGTACATGATTTTTTTGAGGTGCTTCATGTAAGTTTTTCATCTAAGACAAGCCTGAGAAACCCAGCGACTGTTTACAATACATACCTATGTGATTGGATATGATTTCAGGTAAGATAAAATTACAATTAACATGACTGCAATAACCACACACTTACTTCACTCAAGTATCCAACTTATGCAACTTGGGAGGTGGGAGCAAATGGTATTTCCCCAGATCTTAGTAGGAATTGGTCTCCACACATGTGGATGCTATCCAACTGAATCAAGTTTGTTGAAAAGTACTAACTCCATATGTACACTTACAGAATACCATTGTCCCAAAGGACTTTGTGCAGTTTTTAATTCTTGCGCACACGCGCGCGCACGGACACACACACACACACACACACACACACACACACACACACAAATTGGATTCACAGAATAAGAACTACACTACTTCATCCTACACACAATTCCACAATTTAGCAAACACAGGCGTCACTTGCACGGGAAACAGCAACCATTGGGAATTAATGTACAGAGAAACTGCCACATGCTACTTATTAGTTGTTTTATTACTAGTTTTGCTTTACAATGAGAGCATCACCTGATATTCAGTGACCTGATGGCAACACATTAACGGTTGAAATCTGCTTGTCACCATTGACAGCATGAAATTCTTGCTCTTAAGATGAGTGCATCTTCAAACACTTAAAGCCATGGACTATTTGTTGACAATAGTGCCAAGCAGAGCACTGACTAACATGTTACCACTGGATCAATGAATACTTGAAGATGCTATCATCTGAAGTGTGAAACACAAATAATACATTATCTGTGGTGTGTAAATTGACTCCAAAACTACTGATGATATCATGGAATGATTTATGAAATTAAGAAATGCCTCTCTCTCTCTTTTTTCAATAGTATACCTAGTTTTAACCCAAGTAACCTGAAAACTGCCAAGTTGCCGCAGATGTTATCTTAATAAATCCTTGCAGCACTGTTAGTCTTGTTTATCACAGTTTACATTACTCATTTCACAAAGCTTGACCTAACCTGAAGACTTTAGCATGAGTGCATCCATGGCTTGTTGAAATCTACTAAAAATGTGGTCAACTATTGTCAACATGACATCTCTGTGTTGGAAAATGGGCTAATGACTGCACAGCATTCTGTTAATCTTGGCAATCAGTCATTTTAGTGGTTTTCTACTGTGTACCCATCTATCAAACATATGAAAGTAGATTGGGATCAGATCATGACAGTGGAGGTTGTCTGCAGTATTCCAATGAAATAGCTCTGTCAGGGCAGGAGAATATAATCACATATGAATGTTGAAGAATTACCCCAAAAGCAGTGCTGATGTATGTTGCATGCCCACAATTTAGGATACTTGTGTCTGACTCCATGAGGCTATCAGTTACCCTACCTTTGTGGCAGATGGGAATTTACTGTGTTAAAATCTCTGACAAGCACCTATGGGCAAAGCACACAAATGGAATTTTAAAATAATCAAGAGTTTCCTATATCAACAAGACTCTACTGTTACAGCAATAATTCGGGAGCACTGAACTGCCTGCCCTCTTATTATGCTTCTACTTAGCAAGATCGTTACATATTCAAATCTATCATTTCATGCACAGTCTTTTTGAGAAGTTTCCAACTCTCTTCATGCAAAAATTTCAGTTCTCTAGTGCACACCTCACCTATTAGACCCAACAAGATTTAATAAATAATACTGTATTCTTAATTTCCATGGTCTATTCCATTCAGATGACAGTCCCCAATACGGTGTCATCTGATTATATAGGCAGTTACTAAGGACTAATTTCAGAAATAATACTCAATTTGAAGAGTGATATTCTGAGAATTAGTTATTGCGGTATTCTGTCAATTTGCAGCCAGTTATTGATATTTTATGCAGTCACCCAAAGAAATAAATAAAGTTTTCACATTATTAAACTGACAGAAAAATTAAATGTGGACTGTGCTTACCTTTGACAAAACAAAATCTCCCAGCCATCTAACACAATCAACATAATTGCGGTGGATATCTCTAGTTGAGAAATCTGGAAAATGCTCCTTTAGGGAGTCAAATGGTCTCAGGCTCCTTGCTGAATTGAAAAGATATGAATTCCTGACGGCTTCACGCATGCTGTCTTTATCTAAACGCCACAGTTTTAAGGAATGGTCCATACCACATGACATTATGCGCTCACCTAACAAATCAAAATCCTTAAACACACAAAAGATTTAATTAGCACTGTTAAATAATGACAAATATGATGCATTAATATTGGTACAAATAACAAAAATCATATTCCAGCTTACCGCACTTAATACTTCATCTCTGTGACCTTCTACACCCCCAAAAATAGCAATGCACACATCTGTTTTAATATTCCACAATCTTAAGGCATGATCCTTGGATACTGACAACAGGAGATTAGGATCTTTAGGATGAAACTTTAACTCATTTATTGCATGTCCATGACCTGGAAAATAAAACGGCATTAAGAAATTATATTCTGAGTCTACAGAACTGCATTTTAACTCCTAACTTTATTTCTCAAATAAAATAGCACTGCACTAATAAAGAGCGTGTGTGGGGGGGGAGGGGGGGGGAGGGGGAGAGATAATAAGAGCGTTAATTGTTAACTTGCAACATATTTCACACTGTTACAAAGATATGGCTTACTGAACAATGGGATCACCAAAAATTACAGTTGACACTAACACTGAATTTGTTGTTGTTGTTGTTGTGGTCTTCAGTCCTGAGACTGGTTTGATGCTGCTCTCCATGCTACTCTATCCTGTGCAAGCTTCTTCATCTCCCAGTATCTACTACAACCTACATCCTTCTGAATCTGCTTAGTGTATTCATCTCTTGGTCTCCCTCTACGATTTTTACCCTCCACACTGCCCTCCAATACTAAATTGGTCATCCCTTGATGCCTCAAAACATGTCCTACCAACCGATCCCTTCTTCTGGTCAAGTTGTGCCACAAACTTCTCTTCTCCCCAATCCTATTCAATACTTCCTCATTAGTTATGTGATCTACCCATCTAATCTTCAGCATTCTTCTGTTCTTGTCCAAACTATTCACCGTCCATGTTTCACTTCCATACATGGCTACACTCCATACGAATACTTTCAGAAATGACTTCCTGACACTTAAATCTATACTCGATGTTAACAAATTTCTCTTCTTCAGAAACGCTTTCCTTGACATTGCCAGTCTACATTTTATATCTTCTCTACTTCGACCATCATCAGTTATTTTGCTCCCCAAATAGCAAAACTCCTTTACTACTTTCAGTGTCTCATTTCCTAATCTAATACCCTCAACATCACCCGACTTAATTGGACTACATTCCATTATCCTCGTTTTGCTTTTGTTGATGTGCATCGTATATCCTCTTTCAAGACTGTCCATTCCGTTCAATTGCTCTTCCAAGTCCTTTGCTGTCTCTGATAGAATTACAATGTCATCAGTGAACCTCGAAGTTTTTATTTCTTCCGCATGGATTTTAATACCTACTCCGAATTTTTCTTTTGTTTCCTTTACTGCTTGCTCAATATACAGATTGAAAAACATCGGGGAGAGGCTACAACCCTGTCTTACTCCCTTCCCAACCACTGCTTTCCTTTCATGTCCCTCGACTCTTATAACTGCCATCTGATTTCTGTACAAATTGTAAATAGCCTTTCGCTCCCTGTATTTTACCCCTGCCACCTTTAGAATTTGAAAGAGAGTATTCCAGTCAACATTGTCAAAAGCTTTCTCTAAGTCTACAAATGCTAGAAACGTAGGTTTGCCTTTCCTTAATCTTTCTTCTAAGGTAAGTCATAAGGTCAGTATTGCCTCACGTGTTCCAGTATTTCTACGGAATCCAAACTGATCTTCCCCGAGGTCGGCTTCTACTAGTTTTTCCATTCGTCTGTAAAGAATTCATGTTAGTATTTTGCAGCTGTGGCTTATTAAACTGATTGATTGGTAATTTTCACATCTGTCAACACCTGTTTTTTTTGGGATTGGAATTATTATATTCTTCTTGCAGTCTGAGGGTATTTCGCCTGTTTCATATATCTTGCTCACCAGATGGTAGAGTTTTGTCAGGACTGGCTCTCCCAAGGCCGTCAGTAGTTCCAATGCAATGTTGTCTACTCCGGGGTCCTTGTTTCGACTCAGGTCTTTCAGTGCTCTGTCAAACTCTTCACGCAGTATCGTATCTCCCATTTCATCTTCATCTACATCCTCTTCCATTTCCATAATATTGTCCTCAAGTACATCGCCCTTGTGTAGACCCTCTATACACTCCTTCCACCTTTCTGCTTTCCCTTCTTTGCTTAGAACTGGGTTTCCATCTGTGCTCTTAATGTTCATACAAGTGGTTCTCTTATCTCCAAAGGTCTCTTTAATTTTCCTGTAGGCAGTATCTATCTTACCCCTAGTGAGATAAGCCTCTACATCCTTACATTTGTCCTCTAGCCATCCCTGCTATTTTGCACTTCCTGTCGATCTCATTTTTGAGACGTTTGTATTTATGAATTTATAACCTGAAATTTAACCCGTGACATTGAAAACTTAAAATCTCAGCAAATGTTATAAGATTTCAAATGGAAAAAATAAAAAAAATTGTGTGTTGTTGTTGTTGTTGTTGTTGTGGTCTTCAGTCCAGAGACTGGTTTGATGCAGCTCTCCATGCTACTCTACCCTGTGCAGGCTTCTTCACCTCTCAGTACCCATTGCAACCTACATTCTTCTGAATCTGTTTAGTGTATTCATCTCTTGGTCTCCCTCTACGATTTTTACCCTCCACGCTACCCTGCAATACTAAATTGGTGATCCCTTGATACCTCAGAACATGTGCTACCAACCGATCACTTCTTCTAGTCAAGTTGTGCCACAAATTTCTCTTCTCCCCAATTCTATTCAATACCTCCTCAGTACTTATGTGATCTATCCATCTAATCTCCAGCATTCTTCTGTAGCACCACATTTCAAAAACTTCTATTCTCTTCTTGTCTCTATTTATCACCCATGTTTCACTTCGATACAAGGCTACACTCCATATAGTCCAATCAAATTGCAGATATACCTTGCAAAAGGTGGGGTAGAGGAGTTTATTTATTCAGCTCGTTCATATGGTTGGAAAGATTAGAAAACCGAGTTTTGCCAACAAAATTTCGCTTGGGAAAACTTTCTGCAGTCAAAAAACTTGGAAAATTTTGCCCCTTTTCAGTTTTTTTCAAAATATCTCAGTTTCATTTGCTCCTATCGCTTTAACGTCTATTTTCGTTTTTAGAGGGCACAAAATTCTCTACAAATCTGATTCTTGCCATTTTTTTCTACTCCCAATATCTAAGGTGCTACAGTGCCTAAAAAATACCAATTTTTCACATTTTGAGCATAGTGGTAAGATACCTTATTTTTGAACACTATTTTTCTGTTTCTGTTTGTGTAGTATAAATACATTACACATCATGTTATATGTTGGAATTTACCACCTCACTTTCAGGTATTCAATTTCTCTGTATGCAACATGAGGATTACTTGGGCACCCAACTATTGTGATTCTTACATCACCACCTCAAGTTCACTATGGGGCACCTCTGCCCTGGTATTTGTAAAACTATAAATATAAAAGTACATCATTAAGACACACACACACACACACACACACACACACACACACACACACACACACACACACACACACACACACACAAAACAATTTGTCTCAGGAAACTGAACTATTATTAGCTGCAATTGGCAACCTAATTAGGTAGTTAATTATTCTTGTGTATAAAAGCCACACAGTTCACATTAAAAATAAGTAGCTTTATTACAATTACAATGCATTGTCAATTACTAAAAAATGTTGACAGTTCTGGGTGTGCAATACTTGTAATATCGCACTTTAGCGCACTTGAGACAGATATGAGCATCACTTCCAGCGTTTTGATGGGCCAGGTTCCTCAGTGTCACCAGAAATACCTTGAGTTACGGATTCAGGGTCTGTACATAAAGTTGATCCCAGATTGACCTCTTCTTTAAACAGCGAGTCAGCCTCAGCAAGTTCGTTGATTTCGTCAGCGGTTTCCTCAACATCCTCCATAACATCTTCTTCACTGTCTTCATATAAAAATTTTGGCACGTTTTCACAGTTGACCCCAATACATTTCTTGCAAATTGAAGAACATTTCAAACCCGCTTTTCAGCTTGCATGAGCATGAAACAATGTGAAGAAGTGCTTCAGGTGCTGGATCTTGGCTCATTATAACGGGTATTGGACCGTGGTCACTGTGATTCCAGTCCCATTTCTCAGGAGGTTTCCAGTTTCCCATCCAACTTTGGACTTGTTGGTAAGTCCGCAACGAATGATGTTGTGCAGCATCTTGGTAGGTGGCAACTGTGCAAGATTCAGTTTGCTTTTTGTGGCTGACTTGGCGAATAGCTGGTACCGCAAATGGTCTAGTGTGTGGGAATTGCTGACACCTCCACTATACAATGCGATAGTAACCTGTTCTCCTGCTGTTATTATTTCTACACGGGTAGCATGTGGTTTATCGAACGTGCAAAGGGCTGAGGTTAGGTGTTCATTTTTCGCAACTATATTGCAGCACTTAATTTTTCCTTGACCAAGAAAAGCAGATGTTGTATCACATCCGCTAAAGGCATGAGTGAACAGAATATTTTCACTGTCAAACTTGTAAGCTGCAGTGGAAAACCGCTTGTCTTCTGCATTTCTTCTTCCTGGCTTTAAGAAAAATAAGTTTTCAATGCCTTGCCCCAAACTGGTCATGAGCACAAGCAGGTCAACATCTTCTCCTACAATGACAACACTTTCACAATCTTTGGTTCTTGAAATGGCAGATGTTACAATCATAATGTCAGCATCTTCTTGTGCCTGGAGCAATTCAATGCTACACTCCAGAAATTCCTTTTTAAGAAGTGTGATCAAACGCATCTTGTTTTGTTCGTTGTACAAGAACTTGTCCTGAGGGACTTGGTTCACCATCTCTGATTCAACCACAACGTCAACCGAAGAATGTTTTTTGGACCTATGAATCCTCTCAGCACTCTTTGTGCTACATTTGTCTCCCTCACATGGATACCCATCAAATATAATAGCAAATTGAGATCCAAAATGACAGGTAAGAAACATAGCTTTGGGCTATTGACTTGAAGCAAACATTTCGAGTCCAAGTCACTTTGTGGATAAGGTACCCTCCATCAATGACAAAAAATTTATTCGGTCCACCTGACTTGACATCTTCCACTGGAACGAAGGCCAAAGAATAAATACTCTTTTGTCCGCTAAAGAACAATTCCTACATACTTTTTCTTATAACTGATCATTAACGTCAATCAACTGTAGAAAATGTACGGCACCTGCATGCAATCATATTACATATTGTAACACAAATAAACTTCACGCAATCCAACATGAATGTGTTCGTAGTTACTGAATATCATGCTGTTTGTCCTGGCCCTGCAGCAGAGTGAGATAGTAAATTCCGATGAATAACATGAGTAATATGTTTATACTACACAAATAGAAACTGAAATAACAATGTTCAAAAATTAGGTAATTTGCTACTTTCCTCGAAATTTGAAAAAAAATTGTATTTTTTGACGTGCTGTAGCGCCTTAGATACTGGGAGTAGAAAAAAATGGTAAGAATCAAATTTGTACAGAAGTTTGTGCTCTATAAAAAAGAAAATAGATGTCAAAGCGATAGGAGCAAATGAAACTGAGATATTTTGAAAAAAACTGAAAAAAGTCCGAAATTTTCGAAGTTTTTTGACTGCAGAAAGTTTTCCCAAGAGAAATTTTGTTGGCATACCTTCGTTTTCTAACCTTTCCAACAATATGAACGAGTTAAAAAAATAAAATCTGCTACCCCACCTTTTGCAAGGTACAAGCTTTTTTTTCTGACTGTTTCACTGGACTAATACAAATACTTTCAGAAACGACTTCCTGACACTTAAATCTATACTCGATGTCAACAAATTTGTCTTCTTCAGAAACGCTTTCCCTGTCATTGCCAGTCTGCATTTTATATCCTCTCTACTTTGACCATCATAAGTTATTTTGCTTCCCAAATAGCAAAAATCATTTACTACATCTCATTTCCTAATCTAATTCCCTCATCATCAACCGTTTTAATTTGACTACATTCCATTATCCTCATTTTGCTTTTGTTGAGATTCATCTTATAACCTCCTTTCAAGACACTGTCCATTCTGTTCAGCTGCTCTTCCAGGTCCTTTGCTGTCTCTGACAGAATTACAGCGTCATCGGCGAACCTCAAAGTTTTTATTTCTTCTCCATGGATTCTAATTGCTACTCTGAATTTTTCTTTTGTTTCCTTTACTGCTTGCTCAATATACAGATTGAATAACATCGGGGATAGGCTACAACCCTGTCTCACTCCCTTCCCAACCGCTGCTTCCCTTTCATGTCCCTCGACTCTTATAACTGTCATCTGGTTTCTGTACAAATTGTAAATAGCCTTTCGCTCCCTGTATTTTAGCCCTGTCACCTACAAAAATTGAAAGAGTACACCAGCCAACATTGTCAAAAGCTTTCTCTACAAATGCTAGAAACGTAGGTTTGCCTTTCCTTAATCTAGCTTCTAAGATAAGTCGTAGGGTCAGTATTGCCTCATGTGTTCCACCATTTCTACGGAACCCAAACTGATCTTCCCCGAGGTCGGCTTCTACCAGTTTTTCCATTCGTCTGTAAAGAATTCGTGTTAGTATTTTGCACCCGTGGCTTATTAAACTGATAGTTCGGTAATTTTCACATCTGTCAACACCTGCTTTCTTTGGGATTGGAATTATTATATTCTTCTTTAAGTTCGAGGTTATTTCACCTGTCTCATACATCTTGCTCACCAGATGGTAGAATTTTGCCCAAGACTATCAGCAGTTCTAATGGAATGTTGTCTACTCCCGGGGCCTCGTTTCGACTTAGGCCTTTCAGTGCTCTGTCAAACTCTTCAAGCAGTATCATATCTCCCATTTCATTTTCATCTACCTCCTCTTCCATTTCCATAATATTGTCCTCAAGAACATTGCCCTTGTATAGGCCCTCTATATACTCCCTCCACCTTTCTGCTTTCCCTTCTTTGCTTACAACTGGGTTTCCATCTGAGCTCTTGATATTCATGCAAGTGGTTCTCTTTTCTCCAAAGGTCTCTTTAATTTTCCTGTAGGTAGTGTCTATGTAACCCCTAGTGCTATACGCCTCTACATCCTTACATTTGTCCTCTAGCCATCCCTGCGTAGCCATTTTGCACTTCCTGTCAATCTCATTTTTGAGACTTTTATATTCCTTTTTGCCTGCTCCATCACTGCAGTTTTGTATTTTCTCCTTTCATCAATTAAATTCAATATCTCTTCTGTTACCCAAGGATTTCTGTTAGCCCTCATCTTTTTACCTACTTGATCCTCTACTGCTTTCACTATTTCATCTCTCCAAGCTACCCATTATTCTTCTACTGTATTTCTTTCCCCCATTCTTGTCAATCATTCCCTAATGCTCTCCCTGAAACTCTCTACAACCTCTGGTTCTTTTAATTTATCCAGGTCCCATCTCCTTAAATTCCCACCTTTTTGCAATTTCTTCAGATTTAATCTACAGTTCATAACCAATAGATTGTGGTCAGAGTCCACATCTGCCCCTGGAAATGCCTTACAATTTAAAACCTGGTTCCTAAATCTCTGTCTTACTATTATATAATCTATCTGACACCTTCCAGTACCTCCAGGCTTCTTCCAAGTAGACAGCCTTCTTTCACGATTCTTGAACCAAATGTTAGCTATGATTAAGTTATGCTCTGTGCAAAATTCTACCTGGCGCTTCCTCTTTCATTCCTTACCCCCATTCCATATTCACCTACTGTGTTTCCTTCTCTTCCTTTTCCTACTATCGAATTTCAGTCACCCATGACTATTAAATTTTCATCTCCCTTCACTATCTAAAAAATTTCTTTTATTTCATCATACATTTCATCAATTTCTTCGCCATCTGCGGAGCTAGTTGGCATATAAACTCATATTACTGTGATAGGGTGGGCTTCGTATCTATCATGGCCACAATAATGCGTTCACTATGCTGTTTGTAGTAGTTTACCCACACACTTATTTTTTTAAATTCATTATTAAACCTACTCCAGCATTACCACTATTTGATTTTGTATTTATAACCCTGTATTCACCTGACCAGAATTCTTGTTCCTCCTGCCACCAAACTTCACTAATTCCCACTATATCTAACTTTAACCTATCCATTTCCCTTTTAGAATTTTCTAACCTACCTGCCTGATCAAGGGATCTGACATTCCACGCTCAGACCCGTAGAATGCCAGTTTTCTTTCTCCTGATAACGACGTCCTCCTGAGTAGTCCCCACCCAGAGATCTGAATGGGGGACTATTTTACCTCCGGAATATTTTACCCAATAGGACGCCATTATCATTTAACCATACAGTAAAGCTGCAGGGCTCTGGAAAAATTACTGCTGTAGGTTCCCCTTGCTTTTAGCTGCATGCAGTGCCAGCACAGCAAGGCCGTTTTGGTTAGTGTTACAAGGCCAGATCAGTCAATCGTCCAGACTGGTGCCCCTGCAACTACTGAAAAGGCTGCTGCCCCTCTTCAGGAACCACACGTTTGTCTGGCCTCTCAACACAACAGATACCCCCCCTGTTGGGGTTGTATCTACGGTATGACTATCTGTATCGCAGAGGCATGCAAGCCTCCCCACCAACGGCAAGGGCCATGGTTTATAGGGGGCGGGGGAGGGGGGGGGGTGTTTTATTGTGTGTATGAACCAAAATCATTCAATAAACTGACAATCTAATCCTTCACACACATTCCAACAACAGAAGAAAGTTAGAAAACAAGACAGAATGCATCTCACACCTACATAACTGTTTGTAAAAGTTGCTCAACAGCATAATCTCAAACAAGACACACAGTCCTCTACAAATATAACACGCACCCAACAGCAATGGTTACACAGAGTGCAAGTTATACTTTTTTTCCATACCATTACACGTAAAATGTTACTTTACTTACCAATATAATGCCGTATACATGACAGTGTGGCAGGACTAAATATTCTAATAATGCCCCTAGAGCCAGCAACTGCAAGTAATGGTTTCCCAGACTCTTCCTCATATGACCAGGCACAAGTGTAATAATTTTCATCGACCTGGATGTCAGTCAAGGCCTTTTCATGTAAGCAATTAAGACTCCTATCAAATTCACAAACTGTTATTTTTATAAAATATTCTTTATAATCTTGCCTCAAATGACTTATTTTATTTGCAGAGAATGTCAAAATGACCATCTTCAATAGGAACCAGACAAATTCTATGAATCAGAAGAAAATAACAAGTGATGTGAATAGAAATAACTAATCTGGTACATTAATTTAATGTTCAAGCTCTTATCATAGCTCACAGTTAACTCAAATGATGAACTAAGTTCATAAACCTATTTTTTAAACACTTGGTGTCCTTGTTAAAGCAGTTTGAAGAAGTTCTGCCTACAACACATTGGTTCTGTACAAAAACTAGCTGTACTGGTGTTGGTTGCAGTGATTATGGCAGCAACAACAAGTGATCAAACTTGAGTTGTTATGTACTTCTGATTTTTCCCCTTCACTGTGGTTAGGATTCCCACCAACACTGAGGTTATCAGAGCTTATAAATAATTTAGGAATAACAACTCATCGAACAGTAGAAAACACACACACACACACACACACACACACACACACACACACACACACACACACACACACGTGCAGCAACATTGTGACGGTGGAAAAAAAGGTGGGATTGGGAGGTGGGGTTGGGAAGGGGAGGCTGGTGGCTTGAAGCAAGGCAGGTGTGCAAGATAGCAATACAGGAGGGAGAGGCAGAAGGTGCAACGGATAGGAATGCAACACGAGTACCAGACCCAGTGCATTTTTGCAACTCATGGTGTTGTGGGGGTGGAAAACAGAATAGAGGAAGGAAGGAAGGAAGGAAGGAAGGAAGGAAGGAAGGACGGACGGACGGAGGATGTATTGGAAGAATAGCTCCCACTTACACAGTTCAAAAAAGCTGGTCCTGAGGGGAAGAATCCAGATGGCATGAATTGTGAATCACTGAAATAGAGCATGCTGTACTCAGTAGTGTATTCAGCCACTGGATGGTGAACTCTGCAGTGGCTACTCATTCATTTGAATCATTAGTTGGTGATAATACACACAAAAAATGCTGTGCATAAATTGCAGCAGAGCAGGTATATACTGTGACTGCTTTCACAGGTGGTCCTGCCTCCTGCCTACAGGACTGGAACAAGGTGTGTTGGATTGATGAACTGGGTAGGTTTTATACCTTGGTCTTCTTGGTTATGACTTGTGGCAAAGGAGTTGGGAGTGAGAGTGGCATAGGGATGGAGCAGGACCTGGTGTAGTACGTGTGGGCAGTGCAATACCACTTTAGAAGGGTTGGGAAGGGCTGTGGGTAGGGTGTGTCTCATTTCCACACATGATGACAATCAAAACCTGTGGAAGATCCAGGTGCAAGATACGCCCAATCCACCCATCCAGCATTTTCTGTTCCAGTCCTGTCACTGGCTTATCCTAATGCATCAGAATATGGGCTACATAAGAAAGCAGACATGTCACACAACTAACCAGTTGTCCACCAGGCTGAATCACCATCACCCAACTGTGACCATCAAGCAAAGTGGACCACCCTGTGGCACAACATGCAGCTTACCATAAAATGCTTGATTTCAATGGCTAAATCAAACTATGGAAAATTCAGGATGGAATGCAACAATATTATGGAAAGGTTAGTTGCTGTTCACCATATAGCAGAGATGCCGAGTCACAGATAGGCACAACAAAAAGACTGTCACAAAAAAGCTTTCAGCCAACAAAGCCTTTGTTAAAAAAAATAAAAATAAATAAATAAAAAAATAAAATAAATAGATCTCTCTCTCTCTCTCTCTCTCTCTCTCTCTCTCTCTCACACACACACACACACACACACACACACACGACCATAGTCTTTGGCATCTGAAGCCACACTACGAGCAAAGCAGCAGCAGTGCATGACGGGAGAGGCAACTGAGTGGGGGTAATAGGGAGGCTGGGGTGGGGAGGGGGAGGCATAGCAGAGTAGGTGTGGGGGACAGTGACGTGCTGCTAGGAAGCGTGCAGGGATGAGGTGGGAAGAGGGTAGGGTAGCTAGGTGCAATTGAGAGGTTAAAACAGGGGGCGGGGATACCGGAAAAGGAGAGAGATAAAAAGACAGGGTGCATTGGTGGAATAGAGGTCTGTGTAGTGCTGGAATGGGAACAGGGAAGGGGCTAGATGGGTGATGACAATGACTAACGAAGGTTGAGGCCAGGAGGGTTACGAGAACAACGGATATATTGTAGGGAGGGTTCCCACCTACGCAATCCAGAAAAACTGTTGTTGGTAGGAAGGATCCACATGGCACAGGTTGTGAAGCAATCATTGAAATGAAGAATGCGTTGGACGGTGTGCTCGACAACAGCGTGGTCCAGTTGTTTCTTGACCACAGTTCATCAGTGGCCATTCATGCAGACAGACAGCTTGTTGGTTGTCATGCCCACACACAATGCAGCAATGTGATTGCAGCTCAGCTTGTAGATCACATGACTGATTTCACAGGTAGCCCTGCCTTTGATGGGATAGGTGATGTTTGTGACCAGACTGGCATAGGTGGTGGTGGGAGGATGTGCAGGACAGGTCTTTTATCTAGGTCTACTACTGGGATATGAGCCATGAGGTAAGGGGCTGGGAGCAGGGGTTGTGTACGGATGGACAAGTATATTGTGTAGGTTCGATGGACAGCGAAATATCACTGGGGGATGGATGGGAATGATAGTGGGCAGGACATTTCTCATTTCAGGTATGGAACAGTGGCAGCTTCTGTACAGCCTAGCCACCCGTGGTCATCACCTCTGCAGTCAAGAGTGGTCCTCTCGAAACATACTGAGGGGCTCACTGAAGCCTTTACAGACTGTAATTATCCTCCCAACCTTCTACAAAAGCAAATTTCCCGTGCCTTATCTTTCCAGTCACCCACCACTTCCTAAAGTATCACCGTCCGGCCACACAGGAGCATTCCCCTCATAGCTCAGAACCACCCAAGACTGGAGCAACTGAATTACATTCTCTTCCAGGGTTTCAACTACCTCTCGTCATCCCCTGAAATGAGAAATGACCTGCCCACTATCCTTCCCAACCCTCCCACAGTGGTATCCCGCCATCCACAGAACCTACGCATATACTCGTCCATCCCTACACAACCCCTGCTCCTAATCCCTTACCTCACGGCTCATATCCTTGTAATAGGCCTAGATGCAAGACCTGTCCCATACATTCTCCCATCACCACCTGCTGCAGTCCAGTCACAGGTATCACCTATCCCATCAAAGGCAGGGCTGCCTGTGAAACCAGTCATGTGATATACAAACTAAGCTGCAACAACTGTCCTGCATTCCGTGTGGGCATGACAACCAAAAAGCTGTCTGTCCACACAAAAGGCCACTGACAAACTATGGTCAAGAAACAACTGGATCACCCTGTTCCTGAGCACGCCACCCAACACGACATTCTCCATGTCAATGATTGCTTCACAGCCTGAACCGTATGGAAGCTTCCCAACAACACCAGATTTTCTGAATTGTCATTGTCCTCACTCATCTAGCCCCTTCCCTTTTGCCATTCCAGCAATACACAGCCCTCTATTCCACCAATGTACTCTGTCTTTTTACTTCTCTCCTTTTCCGATAGCCCCCCTCTCCCACCTACCATATAGCCTCCCGATAGCACCTAGCTGCCCTACCCTCTGCCCACCTTATCCCTGCACACTCCCCAACAGCACATCACTGTCCCTCATCCCTATCCTGCCATCCCTACCCCTCCCCACCCCAACCTCCTCCTTACCCCCACCCAGTTCTCTCTCCCATCTTGCACTGGTGCTGCTGCTCGTAGTTGGCTTCAGCTGCCAGAGACTGTTGTGGCCATGTGTGTGTGAGGTGTGTGTGTGTGTGTCCTTTTCCTAATATTGATTTTAATGGTTACTTCACTACCTAGACCATTTGGATCCTTCCCACCACCATCAGCTTTTTTGAACTGTGCAGATGGGAGTTATCTTTACACGACATTCTCCACTCCTGAAATTATCCCAGGCTCAAACTACGATCACCTACTGTTCCCATACCCTCTACCCAACAGTTTCTGCCTCCTGTCACATGCCTTCTCCCAATTCAAGTACCCTCACACTCATTGTGCCAATGCACCCTCCAGTGTTTCCCCTCTCTTCTCCTCTCCTTTACTGCTCTCCCCCCCCCCCTTTCCCTACAGCCTCCAAATGCTGCCCTTGGCAGCCTTATCCTACCACCTTCTAGTCCCTACACTCACCACCAGACAGCACTCTTCTCTCCACCCACCCATGTTCTGCCATCTCTCGCTCTTCTTGTTTCATTTTCCATTGCTGCTTTCATTCAACGCACCAGTTGTAGTCTGGCTAGAGGGGCCAGAATGAGGTGTCATGTGTGCATAAGATGTGCCTGCTTGTGTGAATGTGTGTGTATTTTCCTTTATTTTCTGAAGAAGGTTTTGGTCGCATGTCATCTATATGGTGAGTAACAATCTATCCTTTCCAATACTGGAATTAAGCTAGAGCAAAAAGCTCATGGTGTGCTGCACTCTTGATGTATGCCCACATTGCTCATTATTGGTCAAAATATCCGATTCTCAAAAGGAAAACTACCCAGAATCTCAATAATAGGAATATGGAATTTATAAAGCTACACTTAGTGTACACACCTGGCGGAAGATAAAGCAACAAAAGACAAGAATTACACGAACAGTATGTTAGATTCAGACTGTTCTTTGTGCAATGAGAACACACCACAGTGCAAACTCTAAGGCCACAACACACTTTGATGATAGCATGTGGGGTAAACCAGCACTGGTTGTGTAGGGGGAGGGGGGAGGGGAAGACTGGAAAGTGGGAGCAGATATGTGGGCAACTGAGACAATTAAAGAATCAAACTCCCATGTATAAAACAACTTCAAACATCTGATTACTTACAAATAAACTACAGTATTTAAATGTTCACTATTAAGCAACCGCCCTCCCCCAACCCAACACACACAAAGCACTTTTGTGGCCACTGTCTCTGGCCAGCGAGGCAATATTAATTGGCACAAGTTGCATGTAGGATAAGAATTTACAGTTTTTTTTATAAGTCAAGATGAAAGCAATGGTGTTCACAGATGACTTTATCAGGGTGTATACAGGGACAAGGAAAAAAAATTCCCGGATTATTCCCGGATTTCTCCCGGATATCCCGTTTAAAAAATATGCTTTTTCCCAGGCGACCTACTGTCACTTAGCACAGAAAAAGTTCCCTCGGAACTGTAAAACTTATCAGTCCTTTGAATGGTTAACGTTTTATATAATCGAGTAGAACTTCCCGGAAAAAAAAGAAAAGCCGGAGCAGAGAAGTTTTGGAAAGACCTTTGATTTGCAGCAACATATACGCTGCATATTTTCGTATTACGAAAGTATAAATTCGAATTGCACCAAACACAGCTTGTTAGTTTCCGGAGCGTTGCAACCAGAGGTTGTGATGTCCTTTTGTAAGTGAGTCATATCTCAAACCACGAGATCTCGCCAGCCGATGACAGCAGCTATTCAGAGCATAGGGCACGTGTTATAGTCAGCCACTAGCAAGATTACTGGTTACATAGCGCGAACACACAAGAGGAAAAGTTAACGGTTTACATTAATGTACACAGTACCGTATATCTACAAGAAAAGCTAAGCTTTCACGTGTAATATTGGTCTTTTTTTGGTGTGATATACTTTAAGATACATCACACAAATGTGCCAGTAAATTTAAAATTGTGACATAAATGCCTCGGCTCGAAATTCTTGAAGTGGCTGGTCCTCAAACTGTTCAGTTTCGAACGCTCTGTGATTTACACACGTAACATAATTCATCTTGCGTAAAAAGAAATTTACTTTGAAAGTAACGCTTTTCTAACCACTGTTCGCAATACTGTTAGTTATAGGTTCGATTTACCAGTTGCCAGAGAGCGCCAAAAACGAATTATTGTGCGTGTGCAACTGCAGTGGTGTAGGAAGCCCGCATGTTCGTGTGTATAAAGCACTAAGAGAGCTTACACTACACCATAAAAGAAACAGGGCATCAGAGGATACTCCAAAAGGCATCAAAATTTCGTGAATCATACTAAAATACATAATTCGGCTTGAAGTGCACATTGGTTTTTTCCAGATTCACAATGAAGTAGGTCCCATCTGATATTAAGCTTTTCAGTGTGGTTTTTGGGATGTAAATTTTCTTGGAGTACCAGTACTCTACGATCTCATGTTTGGTTCTTTATTATGGCATAATGCCATACATGGCAGAAGATGATAACGTGCACTTGAAATTCATCGAACAGTTGGAAGTACCCAAAATTGTTAAATGAAACACTTCGTTTCAAATAAAATGATTGCCTCAGCGGAATTTCTTTAGCAAACTTGCAAAAATAACTTCATTCTTCTGCAAGGCGATTAATGCTTGACTGCTACTAACTTGGAAAGAAAATAAAATCAGAAACTGAAATTAATAATATATTTTTGCCCTATGTAATTATGTGAATGCATTTTAATTCACTTGATAGCTCCCGGCCACAGAAATCCGTTTTGTTTTCATTTGACGTGGGAGCTGTACACGAAGAGAAGCAGCGAAATCACTTAACGTAAACACGGGTCACGTGCAGACTAACCCCCTCCCCACTACAACTCAGACAACTCTGTGCAAGCGCGAATCTGGCAGCTAGGGCGCGCGAGAAAATTTTTTCTTGTTTGCATCTGGCTTCTTGCTGCTACTACCGATGCAGCTAACAGCCGAACTTCAAGAAGCGGGAAGTGAGAGAAGGTACTGCTTATATGCGAGTCAAATGCGCATGCGCAACAGACCGCTGGCAACTGGTCAAACGAACCTAATGTGAACAGTTGTGACGTCATGCTCATAGCAAGCAGTTTATTGTTACGAAGAATTACAGTCTGCGCCCTACGGCCTTTAACATATTTTTGCTATCTGTAGACGTTTGTGCGTGCACGGTGTTTTGTTGTCGTAAAATGCACATTTCCTTTGCCACTACAGTTTTATTTTTTTCCCTCTCGTTTATATTTTATTGCTGCAGTATCATTCTCCAGTAGCAGGATACAATAACATTCTTTGCTAGAGAATCAATTCTGCAGTCAAAACTACTAAAATGTAACTGAAAGCTAAAACAATGAAAAATTCCCGGAATTCCGAAAAATTCCCGGGTTTTTCCCGGTTTTCTCCCGGATGAAAAAATTCCCGGGTTTTTCCCGGAATTCCCGGTTGTCCCGGGTCGTATACACCCTGCTTTATGATCAGGGGAAACACAGGGGAGGATATTCAGGAACAGCTGAATGCTTGGGAAGAAACTGTGAACAGTATGGAATGAAATTTAATGTAAACAAATCTGCAATACTGGACACAACTAGAAAGAAAGGAAGACCAACAAGTGGAGTACAGACTGGAGATGAACAACTGAAAAACGTGGGAAGTGTGATAGAGGAAAATGAAAGAAATGTGGCAGACAGGCAGAAGCAATCTTGTGAAGTGTTAGGAGCCTAGCTTGGAAGAAATATGTCTAGCATCCCAATACTGACCTACACATCTGAAACATGGGTAATTAAGAAAAGAGATGTAAGCAAATTACACACATGTGAAATGAAGTTTCTCAGAAGTAGGACAGAAGTAACAAGGAGAGAGAGGTTTAGGAGTGAAAGGGTAAACAGTATTGTCTTGGTTGTAATTTTAGTTTTTTATTTTTCAACTACGCATTTCACCTGATTTAGGCATCTTCAGGTTATCTTAATTTGGTATTTCTTAGAAGGACCCTTTAGTCAGTGTAGCCAAAGGGCATCGTTGAATATATCAGGCCAACATCGCCTTCGTTAAACTCAGTAAAAACTTTTCTAGATGGACGCAAGTGACAGAATAAGATGGGGCTCAGGTAAAAAGCATAATGTGCCATACTGATACGCATCCAGTGAATAACAGCAATATGAAATGGATAGAGGTGTGTGTGTGTTTGTGTGTGTGTGTTCTCCATCTAACGACTTAGCTTTATAGGTGATTTCTAACAGTGCCCCCCACTACACTGTCAACACCACTAAGCATTTCATGTAAATCTTTATTTGCTTGGAAAATTCAGGATGGAGTAACAGCAATATTATGAAAAGGGTAGATTGCCACTCACCATATAGAGAAGACAGAGTCGCAGACAGGCGCAACGAAAAGACTGCCATACATTTGAGCTTTTGGCCAAAAGGCCTTCTTGTAAATAGAAAACAAACACACACACACACCATTTCTGACAACTGAGGCAAAACTTATTTGCTTAGGTACACAAACAAGTTGCATGGAGGATAAGAATTTACAGTGTTTTATCCAAAGGATACATCAGGATCAGCGTAACACTGCAACAGCTTAATGCCACTGCCTTCTGGACATTCATAAACTGTCACACGGTTGCTTCCCACAGCTGCAAATATTAAAGGCTGTCCTTCCTTTAAATGATGGTTAAACTGAGCTCCAAATAGAGGCTGACCATGGTCTTCCTTTACACTTGTCCTGTTGACAAAAACTTGTATTAGGAACATGTGTGATACTAGCTATCTAAATTACACACTGAAATGCAAGTGTCAGACACTATTTTTGAAGTATTAACCCTTTTTTAGCATGAATTCACAGAACTAATATCATGGACATACAGAAAATTTTTGGAAAACCAACCTCAAAGCCACAAATACACATATGTGCTTGTACTAGTGACACAAACATTTAGGACTGGGGATAAGGGGATTCTAATGAATTTTACAATCCAATTACAGTCAATGCCTTTGTCAAGCTGAATAATTATGACAAATGAGTAGTAAAGTTCAGGAGAAAATTATATCAAATAAAACATATTGCTCATGTTTAAATGACGCCTTAGGGAGAGAAAAAAAACAACTGGAATAATGATACAAAACAGAACAAAAGTAGAAAAAAGGCAATGACATGGCTATTCACAATTGGAATAATTATACAAAAAAAGCTGCTAATAGGTTCACTTATCACTGTTCATGTGTGTTTCAGAACGTAACTTATAGACATATACAATACATCCTTTTGAGTCATCAGTTTTCTAACTGTGTTGATGTGGCCCACCACGAATTCCTCTCCTGAGCCATCCTCTTCGTCTCAGAAAGCACTTGCAACCTACCTGTTCAATTATGCACTGGATGTATTCCAACCTCTGTCTTCCTCTACAGCTCTCTCTAGTACCATGGAAGTTATACCCTGATGTCTTGACACATGTCCTATCACTCTTTTTTTTTTTTTTTTTTTTTTCGCCCTGACTACTCTAAGAATGCACCGCGAGGCACAAGTTGACAACAACAACTAAAAGGGAAAACACGATAAAAGACAGACTGACAGGCATAGGATTAAAAAACAGCATCATCAAATGTCCTTAGCGAGGTTCGTCAAATTGATAAAACGAAGAACACGAGCAGCTGCTCGTGGGTCATCCGCTAAAATGGCATCGAAAGTATTTGGCAGGTTAAGATCTAGGCGCAGTGTGTTAAGATCTGGACAGGACATTAAAATGTGTCTAACCGTCAGCAAGTGCCCACATGGGCAGAACAGCGCCGGCGCAGCCGTCAGCAGATGGCGATGGCTGAACCGGCAGTGTCCAATTCTTAACCGGGCTAAAACGACCTCCTCCCGCCGAGAAGGGCGTGAGGAGGACGTCCAAGCCACGGGAAGAGGTTTTAAGGCCCGAAGCTTGTTGTCGGTAAGTGCAGCCCAATCGGCATGCCACAGCGATAAAATGCGCCGACAAATGACCCTGCTAAAATCGGACGAAGGGACACAACAAGAAGCTGTCCGAGGCTGGAGGACCGCAGCCTTGGCCGCGGCATCTGCAGCTTCGTTCCCAGGGATACCGACATGGCCAGGAACCCACATAAAGCTAACCGGAGAACCGACGTCCACCAGCTGCTGAAGAGAGCGTTGGATCCGGTGTACGAAAGGGTGAACCGGGTACGGATCACTGAGGCTCTGGATGGCGCTCAGGGAATCTGAGCAGATGACATAAGCAGAATGTCGGTGGCGGCAGATGTAAAGAACAGCCTGGTAGAGGGCAAAGAGCTCAGCTGTGAAGACCGAACAATGGCCATGGAGCTGGTATTTGAAACTTTGTGCCCCGACAATAAAGGAACACCCGACCCCGTCATTGGTCTTAGAGCCATCTGTATAAATGAAAGTCATGTTGATGAACTTCGAACGAAGTTCCAAAAAATGGGAGTGGTAGACCGAACCGGGGGTGACCTCTTTTGGGAGCGAGCTGAGGTCAAGGTGAACGCGGACCTGAGCCTGGAGCCAAGGTGGCGTGTGGCTCTCGCCCACTCGAAAGGTTGCAGGGAGTGAAAAATTAAGGTGTTGAAGGAGGCGACGAAAGCGAACTCCAGGGGGTAGCAGGGCAGAGACATACAACCCGTATTGACGGTCAAGAGAGTCGTCAAAAAAGGAACGATAAGACGGATGGTCGGGCATTGACAGTAGCCGACAGGCATACCGACAAAGCAGTATATCGCGCCGGTAGGTGAGTGGCAATTCGCCAGCGTCAGCATGAAGACTCTCTACGGGACTAGTATAAAATGCTCCGATCGCAAGTCGTAAACCCCGATGTTGTATGGAGTTGAGGCGGCGTAAGATGGATGGCCGTGCAGAGGAGTATACGAAGCTCCCATAATCCAGCTTGGAGCGGACGATCGACCGATAGAGACGAAGTAGGACGGTTCGATCCGCTCCCCACGACATACCACTGAGAACACGGAGGACATTTAAAGAACGGGTACAACGGGCGGCCAAATATGACACATGTGGAGACCAGCTAAGTTTCCTGTCAAATGTAAGGCCTAAAAATTTTGTTGTCTCCACGATTGGGAGAGCAACGGGACCGAGTCGTAAGGACGGTGGGAGAAACTCTTTGTAGCGCCAGAAGTTAATACAGACCGTCTTCTCGGCAGGAAAACGGAAGCCATTGGCGACACTCCAGGAGTAAAGACTGTCAAGAGAACGCTGAAGACAGCGCTCCAGGACACGTGGACACTGCGCATTGCAATAGATGGTAAAATCGTCCACGAAAAGGGAGCCTGATACATCAGCTGAGAGGCAATCCATTATTGGATTGATCGCGATGGCGAAGAGAGCGACGCTCAAAACTGAGCCCTGTGGCACCCCATTCTCCTGGCGAAAGGTGTCGGACAGGACAGAACCCACACGTACCCTGAACTGTCGATCCATTAAAAAGGAACGAATAAAAAGAGGGAGGCGACCGCGAAGGCCCCATGTATGCATGGTGCGGAGAATGCCCGCCCTCCAACAGGTGTCGTAAGCCTTCTCCAAATCAAAGAACACAGCCGCGGTCGGGCGCTTCCGCAAGAAGTTATTCATAATGAAGGTCGACAAGGTAACCAGATGGTCAACAGCAGAGCGGCGCCTACGAAATCCACATTGTACATTGGTAAGTAGGCGTCGAGACTCGAGCAGCCAAACCAATCGAGAGTTAACCATTCGCTCCATCACTTTACAGACACAGCTGGTAAGCGAGATAGGTCGATAACTGGAAGGCAAGTGCTTGTCCTTCCCCGGCTTAGGAATCGGGACAACAATAGACTCGCGCTAGCATGCGGGAACATGTCCCTCAATCCAGATGCGATTGTATGTTCGGAGAAGAAAACCTTTACCCGCAGGAGAAAGGTTCTTCAGCATCTGAATATGAATAGAATCTGGCCCTGGAGCGGAGGACCGTGATCAGCCAAGTGCGTTTTCGAGTTCCCGCATGGTGAATGGGGCATTATAACTTTCACAATTCGAGGAGCGGAAGTCAGGTGGCCTAGCCTCCTCTGCCTGTTTGCGGGGGAGGAAGGCAGGGTGGTAATGAGCGGAGCTCAAAACCTCTGCGAAAAAGCGGCCGAAGGCATTGGAGACAGCCTCAGGGACCACAAGGACGTCATTCGCGACCTTCAAGCCAGAAACTGGGGAGTGGACCTTAGTGCCAGATAGCCGGCGCAGGCTACCCCAGACAACAGAAGAAGAAGTAAAACTGTTGAAGGTGCTTGTGAAAGCAGCCCAGCTGGCTTTCTTGCTTTCTTTGATAATACGACGACACTGAGCACGTAATCGTTTATAATTAATACAATTCGCCACTGTAGGGTGGCGTTTAAATGTGCGTAAAGCACGTCGACGAGCACGTAAAGCGTCTCTACATGCTGCGGTCCACCAGGGGACCGGTACGCGACGTGGAGAAGAAGTAGGGTGAGGGATGGAATATTCAGCAGCAGCGAGAATGACTTCCGTGAGGTGTGCGACCTGACGATCGCAGCTTGTGAAGGTTTGATCCTGAAAGGTCGCCCTGGAAGAGAAGAGCCCCCAGTCTGCCTTGGAGATGGTCCAATTAGAGGAGCACGGAGAGGGGGTATGCTGCAGGAGATGGATAACACACGGGAAGTGGTCGCTCGAATATGTATCAGAAAGTGCATACCACTCAAACCGGCGTGCAAGTTGGGGAGTACATATAGAGAGGTCTAAATGGGAATAGGTGTGAGATGTGTCCGAAAGAAAAGTAGGGGCGCCAGTATTGAGGCAGACAAGATTGAGCTGGTTGAAAAGGTCTGCTAACAAGGAGCCCCTCGGGCAGGATGCTGGAGAGCCCCAAAGGGGATGGTGGGCACTGAAGTCTCCAGTTAACAAAAATGGTGCAGGTAGCTGAGCAATAAGTTGCATCATGTCTGCCCTGGTAACGGCAGATGACGATGGAGTGTAAACGGTACAAAGGGAAAACGTAAAGGTGGGGAGAGTAATGCGGATGGCAACTGCCTGCAGGCCGGTGTGCAACGTGATGGGATCGTAGTAAATATCATCCCGGACCAGCAACATAACCCCTCCATGAGCTGGGATACCTACCACAGGGGGTAGGTCAAAACGCACAGAAGTGTAGTGTGCCAAGGCAATTTGATCGCATGGGCGTAGCTTCGTTTCCTGGAGGGCTACGACGAGTGGACGGTGCAAGCGGAGCAGCAACTTCAAGTCCTCTCGGTTGGAGCGAATGCTGCGAATATTCCAGTGAATAAGTGCCATCGTAAGAAAAGGAAGATTATAGAAGGGGTCACCTCGAAGGCCGCTTAGGGCCTGGCTTCGAGCGAGCACTGCCGCCGCTATCAGTAGGCGGACAGTCATCGTCCATTGGGTCTATAGGTTCATCGGCCATCTCGGGAGGATGGCCGGGAGAGGGAGCTTCCTCCGCCGGTGAACGGCAAGATGTACAGCTACCAGCGGTGCGGCCAGGCGAAACAGATGACGGCCTGGGGCGGCAACCGCTGGGTGGCGCAGGAGAAGAAATGCGCCATGGCGGAGAAGGAGAACTGTGCTTCCTATGAGCCTTTTTGGAAGGACGTTTGGTGGAAATACCGGTCGAAGGCCGGGAGGTCGAGGTACGTAGGAAGTCTGCACGGGATGGTTCCTTCTTGAAGGCCCGTGCATCTGACTTCGGGGTCTTCGTCTTAGCAGAAGCTGATGAAGGGGCAGGTGTCTGTGGGGTGATGGGAGGAAGAGGAGACGTCGACCGCACGATCTTAGCACTGGCCGAACGGACGACCGTGGTGCTGAAGGTCAGATCGCATGTCTGGGTTGCTACCTCCCTGGTAGTCCGAGGAGAGGCGAGGACAGTACTGTATTTCCCCGCTGGGAGCAGCGTGGGCTTCCTACTAGCCAATAGCTTGCGAGCAGCCGAGGTGGACACTTTCTCTTTGACCCGAATTTCTTGGATACAGCGTTCTTCCTTATAGACAGGACAGTCGCGGGAGGATGCGGCATGGTCACCCTGACAGTTCACACAACGAGGAGACAGAGGTGGACAGTCACCCTCATGGGCATCCCTACCACAAGTGACACATTTAGCCGCATTGGAACAAGACTGTTGAGTGTGATTGAAACGCTGACACTGGTAGCAGCGCGTAGGTGTCGGGACATAGGGGCGAACAGAAATAACCTCGTAGCCCGCCTTGATGCGCGATGGCAGCTTAACACTATCGAAGGTCAAGAAAAGTGTCCGGGTCGGTACAAGGTCATTGTTGACCTTTTTCATGACCCTATGGACAGCCGTCACGCCCTGCTCAGCGAGGAGAGATTGAATCTCCTCGTCAGTCAATCCGTCAAGGGAGCTAGTATAGACTACACCACGAGACGAATTCAAAGTTGGGTGGGCCTCCACCCGGACAGGGAACGTGTACAGGAGTGTGGTCCGAAGCAGTTTTTGTGCCTGAAAGGCACTCTCAGTTTCTAGTAATAAGGTACCGTTACGCAACCTGGTACAAGATTTGACAGATCCGGCTATGGCATCTACGCCCTTCCGAATAACGAAAGGGTTGACAGAGGAAAAATCCTTTCCGTCCTCAGATCGAGAAACGACGAGGAACTGTGGGGCAGGCGGTAGTACTTTTGTCACTGTTGGCTGGTCACGTTTCCGTTTTTGGGCAGAAGTCGAGAGAGATGGAGTAGAATCCATTGCGGAGGAATCCCCTATGATTGCCAGGGTCTCCGATGGCGCGCTCCTTCCTTGTGGGGACCCTCTCAGAGGGCACTCCCGCCTTAGGTGAATGTTTACACCTCAGATCACACCTCCCGAGAAACAGACGGAGGGACCAATCGGCATGGTCAGAAGGTATCAGCTCAGGCAATCACCCCTCCCCGGGCCTGGCCTTTACCAGGGGGTACGCGCGTGCCTTACATGTCTACCCAGGGCGGGGACTTACGCGTTACCCCGTCACTGGCTACGCGTGCGAACGCGTGGGTCGGCCTTCAGGCACGCACAGGGAGGAAGGAAGAAGAGGAAAAAGAAAAGAGAGGGAGAAAGAGGACAGACTGTCTCAAACGCCGAGGCGGAGACCAGAGAAGGCAAGGAGAAGAAGGCAATGAGAAGGCAAGGAGAAGAAGGCAATGAGAAGGCAAGGCGAAGAAGGCAATGAGAAGGCAATGAGAAGGCGAGGAGAAGAAGGCAATGAGAAGGCAAGGAGAAGTCAAGGGAAAGAGTAAGGAAGACAGTGAGGTGGAGAAGAGCAAAGAAAGGAACCAACAAAAGGAAGGAAGAAACGAGAAGTGAACAACCAAAAAGACCACAATAATAGGTCGAGGAACCGTCCGTCTCCGGACGCAGGCGCTAACTACCCCCGTGAGGGGGATGGACTCCTTTTAGTCGCCTCTTACGACAGGCAGGAATACCTCAGGCCTATTCTAATCCCCGGACCCGCAGGGGGATGTCCTATCACTCTGTCCCTTCTTCTTATCAGTGTTCTCCACATATTCCTTTCCTCTCCGGTTCTGCACAGAATCTCCTCATTCCTTATCAGTTCACCTAATTTTAAGCATTAGTCTGTAGCACAATCTCTCAAATGTTTCGATTCTCTTCTGTTCTGGTTTTGCCACAGTCCCTATTTTACTATAATACAATGTTCTGATCCAAATGGATATTCATTTCTGCTATTTTTCATTACTTTTGTCTTTCTTCAATTTACTCTCAGTCCTTATTCTGTACTCATCAGACTGTTCATTCCATTCAGCAGATCCTGTAATTCTTCTTCACTTTCCCTGACAATAGCAATGTCATCAGCAAATCTTCTTTAACCTTAATTTTTAATTCCACTCTTGAACCTTTATTTCCATCATAGGTTCTTCGAAATATAGATTGAAAACTAGGGGTGAAAGACTACATTCCTGTGTCTCACCCTTTTTAATCCCAGCACTTTGTCTTGTCTTTCATTCTAGTTATTCCCTCTTGGCTTTTGTATGTGTTGTGTCGTCTTTCCACCTATCCACTCTTTCCTCTGCATTTATTGCTTATAATTTCACCGAAGGTTGTTCTGATTTTATATATGCTGAGTCAGTCCTTCCGACGATCATTTCATTTTCGATTTCTTCACTTTTTTATGTAGCTATTTCACCTTAGCTTCCCTGCACTTCATATTTATTTCACTCCTCAGCAATTTTTATTTCTCTGTTCCTAAATTTCCCTGCACATTTTTGTGCTTCCTTCTTTCATCAATCAACTGAAGTATTTCTTCTGTTACCCTTGGTTTCATTGCAGTTACCTTCTTCCATTTTTTATTTTTTTTCACAACTTGAGTGATTGCCCTTTTTAGAAATGTCCATTTCTCTTCAACTGAATGCCTACTAAGCTAGCCCTTATTGCAGTATCTACCACCTTAGAGAACTTCAAATGACCTCTTCATTCCTTAGTACTTCTGTACCCCACTACTTTGTGTATGGATTCTTCCTGACTAATCTCTTAAATGTCACCCTACTCTTCATCACAATGAAATTGTGATCTGAGTCCATATCTGCTCCTGGGTGAACATTACAACAAGTATCTGATTTCAGAACCTCTGTCTGACCATCTTTTCACCTCCATATCTTGTGAATCTTGAACAGGGTAATTGCTATTACTAGCTGAAATTTACTGCAGAACTCCATTAGTCTTTCTCCTCTCTCATTCCTACTACAAAGCCCATATCATCCCTTAACCTTTTGTTCTACTCCTTCCCCTACGACCGCATTCCAGTCCTTCATGAACTATTAAATTTTCATCTCTCTTCCTACATGCTCTTAAGCCAACTGTGAAGAAATTCACAAACCTAAGTATTATGTGGATGACTTATATGTTATTTTAAAAGCACCTGAGAAGTGTATCTCAATATCAACCTTGTAATATAAAAATACATTCCGCAACATACTGAATTCACAGATGTTGTTCTACCCATGGATGAAGCATCAAATTAAAAACCTCACATTGCATTACAGTAACTCAATAATAGACATGTCAATTCAACAAAAAAGACAGCATGTTTAAATCTGGAAAGAGGTGGATTGAATGTCTTTTTAATATTACATCTGCTTCACTCTGGTACAGCTTTCAAACCAGAACACAATGCGGATTGGCAAGACAAAAGTTGTAAGATAATCATGAGGGAGTAGGGCTATCACAGTTTGACAAGCCCTATCTCAACTTAATTTATATACATGCTAGAAGGTAATTAAAGTACTTGTAGTAGTGAGTGCCAAATAGACTGAACAACAGAGAGCTGGGAATGCTATCACTCTTCTGAGCAGATAATCTGGCACAGGCTGTTGTATGTCATACATCCTGGTTCTCAACAAGAAACAAAGCACACTGGTTGTAGTTTAGTATGTTATGAGCTGTTGTTAAGTTACCTTTAACTATAGTGGCAGTTACACATGCATGTCAAGGTAAGTTGGGTAACAGAACTTCCTCCCACATTCAACTCACAAAATAACCTTGACAGGAAAATAGGGAGTAACAAAATGACCTTGGCAGGAAAACAGGGAATAATTGGAGCCTTCCTGACAGGCATCCACAAATGGAACAGGAAAGAGGTGAAATTATAGTGGTATACTAAGTACTTTACTCGACATGCCTAAGGTGTTTGTACAAGCCGTAGATGTGAACCCTGCCTCCCATACTGAACTATATGGCATCGTGTTAGACAGCTGAATGATGTGAGGATATGCACCCCAACAGCCTTCCTAATAACCATGAAAAAGAACAACTTAAAGAGAAACCTACTGTGGACTGTATTATTAGTAAACTCTCACTGTCATCTAATGTTGTGGCTTTCTTTCAAAGAATTTATTTCACACTGTAAATAACAGAATTTTCCTTGGATGTATCAGAACTGGTTCTTTGTTAATCTCTTACAGACATCATTTCCATTTCCACTACTTTACTACTTGCTTTTGTTTCTATTGATCACTACACGAAAGGACAGATTAAGGCTGAATGTTCCATTGATGAAAAACTCTTCAGAGATAGAGAACATACTTGGATAGATTAAGGATGGGGAATGCAGCTGCCTGTGCCCTTTTCAAGGGAATCATCCCTGCATTACACCTCATCTTTAAGATTTATACTCTGTAACTACAAGGAATGATCTGAAGATGGCTACACTGCTCCACTGCCCAAAACCAGTCGATTTGAAATAATAAAAACAGCAGCCAAAAACTGTAAAATAAGTATATTTTCTACACACAAGGATAATGGGTATTTCCCTGTGAGAAGTACGTTCAGTTCTGATAATTTAGAGAAATTATACAAAACCTAAATCACAACAGCCGCTCCTGCCTAATGGAAGTTTAATGCACTAACAATTGTAACCTCACATTTAACTGTAATGAAGAAACATCACTCACACAAATTCTAAATAGTTGGATAGTATACAAAATCACAATACCATCAAAGAAATGGCCACATAAAACAAATAGTGGCCTGAACCTAAATTTGAAAAGAGCTCTTAAAGTCAGTTGATGTGAATGGGTTTCCTAATGTTAAGCTGTTAGTGGGAAATGTAAAACTGGAGACAGCACACTGAGTACTACAAGGAGGACATTATCACATGGTGTTTTTTGAGGCACACAATTCAAATGTCCAATTACCTCTAATCAAAATGCAAACTACCGAATTGTTGGCTGGTTGTAAGAAATGAGAGCTGATCAATTACAAATTCATAGACCTATGCAAAGCAAGTACAAGTTGATAAGACACGTGACTGCCCAAGTATAAGCATATATGCTTACATCGATCTGAATTTCGCAAGTTGACTGTTGATGACCATTCTTATGCAGGTGAAGATAATTAATTATTTCTTTAATGCTGCACATGAAAGTTGGGTAAGAATATTTTAGATGCAGTATCATTATATAATTGCTCATCTAATACACACAACAAAAATAATAGAGCATAGCTAAAGAAAAATGTTGGAAGCATGGTCTTACAGATTGCTGAACATGCTACAAGACCTACTCATAGCCCTCAATATTTTATCATAATGCAAGAGTACACATTCCTTCCACTTTCCAACAAACCATTAAGTTGCTTTCATTACACAACAGTTTGAAACTGTTTCACATGCCTTCCTAAAATCAAGCAAGACACTATCAATCTATACGTTCTGGGTCTCAGGAACGAACAGAGCAAGCCGAGTTTTGCAAGATCTCTGCTCACAGACCTCATATTTATTTTTATAGAGATTTTTCTTCTCCATGAACATTCATAACGCATCAGCATAAAAAAAGTATCATAATTCTACAACAGACTGTTGTCAGCGATCAGGCCTATAGTTATGCGCAACTGTGCAAACACCCTTTCTTGAAAACGGCAAATACCTGCACCTCTTCCCACCCCTAGGCACCCTTCGTTGCTCCAGTGAGAGCTGCCAGGAGAGGAGCATGTTCTGCAACATAATCTCTGTAGAATATCGCAGGAATATTTCCAGTGTTGAACAGTTTTAGCTGATTTTCTATTCCAGGATTGCTTAGTTCATTATCTCCCATTTCAGCATTTATGTAATGACTGAAAGAGGACCCATATTACAGTCTTCTCCAGCAAAACAATTTCAGAAGACCGAATTCAGTATTTTGGCCTTCTCTGTCATCATCTGTCTCGGTGTCAGTATGGCCACTGAGTGATTGAATAGATGACCTATCTGCTTACTTACTTTACATCGGACTAAAACTTCTTAAGATTTTCAGTTTGATCATTTGGAAAAATTTTACTTCAAAATTCACTGTTCTTGCTTTTCTCCCCCAATTCTCGTTTTGGCTTCATTCAGCTTCTCTCTATCTACCAGGCTTTGATTGCTTAAAATGGAGATTAAGCTCTCTTTGCTTTTGCAGCAACTCTAACATGACTATTGAACCACGTTGGGTCTTCTCCGTCCTTTACAACTTCACTTGGCACATAATTGTCTAACGGATATTGTACAATGCTTTTGAGTTTTACCCATTCGTGCTCCACATCTTTGTCTTCTGACCTGAATATTCAATGTTGAGTACTTAAACACTCTGAAATACTCCGCAATTTCTCTGCTAACCAATAATATTTCCATCCTTTATTAACATTCCTTGTTACCCCTTACTCACTGACCCTGACACAGCTTTATGATCACCGATTCTCTCCTCGATGCAAACCAATTTTAGAAGTTCTGTTAGTTACTAGGTCTAACACACTGGTTCTTTAACTATCTACATGAAGTAATTATCAGACCAGACATTCGAACAATCTGTTATCTGTACCTGAAGGATGATGGTCAGGGACCAGTGCCTAGTGTTACACTCGTCCCTGTGAGAAGAAAGCAGTAGATGGAGACTCAATCAGTTGGCTGTGGTAGCTCATGGTCCACACGCTTTGTACACTAAACGGTGAGGATGTATACTTTGTTTTGCGAATGTTAACTCAACTGTGAATAATAAGTGAGTCTCTAACACTGCAATCTGAGTGGATTCGAATCATACAGTATACAGTACTGAATTCCTGGTCCTCCAGTAACATTTACATTTTTGTCTGTGGACACAAACATTTTGGTCCTTGCGAGCCTGACGGATGGATCTGACAAAGTGACATGCAGGATCAGCCATCCACTGGTGGAATGGCAGTGACTAGTTTCAATGAAGCAGCATGGACACCCAGCCAGTAGCATCAACACAGTGCTTCTATAAGCTAAGTTCCTGAGTCTGGCTATCCTACTTCCTACAGCACTCATTCTAACTGTTGCTTCTGCTGTTGCCTGGCACTACTAGCTTTCCAAGATGGACAAGGTTTTAAGAAAGAACCCTGCTATTACACGACTGTTGGTGAAAGCAAACTTCATGGAGTTAATGTTTGGAAACGAATTCGAAATAACAGGCAAATAGGGCACTTTGGATATTATAGTCAAGCTAGAACAGTTGTGAAAGACTGTGGAGAAGTAAGAGAATGTACAGTCACAGTTCAAATTGTTTTAACATTTAGATATGCTTGCCGAGGAAGACATTATTATGATTTTGTGTTCGAAAGGAATAAACTACTGGGTCATTAGTCTCTCCACTTCACGAGTGAAACACACAAAAATGTAAAAAGCGAAAACATTGGGGGACTTGGTTGCTCGAATTATAAAAGCAAGTCAAGGAGTTTGAAAAAGGGCATGACAATAGTAGTAACATGATAGGTAAAAGAAAATGGAGATAACCCAGGCAGCACCTTGTACAAGAGGGTCAAAAGACACAACAAGGTGAAGGAGGAAGGAAGTAATGTGCGGTCACACAGAGGGTACCCGCCGCTGGGGGAGGGAATCCCCACCATCCCACAACCACCCTTAACACTTAATGTGGAGGAGTATTATAGTTTAGTGTAAAATCCACTCTCCCTCAGGAAATGCAACACCTTGGTTGTGGCTGTCTCATCATCCACAAGCGTCTGAGGTACGCAAGCTGAGAGTGTGCCGCAGATAATCCAGTAGAGCGAATTCAACAAGAACATGAGCTACTGTCAGTAGACTACTGCAGCTGCAGTGTGGATAATTCTCCCAATACAGAAGGAACTCGTGGGGGAGTCTTGTTTGGCCAATGTGTAGTCAGCACAACACAATGGCATCTTTCTGAGAGGCCTGGAAAGAGGTATGCCACACTTTAGTGGACTCTTTAACTGCTCTCAACTTGTTTTGGGTCTTAGTAGCCTGCCATTTCAATTCCCAGAACCGCAAAATGTGGCATCGAAGCTTTAATTGTGAGTGGATTTACTGCAGCTGCGTCTTTAGCTAGATGGTTGACAAGTTCATTTACTGTAATACCCATGTTGCTCAGTGTCCAGCTGAAGGTCACTGTCTTTTTTCAGAGATGTAGAGGTCACAATAGGTCTTGGATGTTGGCGACCGAAGGATTTTTGGGATAGCACTGGGATATAAGCAAACTCGTGGAATTGCTACAGATTAGAAAGTTCATCATGGTCATGGATTTGACGTACTGCAAAGTCCAAGATGTGGCAACGACTCTGGAGTGTATACTTCTGGAGGCACTTGGCATAGAGTGCTTATGGGGTCCCCTTGCATGTCCAAAGGCGTAACCAGCCCTGTCGTTGACTTTTGATCCGTCTGTGTAGATACGTACCGAATTAGAATAATCATGGAGGACTGAACGGAACAGGTGTTGGAGAAAGAAAGGACCATCATCCTTCATGAGTCCACAAAAGAGGTCCATCCGTATAACAGGAGAGGGGCAGACCGTGGGTTATGTCTGGAGGGAGCTCTAGAAAAACAGACTAAAGGAGACTGTTGGAGGTCCTGCAGTGGAGTACTGAGTTGGATCCTAGCTGGTCTATCTAGTTTTGTGCAATGTGCAAACAGTCTGAAATATTGGTTGTGGAGTACAGTTGAGTGACACAGGTGAGTAGACATCTGACAGATTGAGACTACATAATTTGCCAGAGGCTGCTGTCATTTAACCCACAGCAGTTGGACACCAGCTTCTGCCAGCAGGCTGCCAACCAAACACCAATGTGGTGAACAGGGTACAGCATGTTCACGACGTATGATGCTGCCGATCTAGAGGAAACACATCTGCAGTGCAAACGGGATAAAATTAGTGCTTTGTAAAATCTCAGAAGAACTATGCAGTCCACACCCCACGTGGCATTACTAAGAAAATGGAGAACATTTAGCTTCTTCATGCAAGTTGCCTTGAGCTGGCAGACATGTGGCAGCAAAGTTAGCTTGCTGTCAAATGAAATACCTAATAACTGAAAAGTTTTAACAACTTAAGAGACTCGTCCCCAAGGTAAATTTCTGGGTGCAGCTGCATGGTCCAGAGTCAGCAAAAATGCACAATTCGTGATTCTGCAGGAGAAAATTGATAGCCGAGATTCAGGGCTCAGTCATGTACTGCACAGACAAACCCCTGAAGTTGGTGCTCAGCAATGGGCAGTGATGCAGAGGCGTAATATAGGCAAAGATCATCCACACAGTGATGGAGAGATTGTGGGACCCACTACATTTACGATACCTTATATGGTGTTGGCAAACAGCATTATGCTCAGAACAGATCCTTGAGGGGCTCCAGCTTCCTGTACATATTGGTTCTTGAGACTCAAGCCCATCCAGACCTGAAGAAGTCGAAGAGATAGGAAATTTCAGATAAAAATGGGTAAGTTGCCCTCAAACCCCACTCGTGCATTGTAGGCAGGATGTGATGTTGGCAGGTGGTATCTTATGCCTTCTGTAGGTCAAAGAACACAGCAATCAGATGTTGGTGCTGTGCAAAAGCATTGTGCACTGCAGATTCCAGATGAATCAGGTGACATGTGGTTGACCAGAAAGCCTGAAGGCCTTTTTGGAATAGTGATATATGCCCTCCATCTTAAAGGCAATAACAAAGACAGCAGTTGACCATTCACTGAAATAGCTTCTCATTCGTCAGAGAGGTTGGCCAGTAGTTGGTTAAAATATGCGAGCCGTTTCCCAGTTTGAGGACAGGAATAATATCTTCCCACCATTGAGAGGGAAATTTGCCTTCCTGCCAAATATGGTTAAAAAGCCTGAGGATATGATTCGTGTTGTTGGCACAAACATGTCTGAGCATTTGATTGTGGATTTTGTCAGGTCCTCCATCCTTATCTCAACACACTGCCAAAGCACTGCGAAGCTCCCATTCACTAAAAGCAATGTTATTTGATAAGAGAGCCGTGTGCATGGAAGGATAGCAGGTGGCGCTCAATAAGGTGTTTCTGGGTCAGGAAATGAAGATGGTAATTACTGCAAGTGAATACTTCAGTGAAGTATGCCACAAAACATTCAGCAATACCACAGGATAAGTGCAGATGTTACCATTGACAAGGGTGCCAGGAACTGCTGTGGGTGATGGATGGCCGCAAATGCAGCAGAGTTTAGTCCATGCTTGGGACAATGGGGTGTGGGATCGCTTAGAAGATACATATTGCTCCCAACACTCCTGCTGCCTTCTCTGTATTAAAAACCGCACTTTCACCAGGAGTCTCTCGAATGCTATTAAATTATCCATAGAGGGATGGCACTTGTGCCATCTTCAGATCATCACTGTATTGGCAGTTGTCACCATGAGCCAGAGAAGTAGGAGCATGAATAATAGTATCACTAGTATCCTGTACCACTTTATCGATATCTGTCTCACGACTGACTGCAAAAGTGGATGTAGAGGAGAAAGCCTGCCAGTCAGCTTTGCGATGTGACCAATGTAGAGCATGTTCCAGATATCTGTATGTGGAGAGGGAGAGAACAATAGGAAAATGGTAGCTACAACAACGATTGCCATGGACACACCACTGAATCAGGGGTAAGATTTTCGGGCTGCAAACTGTGAGGTCAACAGTGTGTTGAGTAGACAGACGTCCAATTCTGAAAGGAAGTGTTGTAGTACGTGACCTCTACGAGACATAGTGTCGCCACCCCGCTGTGGATTATTGGCATTAAAGTACCCCAAGAAGAGGAAGGGGGGAGGGTAGCTGTTCCACTAACTCTTAACAGTTCGTGATAGTGGAAAGGACCGTTGGGGGAGGGGATAAACATTATACATCGTCATTCAAACTGACAGACACTAACAGTCAAGGCCTCTAGTGCATTGGTAAGGGGCACCTGCTCACTGGAAGCATCAGAGTTTATGAAGGTATAGACCCCACTGGACACTCTCTCCACATTAACCTTTTAAGTACCAGTGTCCTATTTTGAGGACAGAGCACGTATTTATTTATAAATACACAATAAATTATTAATTTGCAACTATTACTGCTCTACGTCATTTGTTGATGCTTTTTATAACAAATGTATTTTTACAGGAAATTAAAAGCAATAAATCCTACCATTAATTGATTATCGAATACTAAGGCACACTTTTAGTTATTAAAGGTATTTACTTTATCAACAATTTAGTAATATTTAAAATATGTGGCAAAGATCTTTTTGTGATTATTTATAGTCAACAACGTGTCTTTTAAATTACTTGCATTGTTAGCTCAATTGGAGTTATATTAATTGTTTTCCATTGTTATAAAATTTGGTGTACTCGAAATAGGAGAATGGGACTTGGTGTTATCATTTCAGGTATTTGTATTGCTGCATGTTCGAATATGAAACTCTGCTACTGCTGATGTATTTTCTTTTTAGAATGTTACAGAAGTGTTGGTATGTTGATAGGACACAATTAAAAATAAAATTTAAAAAAACCACACACACACACACACACACACACACACACACACACACACACACACACACAACAGGATATGAAGTTACTTTGAAATTTACAGCGTATTATGTAAGTATATTTACGAATATGTTACCCATTAGTAAATAATACAGTTCCAGATGGACAGAGGTATTTACACATTACCTTTTCTGTAGTTTGTGCTAAGGTATTATTCTTTCATTTCACTTTATTTTATTACATTTTATTTCATTTCATTTCATATAGATTATAATGGCCTTCAGACAAGATAGATACCTCACTCACTAATGAAGAAATAGAAGAAATAATAAACAGTGACGCATTCTATAATACGGTGTCAGATGATCAGGACCACATTGATATTTCCTCCTGAAGTAAAATGTATGACCGACAAAGAAGAAGGTCCAGACGACGTTCCTGGAGCCGTGGAAGTCTCAGATGTGCCAAGGGCTATTGAATTACATTATGTTGCATTAGAGAATAACGAAAAAACTGTAAGTAAAACTTCACTGCCAAGTACATCCCAAGTTTCCAGAAGTAAATCGAAGAAGAGAAGTCTTACTGATGAGAAAAGCAAATGGAAAAAAAGACACCTCCAGTTTATACAAAGCTGTCTCAAACTAGTGAGCATGGCATCAGCACAAAGAGAGAGGAATTGAAGGAACAATGTTCTTCCTTGACTCCGAAGGAGATGTTTGAAGAACTGATGAACGAAAACATATACAAGTTCATACTGAAAGAAACTTTGAGGTATGCAGTAAATATGAAGAATATGCAGGATTTTATAACGAAAACATATACAAGTCCATACTGAAAGAAACTGTGAGGTATGCAGTAAATATGAAGAATATGCAGGATTTTATCCTCACATTTGAAGAAGTGAAGGTCTTTGGCAGATTTCTTCTTTTTGCTGTCTACCATAAGCTCCTTGCTGAGAAGCTATACTGGTCTGAAGATGAAGATGTAGGCATACCAATTATAAAGACAGTTATGTCAAGGAATAAATATCAGAAGTTGAAAACAAATTTGATTTATACTGTGGAAAGGATCCAAAAGATACTGCAAGGGATGACCTACTATTGGGATCAAGAGTAGTACTAAACATGCTGGACTGCATTGAAAAAGCCGAGAATCGTGTGTGTACTTTGACAATTTCTTCACTAGTAGAGATCTTCCGATTCATCTGTGAAATTTGGGTTTTCGAGCAACTGGTACTGTCAGAGAATCAAGCTGGTGACTGTCCACTACTGAGTGGCAACGAACTGAAAAAGACAGTTCGACGAAACTATGACTACCAGTTCAACAGGAATGGTGAAGTCTTATTTGTTCGATGGCACGACAACAGATGCGTTACAATTGGTACAAATTTTGACAAAGTTGAACCTTTGAGAGCGGCTACGCGGTACAGTAGACAAGCAAGTAAGAAGACACAAGTGCAACAACCTGCCGTTTTGACGTCGTATAACGTGTACATGAGAGGTGTTGACCACCATGACTGGTTAGTTGGAAAATATGCAACGGTAATTAGAGGGAAAAAAAATGGTACTGGGTCCTATTTACACGTATGCTGGAAATGGCCCTCGTAAATACCTGGCTCTTCTACAGACTAGTACATGGGAAAAATGCACTGGATTTCAGACGTCCTGTTACAGTTACATACCTGAAATTGGACACTGGAAGACCGAGTATTGGACGTCCAATGGAATACCCATAAAGTCAGTTGAGAGTGATACCCGACATCAGGTTTGATGGAATTGGTCATATGATTAACAAAAGAAGCACGCAAAGAAGATGTGTAAGAGCTAAATGCAATGGGAAACCAAAAAAAAAACATATTGTGTCAAATGCTGTGTAACACTGTGTGTGAAGTGTTTTGTACCATTTCACAAGAAATAAATAGTTAAGACTTGCATACGGTTTAGTGTGCTATATGATACTGTTAGATCCCAGCAGCCTATTTTGAGGACTGCCATTATATCAGCATGTATAAATATTCTTTGGCTATTTTTGTACTTATTCTGGAAAAAATTAATTTGGGACTTAATGGGTTAACATGATTGGTACAGTAGCGTTTGTTGTTTCTCAGAGCAGGGAGGCATATTGCTGTAAACCGTGTTTCCTGAACTATTACGCCTATTATGGAGTAAGCAGCTATTAAATGACAGAGTTCGGTCAGATGGCAATAGCAGCTGTTACAGTCCAACTGAAGAAGCATCGGAGTCATGTCTGAGCAAGTGGCAAATGGAAAAAAATGGGTGTGTGTACTTTGCTACCAGGTCATAGTTCAGCTGATTGTGTGATCTGTCATCAGTGTGCATTGCCTCAACCTCTGCAAGGAGGGGGGGGGGGGGGGGGGGGCAAACATCCGAAGCCTCAGAAGTAGTTTATCTTTGTGTTTTTCCTCTTAGACAGATTTCTGTGGAGATTTCCCCAGTTTACCTTCCGGGAGCGAAGAGGACCTACTTTTCTTCAGCCCGCAGCCTGTGGCTACTGGTCCTTGTCTTGAGAGGGGCAGGGCGGGGGCCACCTTGACAGGTTTCCTCGTTGCTGATGATGCCAGAAGGTTTTTAGGCACCTCTGGCCACACTGATGGTGTGTGAACTGCCGGTACTATAGGAGCAGGGGGTGAGGGAGCTCACATTCTCTCCCCCACCTGTAGAGCAGGCCCTGGGATACAACCAGGGCCAGGTGGTGTCATGCGAGCCCTTGTTGTCTCGTGAAGTATGGATTGTGAGACAATAATTGCAAAATTTAAGACCATGTTAGTCAGATGAAGTCATCCAAACTTTTTCTTCGCATATTGATAAGACAGGTGGTCAAGCTTTTTATACTCTGAATTTTCTTCTCTCTCTCGAACACTGAGCACTGCTGTGAACAAGGTGGTCGTGGTTTCGGACAGTTAACACACTGGTGTGGTTGATCGCAAGGGCTGTCCACAGGGGATGTCAATCCACATGATTTGAAGATAGCCTCATAGAACAGCAGGAGGACATGTGTCCAAACCTTTGGCACTTAAAACATCTCATCTGAACAGGAAAATAAGGCCCAACAACATATCTATAAACAATGACCTTAACCTCATCAGGTAAAATGTTGCCTTCAAAGGCTAGGATAAAAGCTCTAGCATCCTCTTTGGATGCGGCAAACAAAATCGTCACCACACTGCACCAGATTAATATGTAGCACTTCATCAGTTCGTAGCATTAGGTCCCTTGAATTCTACTGAGCTTGTTATGAGGAGAAATGGTGATTGACACATCTCCTATCTTGGCACAGGTCTGAAGTGCACACGTTTGGTTAGCGTGCAAGGTTTTGATCGGCAAAGATTTGTTTCTCATTATCTCTATTGCAGCAACCTTCCCAGTCTAATCTTCAATATTTTCAACAAAAAACAGTGGCTTCTTTGTAGCAAAAGATTCGCTGTCAGTTCAGGAACAAACAAGAACTAGGCAAACTGTCCACTTCCATTTCTCCTTACCTGTCTCTCGTCTTGAGACACAGAAAGACAGAAATGCCATAGGATTGTAAACCTAAGCATTAAAATCACTGTTCCTGACTGTTGAAAAAGCCATTTTGGCATGGCCACCACGAAGTTTGATCCATTTCATTGTGGAACATCCACCCTGATGCCACTCACTTCGATCTGAGGCTCTCCCTATGGGTGTCATCCTGCCAAGGCAAAGGCCACCTGGCACAGTAGCCGTTGCCCAGAGTCCTGGTAGCCTGAAGCAGATAGATACCTACTCCTTGGCTGACATGGGGAGTATACAGCTCAGGCATTGGCAGTGCAATCCTTGCACTGACAGTCGGCTACCAACAAGAGGGTACATGACAACTCACCAAGACAAACTGACTGCCATGCTGGATTTCGGGTAACAGAGCACAGTGGAGAGTTAATGCACCACAGTAAGCCATCTTTGCCCAAATGACCCGCACTTCTGAAAAATTTGGAAAGTGGAGGTCAAACTCAAAATGGGGACCAGAATTTAAAAATCCAGAAAAGGCGAGGGAAATACATTAAAAACAGCGAAAACCTTCATAAGTCCAAAGAACAGTCAAAGCACCAATACAAAAATGTGACCAAATACAAAGACTCCTATTAGTCACCTCTTACAACAGGCAAGAAATGACCATGGGTCTATTCTAGCTCCTGACACAACAATGGGAAGGACAATTTGAAGTCAGTTCGAGTTCAAACAACTTTATGGTATTCAACAAAACATGAGTTTTTCTCAAAAACAAATGAAAATCATTAGAAATAATCAAGGCTACAGTATGACCATGGAAGGTAAACCTGGTAATAAACATCATAATATGCTTCCAACACAAGCAATTTGAGTATTCAAGACAGAATTGTCTCACTACTAGTGTTGCATATGTCATGTGCTACCAGTCTCATGTGTTGCTCAAGTGCAGAAAATTCAAGCAAGATGCATGTAGTGAACACAAAATCATCGTGATGCACAACTACTTGTGCAAAAATTGTCTGAAGTGGCAAACACCAGTCAAGTACATACAGTTACTGTTTACTGAAGATATTGTTCACTGAAGATCAACCCAAGCAAACTAATGCTTTTTGTGACAGTGAGAAATGTTGCAAGACAGCAGTGGCAAATGACAGGCTTGTGTTCTATTAGATTCTGGGTCAAAGTCAGGCTTCGTATTGCAAGAATGTGCACAACACCTCACATCATCAAAGGTGGCACAGCAGAGTGATAATTCAAGGAATAGGTGCAACCTCTCACCAACAAAACACCCTGTATAAGTGGGCTCCCGCATAAGCAAATTCATGTTGTCTGTTGAATGTTTAGTTTAACAAAAGACAACTGACACCTTGGAGGCATAAATAATTGATCCCAGAACACGGAACTTGCCGAATATGCAACATGCTGATCCAGAGGTTTTGGTCACCTGGCAAGATTGACTTATTGCTAGAAGCAAAATTTGTCTTTACATTCAAAGTCAAGGGCTATCTCCTTACCAGCTACTCATCATGTGCTTCAAGAAACAGAACTAGGTTGGGTGATATTTGACAACAGAGAACACCAGCTTGTCATGGCAACCAGTCAAGAATCTGACAGCTTTGTAAAACCAAGGCTGACATTCAAATATGTTCAATTCTGGGAGATAGAAAACTGAAATCAAGTTATGATGACAAAATAAAAGTAACAGTATGAAGCACAATTTGTGGAACACACGACACAGTTCCACAGGTAGATTTGTCATCGGCTTTTACATTTCATGAAAAGCCAAGTCAGTCAGTTGACTCTTTCCACAAGGCAGTAAGAAGTTTCTCTCAAACTGAACAGTGACCAGTGAGTGAACAGAAGGTTAAGGGAAGCTGCATTTAGTTCAGGAGGCAATATGAAAACATTTGTGGGGAACCACGACTCTGAGATACAGGAAATAACTGCAGCTGTGGCGTGGAACCATCTACAGTGGAGAATCTGACAGTTCGAGGAGTATCTCCTGCAGACATGCATGAAAACCCTGTGGTGGGAGGGATCTTCTTGGCTTAAAGATGATGACACTTCACTTCCTGTATTAGACACCTCTAATGTTTCTGCATTTCAGGAGGTGCCATGAGAAAGAGGTAAAGTCCTCTGACGTGAGCAGAGCAATCTGAGGCAAGGAACACGTCAATCATCACTTTGTTCCTCCAACATCACCAAGTTCTAGCAGAACATGGGAATCAGGAGTGAAGTTCTTCAAATACCACTTGCAGCAAACAATGGAAACCATATGTCCAACATTCAAAGAGCTGACAACCTGCTGACTTGTCAAATTCAGGCTTGCTTGAACTCTCATTCTCTCATGCCACTGTCTTGCAATCCTACTGATTCTCAACTCCTCATTCAGGTAATTTCCTAATTCGAACAGCAATCACAAGTATCCCTCAGCAAGATTTAAGTACACCCCAACTGAGCATGCTTGCAAGGTGAGAACTACTGTAACAAGGACTGCAGATCTTTTGGCGCCACTGGTCATCTGACTTCCTGCATTATCTGCAGCAGCGAGCCAAGTGATTGTAGTAAGAGAAGGTAACTTGAAACCCTTGTGTTGGAAGCTGGCCATCACTGAAGGAGTACATCTTAGTCATGACAGAATGGTGCGAGTGGCCAGTAATCGCACACAAGGGGTTTTCAAGAGAGTAGTCTCAAACTATGTCCTTTACTGAGTGAAGTGATACAAAAGTAAACAGATGCTCAGGTTTTTTACCTTTTACGTTTTCTGTTCTGTGTGTCCCTTTGCTCACCAGACTCAGAGTATTTCATCATTTTTTTCCAGTGTATTTTTTATTTATGCGATTGTGATTTTCAGGTGTCAGTTATAAACTCTGTTGACAGAACTGCTGATTGAAAGCTGCAATGATGTATGTATTTCCACGTGTTCTTTTTTAACCTTTAGCAGAACTTTCACTATTTTGGAGAGAAAGTAATATTTCCTTTGCAGCCAGTATGTTTGGTCATTATATCAATATGAGTCCCAGGAGAGTGCTGCCCTCTCTGGCATTATTTGTAACTGAGGGACAATTATGTTCAGCAGCAACCCATCCCAGTGTATCTAACGGTACACTCGTCCCTGCGAGAGAACAGTGGTGAATGATGACTCAGTTGGTCGACTGTTGTTGCTAGTGGCCCCTGAGACTTGTATGTTAAACAACAAAGATGTATATTTTGTTTTGTGATTGCTAACTCAGTAGTGAATAAAAAGTGATGTCCTTTTTGGCAGAATAATATAATTGGCTAGATTAAAAATCTATTTGCCAAGTGGTGGCAGAACACACACATAAGAGAAGGTTATAAATAGGCAAGCTTTCGTAACCTGTGGCTTCTTCTTCATGTAAATCTCCACCATCCCATCTAGTAAGTCCCCATCAAACCGCAGTTCTGGGCGACTTTCCTGAAATTTATCCCTTTTTCTACACCTCGCCAGGCCTTTTACTTTGCCTCTCTTCCTTCCCCTTCAACCCTTCTGCCTGAGTAAGGTGCCACAGCCTCGGAAAGCTTGCCTAATTATAACCTTCTTTTATGTGTGTGTTCTTCTGCCACTTGGTGAGTAGATTTTTTTATCTATCCAATTATATTACAAGTGATTCTGTAATAGATGTCATCGTTCACTGCAGTCTGAATCTGTCTGAACCACTCTACAATCTTCCCAGCACTAGCATCTTCTCCCACTACTATCCCTCGCCACACACAATCTTTGTTAACTCCCCTACCCACCCCAGCTAGACTGCTGCTAACGTCAGACGTAGCTGCAGTCATGGCTGAGTGCTTGGAAACAGTGACCAATTGTGTGTGTGTGTGTGTGTGTGTGTGTGTGTGTGTGTGTGTGCTTGCAGTTTCTATTACAAAGAAGGACTTTGTTCAAATGCTGAAATATTTGTAACATTCTTTTTCATCGTCCTATAGGCAATTCAGCACCACCTGTATGTGGTGAGTAGCAATCTATCTTTTCCACAGTCAGTAACTTTTGAGGCATAAAAAATTAAAATATATTGTCGATTTCTTTAATATTAATGGATATGGTACGAGTTAAGCCAAATTCTACTGCAGTTACAAGAGATGCTTTTAGCTTGAATACAGAAGAAGTGTTGCATAAATGAAACTTTAGCAGATAAGTTGTTTTATGGGAAACACTTAACAAAAAGTCAATAATTTACTATGTTAAGTTCTATATTTCTTGAGTTCATAGTGTGCTTGTTACACGGGATGGCAGAATCAAATAACCTGGTCCACTGTCGAAGAAACTGAACGAAAAGCTTAGTTTTATTAACTGTATAGGTTTGAATGAAACCAGTTGGCTTAATTATTTTCTTCCACTAATACATTACTCACCTGTGTGTTCATCATCACAAGTGCTATTTCATAGAAGCACAAGACACATAAGAGTCTATAAAAATAACACAGAACGAGTTTTAAGTGAAACACATATTCCACAAATTTCCAGGCAGGCTAAAACAGTGTGCTGGATCATGACTCAAACCTAGAACCTCGCCTATTGAGGCCAGTACTAGTCCACCAAGGTACGCACGAGGGTTGCTGTTAAGTTTGTAAATTAGGGGAAAGGCATGGTCAGAATTGAAACCAGGAGGGCAGGTCATGAGATGAGCCAGGCAAACTCAGTAAGAACACTGCCCATATAAAACAATATACTGGGTTTGAGCCTTAACACACCTGTTTCTTTTTCTTTCTTTTTTCTGCCTTCAATTTAGCAATGGGTCATATCAATATCTAAAAGTTAAATGCACTTTACCACCAAAGACAAAGCAGGACAAAGATTTGCATTACTCTCTACACATATTCTCTCTCTCTCTTTTTTGTAGAGGGAGAAGGTGCCAGAGGAGTTAGTTCTAATTCGTCTCTAAAAGCAGGAAGAAAGATTTTTTAACTGGTCTGCCATTATCACATATCTGTCACTACAATGCGGCATAATCAACAAATGTGGCATACTTAACATTATTAATGAAATAAAACATGCAATTTAAATTACTGCAATTGCATATTCTAAATAATTCTGCACACCAAGGAATAAAAAATACTCTGAAAATTCATTCCCGAGTCTTCTGTGTATTATTACTGGTAATGAATTCTATATTTCCACAACCAATCCACAAATGACCAGCAAAACATTTTCCTAGTACAAAGCCTTATAGTACTTAGCTTTTAATTTATATGAGACAAATCAGGTAAAGAAAGTATCAAAAGATATCACAGTTGTGGTGTTGTCTATCAGTGAAAGACCCATACCTCCCTGGAGTTGCAAGGTGCCATTGCCACACAGTCGTTATGAAATATGGCTGCAAGGGACATGCATGGCAGTTCCGTATGTGTTCAGTTCTGTCCAGTTGGCAAGTGTCTGTAACAGCTGCATTTAGAATATCCAGAGACTGAGATCAAGACCTGCCATACCACACAGCTCCATGCTCTTTGGCTGCTTCTATGTATACTTGGAAATCACATGTCATATCTGTATAAATAATTCCACGTCTGATTACTTCAGTCACAGCAGTGGAGAGCTACAGAAGGTAAGTGTCTTTCAGTAGTAAATAAAGAGATGTGCTATTTGACTATATGTGTTAATCAGCTGACTGTTCTTTGTCAACCTGAGTGTACAGGGACCCAACAGCAGTGACAGGGTGGGCACTCTTTGTTCGCTGTGGCAAACTGTACTAAGTTGTCTTTTTCAGTACCACTTTTGTGTTTTAGTTACCTAATGCTTGGCTTCTCATCAACTCAAATTGTACAGTTAACAAACACTTCAAGGCATGTTACAAGCAGAAGAACCAGCAGCAACCCACCCCCCCCCCCCCCTCCCGGTCAATTTGTTCAAGTTCAATCAGCACAGCAATTGGCATGAGACTTTGTGGGGCATTTTTAGTGGCATTGTTTCCAGTCGCTTTATAGCAGGAGACATGCAGGGTGATTCTGCACTGTGGGCCACCAAAGCATCAGATAAGTACTCAACTTACGGTGACCATGAGAAAGTTTTTTCACAAAATACTGGTAAAGAATCCACCAAGGAAGATCGTATAAGGAAGTATTTAATCCTGCTATGTGCAGCAGTAAGCAAGGCGCTTCGTGTGCTTACTTTGAAAGATACTGAAATAAAACAAATCGACTATTACACTCACGAAATGGCACTGACTGATGTGTCAAAAATATTTAAGGGGAAACTCCTGACATGCATCAGAGAAAAAGCAGTTCTGTCTGCAGGAACAAGTGCAACTGGTAGGGACCAACTCAATCCACACATCTTAGACATTTGCAGTGCCAATGATTCAGTAATAACCACTGAATATAAAGTATCTGAATCATGTCATATTTATAATCAACAGAGTGTCAATTTGCAAAGTATTCTAACCATTATGGCGAGTTTTTTCAAGAGAAGTCTGGCATATAATTAATTGTTATGAATGCAAACTAGAAGATAAACCTCACTAAACCTTCAATTTGTCATCAAACCCCATCCTATAGGCAGAGAGATCTGCCATTTTTTGTAAAGTATATGTTACATGAGGCATTCATTGAACAGTCTGTCCATTACACCCTATTCTTCCAACAAAACTGCTAAATTTGTACCATAGACATTTAGGGACCTCTCCCACAAGCAAAGACTGGAGTCCACTAAGTGGTAGCATTATATTACAAATTTAGTAAATATTTACAGCTGTATACAGTCTGGAATGAGACAAGTACATCTCTGATCAGATGCATACAAGCTGGCTGTTTTGAGAGGATTGGTCAAGCTGGCATTCTGCTCTAAGACTTTCCAAGTGACAAAAGCAATATTGTCCTAAGGAACAGTGGGATAAAACTAGTTTTAATTCCAAGATATCATCAGGAAGGGAATCTACTTAGCAATTTTTCCACAAACTGTCTCAACTTCTGTGTCCATACTTATAATGAGACCACATGCACACTAAGAGGATAGAATACATTATTTGTTGAAAATTATCTGCAATTCCCAGTGTAATCTGAAACTGAGCAATAGACATCACAACAGGTGAACTCTGCCAGTATAAAAAGAGGCAAGGAGTACTGTGTTGCAGTAAGAGCAGACTGGGTCAGCCAGAAGAGCTCAGCAACATCTGACATGTACTACTCATTGGGTATTACATGATTAACAAATCTATCAAGGACATTTCAACCCTTCTAAAGCTGGCCAAGTTGACTGTTGGTGACAAGATTGTGAAGATGAAATGCAGAAGAATAACCACAGCTAAAGAAGACCAAGCAGACCTCGTGTACATGGAGTACAATGGTCGAGTAGCTACCCATAAATGCGAAGCGACACTTGATATGCTGCAAAGAATGACACTACTGGACAATGGATGACTGGATCCAAGTAATTTGTAGTGAATCATGTTATAACCTGTGGAAATCCAAAGGAAGGGTTTGTGTTTGGCTAATGCAAAGAGAATGTTTCCTGTCATAATTTGTGTGCCAAGAGCGAAGTACAGAGGAGGTAGTGTTACAATGTGGGAGTGTCTTTTGTGGTTAGCATGTGGTCTCCTTATTGTGGTTAAGAAACTGTCAAATGTGGAGGAAACGAAAATGCTAAATGTGGAGGGAATGAACACATTTTTCGGCATTGGGTACCTTATGCAGTACAGAAACAGTGTGGAGACGACAACTGTTTGTATCATGACAAGGCACCCTGTGGTAAAGCAGCAACTATGAGGCAATGATATGCCAAACACAACAACAATTTACTCACCATGTGAGTTGCTGTTTGACAGCCTAGAGAGCCACAAAAAGTGCAAACCCATTCCAAAGCTTGAACGAGGTAAACCATGCTGAGTGGATAGTCACTCAGACAAACATTGACAAACCTATCTGTGAAAGGAAACAAAGAATATCATATTTCAATAAAAAAAGTCATAAAAATCTGCATGCGTAAAGGTTGGTGTCTAAGTTTTAGTTCACTATCATAAAACCTTCCCTAATAGCCAAGCAAATAAAGAAGTATAGTTATAGACTGTGTGCAGTTCAGCTTTCCCAGTTCAGGGAAAGTAAAAGGATTATACATGTATGAGCATGTAAAACCATATTAAAAGTGTATAAAGGAAGACATGATTCATGCCTTGCATTACAAATAAATATATTTTGACAATATGAACTATATGATTTATTGTCTAGCACAACTGTATTCCTTATTTGCAATTAGTGTGTTTTTCACATGTTAATATGACAATAATTTGTGATAGCAGATATGGAATCCACATGCTGCTCAGCTGGATAGTATTTTTTCCATATGTAAACTGTACTGTATGTTTAGTATTTAGGGAGACAAGAAAATTTAAGTCTTTACTGGGCATGACTGTGCCCCGCTTCTTCTTCTTCTTTTTGCACTTTCGAGAATAAACTCAGTACCGATTTTGCCTCCGAAGGACTGACAATACAAAGAACCACGATAGTCCAGGCTGAAATTTCATCCATGTAACAAAATGGTTGATGTGGTTCTTCCTACTGAAAATAAATACTACATGTAAAAAGAGATGTGTCAACAAATTCACAGTTAGTTTGCTGTTATTAGATTAACTCTAACAGGTCACTTTGATTTGCTATGATGAAGAAAAGTAAGGTAAACATGTAATTCACTGTGCCTTTCATTGGAGACATAATGTTTGTAATGATAAATGTATGTCGAGGATTGACACATTTACTTTAAGAGAGTGCAGTGTGTCCCATGTCATGGGTTTGCATGTGTTAACTGTGCTGTCAGTAATAAGAGCTTGTAGCTTACCTTGTATTGGACAATCTGATCTGCCATTCAAGGTTTGTAGACTGAAAACTCATTACATGTACACAATTGGTAGAGAACTTAAAAACATTCTTCAAGCGACATAACAACTCACTTACCACATACCTACACCCACTGTGCCGCGAAGATAGGTAAACTTTAACAATACGCCTAGAAATACTCTGTGTATTGACTGTTCCAACAAAGTGGTGGATCTGTGTTTCTTCAACTGCCATTAAACACTAAGCAGAAAAGTGACTGCAAGAGGCTATCTGGTAATACAAAAGCAAAAGTGCCATGGAAATACACTGGCATTTCTGATAAATAAAGGAAACGTACAACGCTTTGTAGAAATATTTCCATGCTTTTTTACATTTAAAAGTATAAACTGCACTTTTAGGCTAATTGTATTAATTTAAATTGTTGTTTTATCTTGTTTGCCACATCATCTGTTTTCTTTCCATGCAAACTACAGTAGACGACAAATACATGTCCCCGTAGAGGTCACTGGGAGCATTATGTTGATTGTAATGAATTAAACTAATATTTGTCACTCAATTTATTAAACATGAGCTATGTCACGAAATTGCAAAGCCAGATTCGTGTTGACAATGCATTCTGTCATCCCACATCCTAACTGCCTAATATCAAATTTGTATGGGAAACAATGTATTGATATACTACAAGATTGCCAGATCACACTCTGCTATTGGATTTTGGGATGGTTTTCCAACAGCTACCAGGGTGAATATTAAGACCTCCATCCGCATGCAGTTCAATTTAATTGATTCCTGGGATTGACAATAAAAAACATGTACCGTCAAAGTATTTATACAAAAGCAACAAACATAACATCATATGTACTTGTGAATGTGTTTAAACAAACTACTATCAAAGGGAAGGAATGTATATAAATGTAGGTGGAGATCTGAGAATGTACTTTAAGACAAGATTCATAAGATGAATTTTTTCCATTGTGCTCATAGTCTTATGTAATGCCTGTGAAAAAACCTATTTTAAACAAACAATGTGGCAAAAAAAAAAAAAAAATTCTTGAAATAGTGTGTAAAGTAACATGAAGTTAAAAAAACTTTTTTGCTTGCATTTGTTGAACTTCATAGCAAAGCTATGTGATAAGGATGAAAAACTGATTCTGATGTACTGTGAGAAGCAATATGTTTTCAACGAACATTTTCGGTCTCCTGTCTCCCCCTTCCTTGTACACAATAAGGTGTTTCTCATTTGCCTTTGTCATAGAACAGCTTAAAATTTCATAAGCTTTATTTAAAATACTAAACAGTAACAGTCAAAGCACTTCAAAATTTGAATAGTAGACTTAGTCTATACTTCTTTGACATCTCTGCCAGTTAATGAAATATAATTTTCAATAAGAAAACAAAGACACAAACTTAGGCAGAAAAGATTTTGAACTGAATAATTTCTATCTACCAGAGGGCAATGCAGAGTGTATTATTACTATTATTATTAATAATTATTATTATTGTTTTTGTTTTAACCTCCAACATAACAACATGTAACATCGATACCTAAAAATTAAATGGATTTTACCACCTCCAACAAAGTAGGCCACAGATCTGCATTGATCTCTACACATTGGTTTGTCTCCCTCTTTTTGAAGATAGACACAATGCCAAAGAAGTTATTTCTAGTTCATCATGGAAAGCAGGAAAATTACTTTTGTTAACTGGTTTGCCATTACAGTGTGGTGTAATTAACATAATGTGGTGTACTTAACATTATTGTGAAAGCAGAAATACAATATGCATTATTCCAAGTACATACTTAGAATAATTTTGTGCATCAAGGAAAATAAAAAAAAGCTAAGATAATTTAAAAAGCAATTCCTGTTTCTTCAGTGTAATATTAACACAAAAGAATTGTTTTAGTCCCACGTTGGAGGCTACATGGTACATAACAATCTAATTTATACGAGAGAAATAAGGTAAAGAAAGTAGCAAAGAACACCACAGTAACAAATAGGCAAAAAGAAAAACATAAAGGAGTACCATAGCGTCTAAGTCCAGCACAAAATTTTAATCCTGCCAGGAAAGTAATCTGTAGAGCAAAAGCTTCATTTTGAAAACATATTCCATACTGTATCCGCTAACAGTTATTATTTTTTATTATTCAATGAATATTCTTCACTTTAGAACAATACAATTAGAATGCTATGTTATTTACTGAAGGGAGCTGCGAGCAATTTGTAAATATGTCACTCACGAAAATTTGTACTGAAGTTTCATATTGTTAATTTTTTGTTGAATTTTCTTCCTACCACGTCGACCTTTTCTACCTCTATTGGTAGGAGTTTCACTGCGTGATGTGTTATCTGTGGTTGAAGTACTTCCTACACTTGATGTTTCATCCTGAAAAATTAGAAATTAATTGTTAAAAATATTGTGACAATAACCATATTATAGTAAACAGTCAGAATGCACACCTATGGACTGACAAATTTTAGTTGCTTTTTATTAATGCAAACATTTTACTACTAAATGCATGACAAGCCACAACTGTGCTGGTCCAGAAGTAATGCTGACACCTGCCACTCATCAGCAGTACTCTACCTACCAACCAAGCCATCTAAGTAATATGCTGTGAGGACCAGGTGTGAGTCGTGCTTCGGTAGCTCAGATGGTAGAGCACTTGCCCGCGAAAGGCAAAGGTCCCGAGTTCGAGTCTCGGTCGGTGCACACAGTTTTAATCTGCCAGGAAGTTTCATATCAGCGCACACTCCACTGCAGAGTGAAAATCTCATTCTGGAAACATCCCCCAGGCTGTGGCTAAGCCATGTCTCCGCAGTATCCTTTCTTTCAGGAGTGCTAGTTCTGCAAGGTTCGCAGGAGAGCTTCTGTAAAGTTTGGAAGGTAAGAGACGAGATACTGGCAGAAGTAAAGCTGTGAGGACCGAGCGTGAGTCGTGCTTCGGTAGCTCAGATGGTAGAGCACTTGCCCGTGAAAGGCAAAGGTCCCAAGTTCGAGTCTCGGTTGGTGCACACAGTTTTAATCTGCCAGGAAGTTTCATAAGTAATATGCCTGACAGACAAATTTGAAACTTCAACCTTCCACTGTCTTCTCTCCATTGCTTCCAAATTCCATATTACCATGACACTACAAAATTAGTACCTCCAGAAAAATTGATATAACACATAGTTTAAATACAGTATTCGTCAGATGTGAAAACTGCGATCTGGATGGTAGAACAGATTTCAAATCTTGGACAAATACAGGGCTATTACAAATGATTGAAGCGATTTCATAAATTCACTGTAGCTCCATTCATTGACATATGGTCACGACACACTACAGATACGTAGAAAAACTCAAAGTTTTGTTCGGCTGAAGCCGCACTTCAGGTTTCTGCCGTCTGAGCGCTCAAGAGCGCAGTGAGACAAAATGGCGACAAGAGCCGAGAAAGCGTATGTCGTGCTTGAAATGCACTGACATCAGTCAGTCATAACAGTGCAACGACACTTCAGGATGAAGTTCAACAAAGATCCACCAACTGCTAACTCCATTCGGCGATGGTATGCGCAGTTTAAAGCTTCTGGATGCCTCTGTAAGGGGAAATCAACGGTTGAACGCGTGCGGGCAAGTTTCACGCGTAGCCCGTGGAAAATTGGCTCATGCCACAAATGGAGACCGACAGCGCCGACTTCATCTTTCAACATGATGGTGCTCCACCGCACTTCCATCATGATGTTCGGCATTTCTTAAACAGGAGATTGGAAAACCGATGGATCGGTCATGGTGGAGATCATGATCAGCAATTCATGTCATGGCCTCCACACTCTCCCGACTTAACCCCATGCGATTTCTTTCTGTGGGGTTATGTGAAAGATTCAGTGTTTAAACCTCCTCTACCAAGAAACGTGCCAGAACTGCGAGCTCGCATCAACGATGCTTTCGGACTCATTGATTTGGGACATGCTGTGCCAAGTGTGGGAGGAACTTGATTATCGGCTTGATGTCTGCTGAATCACTAAAGGGGCACATATCGAACATTTGTGAATGCCTAAAAAAACTTTTTGAGTTTTTGTACGTGTGTGCAAAGCATTTTGAAAATATCTCAAATAATAAAGTTATTGTAGAGCTGTGAAATCGCTTCAATCATTTGTAATAACCCTGTACAACTCCATGTTCGTAACTGCGCCCACTTCATTTTAAAGTGTATCAATTCATTACCAGCCAATCCAACAGTTCGAACTTTTCATACATAATCACACAAATATGAACATGTTAGACATGTTGTCCCGTTTTAACACCCCATCCAGACATAATGGCAATGTGGGATCATATAAGAGGCGTATGAACGCCAATAACGTAGCTCATCCCTGAACCCATACATATGATACTGTCTGCGAATATACTAAAAGTATTCATGTCCGGGGAAATTTAGTACCAGCAACAGTCCATTCCAAATAAGGGACGTGACCACCTCTGGCACTCTACATATACAATCACACCACAGTGGTTAGTGTTAGGTTTTTCAGACCTACCCATTCATCAACTGGGACATTCACAAAAGCCAAAGGTGGGGGTCACCAATTGCACCCTGCACATGTCACAGTAGATAATGCGTTATCATATCACTTGTTGCAGATGTCGTGGACCCTCACATTTGTTCCACCATACACCCTGTGTATGGTATCAGTGTCAGGATCAATTTGTGTGCAATGATTGACCAAGTGTTCATGGATGCTGTGATGCTGATGACGTCTAGCCCCTGCACACCACTGTCTAGTATATTGGCTATTTATAAATTTTTAACAAGTGACACAAGCTACAGTTGTTTTGCCTAATGATACTATATCTGTACCACTGTAATAAGGAACAATCAAACAGTATACATCAAGGACATCAGTCCCTTTTTCCTTTCATAAAAAAGCTGAAGGTTTACAAGAGGAAAAAAAGGTGGACAGCCAACTTTAACTTCTGCATCATCTAAGGCACAAAAGAAGGTAAGCTTTAAGGGGAAAAAAGCCATAAAAACTAATACAATACAGTAGGATGAGGGATAAGCACCAGTTGAAAACAGCCGGAGACCCCTCCCCGTTACCTTGTAGCAGGATGGCAGCTTCTGCATCCAACTGACAGCCCCCCTTTCACTGTCTAATGTAGGCAGAATGTTAATGAAATGGTAAAAAGTAAAATAACTAAAATAAAAGTGAGGAAGAATACAAAAGCATAAAAACATTGACAAGGGCTTGTGTCAGAGTGGTGATCTGTTCCTTACCAACTAGACAACTATCTGAATCTAGTGATCATATAGGAAGCGTGGCAAGAAGAAGAGCAGAATAAAATGGTCACAAAATAAAATATTATGAGGTAAGGAAGGTGCACTGGCAAGAAGCTGCTGGAGATACCCGGGGCCCTGTATCAAGAGGTCAGCTCACTTACCCGAATGGCAAACCTCCAGTTGCTGTAGAATTCTGAAGTCACAGAATGGTAAAAGTGAAATGACAAATAATTATGAAAGCACATACAAGCATAGAAGCACAGACAAGCATAAAAAGGCCACGAGACTGTTCACAAGTGGCTAGGCAGCCAGTTCAATCTTCAGTACTTTCATTTGTGGTGTAGATTAAGACAGAAGGTAAAGCGGAGACAAAACAATTGTTGAAATGTGATGAAATACTGTGAGGTGGGTGAGGTGCACTACACAGAATCAGCCTGAGTCACCTGTGATGAGTCCTCCAGTGGTAGGCCAACTTCTGCTCTCGACTGGCAGTTCGCTGGTCACTGCAGATTCTAGCAGAATGGTAAAAAGAGGTGATGGGACCATGATGACAAACTCCAACTGAGGGTATATTAACCAAACTCTTGAATAAAAAATAAAACCAGATATACTTTTAGGACATTACCACCTACCAGCAGAGGCAATGAGTCTTCAAGTGTTAATGTTCACCTCAAAGTAGCAAAGTCTGATCACTCTGACAGGGTATAGGCCACTGATAGCAGGGTGTCACAACAATGGGAAGGTTTGCTCTCACCTGAAGATGTAGCACAAGCCATACAGGTGTGGCCAAAGTAGATACCAGCAAAAGATAGTACATTCCCTTTGGGAAGGACAAAAGGATGATAATTAGGCTGTGGAACCTTTTCTTGCTCATAGTGTCCATATGGCGCCATTCCCCATTCCAAGCCTCCAAAAGCTGAAAAAAACCACGCTGACTGCAAGCTGGATGCCAGTATTCCCATCTTACAAGCTTCCTTTGTTAACCTATCAGTAAGCTTGTTTCCTGAAATACCAATGAGAGGGTCTACATGAATGTAATCAGGTCCCAGTACTGCGAAAGTCACAAAGAAGATCAGGTCATGTACTGTCCAAACTGATGGCTTCCTGGGATAGCATCTGTTTATGGTCTGTAGATAGGGAATTCTCATGAGCTGAAGTGCAGGAATAACAAAGCACTTTGACAATGGCCTCAAATTCTGCTGTAAAAATACTAACCCCATATGTTAGAAGTGTTGTTCATGACTCCCAGAATGTGTGAAGACATAGCCAGTATCATCATCAACCTTGAGAGCTGTCAGTATACACTGTGGTGACAGAAGCCATGTGATACCTCCCTTTTATCATGCCTGACCTGCTATTGCCAGGTGTTGTGCAACATGGTTTGGACTCAACAAGTTGTAAGTCCACTTCGTAGTTAGTCTGGACAGTCTTCGCTCTGACCACCTTCCTCCACTGAACCCTATTGTCAAGTCATATTTGCAACTCACTCCATAATCGCGGAATATTCCCGGTGCTGGATTTTGTGCATGAGCTGACCTATCCATTATGTCCTGTAAATGTTCTATGGGATTCTAACTGGGCAAGCTTGGTAGCCAAACCATTTGTTTGAATTGTTCAGAAAGTTTCCAAACCATATGGCAAGGTGACATGGTGCACTGTCATCCATAAAAACACCATCGTTGTTTGAGAACATGAAGTCCACGAATGGCTGCAAATGGTCTGCAACTACTCGAACTTACCCATTTCCTGTCATTTGGACCAGAGGACCCAGTACATACCATGAAAACTTAGCTGACACCATCATGAGCTGCCATCATCTTGCACAATGCCTTGACAACTTGGGTCCAGGGCTTCATGGGGCCTGCACCACACTTTAACCCTACTATCAGCTCCTACCAACTGAAATCAGTGCTCATATGAGCAGACCACAGTTTTCCAGTCTATGGTCCAACCCATATGGTTACGAGCCCAGGAGAGAGGCACTGCAGATGTCGCATCTGTTGTCTGCTGCCATACCCCATTAACACCTAATTGCCTGTAATGTATGAATGTCTTCACTCTAGCTAAAGATGGGGGGGGGGGGGGGGGGGGAGGAGGGGAGGAGGTGTTAGTCACCATGCTTGCACAGTTTATTGTCATTTGAAGTGGATGTGAGTATACATATTTCGTGCTTCAAAATCTAAAAAATGGAGTAAGGTTTAGTTCTGCTGTATCTTTCTTTTCTTCTTTAAAATGAGGAGTGGAACATAGCTCTCCACAGTTGATACATATTGACAGTTGGTTGCAGGGAATATTCTCATGTAATTCCCACCACAATCTCCACAAGTCAGTTATTTTGTGTAAGGAGATATACCCAAAACACATTCATTTAAAATGCCAAATGGAGAGCAGAAAATATGGCTCTACATTACAATGGTTTACCATTGCTATTACCTTTCAGCTAATACATCTCATCCAGAAGCTAAATTAAAAGCACCTTATATTTTGGCTCTATCAGATATGGCTACAAAAATGGACACCCATTCACTCCAGGTTTGTACGCAGCTAATTTGTCTGCAATGTGAGGTCGTTGTCATGCAGTAGACCCTGTGTAAGTGGACGCAGAAACTGTTAGAATTTGTTAAGTATCAGTGGATGAAAAATGGTCAGATACAAGATGCCCCCTCCTCTCCCCCCCCCCCCCTTTCTAGCAATTCCACACAATAACACACATACAGCTTCCTAGATGGCACATCCACTAAGACGGGCAGTCATGAACTTTTAATTATTACCTCACAAAAGTTAGTTTTTTTTACACGCTGAAAGGCAGAAGCACTGCAACGTAAATAGGCACACACACAAAAGGTACAGTGCTAGGCTATCTTTCAGAATGCAATCGTTTTTCTAACTAAAACACACACACACACACACACACACACACACACACACACACACACACACACACACACACTACTAGATGGGGGTCACAAGTGACCTTAGTTTAGGCAAGGAAGGTTACAGGAGCAAAGGATATGCTGTAATACAGGAGCAAAGGATGTGCTGTAAGGATAGCTCCCGTCTGCACAGGTAAGAAAAGGTGGTGGTGGTGGTGGGAAGGATCCAGATGGCACTGGTTGGGAACCAGCCATTGAAATCTCACACACTGTGCTCTGCTGCATGTTGTGCCACTGGCTGGTCAACCTCGTTTTTGGCAAAAGTTTGGTGCTGGCCACTCATTCTAGTTGACAGCTTGTTGGCTGTCATACCGATGTAAAAGGCTGTGCAGTGGTTGCAGCAGAGCTGGTATCTAACATGGCTGCTTGCCATTAACAGGCCAGGCCTCTGACAGGGTAGGATAAGCCTGTGACAAGACTGGAGTAGGTGGTGCTAGGTGGGTGGATTGTGCAGGTGCATCTGGGTCTTCCATAGGGGTACGATCCCTGTGGCAGCAGGATCCCTGTGGGAGTGGCATAGGGATGGACTAGGACATTGCAGAAGCTGGGTGAGTAGCGCCATGTCACTTTGGGAGGGGTTGGAATTACCTTGGGTAGGATGTCCCTCATTTTAGGGCATGATGATACATAACCAAAGCCTGATGCAGGGCATGGTTCAGTCATATCAGTACAGGGCCTATTGGGTGACAATGGTGGGGGGAGGAGAAGGGAGGTGCTTCTCTGTGGTTGGTTCTTTGTAAGGCCTTCAGCTTACTGGGTGAGAGAGTTCTTATCACCGCAGATGAGCTAGCCTGTATAGGAGGGATCTTTTGGTGTGGAAGGGGTGGCAATGCCAAAGTGCAGGTAATATTGATGATTGGTGGGTTTGACATGGACTGAGGTGTGGAGGGAGCTATCTGAGAGGAGGAGACCAACATCTAGGAACGTGGGATGATGGGTGGGGGGAGACCAACTGAAGTGGATGGGAGAGACGGTGTTGAGGAAGAATGAGTATAAGGCATTCTGGCCTTGGGTCCAGATTATAAAGATGTCAACATTACACTTGAACCAGACCAGGGGTTTGCGGAAGCTAGGAATGTTTCCTCTAGATGGCCCAGAAGAGGTTGACACAGGAAGGCACCATACAAGTGCCCACAGCTGTGCCACAAATTTGTTTGCATACCTTCCCTTCAAAGGTGACATAGTTACGGGTTAGGAAGTAGTTGGTTAGGTGTACGAGGAACGAAGTGGTGGGTTTGGAATCTGCAGGGCATTGGGAGAGGTTATGGTTAACTACGGCAAAGCCATGGGCATGAGCAATGTTGGTGTATAGTAAGGCTGCATCAACAGTGACGAGTAGGGATCCGGCAGGTAAGGGTGTGGGGATAGTGGAGTCGCCCGCATCTCGTGGTCGTGCGGTAGCGTTCTCGCTTCCCACGCCCGGGTTCGATTCCCGGCGGGGTCAGGGATTTTCTCTGCCTCGTGATGGCTGGGTGTTGTGTGCTGTCCTTAGGTTAGTTAGGTTTAAGTAGTTCTAAGTTCTAGGGGACTGATGACCATAGATGTTAAGTCCCATAGTGCTCAGAGCCATTTGATTTTTGGGGATAGTGGAGAGTTGTCACTAACTAGCCACACTGGGACGCCCATAACTGCTAGGTTTCTAGATTTTGGGGAGCATGTAGAAGGTGCGTGTGTGGGCTGTTGTTGGGGCGAATAGAGAGATGGATTCAGGGGAGAGGTTCTGAGAAGGGCCTAAGAATTTCAACAGGGATTGGGTATTATGTTGGACTTCTGGGATGGGGTCACTCTGGCATAACTTGTAGGTGGAGCTGTAGGACAAGTGGCAGAGGACTTCTGTCAGGTAGTCTCTCCGGTTCATCACAACGGTGGTGGAACCTTTGTCTGCCAGGAGGACGATATAGTCAGGATCCATTTTTAAGTTGTGTGCAGCAGTCCTTTCTTCTGTTGAAAGATTGTTCTCATTAGGGAGGGAACTGAGGAAGGATGGTGGGGCCAGGTTGGAAGTTAAGAATCCTGGAAGGTGACCTTGGAATGGTCAGGAGGGACTGTGGGTGTGTCACTGTTGGATGGTGGTCTGAACAGGGACAGGAAGAGTTCAATGTTGTGACTGGATTGGCTTTGGTTAGAAGGGTTAGTGGCAAAGACGTGCTTCCAATATAGGGAATACGAGAAGGAGTAGGTCTTTCACAAGTTCGAATGGAAACTTCTCTGGGGCTGACGAGTTTGGTGGAGAGGTTACCAACAGTGTTCTGGGATTGTTTCGCCTCTAGATTTTGTGGAGTGTTGGCAGGGGGTTTTGGTTGATGCTGTAGATTACAAAGGTCAGCTAGGCAGGGTCCTGGTGCTATGAAGGATTGACAAGAAGGAAAGCTGTGGGTAGGATAGGAGTAGGACAATGGTGCCCCAAGGTGGGAGTAGGATGTCAGCAGGTTGGATAAATTGTGGAGGTGGTATTTGGAATTTTCTTCTGGCCGTTTGAGTGTCATGATTTCAGTTTGGGTGATGAGGTGTATGTAGTTGTGATTGCATAGTAACGATATTTAGCAGAGCGAGTGGAGGCAGTCGAGGGATGCATGTGACATGGAGATGTTTTTTGTAGAACTAGGTTTGTGTGGCAAATGGAGTGGCAGAATCTGAAAAAATAAAAGTCATTGTGGAAGGAGGGGTGTAATCCAGGGAGACAGGCGTTTGTGTGTGTGCTTGTGTGTTTGCGTGCATGTGCAAGTTTTTCCTACAGCAAGAAAAAGGAACTGCTTTTCGAAAGCTAGTCAAGTTCCTACCTTTCGTTTGCGTGCCTATTGACGACACAGCACTTCTGCCTTTTGGTGAGTCATTACCTTTATTTCTAAACAACTTTTAATTTTCAACCAGAACTTTCCATACATTATACTGCCAAGTGGCTTCCTTCCATCCAAACCTCATGTCATCTGTCCTTCATTACTGTTTGCTTTATTCAGCTCCACTCTATTGTTTGTCAGTTTCTTTCTGTTACTTCTTTTCCCTCTCGCATTTATGACACAAACCATAAAGGTTGCGTCAAACGTGGTCGCACCTGACTTTTGTTACACCTTGTAGTATTAGCCACATCCGTTATGGCAGCAATCCCTAAGGGACTCTGCATTAATTTGCTGAGTACAGGTTTGGTGTCCCCAGAATTCCTGAGCTGTCAGTCCCCCGTCACCGTAAGCTCTGGGCATGCTTCAGCGAACACCATACGGTGCAGTGGTGGAACGTTGTATGTCTCAGGGAACGGGGATCTTGGCTTGACTGGCTGGACTGCGAGAATGGAATAAACCTCTATTAAAAACCTTCAATCTCAAAGTGTGCTGCACACTGATAGGATGCATGGCTGCTGAGATGGGGCAGTCATTAGTGGGCAACTTCTGGGGAACATGCTGCACCTCAGTTGTATAAGGCTTACTCAGGCTCTGTCTGAGTGAACCCTTATTTCCCTAGCCGCTCATAGGATCGAAATGGAACCCTGGAAATCATCATATTCTCTCCTCCCATTCATCCAAGACAATGAGAGAGGCTAGTCCTCCTGATAGTAAGAATACTTTGGACTTCATTAACAGGGCTCATCGAGTCATGAATAATAATGTGTTTTTGGTGATAAAGAGGAGGGAGAGGACATTTGAAAATGTGTCCCCCTTCTGTATCCATAAGGGTTTTCAGATTATGCCACTCCATTTGCCACACAAACCTGGTTCTACAAAAAAACATCTCCATGTCACATGCATCCCCCAATTGCCTCCACTCGCTCTGCAAAATACTGTTACTATGCAATCACAACTACATACACCTCATCACCCAAACTGAAATCATGACACTCAAACAGCTAGAAGAAAATTCCAAATACCACCTCCACAAGTTATCCAGTCTGCTGACATCCTACTCCCACTTTGGGGCACTACTATACTACCCCCATCCTACCCAAAGGGTTCATCCTCGTCAACCCCTCATAGCACCCAGACCCTGCTAGCTGGCCTTTACATCCTATCACATCCTCCAAAACCCCCTACCAGCAATATGAAATCTGGAGTCCATCGGAATTCTCAGCCCCACAGAAGTTTCAGTCCTATCCAAAGGCCGCATTCAGCCTTACTCCCAGGTTAAACAATGTTGAACTTGTGACAGACCTACCGTATTTACTCGAATCTAAGCCGCACTCGAATCTAAGCCGCACCTGAAAAATGAGACTCAAAATCAAGAAAAAAAAATTCCCGAATCTAAACTGCACCTGAAATTTGAGACTCGAAATTCAAGGGGAGAGAAAAGTTTTAGGCCACACTTCCAAATCGAGACAAAGTTGGTCCATTGTAATATGAGACACAATTTAGGTCGAATGAATGACGATACAGCTACAGTAGGTTCGAGTCGTAAGCTTAGCAGTTAAGCTTTACTAGGTAGCCATTGCTATGCGTCACGCGCTCCGTCCGTATTTATACGGGTACGTTTCCTTTTTCATGTGCTTCGTCTGGTTTGAATTGATTGCTTATTTTGCTTTGATCTGGTAAGTGCCGTTCTCTTTGTTATAGGTGTTTACGTCACTCTAAGCTGAAAATGCATTACTGTACTGTGTCATGAGTTGTTTGTCGCATTCTGATAGTGCGTGTTTACGGTCTGTCGCCGCTCGCGGCATGGCTTGCTTTTGTGTGCGCTAACACCGCTTACAATAAAAAAAAGAGAGGAATTGTCTCATTAGCGAAACAATGGCAAGAGACTGCTATTTGTTGTTACTTACACTGCTGCTTTCTTTGATAATGATCAACAAGAACCAAATAATAGACTACTTTTGATAGAAGGCGTTCTGAACGAGAGTTTAGCGAAAATTTTTCTCCGTTTGAAAATCTTTGCAGACTCCTCTTTAGTACACTACATTCTGCACAGAAATTAGTCATCAAAGATTTAAAAATCGAGTCAACTGCCGTGCTTCATTTCTGATTGTGTAACTATTAGGCATAAGAATAATACGAATATAAACATGACATGATATGTATATTCTTCCGCGTTTGCTGTTGTCTCACCCTAGTTTCGTAGTTTATTAGGCAGACAGGATTTAAATGAGATAGCAGCAAACACTAAAGAATACACGGCAAAATATTTATATTCGTATTATTCTTATGGCGAAGAGAATACTGTATGTGATTCACAATTCATCTAAGTTCCTATTAGCAACCATCTCTTCTCACAGGTAGGAAAAAATTCAGAACGTAGGGTTGACCATATTGACAAATCATCACAGTCTTGCCAGTCGGATTTTCGTAGTACATTCAACATTGAAATGCTGCTACATTCGAAGATGAACAATACGGAATTTGTATTTACTTCGTGGATAATGTATAAAATGCAGTGATCGAAACTCGGGGCGGAGAAGAAGGCTCGTCTTCCACCCTTTTTTTTTTTTAATTTATTTACTGACGCGGAGGTTTTGGCGCTAGTATTTATCTTTGTGCCGGCAAAGCATGCCTATGCAGAACTACATATATTCGACGACGGAAATCAGTTGTGGCGGCACCTACCAACATTTTTCAGAACTTCCGCTTACTTTGCACTAGATTCTAAGCCGCAGGCGGTTTTTTGGATTACAAAAACCGGAAAAAAAGTGCGGCTCATATTCGAGTAAATACGGTAATCTCCTTTTCTCTTTCCCCAAAGTGGAAACACTTTTTTGCCACCAATCCCTCCAACCAAAGCCAATCCAATCCCAACATCGAACCCTGCTTGTCCCAATTCATACCGCTATCCAACAGTGATCCAGCCACAAACCCTCCTAACCATCCAGGAATTCCTAACTTCAAACCTGGCCTCACAATCCTTCCCCAGGTAAATAGGATCTTGATCGGATCACCCTCGTGGCAGACAAAGGTTCCACCACTGTTGTGATGAACAGGGAAAAAATGGAAATAAGGAGGGACAACCTGTCAGGAGGCCTCCGCTAGTTGTCCACCAGCTCCACCTGCAAGTTCTGTCAAGAGTGACCCCATCCCAGTTGTATAACATAACCAATTCCTGCTGAAATCATTAGGCCCTTCTCAGAACTTCTCCCTAGAATCCATCTCTCTACTCGCCCCAACAACAAAGCACACCCACTTTCTATAAGCTCCCCAAAATCCACAAACCTAACAGTCCTGCATGTCCCATTGTGTGCTCCCACTGAAAGAATCTCAGCCCTGGTTGATCAACACCCCCAACTAATTTTCCAAAACCAAGCCTCCCACATTAAAGATACCAACCACTTCCTGCACCAGCTCACAACCAGCGCCACACTCTTACCTCCCAGATCTCTACTCGTCACTGCTGATGCAACCTCACTATACACAAATATCGCTCATGCCCATGGCTTTACCACAATTAAACATTACCTCTCCCAATGCCCTGCAGATTCCAAACCCACCACTTCATTCCTCATACAACTAACCAACTACTTCCTAACCCATAACTATGTCACCTTTGAAAGGAAGGTATACAAACAAATTTGTGGCACAGCCGTTGGCACCAACAATGTGCCCTTCTATGCCAACATCTTCCGGGCCCTCTAGAGGAAACATTCCTAGCTTCCCAAAACCCCAACCCTCTGGTCTAGTTCAAGTGTACTGCTTACATCTTTATAATCTGGACCGAAGGCCAGGATACCTTATCCTCATTCTTCCACAACCTCAACACTGTCTCTCCCATCCGTTTCACCTGGTCCTCCTCCACCCATCATCCCACATTCCTAAATGTCTATCTCTTCCTCTCAGACAGCTCCATCCACACCTTGGTTCACACCGAAGCCACCAATCACCAACAGTACTTTCATTTTGACAGCTGCCACCCCTTCCACACCAAAAAAATCCCTGCCATACAGCCTGAACACCCTTGGTAGAGACAACTGCAGTGATGAGAACTCTCTCACCCAGTATGCTGAAGGTCTCACAAAGGTCTTCACAGACAGGCAATACCCTTCAGACCTAACTCACAAACAGATTTACCACCTCATATACTCATAAATACCTGATTCTCACATCCACTCCAAGAACCAACCCAAACAAGCAGCTTCCTTATCACCCAATACTACCCTGGACTGGAATGACTGAACCACGTCCTTTGTTAAGCTTTGATTATCTATCATCATGCTCTGAAATGAGGGACGTCCTACCCAAAATACTTCCAACCCCATCCAAAATGGTATTCTGCTGCCCATCCAACCTGCATAACATCCTAGACCATCCCTATGCAATTCGATCATACCCCTATGGAAAACCCAGATGCAAGATCTGTCCAATCCACTCACCCAGCACCACTTACTCTATTCCCGTAACAGGGTTATCATACACCACCACGGGCTGTCCCACCCGTGAAAGCAGCCATGTTGTATACCGGCTCTGCTGCGACCACAGCACAGCAATTTACATTGGTACCAACCAGCTATCAACTAGGATGAGTGGCCACCCCCAAACTGTTGCCAAAAGCAAGGTGGACCATCCAGTGGCATAAGATGCACAATTTCAATGGCCGATTCATGGCCAATGTCATCTGGATCCTCCGGACCACCACCACCAGCTTTTCGGGAGCTGTGTAGACAGGAGCTATCCTTACACCACACCCTTCACCCCTGTAACCTTCCTGGCCTAAACCTAAGGCAACTAGCTGCCCCCCCCCCCCACACCACCCAATAGTGTGTACACCATCCCCTGCTCAGTACCCCCAGCCCAATTTGTGTCCCCACATTAGCTAGTTGTGTGCTGTCATCTCATGTCCTACTCTATGAAATCGCATGCCCCACTGTTTGCCACCTGCCTCTTCTACCGACACACCCCTAGCTAGCCCACAGATGGCTCCTCAATCTCCCAAGTGCCACTAAATACTTCTCCCCCCACCCCCTCCTTGCCTCCCGCCTCTCTTCATCCATCCCTCACCTATCCCTCAGCTCCCCCCCCCCCCCCCAATCACCCCAAGACACTCATCGTGGGCCAGTAAGGAGCTGGCAGTTGACTGAGCACAATGTTAGGAGACCGGTGTGTGTGTGTGTGTGTGTGTGTGTGTGTGTGTGTGTGTGTGTGTGTGTGTGTGTGTCTTCAACCCGAACTTTCCATACATTATTAAATAGTTTTTTGTTTGTTTGTAATTACACTTGTAGTCCTGGTACACATTTAAAAGACATGCACCACAACCTGTCACTAGAGAACCCAAAACAAAATGGCACAATACCATTGATAAAGTGGAGTAATGTGTGGTAGCTCATTTTCTGCATTTGAAGGGGAACAATGCTGCAACAATCCGTGCAGAGTTGGTGGAAGTGTACAGAACAATGCACCATCATATGACTTAGTGGTTAGGTGGTACAGTGCTTCCAGTGTGGCCAATAAAGTCTGAATGAAGAAAAATGAAGGGGGAACACCATCTCTCAGTGGAAAACCAAGACTCCTAGTAGAATTGGAGGAACTGGTGCTGGAAAAACTGAGAAACAGCCATGCGTCAGTTTTCAACACACTGCGGAACATTTTAAACATGATAAATGTTGCCCCTGTGCCGGGTTCCATGACCACTTGCACCAATTTAAAGAGCCTGCCAGACTGAGGCAGCAGCAGAAATATTTCAGCCATTTCTGGCCAATACTGAGGACTTCATTAACCACGTGTTCAACATGGACAAATCCTGGGTGTATCACTATTCCCTTGGGACAAGGGAGCAAAGCAAGCAGTGAAAGTATGTCAATTCACCAGTGCTGAAAAAGGTGAAGACCCAACCACTATTGAGTAAAACGATGTCTAGCTTTTTTTCTCTCTCTCTCACAGAAGGCAGTCAAGGTGAAGAGTCGTGCAACCCTGCCCAAAGGTGTGGTTTTTGTTCCACGAAATCACCCCAGCTCAAATTTTGCTTCACCTCCTATATTCTCCTGGAATAGCTCCCATAGACTTCTTCCGCTTTCCTCGCATAAAGAAACCATTGCATGGCAAGCATTTTCAAAATGACAATGAGATGATTTCTGAGGTGGAAGGTTTCGCGAACACCTGAAATGCAGCCTTCTACAACCAATGTCTACACCAAATCATCCATTAATGGCAAAAATATAGAACACGGAAAGATGAATATGTGGACAACTAACACTATCACACAGTTTTGTGGTTGCCCATTGAGTTTTTTGAGGTTATAATTTTATGACTACCCCTTGTAAAAATCATCTGTTTATATAAGAGTAACAGATGTTGATATAAATCTGAAATGCTGCTAAATAGTCTTACGCACTTCTTTTCTATGAAAGGAAGTCCATTATAACTCTGGTTCTCTCTCTCTCTCTACACACACACACACACACACACACACACACAAAATAGTCTTGCCAGTGCTACTAAACTGTAGTTCCCTCACATCCATGCCAAACATGATTGTCTCAGCAGCAAAAATGGGTCATAAGTGTGTTCTTCATCTTTCTCCTTTTCTGACCGAGTGATATCGGAATTCATTAGAGTAATTCACTGGTTCTTTCAGGCAGATACCCAGAAGGCCCCAGGAAGAAAATGAACCCTCAAGACCAGTGCTCTATATCTGTTTCACAATTGTTATTTTCAGTTCCACTTTCACCTTTTATTTAATGTTCTGGTACACAAAACTGTCTTGCTTGACATCCTGCTGAAGCAATATGTTAAGTTCCAAATGGCCACATTTGTATGCTTTTCAGACAGCATGGGGCACAGTTTGTGGGCATTCCTGCAGTTGCATTTGTATTCAATGGTGTTATACTTCTCAATAAGTTTTTTAAGATCATGATAAATTTTGTCACACGGGTGGAGGCTGCAGTGCATTTGTAACACAACAGGGATATTTTTAATGTTTTCTCGAGTTCTTGTACTTTTCACATTACTCTACGGCAAGTGAATCATATCTGCTAGGTTGGCAACATTGTTTCGACACAATAAAGCATCTTCTCACAATTATCTGAATCTTATATGACTGTTATGCAACTGAATCACTGGTATTTAAGATAAACTTTATTGTGCATACAGATACTAAAAGATGAAGACATCATCAAAGAGGTCGCCCCAGAACAGTGCACAAAGCTGCTTTTCTCCCCAACACCCTATCTTTTCCTTTAATTACATCTTAATTACCACTCAGGTACTGAATAGCATTCATACAAAAGTCGTAAGTCAAAGACAACTGCCACACATCCTGCTTTCCCTTCCTCTTCTTGCCCGTTTCCATGTTATCTTGACAAAAAACAAATGTCTTGAGTGGACTAAGGAGTGATGTGCGTGTTCCTTGCTGAGATATTTTAATGTCGGAAATGTAGCTGGTACTGTCTGACTCATGTCTGAAGTGTTAGAAAGTAAATGGCCTGTCCAGACAAAGCACAACACTCTAGACTCATTGGTTTGGAACACAGGTGGGAGGGAACAGTAGTGCAGAATGGAAAGGGAAAGAGATACCGAAAAGGGAGGAGGTGGAAGTGACCAACAGAAGCTGAAGGGAAGTTAAAGAAAGACCTGAAGGGCAGAGCAACTGTGGGATGTCAAAAAATAGGAAACAGCAACAAGTGGTGAAAATCTGGGAGGGAGAAGAGGAGTAAGTGGAAAGGAAAAAGGCAGATGGATGCAGAAAATGCAGACTTGTGACAAGACCGAGGACTGAAGTCGTGATAGGCAAGGGTAAGATAGGGTGAATGTACAACATAGCTGGGTCAATCCAAATGAAATGGTCCAATGAAAATTAAGCTGGTTGCTTGACCATTTTTAATTTTTTTTTTAATATGTGATTATTACCATATAACTGAGAAGTTCAAAACAGTTTTTTAAAAAATTTTACCTTTCACCTTTACTGAAGCCATTTTCATTTGTAAGTGTGCGACGATGTATCAGTTTAGAGATGTTAGCAAAAATATGAATATCTCTGCACTGGGTTAAGTTGCAACATTGCAATTGACATGATTGTTTTTAAAAAACCGTCTTCTACAACACTATTACACAAAATACCCTAAATTCAAAAACAACCAGTCAAAATGACCTCCAAAGTTTGGTATCCAAATTTTCAAAACTCCACTTTTTAGGCCCAAAAATAACAAACAAGGAGTGATTCATGACAACCAATACAAAAGAGTTACATGGTTGCACCTGTTACTGTCCTTCAAAGTAGTCACCAGCATTGTGTAGAAACCATTGCCAGGCGTAGTATACAGTCAGCAGAGCCTGTTCTGTTGATGGTGCAGAAGGAGCGGTCTAAAGTTATGGTGATTCTCGTGTACGACTGTGATTGTGTTATACTAATTCATTATGTTCCTTCACGGCAGACTGTCAATGCAAAGTATTATTGTTCTCTTTTGGAGCATCACCTGCGATCAGCTTTGCGAAAGAAGCGGCGACACTTTCTACGCAACCCACCCATCATTTTGCACGACAATGCGCAGGCGCATACAGCGCAAGCTGTGGCTGCACCGCTGAGTCGATGGGACAAGGAAGTACTGTACCATCCACCATACTCCCCGACTTCAGTCCTTGTAACTTTGATTTGATTCTGAAGATGAAGGAACCAATTTGTGGCATTCGCTTCAAAACTGTTCCAGAGATCGACAGGCAGTAGACCGCTTCATTTGCACCATCAACACAACAGGCTCTGCTAACGGTATACTACACCTTCCACATTGCTGGCAACAGGTTCTACACAATGCTGGTGACTACTTTGAAGGACTGGTGCAAACATGTAACTTTTTTGTATCGGTTGTGAATAAACAGTTTCCACTATAAGTTACAACCCTCATATACACTCAAGGACTAAGTTTTCAGTAAAAATGAATGTATCTTTTGATTTGATAAAGTACAATCACTATGTGCTTACACTAAATTTTAAGCACACTAAAAAATCCAGTACTTCCGCTAATCTGGCACTCGCATGTGTTGGTTTAGCAAGAGTCTAGTGCATTAATTTTTGAAATGCAATCTCCTCCAGACAGTTTATAGCACTGACTTGATATTTCACAGCCTGAAAAATGTTGCTAGGGTAAAGGTTATTAATTTTCATAGTTAATGTTCGATACTGCTAACAGTCACAACCAAACTATTAGCTGCCACATAACTGTTTTTCCCCCTCCCCATCACTAAAGCAACATACAAAACACAAAGTGTTCTTCATAAAACAAGAATCCAAGTGAAACAGCCTTTTTATGAGCAAGCAGTGCTCTTATTAACATCGGCATCTCCAACAATTCATGCACAGTTAGTTAGTTACGTGTTCCATTGATCAATAGCACGGAAAACCGTTATGATGTGGAATGTATTAGTAATAAGCCTAATGATATCAGACGACCGAAATGGGCAAGTAATGTGCTGTTGTTTGTGTTTAATGTGCACAAATGACAAACTTGTTTTTATCTTTAGTGACTTACGAGTGATAAGCAGCAATGTTAGTTGGAACACCTATGAAGTGGACTTTCATATATATTTCAACTGTCAAGCGAGGGGTATTCTTGTTATTAACATCTTCAAAGATATTTAAAACATGGACATATCAGACTACGGTACAGTTTTCAGTGGTGTCATAAATTTAACTATGGGTTGAACAATACTTTCATTCTGTCATGACGCTTTCACTGGCTTCATCAAGTCAGAACAAGATTATCAATTTCCAACTTACATTAGATTTTAGGCTTTGCTATAGACTGTAGCCAAAAGTTGCTTCTTCCTTTTTTTAGTCGTAAGAGTATTGTGAACTCACTAAACTCAATTTCCAGCATGTAACATGCTTTAAACATCAGGTCATCCATCACTTAGCTAGCAAATTGTGCTAAAATATAACTGACTATATTTTATCCAATAATAAAGAAACTGTTTAGGATGAGGCAGTCATAAACAAGTTAGACTTTCAAAAGACAACAGGGATATTAAGATGCAGATCAAAAGTACATACAGACTCATCAGGCAAGATATTAGAAATGTAGAGTATCAGAATTTACTTAAGAATACAAAGGTTCACTAGATATATTCAAGCAATGAATACAGCATCTACAACATTTAAGGATATACAAACAAGAAACTGGCAATTATTGAATAAACACACTTAAAGCAACAAATGATGTTACATGTACAAAGGAAGCAAAAAGATAATCTCAAACAGACTATGGCAACTACTGATAATAAAGAAATGAGAACTTAAGAAACTGATACTAGGAACATCGAAGAATAATCCGAATTATCCAAAATACTTTGGAAATGTCTTCAAGAGGATGCAAGACGATACAGTGAAAATTTTATAAGATTAACTACTCAAAACCCATACAAGTATGACGAAAAGTAAACAGAAATTTAGGTAGATCGTACATTTCATTGGTCAATATGGCACTAACAGAAAGGAAACAATATAAGTACTCAACTATCTCTCTAAATGTTGGCATAATTTATAAGGGAATCAGATCAGAGAGAGCTGAAAATGAAAATAATTATACATAAAGCCATTTGATGCATAAATACAAAAGCACCACAAGATGATGTTTCAATACTACTGATAAAAGATGAAGAAAAAGTATGTCAGAACTTGTAATTTATTTTACAAACTATAGATCCATCTGAATCCTTTCCACTATTTACAAGATATTCACTAAAATTGTCAACAGCACAGAAAAAAACATAGTGACTTAAGCAGACAGATGAACCAGCAGGCTTCCAAAGTTGCTTTAGCACAAATGGGCCACAATAACAAAATTGTAAAAGTCAGTAATAAATATGAAAATTATTGATTTGAGATTCATAATTTTCGGAAAGTTCTTTAACAAATAACCCTTGAAAAACAGGGCACTGATTCAACATGCGTTGGGAAAATACATAATCTGATGTTATAGCTCCCATTAGATTTTACCAGGATAATGCGGAATTAAGAAATAAGAGAGGTGTCGCCAAAGTGATCTCAGCAATACAAAAGGAAATTTACTTACCCTTAAATTGAGAAATTTAAGGAGCAGTATGCTTTAATAGAACACTTACAAACCATGTTCATTTTTGTAAAGTCACTACCGTTCGTCTCAACTGAAGATAAACAACAGTTAATTGAAGTACTTAATACGGCCATTTTACAACTAGCCATGAAAATAAACTACAATCAGACTATAAAAAAATAATGCGCAGTCAACACAATGAGAAAAAGATTTTACAAGTTCATAATGAAATCATGGAACTTGTTGACTAGGAATTTGGTGCATTTGAAGACGACTGGATGGGCAGTAAAGAAAATAATCATAAGATAAAAAAATGGCTTGGAATTTGTATGTAGTGCCGAAAAAAATTGGTGAACTGAGTTTTGTTCCGCAAGGTATTAAGATACGAATATTGACAAGTATTTGAGGTGTGTTGTTTAACAAGGTATGATGATATGTATATCGGCAATTACTTGTGACAGGAAAACAGTGGACTCGGAAACAGACTAGCAAAAGACATCATTGTGACAGTAATTACAATGAAATGGAGATGGCCCAAACATTTAGCCTGGGCCTGTACAAGGCGTCGAACTGCTAACGAATTAATCACAAAATTTCTACTTGGTAAATTAACTGTTTTGTACATCTACTCATTAACAGAAAGTAATTCATGCATCCAAGCAAAAGGTATAGTTTTACAATTAGACTTCAATCGAGAATCTAAGCAATAAAAATTAAAGCAGTATGCCAACAATACAAGGCTTCTTTGAACATGCATGTAATATCTGCAAAGTTAAACACATGATTTCATAACAAAACAACAAAACCTATGTGGCCACAAACAAACGCATGCGCCACTTATGCATGCAATTTACCCAAATCAGGCGATATAATACACACAAACGGCGGTACCGACAGTCTTACAGAATGATACACATGCCACTGGTTGTGAATCACGCCAATACGACAAAAACACTACCACTGACTCACTCGCACCGTGTAAATTTATCCACCTGATGCTCAAAATTAGGTCTTTTATTCCTAAAGCTGTCATGTATGTCATCAAATCCCCGGTTAATGCAGGTAGGTAATATTTCTTTTTAATTAATCTCATAATTCGCCTTGATCCACGAATTCAAAGCCACAGCACACAGCGTCAGTTCTTACCGCGTCATCCCCTGAGTCTTCTGTATTTGTGGATTGCTCTGAATGAAAATGAGAGTTTTTCATTACTTTTGATTTAGCTGAACTCGTTACCGGTGACATATTGACTGATCATTGCCCACTATACTTAACATCTATTCCTAAACTTCATACAACATTTCAATCTCATCAGAAACTTTTCTTCAAAATAAACACCAAACTACACACACACACAAACCAATACAAAACGAATTAATTTCAAATGTATCCCACACTTGCCCACGCCACACTGCCAGGTCTACCAACATTACACCGGTCCGGTAACATGTGTCCACTAGAAGCAAGTAACTTCCGCAAGTAATGTCTGCAAGACTTCGCCGACGTGATTACAGTAGGTCAAAAACTTGCTTAAGAGGGAAGGAACTTGCTTCCAGACATTGTGGTAGTGTGTATACTAGAGGCGCGTTACGAGATAAGCAAGTGAGAGTTCAAAATCTCGTCTGCAAAAGCCTCAGCAGCTGCCACTGTTATTATTGAAGAAAAAACGCGACGAACAAAATTTTAAGAAACGAAAGAATTGCTTGGGGTAAGAAGTGGGTACAAAGGCGTACCTTTTTCTTCCGAGATAGATCATCGAACGAACTAAAACCAGAGGACTCCGCTGAATTTAAAAACTTCCTGAGAATGTCTTATGTAAGTTTTGAACAACTTTTGTCTATTATAGAATTAAATAATAGGAAACAATATACGAAAATGCCTCACGCTCTTCTACCAAGAGATCGTTTTTTAATTGCCCTTCGATTTTTAGCAAACAGGTAAGAGGATAAAACACTTAACTATAAAAACGAAGTATTTATTTAGTATTACTACATACACTGATTTATTTTATATATTTACAGCAGAGTCCTACCACTCCTTCACGTATCTTTCGTGTGCCTGACTATAGGATTTCTCGAGTCGTACTGGACTGCTGTGAGGCTCTATAAAGATGTTTGAAAAGAGAATATTTCAAGGTTAGTATTTCGACACTTCACAAGCTCACTCAAATAATTCACTTAAGCAGAACGTTTTGAATGACTCACTTAAACGGCATAAGATAAAATAACATCATGTGATGTTGTGCACACTGTAGCAATAAAATTTCTGTCGTCAGATATTCAAGTGTTGCAACTACTAACCTCTGTCAAAATTTCCAAAATAGCTTTCTGGATTCTATAATTTAACTTTTTTTTATTTGCTCTTGTTTCAGTGCTCGACACTCTGAAGCAACGTAATCTCCAAATACTTGTAATTCATCATTTGGTTTCTGCATCATTATCAAGATATTTTTCAAAATAGCGTCAGAAACAGACTGTGCCAGTCTCTTCCTTTTGCACGTTGTCCTTTTGGCTTCCGTTTCTACGTATTTTTTCTCCGAAATAATAGGTCTGTTTGTATCAAATTCATTTTCTTTTTTATCTGTATTCGATATCTCAAATACGAGGGCTATTCGGAAAGTAAGTTCTGATCGATCGCGAAAGTGAAAATCTCATGAAGTTCCACACGTGTTGGACAGTGTCTCTTAATATATCAGTCGATCGCATCACGTTGCTCTTTCCAGTACTGAGCGCTTAAAGTTGCTTAGTAAATAGTGTCTCCCGCCAAGTATGAGTGACTGTGACAGATTTCGCATGATTTCATGCAACACACACAATGTAAATGTCATGCAGACCCTCCTTCATGACAATTCTTCGCTGCACACTGCATGGGCTCCCTCTGATTTTCATCTCTGCTCAAATGAACCACTGGATATGAAGACATTTTGGCACAACCAAAGCGCTGCAGGTCAGCGTAGAGAATTGGCAGAAAGTATGGTTGGCTGCCTTATATGATGAGAGTATTGGAACAATGCCACGACACATATCTTAGTCAAAATGGAGACCCTGTAGAGAAGTAGCTGGAAGGTGTAGCTAACTGTTGCAAATAAAATATTTTTGATTTTAACTGTGGTTCCCAATTCACAACTAATCAGAACTTACTTTGCTAATAGTCCTCGTAAATAGGATAGTGTAATTCGTTTCTTAGTATTCATATGAAGTATTTTAGATAAAATTCTTGATTTCTATATTTTTAGGTACCTTTAGGACAAGAAGAACGGTTAGAAAGTTGCCAATGGTTTTTTAAGCAGATGGGATTTATCAGACTGTATTGCTGCTATGGATGGCAAACATGTAGTCATAAAGGCTCCCAAGAAAGAAGGCAAAGTGAACTTTAATTATAAAGGTACACATAATATTGAGCTATTAACACAGCTGGATCTGACTATGGAGTTGTATACTTTGATGTGGGCGGTAATATCTAATGATGGAGTTGTTAATAATTGTAAACTGTCAGAATATCTTGGCACAATGCTTTGAATTTAGCAGTTCCTCGAATTTTTCAAGGCAGAACTGTTCATACAATGCACGTTATTCTTGCTGATGATGCATTTGCTTTTAAAAAATATGTCATTAAGGCTTATCCTTTTAGAGGTCGACCAGTTCAAAATCAAGTGTTTAGTTATCAGGTCTCTAGAACAAGAAATGTGTTTGAAACCCTTTTTGGACTTATCTCCACACAATTTCCATTATTATAAACCGCAATTCTATTGACCCAAAAAAATCAAGGAAAATTATGAAGACAATTTGTGCTCTCTACAAATTCTTAATGACAGAGGAACGTAACAAGTCCCTTATGCATCACTTGACACATCTGACACTCAAGATTCACAAACTGAAGGAGACTGGTATAAAGAGAGATGGGCAGAAACAAATGTACCACTGGGCCCCTAAATGTACAAAATAGCTACGGTCAACCAAGAAAGTGCAGAATGAATTTACAGATTACTTTGTTTCACCCAAAAGGGAAGAAGACTGGCAACATTGATGTCTTTAAATTTGGGCTGAGTTTTTCCATGTAAGCATACATAAGCATTTGTAATGAAAGTAATAAATACTATTTGTAAAATATAAAATTTATGTCACTTAGCAGATTATCCTCTGTTTCCTTGCGTGAGCATAAGTGAAACATAATTTCAGTGAAACGAAATACTCTGAGTTAGTGGTGTACTTATCATCCACACTCTGTCAACTTTTTGGTTTAATCATTTTGTTCACTTCTTGTCTGTATTGAGAGGGTAAATTATGATTTTTATGCGATTTCGGCGTCTGTTGTGCCAAAATCTGTCACAATATTTTCGAAAGCGATTTGTTTTTTTCATTCTACACTGTAAAAAAAAAGTGGATCTATAAAGACGACGTCGATTTTGATCTCGTGATGCCATATGGCACCTGAGATATAGTAGATGTCTCAATAATGGATTCAACATTGTTCTACAACAGTTAGCGTAGTGGCAAAGTTATCAGAGCGCCACCTGTGCCTACCCTTTAATAGGGAATGCTCACAGCCAGAAAGCTCAATTTGGTGCAAACATATGAAGCAAGCAGACAACCATGCCACAGACACACACTCATGCGTCCTACAGCCAACCGAGCGAGTTTGAAAGGGGTCAAATTGTGGACTTATGAGTGGTGGTTTGGTCCTTTTGGATAACTGCCACACAAGTTGAACATGCCGTGCCAGTTGTGCAACAATGCTGGTACAGCTGTGTCAACATCAACTGTTGCGAACTGGTTGTTAGCAGTGGAACTACGGGCACAAACATCTCTAGCCCGTCTTCATCTGACATGACAGCATCAATGTGCATGGCTCAATTGGTGCCATCATAGGATCACTTGGAAGATGTAACGGCATACTGTTGTCTTTGGTGATGAAAGCAGATTCTGCCTGTATGCAGGTGATGGTCGTTTGTGCATATGATGTAGAACTGGTGAGCCCTGTCTCATAGAGTACAATCAACTAAGACACGCTGGCTCCATCCCAGGTCTTATTGGCTGGGTGCAATAAGCTATAACTCTCATTCACCTTTGCTGCTTCTAGAGGGGACACTTTCCAGTGCTTGGTATGTCCAGAGTGTTTTTAGATCTGTTCTTTTGGCGTTCTTGCAACAGTAAAGTGATGTGTCGTTCCATCAGAATAACGCTTATCCACATACTGCCTGTGAAACTCAACATGCTATGCAACAAGTACAGCAACTTTCCTGGTCAGTACGATCTCTGGACTTGTCTCCAATAGAGCATCTGTGGGATATGACGAGCTTCCATAAGTTTAAGAAAAACTTCTGACAGCTGGCAAGTTCAGCAGGTAGTTGCTGCAAGTTTCACTACATTGTAGCCAATAACTTGCGGAAGCTTCTTCTACAAGTCGACGAAACTTGTGGATATCGACTTGCAGTGAGTGTTTTACATCACAGAACTTCCAGAAATAGCTCCCGCAAAAGACTTGCACAAGTTTACTTGCTAGTGGACACAAGCATTAACGTTGAATGAGCTAAACGCCTCAATGTTCAAAGCGCCAAAGCATCACAACTCACAGATAAAAAATAATTACATTGCAGTTTAAGGTCAGCATTTATCCAACAATAGCTGGATCATGCTTGAAGAAAACGCAACTGTAACACAGCTTCAGATCCCAACTTACAGGTTATTTTCGGAATAACCTGTTTCCGGGGCCATTTGTATGGACGACATTTCGAGGTGATTGCTGACCATGCAGCACTTAAGTGGTTGTTAGGGCTTAAAGACCCAACGAGTAGATTAACTAAGTGAGCTTTGCGTATTAGTGAGTACGATTTTGAAGTGATTCATCGACCGGGTAAATCGCATGGAAACGTGGATGCTGTGAGTCGTATGCGACATGGAATGCACAGGAATAAATGAGAACGAATGGGAGGAGGCACAAACCGCCGACACAGATTGTCAACGATTTACCTCGCAGAGACAGTTCATCGTGGAAGATGGGATATTGTACCGTAAAACTAGGAACGGTCCACACATAGTCGTATCAGAAAAATTGCGAAGCGAAATTTTAAGGCAAGCACATGATTGAATGTTTTCTGATCATTCAGGTCGAAGAGCAATGGAAAGTAGGGTAGCACAGAGTTATTGGTGGTCAACGCGTAGGCAAGACTGTGATACAGAGGTAGCACATCACAGTTATCAGCAAGATAGATCAGGACACTCAGCAGACGTGCAAGTATCGAAAACGAGTGACAACACCAGTGCGAGAATCGGACAGGACTTTGATCACAATCACTTCCTGTCGATACTAAAATTCCAAAAGTTCAGAGATAATGGAGGGGCGATGCATCCCAAGAGCTGGGTGATGCAGTTTACAAATTCATTACCGTCATCATTGCCAACCCTGGCAAAATTAGAATTCATGTGTGGACACATCGAAGGCCAAGCCGCGGAAAAGATGCGGGGTGTGGCAGCGACGTGTCAGACTTATCAGGAATTTGTTGATGCCTTCCTGGGGATCTACTGGTCAAAGGAAACGCAAGACAGGATTAAAGAGGAAATAATATTTTGTCCTGAACTGGAAGTGTCCAGGCAAAGGAGCGCAACCAAATTTTTTGATGATTTACTCAAGAAGAATCAATTTTTAGATAGTCCATATAGCAAGGGAGAAATCATCAAATTTTGTTTTTCCAAATTGCCAGTTAGGTACCAACAGACACTAGTCGGGAAGTGTGGATCTGACATAGAAGCATTCAAGAGTCTATTGCGTGAACTCGAAGTTGTCTTTGACAAACAAGACGCAAAGGACAGGAAGAAGGGGCAGAGTAACAAATACCAACGACCAGCAAGGGAGGACGACAACAGATGGCATAATCACACTGGTCATTTAGGAAACCAGGGTTACGGAAATCAAGATTACGCTAACCAAGGTTTTGGAAACCAGAGACATGGAAACCAGAACGTCAGGGAACAGGATCATGCTAGACAAGGAAGCGGGGACAGGAGGAATAACGAACGGCAAAGCGACCGTAATTGGAGAGAGCGAAATCAAGGACAACAGGAGAACCAGGAGACTGAAATTAGACCTGCAAATCCTAATGCACGTCAGAGGAGGGGGAGTCTAACAAGGGATTGGCGCTAGTGCAAAGGTCTCCACCACATCTCTCACACAAAGAAGTTCATGGAATAATAGTAGTTTAAGTAATGTACATAGTAGAATAGGCAAATATATGAACCGTTCTTCGGGGAACAATAATCGTTGCATTAATAGATTAAGATTGTTAAAGTATTAACACGCTGCGTTGGCTTGTAAAACAATTTACTGCTGCTGCTTTTCTTTCTTCTTCTTTTTTTTTTTTTTTTTTTTTTTTTTTGTATATGTTCGCGACTTCCAATGTCGATGGAGTAGGAGGCACTACCATTCCATGAGCAATGTTTTTGTCCTTTCCTGTCTGGTGCCCATGTTGAGGGATAATGATGAGTGAGGAGATGTTGCACAAACGGGCGCATACAAGAACGTGCTCCTAGAAGCGTTCTGGGATGTCGTGATACGCTCCATAGCGGCAACAACCAGTTCGTGAGACGTTCATACCAATGCTTGCAGGCACACGTCAGTGCACTGCAAGATTGTGGTATATTGCGTGATTTCGAGGATGAATATGGGCAGTATAGTTTTTACAGAGATGCGCCAGCATCGTTGTCTTGTAAGTCCAGGTGAACCTGTGAGCGTTTGACTCCAATGGTGCCCTAGACGGTAGAAATGCGGGCATAAAGCCTACCATGCCAATGTGCTGGTTGGGGATTTAGTGTGCTGCTCGTGACTGTCACAGATGAATAACCAAGGAATTATACTTGGAGATTCGTGACATACTGTGTAGCTGGAGTGCGGTGGGCGACTGAATCCTCAACAGGAACCAGTCCTGGCTTGGTCATATTACATTGCCTCTGGAAAGGTGTGCTTTGACCGCGAAAACCGCATCACATAGAAAAAGAAGTTGCAACTATAAATTTATTGTCTTGTATAGCCATTGGTAACCCAGTCTCTGGAGTTTCAGTGAGGCGTAGTGAGAACTCGGAGGCCATGTCGTACGGCGCGCACATAACTGTCGTCAATAGCGGCGAGCAGCGAGACATCTCAGCGTAACAGGAATTATGTAAGAGTGTTGTATAAGGTAAAAAAAAATAAGAGAGAGAGAGAGAGAGAGTACCATATACTAGGATAAGTTAAACTTTAGGATTTAACAATAACTAGATCCTTAATATCGTGGTGGTTTTCTACCACAAGTGTTTGGCGCGCGCCTGTTGGGATGCTATTTTTCAGGTCACCAAACCACTGACCCGAGATGGAGGGACGACGGGCGAGCGAAAGTAGAATAGTTGCATGTTCTTTATAGCACAGTAAAACTTCGACCTGCATAACAACATAATTTAATCAAAAGACATAGAATGTAGGTCGTTGGCAAATGGTAGTTAATTCTTGAGCATGTCTACTGTCGATCTATATAATTAATAGTAATATTAGTGTGAGCCCGCACATTTAGTTGTTCATCCAATACATAGCATCAGTTGTCACACACCATATACAATAGTGAGATCGGTCTCTACACAAATATCAAGATAAATTATTTCCATGTCTAGATTAGATACACCAAGATTTTGTTATAATGATAGCCATAGATTAATAACTATAAAAGTAAAATAAGAGTGTTTGAAATGACAGACCATCAATGTGTCGTTATGTAAATTTATTATAACATAGAAGGTCATGGGATAAAGTCAGGCATAAGATTTTTGTCAGAATTGTGCAGATGACGGGTATCGTGGCAATGCAGAGGCCAGCCGGAGCAAAAACAAGAGGTCTTCGGCTACCTGCAAGAAGGGAAGCATCAGCACGCCACCTAACAAGAAGGGCGCGGGAGCGTCCGGTCCTGCAAGCTGACAGTCACCGGGCCGTATACCTGAGGGATTAGGCAGGATCCTCGCCAGGCCACAAGCGAAAGTGAGGCTGGCCGTTGACGCTGACACGCAACCCACACGCGACAGCCAGCTAGCTCTCCAGACGCGGCAGCCATTTGGAGGGATTCCCTGCGGCAGACCACGTTGTTGTGAGAACACGAAGAAGATCACATATGGTGTCAGAACCTGCACCTCGTGTGCCTCAGGACAGAAAGGGAAGCTATATACTCACCTGTTTGGGTTTTTGCAACTCACCAGCATTGGCCGATCTGCATACACAAAGCAGTATCGTGCCACAAACTCTAATAAATGAATTGTCTCATTTCTAACTTCTCCTCTCTATTAGAGAGCAGTTGTAGCAATCGTCACTCCTAGTTCGATCCTGTCTGGATGACCTCACACACTTGTGGAGTCACTCCACGTGCCATCATCCTTCCTCAAACTTCAATATTGGGAAACGTAAAGTACTGTCCAGGGAGAGAAGAGATCTGGACTAGTGATGCATCCCAACTAGTAGACCTCAGAGACATTTAATCGACATGAGGAGAGCCTATCACTATGTCTTCCTACCGTACTGCCACTATCATATGCGTGGGTCTTGCTGCAATCTCAACAGAGTACTGCAGATGCTCCAGCACACCCTATTGCTGTTGCAACAACGTAGCAACAACACCCGACGTTTAGCCCTATGTGATGTCAGTACTGTGGCCCCATCCCAAAAGCCACCCTCCAATGCTCAAGAAATGGAACCACATGCATGAATGCATGTGACTTGACTCAACATACCAACCCCCTCAGAGAAACTAACGAATTTGTGAAGTGCTTCGAATATTTCTAACAATGTGATTTAGTGCCTCATTCTCAGCACAGTCGTGAACATTGTGCAATGTGCATGCACAATTTGACTCCCCATGAACCTTGTTTTTTTCTTAAATTTCTTTCTCTAGTGTTGTTTTTGTAATGTATGTTATACCTTGTATGTGTTTGTGTTTTACACTGTAATTCTTATGTAAGTGACAGAGTAGGGCGCACAAATTACAAATTACTGTATTGTTCTCCACACCATGTTGTTTTTTTGTATTTTGTATTTATTGTTGTGGGTATGCAAACAGAGTTCAGGTTAGTTTACTGATTCAGATTGTTGTAACATCTTGGGCATTTAATTGCGGAGCACTCCAACTCTGATTGTAAAGAATAAACTGCTCCATATTTGGCTCACATGCCCGGGCCATATTTAGAGCGTGAATGTCTGTGTGAATCGGTGTTTGGAAGGGGCTCCCTGGGTATGGATGTGTGATGTGAGTGTTAGAGTTCCATATTAAGAAGGTGAAGTTGGCTACATCACAAATAATCCTCCCTCTATGAGCTGCATTTTTCAGTTGCAGTGATTTTCTTTATAGAGTGCGGCATGTGGAGTCAGTTTGCAAGATTGTTTTTGGGCGATTGACTCACTACCTTGCTCCTAAGTGATCCAACCACTCATCAATCACAATCTAAAATGGCGTAGGGGCTATGAGAGGTGGCATGAGCCCCCTCTCATATTTCTATCTTACGACTTTCCTCTCTAATTGCATGCGGTGAAAAGTTGCTATTCCTTCACACGCGGAATTCCCACGCAGCGTCTCTCGTCACCCAGCTGGTCCGGTGACAGGCGAGCTCTGCTGATCTTGAAAGGTTAAGCCGATGGGTGTGAGGGAGTCGAGTGAATGCTTCCCAGACGCCGACATTGTTGAATAGCGGCGGAGACACGCTCGCAGGGGCCCGAAGTAACGGCTGGGCTAGATGTTCCGTTACTTCGCAGAAACACTTTCTGGCGGGCTACCAGCGAGGCGTGGGAATGACTTGTGTACCCAGGCAGTTGTGGCGGGCAAATTCCCGCGCTTTCAGCAAAATCGTAACTGTGATTGGCTTGCTCAGGGCATAGCTCCGTGACGTAGCAAAATCGTCGCAGAAATTGGCGCCAAGAATCTCCATTGGTGGAATTGTAGTGCTCCGGCAATAGAGTGGAATTCTAGAAGAATTTAGTGTTAAATACACTGCTAGCCCCGGCACCTTGCAAACTCATTCCATAGATTAGAAGTGATTGTCGCATCATGAAGTCGCAGCGGTGGTTCGGCCACAGAAGTGATATGCACCGGCGCCAAACAGCGGAGCAGGCAGTTCCAAGTCAGCTCGTCTATTTAGAAGACTGTCTTCTGCTTGTGTATTTTAAGCCGCATTGTCTGCTTCTAGTGAGTCCACACCAGCCCATCTTCAGTGAATATTTTAGTGGAATAAGAACTGTTTACTATCCAGCCTTAGCTTCTGGAACAGTAGTTGAACTTCAGGATCTGCTGCCTGAGCAGATCGGTGCAAAGTTGAGTATTCGTCAATAAATGTGTGTGTTCTTGTCACTAATCATTATAAGTGTTTTAGTGTCCTCCTCGTTCTCCTCTTGTAAGGTTTCCCTCAGCACACTATAAATACTTGAGGGTGGCAACGAATGCAATGTTCTTCTATGGTTGTATCAAAAGTAGGGTACAACTGCTGGTGTCGAGGATGAAAAGCATTTGCTCAAGTTACAGGATTAATTTTTGTTTTTGGCCACCCACCACTCTTGTTACTTGTTATTTATTTCTTACTATTTCTTTTTATATGCCTATTACATTAGTGTGTGGACATTTTACTCAGTACGGACTACGGACACTACTACTGAGACAAGTTTTTTATTTTGTGTGCACCGTCTAACCCAAATTCCTTACAGCCATGACTTCTGCGTTACAAGACGGTTCTCTAAAGCGTGTTACTCAGTTACAGTTGCTGCAATCTGTGGCGCATCTAACACAACAGCATTAGCAGAATCTACAAGCAACACAGCTGCCTCAGCTGCAGACTCAAGCAGCCATTCCACCATTCTGCAGTTTCATCAGATAGAATGAGGACTGGTCGGAATACTTAGCTCAGTTAATGAATCATATGGAGACACACCAATTGCAAGGTACGAAGAACAAATCATTGTTTCTCTCCATAGTGGACACAGAGCGTTACAGGCTCAGAGTGAAGTTGTTTCCTGACAAACATCCAGAACAGTTAAAGTTTGAGATGTTAGTTAGAAAGTTTTTCCCTCCTATTTCCGAGTGGATCAGGAATGGAAATGACAAGTACTAATACAGGGTACCCTCTGCCACACACAGTACGGTGGTTCGCGGAGTAGCTATGTATACAGGGTGAAAAGTATTTAAACCGACAAACTCTGGGAGGTTGTAGGGGATATCAAAACAAATATTTTTCCCTAATGCCATTTTTTCCTATGAGGAGTATTTAAACCAGTGGAGGCCGCATTACGCTCTTCAGTTGTTAGAGTCCGTATTACGATCTTCAGTTGTTAGAGGGCGTATTACGCTCGTCAGTTGTAGGCAACTGCTGTCCACCAGTGTAGTAGTTCATTGTCTCTGTTTACTAATGGAGCGATACACCTGGAGTGAGTACAATGATATGGTTGGTGTGTACTACGTAGCGCACCACAACGGACGAGCTGCATAGCGGGTTTATCAACAACAATATCCTAATCGCCGTATCCCGCATCATGCGACCTTTGCTGCTGTGTGCCAACGTCTGCGTGAGACCGGGTCATTTATCAGATTACCTGGACAGGGACGCCGTCGCACGGTAAGAACGTTGCAATTTGAGGAAGCTGTCTTGCAGCATGTGGAGCGGGATCCTTCAATCAGCACTCGCGCAATTGCACTAACATGGGGACGAATCAGACGAATGTAAGAACAGTCCTTCGAGAGCAATTGTTACGTCCATTTCACGTACAGCGTGTCCACAACCTGGAACCAGTTGATTATCCACCCAGAGCACAGTTTTCGCAGTGGTACCTGGGACACTGAAATGCATCCTACATTTCCATCCTCTGTGTTGTTTACCGATGAAGCAACGTTCGGGCGTGACTGAGTCTTCAACATGCACAATTCGCATGTTTGGAGTGAGGATAGTCCACATGCCACAGTTACTAGCGCTCATCAAGTGCGGTTCTTCGTTAATGTTTGGCTCGGAGTGTTTGGGGACTGTTTAACTGGGCCGTATCTGCTACCTAAGCCATTAAATGGCAGGCGCTATTACAATTTTCTCGCCAGAGCATTGCCAGAATTGCTGGAAAACGTCCCGCTCCCTACAAGACAACGCATGTGGTTCCAACATGACGGGGCGCCGGCACATTTTAGTCGTCGTGTGCGTCGATTCCTGGACCGACGGTTCCCAGAAACATTGTTTGTCAGAGGTGGTCCTGTACCATGGCCTGCTCGATCCCCAGATATGTCCCCTCTGGACTTTTTTGTTGGTTTAATTAATTTGTCGCCAGAGAAATCTTCCTCTAACGGTTTAAATACTCCTCATAGGAAAAAATGACATTAGGGAAAAATATTTTTTTTTATGTCCCCTACAACCTCCCAGAGTTTGTCGGTTTTAATACTTTTCACCCTGTATGTTGATATAGAACCACTTCCTTTGATGAACAAACACTCGTGCAAGTGCAAGGTTCAACTTCTCACACCTTCAGCGGACAGCGGGTCAAACTCATAAACAGAGGATCACTGAATTACAAGGTTTAACTAGGAATTGTAAATATCTGTGACGTCGTGGACAATCATAGAGTGATGTCATCCGTGACGCTATAACTCAAAACACTTCGGACAATAGAAATCGTGCTGCTATTTTGAGACAGCCTGGTCCTTCTTTTAGTTACAGTGTTACAGTTAATTGAGGCTCAGGACACTTATAGTTTAGTTTAAGTGTGAGATACAAATGTCAAATATTAACGAAATGCATAGTGACAGTGTTATTAGTGCTGTAGAACATATACAATCCCATGCCCGCCCGACCCGTGTGACAGTGTGAGAACGCCGGTAGACACAAAATCGTAGCAAAGTTTTGCCCAAAGTGATTTAGTCGCCATAAGCGTACTCAGTGCCCAAGACGCGACGTGATTGGTTATTTTTGCAACATAGGGCCATGTTCAGTAAATGTGCATGAAGAAGCTACGTGGGCAGCAAATTCCTAAGCGACGTGCCACTAAACCAGTTCATATCATTAATGTTGTCACGGCACACCAGCCACGAAACAGTGCGACCCGGTGGCTGTACTAAATGTGGTGAAATGTCGCCCAAGTACAGAACATAGTAAACAACAGTCGAGTGATTTTCATGTGACAACATGTCACGGCGACGCAAACACGGCTCCACTACTAAATCTTGGCCTACTTCACCTGTTACGCATTGTACTAGCTCAAAGCAATGGGCAGGAAGTGATAGTTCTCTCTTAGATGTGGAACGTAGTCGGGACAAGGTGTTGGTTACTTTAGTAGTAACTAAGAAAGATGTTAAATTGTAAGAGTACATTGGTGCTTCAGTTTCACTTCTGAACAAACTTACTTATGAACGATTAGGTTCACCAGTAGTGTGTCCAGCTGCACATGCGTTGTCAGATTATATAGGACAGGAAATTTCAGTTTTAGGAACTTTCGGTATACTTTTCAAGGTATAACGAAGACAGTTGTATTCACAATGCTTTCTGCCAGATCTTCTCAGAATATTTTTGGTTTAGATCCTTTTGACATTTTCGGATTGTCGGTCCACAAGTCAGTGTTGCAAATTTCAATAGATGTGCCTCCAGACAGGTTTCAAGATCTGCGTGATAAATTTAGTGAACTTTTTAGCAAGGGTCTCGGTTGTGCGAACAGTTTTTTAACTCGTATGTCACTCAAAGACAACGCACAACCAAAGTTCTGTCAAGCTACGCAAGAGCCTCTTGTCTTTAGGGAACAGGTCGCTGAACAATTATGGAAATGGCATGGTGATGGGGTCACCAAGCCAATCAGTGCAACTGAGCGGTCTCTTTCCCATTAGTCATCCTTCGCAAACCTTGAGGACGTCTTCGACTGTGTGTTGATTTTAAGTCGACTGTGAAATCCCAGACAGCGATAGCAACGTAACCTTTGTTCCGTCCAGAGGAACTGATGGACAGATTAGGCGAGGGTCGTTATTTTCCCAAGATAGACTTAGCGACTGCTTACCTCCAATTGCCTTTGGATGACTACTCAAAGAAATTTTTGGCTATTAACACTCATCTCAGGCTATTTGAATTTTAACGCCTGCCCTTCGGTAGTGCCTCAGCACCAGCGATCTTTCAACGCTTTTTACAACGAGTGATTGCCAAACTGCCTTCTCGCTCAAATTACTTGGATGACGTTGTCGTATCTGGACGTTCTGCAGATGAACATTTCGCCAGATTCCAGTGCCTTTTTCAAGTCCTGTTATCGGCAGGCCTCAAGTGTCGCAAAGACAAGTGCTCTTTTTTCCAGATATCTGGGACATGTCATTAATATGCAGGGGATTCATTCCACCCAGATTCATTTGCGAGCATCGTGTTGTCAGACACATGCTCTGGACTGCGGAAACAGTTCACAATTTTCTCAAGGACTTTACGTCGCATAGCACAAGAGGCAGCTGCAGATGCAGATTTAAGCACTTTGCTGAATTACATTCTCATATGGTGGCCAAGGAGAGTGAAGGACGTCTTTCGGGCGGAAGTGCGTCGATATTTTACTCACTGTCAAGCCTTCTCAGTACAGTGCGGTGCCTTACGGTTACACACTGAGAATGACCTGACCTGTGTCATCATCCCTCGTACCATTCAGCAGGATGTCTTAAGATTGTTGTATCAGGGACCTGAGGTACTGTGAGGACAAAGCAGCTTGCTCGACGTCATTGTTCTTCGTCAGGGCTGGACGCCCACACTGAAGACGCTGCTCCTCTTGCAAGGAGCAATAGGCGGCTCCATCTCAACTCTTTTCTGCCTGGCAAGCCCCAGCGATCCGTGGAAACACATACACATTGATTTTGCTGAAACTTTCTGGAACACACGATGCCTTATTGTAGTGGATGCCTTCAGTAGTTTTCCTTTTGTGGTTCCAATGAACTCTGTCATCTCGGCCAGTACTATCGGAGCACTTACTTCAATTTTTGTATCGAGTTCTTCCCGAAAGTGTTAGTGTCTGATAATGGGCCGCCGTTCACCTCACAGGAATTTGAACAATTTTGCACAGACAACGGTATTGAAAACATGGCACAACATTGTTCCATCCGCAATCAAATGGTGGAGCTGAACCTTTCGTGCGCACATTCAAGGCACAGATGAGTAAATTCCGTGGATCTCACACACAGAAGCGGGCCTTGCAGCTATTCCTGTCCACCTACCATGCGATGCCTCGAGACGGACCTTCCCTTGCTGAACTCCTGCCCAGCCATCGGCATTGCACCCTGCTTCATCCGCTGCACCCACCAACATAGAGTACCGGTTAGTACAAAGATTCTCGGTTTCAGATCTAGGACACAGTACTCTTCAGGACCTTCCAGCCCAGACACCGTGGCAACAGGGGACTGTTTCACGTATCCTTCGACACAACCTGTTTTGGTTTCTTCCCCTACAGAGTCGCTGCTTAAAAGACACTGGGACCGGCTTCACTCTCTGAGACTGTGACCCTGCTGCTGATTTTCGTTTTTCGTCTTCAGCACACAGCCAGGATCCAGGGTAGTGGCCATCCCATGGAGGTGCTTCCGAAGGAGGTGGACGCGCCCTCATCCCCAATACCATTATCACAACAGCCCATGTGGGTGACGCCTCTGCGCCCTGCTGCCTTCCTTTCCAAGGATCATCCTCCAGCATTTGAGACTCGGGTGCCGGATACAGGCGTGTGCACTCCCTGTGGTTTGCCAGGCAGTCCCGTGGGCACTCAAGGTGAATGCCAGCTCATGGATGGGAGCCTGTTGCTGGCTTCAGTCCCGATCCCCATCCCATCTTTTGTGCCTACACCCAGACCTCCTCCTAGCTGTGGGTCTGCACAGCAACCATATGTGGCGATGGCAAGGAGATTTAGATGGGAGGAGTGTGACGTTGTACACACAGCACATATCACCAGGCAGCACCATAGGGTCGATGGGTCGGCAATCCATCCCAGAGACGATGTATAGCCAGCGATTGCCGCACCAAGAAGACACAGCAGTGGCGCTGCCAGAGAAGTGCTATGCACTGGTGCTACAGCAGAGTAGGCTGTTGCAAGTCAGCTCGACTACCAAGAAGACCGCCTTCTACTTGTGTACTTCCCATCACATCGTCTGCTTCTAGCGATTCCACAGCGACCTGTCTTCAGTGTGCACTCTTGTGGGACACAAACTGTTTACTATCCAGCCTTTGCTTCTGGAATAGTAGCTGAACTTCAGGATCAGCTGCCTGAGTTGATTTGTACAAAGTTGAGTATTTGTCAATAAATTTGTGTGCTCTTGTCACTAATCTTTATCAGTGATTCAGTGTCCTTCTCGTCCTCCTCTCATAGTGTTTCCCTCAGCGCACTATAAACAGTTGAGGGTGGCGATGAGTAAAATCTCCTTGTGTGGTTGTATGAAAAGTACGATACAACAGGTTCCTCCTTCTTCAAGGCCTCTACGGTTTTCAGCAAGGCTGGATCTTCCCTTTGTTCAGCAGCAGTGTCATTTAATACAGCTACGACTGAGATTTCATCCAATCTGTTGTGTTCCTGCAAAGGATTCCTTCAAAAGAAGTCAATGTCGTGTTTGCACCCGTTTTTGTATACTGTTATGACACTGTACTCCTGAAGTCTCAGTACCCATCTCACCAGTAGACCTGATGGATCCTTCAGTTTAGTCAGCCAGCATACATAATGGTGATCCACACAACAGTGAATGGTTTGCCAAATAAATCTGTCTGAACTTTTTAATGGCTCAGACAACTGCAAGGCACTCTTTCTTGGTTGTAGAGCAGTTCACCTCGGATTTGGACAGTGTACGGGAAGCACAAGCAATTACATATTTAGCACCTTCCAGAAGTTGCACTAGTACCTTAACTGTAACATAACTGCTAGCGTCGTTGTGAATGTCAGTCTCGGAACTCTCGTCATACAGTGCCTGAAATGGAAACGTTTTAGTACCCTCTTGAGGACAAGAAAAAATTTTTCTTGTGCCTCGTTCCAGCACAATTTGACATTTCCCTGCAGTAGTTATTCCAAGGGATGTGCCTTGTCAAGCCTCTCTTTACATTCATATCCAATACTTAATTTTATAACAAGCCACACAAATTATTTCTTTGAATATATTTATGTTATATTTTCTGCCAGTGAGAACAATGAGGGCATGCTGAAAAACAGTGCCTCTGAATTTTTTATATGAAAACCTTTAAAGCTTTTTAAATAAATAAAATGTTATTAACATTCTACATCTTTATTCTTCATGTTTACATATTTATTTCTCAATGTAGTCATCCTGACAATGAACATATTTCTCCCAGTGAGAATCCTGTTTGTTGATACTGTCACTATAGAACGAATTTATTGACAGAGCCACAACCTCATCTTCGCTTGCACCACTTCGTCACTATCAAAGTGAACTCCTCGAAGATTTATTTCAGTTTTGGAAACAGATGAAAATCGGATGGCGCTAAGATGGGTCTGTATAGAGGAAGAGCGATGACAATGAACTCAGTGTGTGGAATTGTTGTGGATGCCACAGTGCTTGTGTGTGATATCGCATTGTCGGGTTGAAGGGGTGGGTGCTCCTTATGTGGACGAACTCTTAGAGTTAAAAATTCAATTACAGCATGCTGTTTTACGCACACTGACACAGTTACATTACAGACCGCCATGTTACACACTACAATTTGGATCCCTCTAGCCGCAGAGGGCTGCAAGTATGTAGACATGAAGAATAAAGATAGAGAGTGTTAATAACGTTTGTCTGAGAGACTGCAGAGCACCCTCACTTCTAATACGGTGTCATGCTGCTTAATGTACTTAGGGATGATGATCTTTATTACTTGGTTGCTATACAGGATACGATCTGACTTCATCCATATGATGAAATGGTTGGCAGAAGTTAACACTCTTGCTTGTGTGCTCTAGTGAAGGAATAGCGGTAAGCTTTACCTGCTTTCAAAGGAAGAGGGTGTCGAGTTAATTGACTGCAGTAAACGCGTTCGGCGGCTGAAGGCCGAGGAGAAATTTTTTTTCCTTGGAACCCGGGTGAGAACGTCTGCGGACTGCGAAGTCCCTCGGTCTCATTGTGCAGACACAGTGGGTGGCGCTGGTCGGCCGGCGGCCGTGTCCAGGTAGGCTGACTAGTGCCGAGGAGTCGCTGCAGCTATGAGCTGAGCATTGATGACTGGAAATACAGCAGAGGATGGGCCCTCGTTAGTTAGGAAGCCGATGAGACGGGACAGGACAGTGGCGCCCAGGGATCCAAACTCTGCTACAAAACATATTTGTGAAGGCACGAGGCTTTTAGCGAGTTTATGGATGTTCTTAGGAAAGTTCGAAATGGACGCAACAGGAGAGGTAACGAACTTTTTATGGAGGGCTGTGGTTCCTTCCAGGTCATGCTTTTAACAAAGACACGGCGTAAATGCATGGGAAAGAGGCCACAAAGCTGAATCATTTTTCCCTTTTTTCCCAATTAATTTTTAAAGTCGCTAGTTGGTCAAATCTGTGTATGCAGAGCAGGGGGCGGCCTCCCAGCTTCGAATGCCGAGCTCCACCTCGTGATTGGATTGGGCTAAAGTGGGTGTAGTCTAAGCATGTTAATGTACTATCCTGCTGAGCTGGCGAGGAAAGCTGAGAGAAAGAGAAGACCTCACTGTTGTATTGGCGCTTCGCTAGTAAAAAACGGCAGGTCTTTACCTAAACGGTGAGACTTGTGTCCTAAGTGTGCCAGTCACCAACTGAACCGTCAGAGATACTGCTTCTTGCATCACGCACACAAGTGATTTATGGGTGTACTTATTTGTTTTGAGTCGGCCGTCTAATTCGACATATTCCGTCACATATAGTCGTCTCATGGAGTCAAACTGGTCCAGGCAGATCAGCAAATGGGTCCACCTACAAACTGGAATCCACTGGGATTTCAGAGGCTCATAGGGAAGTACCTGTACTTCGAATCAGCCGAACTCGAGACCGCATACTTGCATACTTCCTGGCGTGCACTTTCTATAACAGATTGTCGCTGTCTGTGACTTCAGTCGGCGCCCGCGTCGTTCTGTTGGGTTGGGTTGTTTGGGGAAGGAAACCAGACAGCGAGGTCATCGGTCTCATCGGATTAGGGAAGGATGGGGAAGGAAGTCGGCCGTGCCCTTTCAGAGGAACCATCCCGGCATTTGCCTGGAGTGATTTAGGGAAATCACGGAAAACCTAAATCAGGATGGCCGGACGCGGGATTGAACCGTCGTCCTCCCGAATTCGAGTCCAGTGTCTAACCACTGCGCCACCTCGCTCGGTCGTCGTTGTGTACCACCCTCATATGCAAAAGGGCGAAGTATCCGCTGCTATGGCGTAGGGCTCCAATACATGCTTCTCAGCACCCTGTTCTTTGGATCCATTTTATTCTTTATGGAATAGTAGAGTATAGATGCTTGATAGTAGCGTAGTTTTTGAGCCATACCATATGAAGTCAGACAAAGCGATTAGTTCTGGTTACTGTGGTGTGTTGATCCCCAGATGATCACTTTGTTAACCATAGACCCCATATGTTTGTGTGGCGTTTCTTTAGCCATCTTTTGTCACGTGATGTTAAGAATGAATAAATCAATTGTTATTTAGACTACATCTCCTCCCAGTCTTCTGATTAACATTACCTTTGCCTTTTTTTTAAAGTCATGATTGCAATTGAAAGAGTAGAACCTTGCAATTGGCGAACTGCTGCCAGAATCTAGGTCCTTGGCACTTCTGTGATGCTGTCGTTTAGCGCCCTTGCCAAACAGGTCCACATTATATTAGTTAAAAATATGGTTCAGTAGTAGATACTTGTTTCTCTGATTGTGTTGTTTATGTATTTATTTGTTTTATTTACAGTGTATTTGTGTCAGTGACTTCAGTGTCACATGTCGACCGTTTTCCCATCGTTGCCAACTGCATTGTATTATTTTTGTGGTGTTTACTATTGTATTTGGTTGTTTTTGATTCTGGATCTCGTGTACTATTGTCGTAATCTCGGACTGCGAACGGCTTTGCTATTTTTTTTATTTTTTTTGACATTATATTGTACTGTGTATATCTTGTGAGTTAGATAATGCGGTTGTCCACGTGTTGCACGGATAATTAAAGTTTGTTGTTTATAGAGAATTTGAATGATAACGAGCAGTAGAGCACGGAGACAAGTAGACTGGGAGCGGCAAAATAGACCTACGTCATGGAGGAAGACCGTACTGAAACGGTAGAGGCACAGTTTGAATGTAGGGAGACGTTGCTGTTGAACGGTGATAGCAACAACGATGACGTGTAGCAAGGAAATTAGGGAGACGAAAGCGATATGGTTTATCTTGAGGGGACGGACAGTGTCAGATCGCGTGTGATAGAAGATGTGAGCGTACCATAACATATCGAAGCAGAGGTGACTATTAGAAATCTGGACAGAGAAGACAGGGAGATATTAGAACGCAACGATGCGGAAACAACACCGCATATATCAAGTATGAGTTCGGTCGATCACTATACTGAAGCAAAGGAAGAGGACTTCAATCTGATGACTTTTTAATGGGAATGGAAAGGAAACTTGATAGACTAAAAGGAATGGAAGAAAAGATTAATGGAATAAAAAGAACGGAGGAGAAAATTAATGAGACGAAAAACTTTGTGTTCTGCCTTACGGCAGGTCTTGTCATGGGGGAAGCCTTGTCAGAGAGGTCCACTGCATGAGCGTCTAGGGAAGTGATTGCAGTGGTGGTTTCCCGTTGCCTTCCAATGGTGATGATGAAATGATTATGAGGACAACACAGCACCCAGTCCCTGAGCGGAGAAAATCTCCGACCCAGCCGGGAATCGAACCTGTGCCCTTGGCGTCACAGAGCGCCGCGCTGACCACTCAGCTATGGAGGCGGACAATGAGCCGAGGACGGACATAAAAAATATCGGTCCTCAGGTAAATCAGATGCGAGAGGAACACAAGTCATGGCCAAATAAACTCTAGGAAAACCTACGTAAAGTAAACACCAAAGCAATCAAAAGTTTAAAGATTGCCCGTGATGCTAATAAGACGGCAAAGGGAGCCAGGGCAGTAGCAACTTCCGCAAGGCGGGTAGCAGCTGAAGCATTGAAAACGATTAAATGCACAGGATTGCAAGGACGAGAGGCAGTGATCAATTTGAACAAGAAGGTCGAAGACGTGGAAAATTGGCAAAACGACACGGAGCAGCGCATCGTCACGAAAATACTTGAAGCCACAGATCTTCATGCGACAGCGGCCATGGACAAATTAAGAGTCTGGGCTGCGAAAATTAGGGATTGGTTCGGACGGTGACAACTGCAACTCCAGTGAGCGAGACTGAAGAGTTCCGGACTCTCCTTTCGTTCAAATCTCAACAGGAAGCTATCAACATGGGTATAGAGAAGAAATTGGAGGAGGTGCTAAGGAAACAATTTCAAATGCGGCCAAGCGTGAACGCAGCAGAACTGAAACAATCTCGGACGGGACGGATAACCGCATAGCGTTGGCAGCGAGCAGAAGATGTGGTGAGATGAACGTCGCATTTTCTCGAAGCCGTGGAGGCAACACAAATGAGGGGACGTCGAACGAGGAGGACGTCTAAAGGACTGATACTTTCCGTAGGACGGAAGTTGACGACGAAACGCCATTCGATTTTTAATACTTCTTACAAATATGAAACTTCGAAATTTTCCGAGATGAGGGTAACTTTACTCACCCACGCACTTTGATGTCACAATTTGACCTGTCTTGCAAGGGTCAGTTCGGAGAAAATGCGCTGAATATCAGCGACGTGTAGAAGTTACCAGGAGTTCAAGGACAGCTTCCTACATATCTATTGGTCTAAGGAGACGCAAGAGCGCATAAAGTACAAGATGATTATTGGCAAAGATTTCGAGAGTTCAGGCTACAAAAGCCCAGTCAAGTTCTTCGATGCAATGACTGACAAAAACCAGTATCTTGACGTGCGATGTTCTGCCGGTAAAGTCATACGTCACTGTTACACCAAACTTCCGTCAGCATATCAACAAGTATTAGCTGGCAGGTGTTTGTGGAGCTCAGTACTTTCTGTAACACTCTTTACGAATTAGAGTACGCATTCCGAGCAGAGAATATCATAGAACACAAAAGAAACTCTGATAGATATGTCGCAGGCTCTATGCTGCGTCCAAAACATAACAGTTATAATAATAGGAATGGAAATGTACGAAATGGAACGCCTTACAGAAACCATTCACGATCGGGAAATTTGGGGGGTACTGAAGTTGAACAACGAAGAGAGTGGAATGGGAACCGCAATAGTTATGTACTACGCAACAGAGGCTGGAATGGATGGAGGAATGAAGGCTACGGACTACAAGACAGCGGATGGCGAAACCATAGATCCTGTTTCAATGCCAATAGAAGATATGCCCGAATGAACAACGGAGGAAACGGAAATGGAGGTCAGACGGAGAAAATTGAGATTCTGGGACCGAACCCAGGACGAGGGGCGCGAGGAAATGGCAACCGACGTCAATGACTAGTTGAAAATGTAGAAGAGGCATAAAACGCATCTGCAACTGAACCTGGACCTAGCCTCATCAATGGTAATAGATACGACGATCTTCAAGAAACGTTGCTATAAATTTCCCATTCTGAACAAGCCACAGATAGTTTAATGGTCGGTTACAGCCGAACATAAGCATCGCAGCATAAGTTTTGTTGACTTATAACAGTGTTAAAGACAACAATCATTTCTTTAGATTTTTTTTTTTGTAATTCACTCTGGTAATTAGCATAGGAACTTCTCTCATAACTGCTAGTCATAAGAGTTAGGCATTGTTAGAATTTCTCTGTACAAGTATTTCTTCGTAATATGTTTCAGGTTTATAGTTGTCCAGATGGTCATTCCAGAGCTGACTAATTACAGTTGTTCAGAGCAGAAATGTGCCGATTTCACAACGGAAACTTCGTTGTCTATTTAAGTCCAATTTCGCGCGAGTTAATATGTTCTCATAGCAGTTTTGCAGTTTGCACAAAACGACAAAATCAGGTGTCACAACAAAAATAGAATTGTATGTCTTCGAGTTCGAAACTACTGCGCGAGTATTGGGGATGGAATTCTTCTCGTAACATCTTAAAGTTCAGCTACAATCAAATTTCTTCTGTTTATTGTGTATGCATTGCAGTAAACGCCCTTACTGCTCCGATGTATAATTCTTAGTATACTGTGTGAGAGGGGCGTCGTTAAGATTAGTTTGCGAGACCCATGGAGGCATTTTGCAGAATGGTCGTGTATTGTCCACGCGAGAGGCGTGTTGACTTTCCTGTGTGTTTGGCCGTGGTTTGTGACAATTGCCCAGTGCAGTGTGTCTTCGCTGTGGGCTGATTATTGTTATCGCCAATGGCGCGATGTATTTGTGATGTGTTTTTCGTCTATGGATGTCGCCTTTGATGCGATGTTTCTCGCGAATGGGATATTTTATTCGAGTGTGGTTACAGGGATGAGGTATCGCGTCTTATGCGATTGTTGTTCATTGTGGTTATTCGCTCGTGGTTTTCGCATGTGGTTTTCTCACTATTGTGTGATGATATTTGTTGTGACTTGGCAAGACAGCCAAGTCACTATGCGAGGGTGCCGAAAAGCACGCGTTAAGCTCACGCAGACTGGCGTGAGGTCTGGAACAGTAAAGTAATTGAGTCTAGTAAGAAAAGAACGTAGTTGCTGAAATACTTAACTTTAATCCATAATTGGTGTACATCGCTCTTGATGATACATAAGTGCAATCTCAATATTAACTGTTAATGGCGCCTTGCTAGGTCGTAGCAAATGACGTAGCTGAAGGCTATGCTAACTATCGTCTCGGCAAATTAGAGCGTATTTGTCAGTGTAGCTTCGCTAGCAAAGTCGGCTGTACAACTGGGACGAGTGCTAGGACGTCTCTCTAGACCTGCCGTGTGGCGGCGCTCGATCTGCAATCACTGACAGTGGCGACACGCGGGTCCGACGTATACTAGCGGACCGCGGCCGATTTAAAGGCTACCACCTAGCAAGTGTGGTGTCTGGCGGTGACACCACAATATTTGTGTGGGCTTTCGCGAGTGCCTGAGAGGTAGACCTTGGGCGATAGTTTGTACTATATGGCGTGAGCACAGAATGTGCGAGTCACTTTGGTATGTTTTTGCAGAGTGAGCGAGGCACACCATCAATTTGAGAGAAAGAGGAGAACGAAAGAAAAGTAGCTTTACAGTCAAATGTCGATAATACCTTGTGCTTTTTTTACGTTTGTTTCAGCAGCTGGAGTGGAAAATTTGTGCACCAACCTGAGAAATTTTTGTGTCAGTTTCAGCAAAGAAAGAGAATTTCGCAGCGGTTGTTTTGCCACATAGCACAGAGAACAGACTGATGACGTCGGCATTCATCGAGATTTACGCCTTACACCAGCGTTAGTACCACCATAACGACTAAGTGATGGGGAAGTAATCTCTAGTACCTTCAGTAATTCGCCGGCCGTGGTGGCCGAGCGGTTCTAGGCGCTTCAGTCTGGAACCACGCGACTGTTACAGTCGCAGTTCGAATCCTGCCTCAGGCATGGATGTGTGTGATGTCCTTAGGTTAGTTAGGTTTAAGTAGTTCTAAGTTCTAGGGGACTGATGACCTCTGATGTTAAGTCCCAAAGTGCTCAGAGCCATTTGAACCATTTTGAACCTTCAGTAATTCGTATGTCTTTTATAGTAGTTGGGTTGCATGAATAAGTAGTAGACTTAGATGGTGTGAGAGGGACTGAAGTAAGTGAATGTGTAGTCTAAGCCAGCTTAGTACTTTGAGTTGCATGAAAGGCTGTGGGAAATAAACACTACACTATCATACATTACAATGCCTCACCACTAATTAAGCTTATAAAGATTTAGACACAGAAAATTAATCATTTAAAATTATTCTGTAATACAAGCAAAGAATAATTGTAGAATAGGATAAGATTTTATTTTTGTCAAAAGAACTGTAAACCATTTTATTTTTTTATTCTTGGAGTAATCATGTAAAGCAATCCTTTACGATTTCGTTATTATTCTATCTACATTTATGCTGTAAACATATTTGTAAAAACACGGCATTGTGCAGTCTATGGAAGCTGAGTGGATGGCGACGTATCAGGCACTCGGAGAGGTCGCTGACGCCAGAGCGGCCATAGAAGCTGGGCAGATGGGACGCCAAGCAGACAGGGCAGTCAAGGTCGTCCGCCGGCCCTGTGAGACGCTGGGGACGCAGGTCTTTGCAGGCAGCGGTGGCTCACACAGTGACTGCAGGGCAGCTGGTCGACAAGACATCATTGGACTACGTGAATGGCGGCAGGTGCGGACGAGCCTCTGCGAGCCACGAGCTGTCAACAAAGAGCCGGTGCCCTGGCGGTATGCGAGCACTTTCGCCGCCGCTTCCAGCTTCCAAGGTCCCAAGGGACCTACTGCTGAATGGGAGGACAAGCGCGTGTCACAGGGACGAGGCTGAGGAGTGCTGAATGGAGAAACTTATGCCTCTGGAGACTCGGGTCGACGCAGACAGTTCTGGTTAGTGTGGTGGGTTGATCCCCAGATGATCACTTTGTTAACCATAGGCTCCATATTATTGAATGAGTTTGTCAAATAAAAATGTTTGTGTAGCATCTCTTTAACCATCTTTTGTCATGTAATGCTAAGAATGAATAAATCAATTGTTGTTTAGACCACATCTCTTCCCAGTGTTCTGATTAACATTACCTTTGCCATCTTTATTAAAGTCATGATTGCAGTTTAAAGAGGAGAACCTTGCATGTTTTATTTAAAAAGCTTTAAGAATTTCCATGTAAAATATTAGGATGCATTACTTTTCTGTAAACCCTCATAATAGGAGCAGAGATTCAGTTGTTTATAAAATAATTACTGTGGTAAAAATTTATTTAGTAATTTTCGCTACTGTCATCATCATCATCTCGAGCTTGAAACTGTCCATGTTTCCTTACAAGCAGATATTTTTAAGGGGGTCTGTCTTGAGAGAAACACAATTTTATATTTTCTTCTGTTTTCCTGAATTTTTCGCTGAAGTTTCAACATCAGTGAACATTTATTTTCTTATTTGTTACTACATGCTGTGGTTTTCCTGTTTTTTGTTGTTTTCTTCCATAGTTCCTGATTTTTCTGGTTTCCCCATTATCTTCACTGTGAAAAACTCCACTGTTTAGCTTTCACTGTCACATATGTATTACTTCAGCGAAATGTGTTGGGGAAACAGAAGAATAAGTAAATTATGTTTTACTCAAGCAGACTACCTCCAAAATCAAATCTTACTTTCATTATTCAATGTATTTTGATGTCTTTGTTGGGCAAACAACTACAGGTATATTCGTATTTCTGCTTGCAGGAGGATGTTCAGGTTTTTGTTTAAAAATATGCTCATTAAAATAACTTGTTGCAAACTCTTTATCTTTGGCATAAAGCATGAGGCCTCACAATTTGAAATGGCTGTAACTGAGAATATGACATGACACATACAGTACAACAAATTCCTGCCTACTTCATGCAACAAGCTTTCTCTCAGAACAACTTCTTTATATGACAAATGAATTACTTATCGAGAATCTTCTATCTAAAGTTATTTTATGTTATTTTAAACAGTTTGTAATTAACAATTTGAATGTCTGTGACTTCAAATGTAAATAAAATCGAATAAGTAAATTAAAAAAATACTATATATCAGTGAAATTAAATTAATGAAAAAATAATAAAATAATATTATTTATGTAGTTTCCACCTTTGAACACATATTCAATATATAAGTATAGAAAACTATTTTATTGGTGTTTTTAAAACTACATGGAACACAAAATTACCATTTTGAACTAGTCTCCCTTGTATAGGAATTTTACAGAGTGTATCAAATAATCCATTTCTTTTAATCTGTCGACAAGTACTATACACAGCAATAGATGAACTCCAGAGGCAAAGAGTACACAATTAGTTGCAAATAATGTTTATTGCAAATCCAAGTTTCAGTCACTGTTTGGTCATCTTCAGTGCTAAAGCCATACAAAAAATCAGATATAATAAGGTAATATGTATGCCTTACTATATGTACAGTTGTATAACCTTATAAAATTGTACATTCTTGTAACTGCTTTTTATATGGCTTTTAGCACTGAAGAGGGCCACACAGTCACCGAAATCTGGATTTGCAATGAACACTATTTGCGACTGATTGCTGTACTCTTTTCCATTTGAAATAAATGCTGTCGCTAGGCACATTTGTTTCAACAAGCAATCATCCCTGAGGGAAAGATGAGCTATTCACCAATTCCATTACACCTAGTGCAGAAGCTGTTAGTGAATCGCTACAGTATGACCACATTCCAAGAAAACATTTAATATCAAGAAAATTCTGAGGACTCGAAAAATCTGTGACTGCTATTATTTTCTTCATATCAGCAATTCAATAGGTGTTCCAAGATTTTTATTTCTTGCATGACGAAGAAGCACTTCTTGGACTCAGATGGAGGCCTGTAGCTTGAACACAGTTCAACACAGTCACCAGGTGGTTTAGATGTTCTTCAAATGTTTGTGTAAAGATGTATCATCCATATAAGATATCGAAGCAGGTTGCCCATCATATTTTCGAATGAGCCTGGAGCCTTGCATAGTCCAAACGGCATAACTTTAAACTCATAGAGTTCGTCAGTTGTTATGAAGGGAGTCTTATTGCTGTTAGTATGTCACCCTTGATTTGCCAGTGTACTGCATGTATGCAGCTGAGAAATATTCTGTCTCTTTGAAAGAGGCTAAGGTATCATCAATGAGTGGCCATTTTGTTCACTTGTCAGTAGTTGATGCGGAAACACAATGTGCCATTCTTCCTCTTCACAAAGACCACAGAAGAGGACGAAAGACGCTCTGAAGGTTCAGTGGTGTCATCTTCCAGCATCAGCTCCACCTCCTTCCAAATTATGTCATTCAGAAGGTGACACATTATACGAGTAGTGGCTAATTAATGAGTGACCCCCCAGTGTTGATAAGGCATTTCACCATGAGTCGCTTGTTCTATCTTTTCTCCAATTCCGAATTTAAAAGTACACGAAAATTGGCGCAGAATGGCTAACACTCGCTGACATAGTTCCTCAGTCAGCCCAGATCCTAATGGCTGTTCAATAGTCGTTTCCTCCATTGCATTGTCTGTAGCCATAGTGGAGCATAATTCTGATCAATGACAAAGAGCTGTACATACGGACTGGTTCAGCTGTTCCTATGCATATACCTTTAGGAATGAGTACTGTTAGATTGTGATATATACTGACCCAAAGTTCTCCTTGACCACCTATATTGCTTATGATAGTCGCTGGCATGTAGATTTCTTTTGGGAGTGTGATTAGCATGTTGCAATCAACAAAAACTTCACAGTTTTACTAAGAATCTAGACTGATGACTGGAACTCATCGTGTTGGTGACAGTGGGATAACAATGCCTTAAATGGCAAAAAATCTTCAAAAGCAATCTTCGTTACGTGTGCTTGCCAGCGTAGCTTCGTCAAGTTGAAGCTCTGATCTTCCATAGGGACTGACTGCTTTTGATGCTTCCATGAAGTCCTATGTGAGACCAAGAACAAGAATAATACCGCTGCTACATTCAGTTGAAACAACAAATTCAAAGGGCTGTGTTCTGTCATTGATAGCTTCCTCTTACAATACATGTTTCTATTTGCTGGACGTATTTCCCATGTGCAACCATCAACATAATCGTTTTTGTACCACAGAACATAACCTATTCTATCTGACAATGGAAAGCATTCGACATTACATGAAAGAAAGCCCCTGAGTCGACTCCTGCCTGGACGGGTTTGCCATTGATGACGACATCGGTGAGATTTCATTTTTGTGACTGTCATCAATAGAGGATTTTCAACTGTGATGGGCTCACTTCCGTTAATGGGTAACTCATTTAGATTTACTGAATTTAGCGGCTAGGTAATTGTCTCTTACCTCTGCACGGAGACAGGGAACGACTATGGCGCACTGAGGAGGGTACACACACAGAGTAAGGTGATGGGCTTCGTCCCGCATGCCGACAATAATCGTGTGTAGTTTACTTGTCGAATTAGTCTATTGTGATTGTTGATGTCTTTGCAGCGTAATAGTCGTTGAACACTCGCCTTCTTACCCTGCAGTTTTGTACAATGTGTCAAGGGCGTCCCAAGTGAAAGCAACCAGAGTATTGTCACTGGTCCCCACAATGTCTGTTCTTATGAGGGGCGTTATAATTGGTGGAGCAGTTGGTTGTACCTGATTGGTTGAATGCTGGGTCGCCATTTGATGGTTGTGTCGTAAGTCCGAGTAGGTCGAAACCAGTCTTCATGGTGCACTCAACAGGTGGTAGAGATTGTTGCTGAAGATCGATACACTTCTTCTTCAATGTTCTGTATTATCTCCTGATGTATGGGAGTCAACATTCATGGCCATTATCCCTTGTGTACTTGCTGTGATATTTCTGGCTGCCATAAACTGCTGTATATCCTCTCTTACTACATGGCATATGAGAAAGACGAAGTCATGGTGGTCTTCCACAACTGTCATAGGGACTCCATTTGGGAGTCAGTCATACACCTTTCATCTGGCTCTTTTTCTGTTGCATTCCCTCGATGTACTTACGCCACTTGATTAATTGCTCTGTTGCTGTGATATTCTTTACCAGAAGAGCTTGGTACATGTCTTGTTTGACTCCTTTTATCAAATGTGAGATTTTATCAGTTTCTGTCATATTGGGATTCACAATGTCGCCAGAACATTCTGTATGTAAGACTGTGTTATTTCAACATGCTGTTAGACTTTGTTCTTAACTGCATTCTGCTAAATGGACTTGCTATTGATTATTACAGAATATGTTCTTCATTTCAGTCTGGAATTTGTTCCAGCTATTCAGCTTCTTTTCCTTGTTCTCAGACAATTGCGCGGCTGCATAGTCCACATAAAAGTAGATATTTGCAAACAGATCATGTCATCCCAACTGTTGTACTCACATTTGGAGACTCAGTCGAATCCTTTCAGCCATTTCATCAGGTCTTGGCCATCGTCTCTGGAAAACACTGATGCATTCTTCATGTGCAGCTGACTTACGCTGTATAGGTCTCCTGAATGTACTGACCTTTAGAATACTGTACTGCTTGTATTCCGATTCACGTACATATAGGCGACAACTTTTATATTGCTTAATTGGTGCCAGGTGAAGTACCTATAGAAGTTTTGAAGTATCTAGCGTCTCCACGAAACACAGTCATGTCATAGCAGCTGTCAAGTCATAACCCAAAGTAGATCTGTAAATAAATTGCAGCATTTAGCACAGAAAGCACATATATTACAGACACCAATGTGCAGGCAGGACAGAACTGAACTCCTGGACAGGGAATGCTGCTACTTATACAAACATCAAATACTCCAGAATATGCACATGTTACAAACATAAGAAATATGCAGAATCTTCCAACCATAGACATATAGCACAGCTCACGGCAATATTTATACAGTGCACAATCGTTCACATACAAGGCACTTTTATAAACTAATAAGCAGCCATAATCTAAAAATACAGTTAATAATACTATATGGTACAGCACTATCTTAGAGTAACTGAGTAAATGTGTAACCACAAACATACACTATGTGATCAAAAGTATTCGGACACCTGGCTGAAAAATGACTTACAAGCCCTTGGCGCCCTCAATCGGTAATGTTGGAGTTCAATATGGTGTTGGCCCACCCTTAGCCTTGATAACAACTTCCACTCTGGCAGGCATACGTTTCATCAGGTGCTGGAAAGTTTCGTGGCGAATGACAGCCCATTCTTCACGGAGTGCTGCACTGAGGAGAGGTACCGATGTCAGTCGATGAGGCCTGGCACGAAGTCGGCGTTCCAAAACATGCCATAGGTGTTCTATAGGATTCAGGACAGGACTCTGTGTAGGCCAGTCCATTACAGGGATGTTATTGTCTTGCAACCACTCCACCAGAGGCCGTGCATTATGAACAGGTGCTCGATCGTGTTGAAAGATGCGGTCGCCACCCCCGAATTGCTCTTCAACAGTGGGAAGCAAGATGGTGCTTAAAACACCAAACTAGGCCTGTGCTGTGATAGTGCCACGCAAAACAACAAGCCCCCTCCATGAAAAACACTACCACATAATAACACGATCGCCCCCGAATTTTACTGTTGGCACCACACACGCTGGCAGATGACGTTCACCAGGCGAACACCCTGCCATCGGATCGCCACATTGTGTACCGTGATTCGTCACTCCACACAACGTTTTTCCACAGTTCAGTCATCTAATATTTATGCTCTTACACCAAGCGAAGCGTCGTTTGGTATTTACCGGCATGGTGTGAGGCTTATGAGCAGCCACTCAACTACGAAATCCAAGTTTTATCACTTCTCGCCTAACTGTCATAGTACTAGCAGTTAATCATAATGCAATTTGGACTTCCAGTGAGATGGTCTGGAGAGATGTCTGCCTATTGCACATTATGACCCTCTTCAACTGTTGGCGGTCTCTATCAGTCAACAGACAAGGTCGGCCCGTATGCTTTTGTGCTGTACATGTCCCTTCACGTTTCCAATTAACTCCAATTCCATTGGAAATAGTGGACCTAGGGATGTTTAGGAGTGTGGAAATCCCACGTACAGACATATAACACAAGTGACACCCAATCACCTGAAGACGTTCGAAGTCCATGAGTTCTGTGGAGCGCCCCATTCTGCTCACTCACGACGTTTGATGACTACTGAGGTCGCTGATATGGAGTACCTGGCAGCACAATGCACCTAATATGTAAAACGTGTGTTTTTGGGGGTTTCCAGAAACTTTTGATCACATAATGTATGTCAGTGAAAGAAAAATGTCCAGTTAGTCAATGCATCTCTTTCACCATTATGGGCTATGATGGAAATAATGAGGAGCAAATTGTGGTTGATCACATATGCTTGTCAATCTTGCAGTTGTGTTTATTGACACCTTAACATATCTTCCTGTCAGTACTAAGTCTTGCTTTAGAGTGTTCAGAACTTTTTTTATTTTATACATTTTTGTTATGGCTGTTGCTCTGAGACTGTAGTATCCAGCACCATGGGCGTAATTATTGTTATATTTTCAAAATTTCCTTTGCGGTTTTATGTGTCTAGTTTTGTGACACCTCGTGTCACCTTTTCAATTCGCTGTTCACGTTTTGTGTTGTTAGAAAAGCCAGATTTATTTATCAAGATATTTAACTCTACTTGTACACGCACATCACCTTGAAAGTATAACTAAATTTTGTTGTTGTGACAATTCTATATTGTTTAGGAATGTTTACTGAACTATGGTCAGATTTACTATAGGCTACAGTAGAAACATGGAATTTTTTCATTTATTTCAGTTTATTATTTTTTTCTATTTTTGTGCTTCAGGTTCACAGTGCATGACTGTACTTTTGTTTGAAGACCTTCTTATCATACCAACGTTTAACTACTGTGGAAGCTTTATTTAATTGGCTCTGTACTGTGGTTAATAGTTCAACATTTCCTATTGTGATACTCTTCTTCTGATGGTTACTTTCGAAATATCTGGATGAGTGACAATTCAATACAGAGTGCATATGAGTTAAATAACAGTTTCATAAATTCTAAGAAATTTTCCTTAGCAGATGAAAATTATTTAGATGACATTATAGACAAAATGGATAGACTTTCCACTTCACAATAAGCAGAGCTGAAGGTAGCCACGCAAACATTTTGGCAGAGATGTATCTATTCTAAGGATATATTGTGTAATCAGAAAATAAGCAGCTCCACTGCTGAAAAGGTACAGTGTTCTCTAATTTTATCATAAAAATTAGGTACTACATATATTCCGTTTTCTTAGCTTACAGTTAAACGATCAGAGAGGAAATATTCCGAGACTGTCTGAAACTGACTACTGTCTTGCCTATGCATAAAAAATAGACACAAATTCATCTCGAAACTACAGACCTATAGCAAGAGTATCAATGACATCGAAAATTATTAAAACTTCAATGGAAGACTAGTAAAATAATTTTTAATAACAACATATTTAGCAAGGCCCAATTGAGCTACTGAAGTAGGCTGTCAACAATTATGACAATACAGTAATTACTTTATATACTGGGCATCTGGAGTTGTTGAAAGGCATGATGCTAGGAAGAATCCCACTAACAGCAGGTAAAATTGTTGTTTATTAAAACACAACTGGTTTTGTGGCTTAAAACCACATCATCGTTGCAACCTTCATGGTAAAGAACAAAGTACAGTGTCACAACATTTTATGGATATTAAGATTGATAATGGAGTGTCCAAAATGTACTCGCAACATTAACCCAGGAATTCTAGCTGTGTTACACATGTACCCCAGAGGGGGAATAAGATTCGATCATTTCCCACTTTGTAGTGCGACAAGTTTGTCCATCATAGTAGTTTCATATGACTGGTGGCTAGTCTTGATTCTGTCTTTCTTGCTTGATTGTGTACTTATATTTCACATGCAGACTGTTTTGGGTGCATCTGTCCCCTGGGGTAGCTGAATCACATGCCTATTTCCACTATTTTCTGTCACCTGATAATTATATTCTAAATCAAATGGAACTGTTAAATTATCACATATTAACAACATTAATTTTTCGGTAACTTTGTCTTTCGCTTAACATAAACTTTTTGATTTTCGCATTTATTTTTATTCCCATTTCAGATGGAAACATGACTTCCAAACAGATTTTAGATGTGATGAGGGAAGCAGAGATAGCAGAAATTCATAAGATACTTATCAGTTCAAATTCTGAAAAAGTGTATGTTGAATGATGAAGAAGTTGCAGTTATCCTCGATTTTAGAGAGCGTACTGACAATGATCACGAACCACCCAATACCTTCTCAACTTCATTTCACCTTTATACTATGTCATCTAGAACTTTCGATACTAGCAAGTAACCGGGACACCATTTAGGCCAGGAGTGATTCACACATCTCAAACGAGGATGGGCCATACATTTAAAATGAAGATAAACTAGTAGTTGCGAATGCACCTCCGAAACTTTTTGTCAAGAATCGCTTCAAATGGAGCGGCAAGAAAGGGAAACTTTATAGAACACCGAAGAAAAATGTGATCGTTCATTTACCAGGCAACAGGAAAGAGGCAAAGGATGTAAAATCGGCTTTAGAAGATGGAAATTATGTTCTACTGAAGAAAATTTAAACTTAATTACACAATTTACAAACAAAAAGATAGCTGTACAGTGGGTAGAATATAAAACTGACTGACATGTGGAAGATGAAGGTGTTCAAAATGCAAGCTTCAGGCCCATACTACTAATGATACAGAAATTTTACCCTTAATGGGGTTATTATATAATGCAGGTCTTATGAAAATGCATGGAGTATTCACTAAGATATTATTTGATAATGACTTGGGAATACCAACATTTCGGGCAATGATGTTTGAGGCTCACTTTCGATTTTTGCTAAGCAGCCTCAGGTTTGGCGATAAAGACACTAGAAATGAGAGGAAACAACACAGTAAATTGGCAGACTTCCGAGAAGTGTTTGAGAGGTTATTTCTCAAAATGAAAGAAACGTATGTTCCATCAGAGTACACCAAAACTGATGAGAAAATGGTAAGATTCAGAGGCTGCTGCTCATTCAAGATTTATATTCCGTCAAAGTCGGAGAAGTATGGCATCAATATTTTAATGTGTTGTGATTCCAAAATATCTTATGCCTTAGATGCCGAAATGCATCTAGGTAAAGGATCAAAAACATTCCAGCAGCTCAGTATTACTGTGAAAAAATGACCGCTTCTTTCCATTGGACGTATAGAAATGTAACCACAGATAAATGGTTTACTTCAGTGAAGATAGCACAACAGCTTCTAGGAACAAATAACAGCAGTTGGAACCTTGAGGAAAAATAAAAAAAAAGAGATTCCACCAATGTTTCTGAAGTAGAAACTAAACAGAAGAATTGTGCTATGTTTGCATGTAATGATAAATTCTCTCTTCAGCCTTACTGTCCGCTAAAGAAGAAGAGGAGGATAGTGCTTAACCTTTCCACTATGCACCAGAAAGGAAATGACCTAAACGAAAATAAGACATTTTCAGATGTAGAATTTTGCATCCAGGCAATAGGAGGCGTTGATACTTTGGACCAATTGTGTCATACATACTCCACATCCAGAAAAAGTTCTTTCTACAACATCCTAGATATTACTGGAGTCAACAACATGACCCTTTTGAGAGGTTCAGCTGCATCAGAGAAGAAAATAATCAAGAACAGACATTCATATTTGAGAAGCGTTGCCATGGCCTTACCAGACTGCAGATGGTGAGCTGACTGATTATTCCAACTTTATCTCGCTAGCTCTGTGAGACAATATGTAATGTGTCGAAAATAAACAATGAAATTCAAACACCTGACAGAGCATAGCCATCAACAGAAAGATGTTGTAGGCCCCAAGACAGAAAATCCAAGATTAAGTGAACCATATGTAACAAGTTCATCTGTTTGATGCATTAAAAGAAAATATGTTCTACCTGTGGGTGAATCAATTTCTTTTTTGTATTGAGTGTCGTTCTTCATATAAAAGGCAATGTACTGCAAGTTTTATGTGTTAATTTAGAATATATACTTATTGAAAACAAAAATAGTATTTTTGTAGTATAAGATATGGGTAGCATTCTAGCCATACCCATTGCTCCTTGTCAAAATTTACTATTTAGCAAATATTGCCAATACTATGGCGAGCGAATGGTAATGAAGACGTGCTCCATTCCTTCAGAAGCGATGAGTATGTCTATGATTTTTGAACGTTGTGAGTATATTTTAGACATTTCTTTATTAATTTTAATATCTACAAAATGTAGGGACTCTGTACTTCGCTTTTTACCATGTAGGTAGCACCTGATGACTCTAGCGTTAAAGGGTTTTTTATTTTTTGCTTTTCACATTTAACCAAATATAACATTGATGATGATAATTTATGGCAATGTTTGCCGACAAGATAAAGAATGCAACCTTTAACACTAGATTGCAAACTCACGGTAGTTCTCCTTGGCCGTTTTTTGGTACGACTTGGAAAGAGAGAAAAATTAATTAATGATCGCTGATGCGTCGGTTCTCGATTGTGTTCAGGAGACGTACAGATTGATTGCGCGTAAATAGTTTCTCAAATGACCTCTTAACCCGAATTGCTTTCACACAATCAGACTCTTGAATGAAATTACCTAAGGGACCTATTTGAATAATAAAAAAATTGGAAATGAATGCAAAATAGTGAAATTTTGTAAAAAAGTTGTCAGATCGGAAATTGAACACATTAATGGTCTCCCAAATACAATCGAGACACCGCGATAAAGAGCGAACCTGTAACAAAGTTCATTTAGACATAAACATTATTTGTAGTTAATTTAAAGAAAAGAATAAGCATAGATTTTCTGTACAGTGAAGCATCAATATATTCTCAAAGAACAAAGGCGTTAAACTATAAACATTAACAAATTTACAATGAATACAAAACTTACATTTTTACGTTTTTCTCCTACATGAAGCAGTCCAACAATCGCTGCTTTTGTATGTGTGATATTTTGTAAAAATTAAATGTCCTGGCGTGCGCGTAAGTATTTTTTATCGTCACAAGGTTTACAGAAGCGTTTTTTTTCTTGGTAATAACGTGGTTTTTCACACTAAATGAAATATAACTTGTAGTGGTGCTACACAACACGTCTTAACAAGTCGGCGACCAAACATCAAAGGTAATGAAGTACATTTTAACATATCGGCGACCAGAAGTACAACTAAGTATAAAGACTCTAGAATTTTCCTAACAATTGATAAATTGTTCTTTCTTCTGTTTCGCAGCTTCTTGCTATCAACCGCTGTGGCAATGATTTTAAATATCTGCGCCCAGCGAGTCATAGTGTTTAAAAGTACCTTTTAAACGCTGGCCGCGCGTCTTGGTATAGGCGCACGTTATAAACAGATTTCGTTTCTTTACTCTCGCGTTGTCATGCTTAGTATCATTACAAACTACAGCTCGATGGCTGTCCTTTTCTCATATGCAAAATGTCTGAAATCCAATAATAATACATGACGTGGCTTTAGGCCACGAAACCGGTTGTGTTTTAATAAACAACAATTTTACCGGCCATTAGCGAAATTCTTCCTAACATCACAAATCAAGAAGTTGTATTTCAGTACCATATGGTCTTGAAAATAGGCCTAAAACTTTTAGTACTCTTGCAGATCTACCCAAGGCCTCTGATACTGTCTCATGTAGTATTTTATTCAAAAAACTTGAAAGAATGGAAAAGCTAAATCTAACTAAAACTACTGAGCCATATTTTACAAACAGAAATCGTAAGATTGTTGTTAATTCAAATAAAACATGATAGGAAAGGTGCGAGATGTCTCGTTGTTTGATATATGATTTCCTAAATTAAAAAAAAAACGGCGAAAGAGTTGAACAAGACCTTTCTCTAGTGACTGCCGCTGGAAAGTATTTGCCACAGTCTTTACGTTGAACTGTGGTATTTGCAGTCGGAATGGAGGTATACCTCCATGGCAGTCGGCATGAGAATGTAGCATATCTGTGACGAAAGTGACAGCGTTGTTTACTTGTTTCCTGTTTAGCCACTAGCCAGTGATCCGTGGTATTTGAATAGCGGCAGTGTTGAATGTGGAAAACGTGGGTCTTTGTGAAACATGATGGCTCTTCAAAATGAAAGAAGAACTGTTGTTCCTTGGTTTTCGATGTAAGTTCCCTTGTATCTAATTCACAAAATAAGTTTAGTCTTGTAGATCAGATAGCTTTACTGAACATTCGAATTGTAGGTATTGCCTTACTGTACAAGAACTGATATAATTAGGTCGAACTTGGCTGCAATGTGTTTTTCTCGTGTAGTAATTGGCACTTATGTTCGACAGTGAGTAGTAAACCAAGTACCATTATGTCTTCCCATCTTTTTTTTTCGTATCTACGCATGGAACCACTTTTTCAGCGGATGCTTTTAGTGTTAGTGTATGAAGCGACGAAGACCAAAGCTAAGTTTTTATAATCTAACTTACCACAAGCAAATTGTGTGTAACTCAAGGAGTACTGTATAATAGGGACCAACCGAATGAGGCTGTGCATTTGTTTTGTCATTGACCTTATCTTCGGGAGAATTGTGTTCGCACTGTTCAGAGGCCACCCAGATTTGGAATTTTCCGTAGTTTTCCTAGATAACTTCAGGCAAATGCCGGGGTTGTTTCTTCATCAAAGCCACGGCCACCCACTTGACCTGTCCGTGTAGAGCATACCTAAGCACTCTGTGTATACTTATATTTTGAAGTACTTATTTATATTGTATTAATGTGACAGCATGTGTATCTTTGTGGAATGATTCTTGTATGAAATTAATAAATAGAACTTAATGTTTTTTCAAGTGATGATGTGTGGTGGTTCTTACTTTGTCTCTGCAACTGTATTTTGAGTTACTTGTATTCCTGGGCTCGATTGCTGGCCCATGTGGATGCATTGTTTCTGTCATGTCTCTAGATATATTTTTCACTAATGCCATATAGGATATTTACAATTGAAGTGTTGATACAGTGTGTTTCAAAAACTACCGGTATATTTGAAACTACAATAAAAACTAAACGAGCAGCAATAGAAATACACCGTTTGTTGCAATATGCTTGGGACAACAGTACATTTTCAGGCGGACAAACTTTCGAAATGACAGTAGTTACAATTTTCAACAACAGATGGCGCTGCAAGTGATGTGAAAGATATAGAAGACAACGCAGTCTGTGGGTGCACCATTCTGTACGTCGTCTTTCTGCTGTAAGCGTGTGCTGTGGACAACATGGTTTATTCCTTAGAACAGAGGATTTTTCTGGTGTTGGAATTCCACCGCCTAGAACACAGTGTTGTTGCAACAAGACGAAGTTTTCAACGGAGGTTTAATGTAACCAAAGGACCGAAAAGCGATACAATAAAGGATCTGTTTGAAAAATTTCAACGGACTGGGAACGTGATGGATGAACGTGCTGGAAAGGTAGGGCGACTGCGTACGGCAACCACAGAGGGCAATGCGCAGCTAGTGCAGCAGGTGATCCAACAGTGGCCTCGGGTTTCCGTTCGCCGTGTTGCAGCTGCGGTCCAAATGACACCAACGTCCACGTATCGTCTCATGCGCCAGAGTTTACACCTCTATCCATACAAAATTCAAACGCGGCAACCCCTCAGCGCCGCTGCCATTGCTGCACGAGAGACATTCGCTAACGATATAGTGCACAGGATTGATGATGGCGATATGCATGTGGGCAGCATTTGGTTTACTGACGAAGCTTATTTTTACCTGGACGGCTTCGTCAATAAACAGAACTGGCGCATATGGGGAACCGAAAAGCCCCCATGTTGCAGTCCCATCGTCCCTGCATCCTCAAAAAGTACTGGTCTGGGCTGCCATTTCTTCCAAAGGAATCATTGGTCCATTTTTCAGATCCGAAACGATTACTGCATCACGCTATCTGGACATTCTTCGTGAATTTGTGGCGGTACAAACTGCCTTAGACGACACTGCGAACACCTCGTGGTTTATGCAAGATGGTGCCCTGCCACATCGCACGGCCGACGTCTTTAATTTCCTGAATGAATATTTCGATGATCGTGTGATTGCTTTGAGCTATCCGAAACATACAGGAGGCGGCATGGATTGGCCTCCCTATTTGCCAGACATGAACCCCTGTGACTTCTTTCTGTGGGGACACTTGAAAGACCAGGTGTACCGCCAGAATCCAGAAACAATTGAACAGCTGAAGCAGTACATCTCATCTGCATGTGAAGCCATTCCGCCAGACACGTTGTCAAAGGTTTCAGGTAATTTCATTCAGAGACTACGCCATATTATTGCTACGCATGATGGATATGTGGAAAATATCGTACTATAGAGTTTCCCAGACCGCAGCGCCATCTGTTGTTGACAATTGTAACTACTGTAATTTCGAAAGTTTGTCTGCCTGAAAATGTATTGTTTTCCCAAGCATATTGCAACAAACGGTGTATTTCTATCGCTGCTCGTTTAGTTTTTATTACCGTTTCAAATATACCGGTCATTTTTGAAACACCCTGTATCTTTGAGTGCAATGCCTTGTGTAGAACAGCTCATTATTTGGTTATTTATGCTTAAGTTGTTGAGTGAAGTTCCATTTCAGCTTTGGCTTTGAGATCAAGTCCTCAATAACTGGTGCTCCGTGCATGTTCGCTATGTGATATTCTCAGTTGGTAGAGCATTTGTCCGTGAAAGGCATAGGTTTTGAGTTATGCCTCGGTCCGGCATGCAGTTTTAATCTGCCAGGAAGTTTGATATTAGCATACACTTCACTGCAGAGTGAAAATTTCATTCTGGAAACATGTCTCCACAATATCCTTTCTTTCAGGAGTGCTAGTTTACGAGGTTCACAGGAGAGCTTCTGTGAAGTTTGAAAGGTGGGAGACGAGGTACTGGTGGAATTACAGTTGTGAGGATGGAGCGTGAGTTGTGCTTGGGTAGCTCAGTTGGTAGAGCACTTGCCCGTGAAAGGCAAAGGTCTCTAGTTCGAGTCTCGGTCCAGCACACAGTTTTAATGTGCCAGAAAGTTTCATGATATTCTCATTCACAAATTTATTTCTTAGCTACTGAGGACAAAAATATCTCCTTTATGTGAAACTGCTCCATTTTTAAATGGTATATGTATTTATGATGATATACTTAATTTGCCCATGTGAAGGATTGCCGTATTAGATATTGTATTAATTTTATACACTGTGCACAGAAAAGCAGAAAACTGAAAATAAATTTGTGGCTGGTTGCTGTCTCAATGTCGTCAACATTTGTCTTCAAATAACAGCCACAGTCTCCAACCATGTAATCACATGCAAAATTGCACTTGTTGTGACATCGACATTCAGTCCTGTGAGGGACTACACAATCACAAGGCTGCTTCCTGTGACCAGTAGCAGTGTAGACCGTCAGTTGGCACAAGCGACTTAATTCAGACAGCTGGTAACGATTTTTAAAATTACTAAGAGCACCATTAGAAATAATGATGATCTTCTTTGCCCCCGTTTGCAGTTGAAGAATTTTGCACATTGCTAGCAAAGCATGTGCTGAGTCATGTCCTATGCCATCGCTTATAACTGCATCACTTGTGGTCTTGTTTTGAAAATGTCACTCCTGTAAAAATTGAAACCTGGTCATTACTCCAGTGATACCAATTACAGGCAAGTTCTCAGCAAAATAACAGTGGAGCACTAAACATAGTTCAGCCCCTTTCACTTCTGCAATGTGTTGTTGTTGCAACTTCTTCGGATGCTGGTGTGTTACTGCTTTCACTGACCATTTACCAAGTTAATCATGAAACTGTCAAACGCAACAGTTTTCTTAATTGGGTTATTTTCCTCCCATGTCGCATATGTAATTTCTGCCGAGTTATCTGCTACGTCTTCCAGGTCAAGTGTCAGTAAAGACAGTCCCTTTTCCAGAGCAATCACCACATACTTGAAACAAACAAGTCTCTTGCTTTACGTCACAGGCTACTAATGACTTCACACTCTCAACCAAGGTGTCATGTCATGTGCTCCAGTAAGTTCTTCAAAGTTACCACACAAAGTTCAAAATTTGTGCAGTACACACATAAAGACATATCTCAAGGTGGGTGTGGAACAACCCACTTATGTCGTAGTGCATAAAATTTTGATCTTCCAGTATGTGAAGCTGTATAGTTGCTTTTATAAATTGCAAAAGTTTCTTTAATACTGCGAGTCGTGTACCTCTTCACTTTCACAACTTTTTGATCAACTCTTACAGTTACAGTGTCTTTTTTGTTGGCACTCTGGCGTGAACAGTCCCATTTATCTTCCAGATAAAATGATTGCACTATTTGAACTTGAGCTGTTCCTACACGATTGCCATAATAGGGATATGGTCTTCCAAAGAATACGTCTACAGACCTCGCATTTTGTGGTTTGTCTACCATGTTCTTTGGTACTGATGGTATGTGGTGCAAAATTGTTTTCTTTGAAATGTCTCTGTAATAATATTTAAAACTTGCACCTTTGCACTGTACGATGCACAGTATTCAACAGCTGAATTGATATTTGTGAAAAATGCCTGGCAGGAGGTGCAAGAGTGCTTTGGTTCATTTTCTTCTGAAGATGGAATTTCTGCTTTGAAGGGTGTGGTCAGTTTTGCTGCAGTGTACTCATCCATAGCTTTAGTAATTTCTCTTCACTTTCTTGATGCATAGAGCTTATGACTCGACTTCACTGACCACGGTTTCTTGACAAGACTGACACCTACCTCTGTAGCTGACGGATTCAGAGTATTTACTTCTTCCTCTGTTGATGCAAAATCTGCTTCATCTGCACCATGGGAAGCTGAACCTTGTTCAGATACTATCATTGTTGTTGTTCTGTCAAAACATTTAGAACACAAAAGGTCATCACTAGAAACAGCTTCACTTTGAAACAGTCTTCAAATGAGAACACTTATTCCCAACCTGAACAAAGTCTTGTTTTTTGTTTGTCTTATATATCACTCTTTTAGGGATATGCAAATATTCAGCACACTTTACTCTCCTGTGGCCCCAGTCACAGGACATTTCAAACAGTCCTGTTCACAAAGCGCACTGCAACTGTGTCAACTGGCAAATTCCTCGTGAAAACACAGAACTCACCGGATGGTCCCAGATTTCGTAGAACCCGCTTCAGTAAACAAATTAGCACTTAACTACAATACAGAAACCTGCAATGAACAATCACGACAAAGAAACTACAACAATGTGTAAGAAATATTGGCAACAAAGACAATAGAAATAAACATTGTCATCATCATCATCATCATCATTTATTGCCTTATCGGGCCTTTAAGGCCTACAGCAAGAAGAACAAAAGGAAAAGTAAAGACAAAAAGACTTACAAAAGTACTCTATACAGTAGTAAAAGTTACATATGTACATTACAGCTTAAAGAAGAAACGAAAAAATAAACAGGGCATTCAATCAAAGGTTTAAAGGCAAGAGGGATACATTACAGAAACAAAAAAAAAAAAAAAAAAAAAAAAAAAACACACACACGCAGTGTCTGTCAATTACACGAGAGGAGGGAGCTGTTGCAGATGGCAGTCCATCTCATCCGGTCGTTGGCGTCCTCCTCCACGGCTGCTGGTTCCACTTCTTTCAGGATCGTTGTTATCCTATCCTTCCATCGAGTTCTTGGGCGTCCTCTAGGGCGTTTTCCTGTGGGTTGAGAGTGGAGGACTCTGTTTGGAAGGGATCCGTCTGCCCGTAGGATGTGGCCAAACCATTGGAGTCTCTTCTGTGCCAATATTCGTCCAATGTGTGGCTTTCCATACCGCTGGTATAAATCTTCTTTTTTTCTTCGTTCCCATTTACCTTCCATGGCATTGTAGATGGGTCCATATATCTTCCGAAGTACCTTCCTTTCAAATGCACATATTGCTTCTTCTGCTGTTGCTGATGTTGCCCAAGTTTCACAGCCGTATAAAAGTACTGGTCTCACCAGCGTCGTGTATAGGTGGATCTTGTTCTTCTGCGATATCAGCCGAGATCTGAAAAGATTGTTCAGGCTAAAGAACATGCGATTAGCATTTGTTATACGTTGCTGTACTTCTTTCGTTACTTCACTTCTATTTGTTAGTATGGAGCCCAGGTACTTGAACTCTTCAACTCGTTCGAAGGTATGCCTGTCGACATCAATGGAAGGAGGGAGATCTCGGCGGCGTGATACAACAAGATATTTAGTTTTTTCCTCGTTCACCACCAGCCCAATTTTCTCTGCATTGTGGAGGAATCGGGAAGTATCCCTGCGTACTTGCTCTAGAGTGTCGCCAAGGATCACAACATCATCAGCAAATGCCAAGATTGTGTCTGCTCCCACCATCTCCATCTCTCTGGTTCGACAAGTGTCACGGCTTACTTTTTCCAGGGCCAAATTGAATAATATTGGCGCCAATGGATCTCCTTGTCTCAATCCATTTTGTATACTGAATGATGGTGATAGTTGATTACCAAACCGCACTTGGGCCGTAGACTGAGAGTAGCAAGCAGCAATTAAGCGGATGTATTTTGATGGGATGCCAAGTTCCTCTAACGTTTCCCATAACGTGGCGCGGTCAATGCTGTCATAAGCTTGTCGAAAATCGATGAAGATGAGGTGTAGATCCTTATTGAATTCGTAGAATTTTTCTATCAACTGCCTCAGAGTAAATATGTGATCAATTGTCGATCGTCCAGCAACGAACCCACATTGATAGGTCCCTACAATTCCTTCAGCCAGTGGTTTCATGCGGTTTAGTAGCAGTGTTGTAAAAACTTTGTAGCCAATTTCAAGTAACGAAATCCCTCGGTAGTTGGATACATGAGTAGCATCTCCCTTCTTGAATATGGGACATATGATTGCTCCCTTCCATTCCTCAGGAATAACTTCTGCTTCCCAGATGGTAGAAATTAATCGTTTCAAAGCACCCACCAGTGTTTCCCCTCCCAAGCGAAGCATCTCAGCTGTGATACCACTACCTCCTGGAGCCTTGTTGTTCTTGAGTGCTTTTAGGGCAACACTGATTTCTTCCTCAGATGGTTCAGGGACTTCAACTCTGTCAAAACGGGCATCCGTCTGTGTTGTCCCTACTGGTGGGTTGTCGGGATTCAATAGGTTTTCAAAATGTTTTTTAAATAGGGTTGCTTGCTCTTCTGGCGGTACAACTTCACCCGTCTCATTCGTTAGGACCAATGTACGTTGTCTGTATGCGCCTCTGGCGAATCTTGAGGCCTGGAAAAACGAGCGTGACGACTTTGCTTCTTCGACTGCAATCAACAGACTTTTGTGGTGGTCCCGTTTCTTCTTTCTCATGAGTTGGTCCGTGTTACGCCTCGCTTCGTAGTAAGCTACCCTTGCTTCTTCCGAGAGTTGCTGTAGCCATTTTATCCTCTTCGCTGATCTAATCTCAACAGATTCTCGACATTGTTCATCGAACCAAGGTTTACTTCTTCGTTTTGCATCGCAAACTAGTTCTTCATTTGCACTTTCTAACACTGCATTCCTCAGCAGCATCCATGCGTTCTCCACACTGGTAGGGTTCTCTGTTATTGTGAGATGTTCTGCAATTTTTTCTTGATAGCGCTGTCTCACTTCTACATCTTTCAACTTATTCTTGTCGAAGCGGACCATCATTTCAGAATTTCTTCTCCACATGGTTGAAAGTTTCAGACGTAGTTTGACTACCACTAAGAAATGGTCTGAATTCATATCTGCCCCGCGAAAGGATCTTACATGCTCGACACTACAATAATGTCTTCGGTCAACAAGAACGTGATCGATCTGGTTCATCGTACTTCCATCTGGGGATATCCAGGTTACTTTATGCACTGCTTTGCGGGGGAAGTATGTGCTTCTAACGATCATTCTCCTTGTATCGGCAAGGTTAATTAATTTGATACCATTCTCGTTGCTTGTTTCATGGATACTATCAGGCCCTATCGTTGGACGATACTGCACTTCTCTTCCCACTTGGGCATTGAAGTCTCCCATTATCAACTGAATTGAGTGTCTTGGGAGTTTGTCTACTACATTCTCTAGTTCTAGATAGAAGTTATTCTTTGTTTCTTCATCGGCATCCTCTGATGGGGCATGACAGTTGACTAGGCAGATCTTATATGGTTTAGCGTGTAAAATCATCCAACAGATTCGGTCGTTTACAGGAGACCATTTGTTGACAGCCGATATCATTTTATTGTGTACAGCAAAACCAACTCCAGAAGTCCAGGCTGGGCTTAGCTCATTGCTGTTAAAGAGCGTGTGAGTATCTCCAATCTTCATAACACCCTGAGGAAGTCTTGTTTCTTGAATTGCTGCCACTATGCATTGATATTTACTCAGTTCTCCTCCAAGTTGTTTCATTCCCCCCGTCATGATTGACCTTACATTCCATGTTCCAATTCTAAATCCAGAAAATCCATTTACGTATCCAGTTTCGTCACCATTTTGATCCGTCCAGTTTTTCCTTTTGTCTTTTTCTTTAACCAGAATCTTTTTTTACAGAGGATGGGGGGTTGGCCCATCCTCTAACCCTCCTCCTTTCTCATCCGGGCTTGGGACCGGCAATGGCGGAGTTGAAATAAACATTGTAACAAAGAAATTAGTAATAAACAACTTCAGTGAAGACGTACGTTACCCTTGAAAGTTAAAAAAAATGATTTTTTAAAAATACAACCTTTCCAACTTAAAAATGGAAGATCCTCTTTACAGATAATATAGTACTAATTGGTACTAATCAACAGAAAAAAATCTAACTTCTCTGGATTGGCACTTTTGGAAAAAAACTGTAAATAATAAAAAAACTCAAAAGGTAACAGTAAAAGAACTTTGATAGATATGTCCAAATGAAGGATACCATTGTAATCATAAAGCAAGTATCTTTCAGGTAAAAACAACTCTAACAAAATATCTAGAACTGTTGCAGAGATACAGCATTTTAAAAAAAATTCCGAAATTAGTATCTTCAAAATGGTGTTTGCAGTGTCACCTTTGAAGGCCTGTATCTTGGGGGCAGGAATTTTTTGAAGAAAACAAAAAAGTGTTTTTTACTCCTGAATTTTAACACATGCTAAATTCAATAACATCTGAGACGATGAAAGTACCTGCCCTGCCTGATGTGATATGGATTATGCCGTGTTTACTTAACATTTCTTGTTAATCTAAAATGGTGCACATTCTCTTACTTATCAGTGGGTTTCTGAGGTAACGGAGCATATTCTTGATTTATTTAGATAATGTAAAAAGATATAAAACATTGTTTCAACATCTCCACGTGGATATGTTAGTTTACACCTGAAGAGTCATCCACACTCTGTGCCAAATTCATACTGTACATCAAGATATCATCTGATAAACAGCTTATCATTGGCTACTTCATGCCGCACTCCTATTGGTGGCCTCGTCTTGACACACGTGCACCTGGTCAACATCTGCTGTATACTGCACAAAAGTATAGTGCATGGATGGATCATAGTAAAGTTTCCCTTAAGCAAATACGGCCCTATGTTGCAAAACAAGCAAACATGGTATTACTCATGCTTGTTTTGCATGTATCCATTTGATACTATCCAGTAAAAATTGTATAAATATTCTGAAGCAGTGGTAATCACTACACCCACTGCATTCCTAGATTATACATGCCTCCTGTGTAGCACTAAATTATAAGTACTTCATTGAACTTACCCAGCAATGTCGGAGCTTGGCCTTCCCAGGGCTCCCAAGGTGGAGGCTGGTCAACACCACTAGGCCTCTGTAAATGTAATCTCTTTGCTTATATCAGTGATTGGTGGTTTGCTTGATGATGGAGTGCTATGTGTAATGGGGAAGGGAATTTGTCTCAGCTATCTACACTATCTGAGGAGTCTTCAGATTCTTAGGTCAAAAGGGTATATTGTAGTTTTGAGCACTTGCATATAAAAAAAAGTTTATCTGGTGGATATGTATGTGTGCTATTGTCTTACACTGAGATCATGTCTCCATGTGCTTGACATCGTACACCCCCCCCCCCCACACACACACACACACGGGATTTATGCTCCAAAAACACCAACAACACTTGTAATTCCTCATTAGTACTGCTTATTTATAACTGCTACCTAAACTCCTTCACAGAAAAGAAAGCTATCCACACTGGTGGTTGACACTTTACAAAACATGCTTCCTCTGCACCACTTCTCTTCCTACTGACATTTGCTTTACCCACACCCTGTACCACCATTTAAAATCAACTGCATTGAAATGTGTGCACTGAAAACAGAATTGACAGCAAGAAACAATACAAAAGCTATAAATACTTATGCTATACCAATATTGACCTACTCATTTGGAGTAGTGAAATGGAGTAACACAGACCTAGAAGCACTCAATACACTTACACGATCACAATGCCACAAATATAGAATACATCACATACATTCAGCAACAGATTGATTAACATTAAGCAGAAAGGAAGGAGGAAGGGGATTTATCGACATAAAAAACCTACATTATGGACATAATAGAAGGAAACATTCCATGAAGGAAAAATATACCTAAAAACAAAGATGATGTGACTTACCAAATGAAAGGGCTGGCAGGTCGACAGACACACAAACGAACACAAACATACACACAAAATTCAAGCTTTCGCAACAAACTGTTGCCTCATCAGGAAAGAGGGAAGGAGAGGGAAAGACGAAAGGATGTGGGTTTTAAGGGAGAGGGTAAGGAGTCATTCCAGTCCCGGGAGCGGAAAGACTTACCTTATGGGGAAAAAAGGACGGGTATACACTCGCACACACACACATATCCATCCACACATATACAGACACAAGCAGACATGCCTCTGTACTTCCGTCCCGACTGAGATCTCTGCCCAAACTCTTTGTCTTTAAATATGTCTGCTTGTGTCTGTATATGTGTGGATGGATATGTGTGTGTGTGCGAGTGTATACCCGTCCTTTTTTCCCCATAAGGTAAGTCTTTCCGCTCCCGGGACTGGAATGACTCCTTACCCTCTCCCTTAAAACCCACATCCTTTCGTCTTTCCCTCTCCTTCCCTCTTTCCTGATGAGGCAACAGTTTGTTGCGAAAGCTTGAATTTTGTGTGTATGTTTGTGTTCGTTTGTGTGTCTGTCGACCTACATTATGGACAGGTAGACAATTTAAGAAAATTCTTTCTAGAACGAGCAGAAACTAGCAAAATACACACAAAGCAATCACTCATATAAATACATCGGCTACACCACTGCAATGTCATAACCACTTCTACAACCCGCTAGATCACATAACATCAACAGATATGAAGAAAGTAAATTGGAAAAAAAAACACTACATGGCAAGCACCCGTATCATCTAACACAGCCACACATCGATCAAGACGCATCCAACACATGGCTAAGAAAAGGCAATATATACAGTGAGACGGAAGGATTTATGATTGCAATACAGGATCAAACAATAAACACCAGATATTACAGCAAGCATATATTTAAAGATCCCAATACCACAACAGATAAATGCAGACTTTGCAAACAACAAATAGAAACAGTAGATCGCATCACAAGCGGATGTACAATACTAGCAAATACAAAATACCCCAGAAGACATCACAATGTAGCAAAAATAATACATCAACAGCTTGCCTTACAACTTATAAAACAACACGTTCCCACATATAAGTATGCACCACAAAATGTACTAGAGAATGATGAATACAAATTATACTGGAACAGAACCATTATAACAGATAAAACACCATCACATAACAAACCTGACATCATACTCACCAATAAAAAGAAGAAATTAACACAACTAATCGAAATATCCATACCCAATACAACAAATATACAAAAGAAAACAGGAGAAAAAATTGAAAAATATATCCAACTGGCTGAGGAAGTCAAGGACATGGGGCATCAGGATAAAGTTGACATTATACCAATTATACTATCAACTACAGGAGTCATACCACACAATATCCACCAGTACATCAATGCAATACTGCTACATCCAAACTTATGCATACAACTACAGAAATCCGTAATTATTGATACATGCTCAATTACCCAAAAGTTCCTAAATGCAATATAACATATACCGTACAGTTAAAAGGAAGTCGCGCTTGATCAAGGTCCGCGTCACTTTCTATTTTTGACCAGACATAACATCTGCGAAAAGAAAGAAATAATAATAATACAGTGTAGGCCCTACAGCAGTGTAGTAATCATTACATAATTCCTGTTGTGTTGTGCTGTTAATTAGTTTATTTAATGTAGTGAAGTGAATAATGGAGCAGTTTCTGGTCTATTGCAGGAGTTTTGTAAAACTTGGAGAATGCATTTTATGAAATATTTTAGCATATGTGATGTATATATTTGTCTCAATTTTACTGTCATATATGGATGGTACAAAGTACAAGGGTCAAGAGAATGTCTGCCACAAGTCATTGGCTTTGGCCAGTGACGTTATGTTAATGGCTGCTGCCACTTCCTTTTATTCCATGTATCCACAGTTTTTTGAGTGCAAGAAAATAAGAAGATTGGTTATGGTGACTAATTATCTGTAGCTTAGCCCAGGCTATAGGTTAGGTTGTAAAGTAAGAGTTTGGTTGAGAGTTGGCGAAGCCAATAAATGTATTACATGGAAACCTGGGTGTGATGACAGACTAATCTGTGGCTCTGCCTGTTTCAAAAAATAACCGATAAAATCATGTTACAGTCACCGTATTGTTTATGGCATTTGACACATGTTTCCTATGTCACTGTTCAAAGCTGATGGCTCTTATTAAACACTCCTCTATATCCAAGAGTAGAGTATGTGTGTAGGATGTATGCTATGTGAGGAAGATGATGATCATATATTTGTTACACAAACTAACCCCATTGCTTCACACATTAATGCTAGTATATGAAAAATAATGCAATTATTAGTAACTTTTGCTGTCAGCATTATAGTCTTGGGAAACATCAGTCACAGTAATGATGTATTAAAAATAATTCGGTTTAATGATTGAAACATAGTAGAATCGTTGTGTTCTTACTTCAGAAAATTACTTGTTACCCCTCAGGTTTTATAGACTTGGAGCAAGCTTTTGACAACATTGACTGAAACACACTCTTTGAAAATATGAATGTAGCAGGGGTAAAATACAGGGAGTGAAAGGCTGTACACAACTTGAACAGAATTCACACAGCAGTTAGAAGAGCTGAAGGGCAGGGAAGGGAAGCTGTGGTTGAGACGAAGTGAGACGGGGTTGTTGATTGTCCCCCATGTTATTCAATCTGTACATCAGGCAATCAGTAAAGACACCAAAGGAAAATTTGGAGGAGAAATTAAAGTTCAGGGGGAAAAAATAAAAAACTTTGACATTTGCGTATGTCATAGTAATGTTGTCACAGTTGAACAGAATGTATAGTGTCTTCAAAGAAGGATATAAGATGAACAGCAACAAAAACAAAACAAGGATAATGGAATATAGTTGAATTAAATCAGGTGGTGCTAAGGGAATTTGATTAGGAAATGACACACAACAAGTAGATAAGTTTTGCTATTTGGGCAGTAAAATAACTGATAATGACCAAAGTACTGATAATATAAAATGTAGACTGCCAGTGGCAGGAAAAGTGTTTCCGAAGAAGTGAAATTTTATAAAATCTTCTTGGGCTTCCAGCTGCGTTAGGATGGATTTAAACCAACTGACAAAACTGGAAGCTGGAGAAGATTTTATTAATTCATATCACTGTGAGCTGCATTCAAGAGAAATTTGTTAACACTGAATAATAAATTTTAAGTGTTAAGAAGCCTTTTCTGAATTTGTTCAGAGTATGGCCTTGTATGGAAGTAAGACACCACAATTAGTTCAGACAGTAAGGGAATAGAACCTTTAGAAATGTGATGGTTTAGAAGAATGCTGGAGATTAGATGGATAGACCACACAAATAATGAGGATGTACGGAATAAAACTGAGAAGAAAAGACATTTGTGGCATAACTTGACTAAAAGAATGGGTGAGTTGGATACAGTCTGAGATATAAAGGACTCATCAATTTTGTATTGAAGTGGAGTGTTTGGGATAAAATTGTGGAGGGAGGCAAAGTGATCAATACAGTAAGCAGGTTAAAATGGATGTGCGTTGCTGAAGTTTTTTGGAGATGAAGAGGCTTGCACTGTATAGAGTAATATGGCGGGCTGCATCAAATCAGTCTTCAGATGGAAGTCGACGATGATAACACAACGTCTCAGGGAGCTCATGGTTCTTTTGTGAGTTTCTATGTGGCACTCACGGTACCAGGAGCTATTGCAACCCATTCTTCCTACTCAAGGTGCATTTTCTTCTCCGTGCCCATCTCTTCTCATTCTTGCTCATTTCGCACTGTCCCCTCCTCACCCTCTTTCGGTGTTTTTACTTATTATATTATTATTATATTATATTATATTATATTATTATATTATATTATTATATTATTATATTATTATTATATTATTATATTATATCCACCTGATTTCCTGTATTCCTTGCAGTTTTGTTTCCCTTGCCTTTTCTCTGTCATCCTTTTTGGCATTTTTGGATCCCCTTTAGGGTTTGATCTCTACTTCTAAATTTTCTGTTTGTGGTGAGAGCCATATGTGGAAGAACTCGTTCCCTAGAATATATGGTGTGGCTTCCTCTCCACCCTCTAGTAGTCTGGTCCCTTCAATCCCACAAACCAACCAACCTACCTCTCCATCCTCCCTTCTTCTTTTCCTTCCCCGCTGTAGGCCCCCCCTCTGCCCCACTAGGTCACCAGCACGTGTAGCCAGTCTGTGTGTTGGGTCTGTTTTGTACGAGTCCCCTGACAACACAGGGATCACACTTCTGACACGTGAGCTGTTGCTTCCCCATGTGTGTCATTCTGGAGCATCGGAACTCCCAGCAATGGCTGCCTTGCCAGACGGCCCTTGCTGTGGCTGGATGATGCTGACTGGGAGAGCTCCTGATCCGAATGAGTGGTATCAGGGCACTGGATGCTTTGCGCATGAAATTATGAAATTTATCAAGCTCCAAAAACTCTGACCGTTCTCATATGGCAATCTCTTAGAGTGGTAAGGGACCATTGAATGCTGCTTCTTATGATCCCACTGCCTTTCCTGGCTACACTCTAGGAGGTGGGCCAGGCTCGCGGGCTTGGAGTGAAACACTTTACTTGATACCTGGAGTACTAGGATGGACAGGGATGGATTCACAGCCATAAAGCTGCTGTTTTTTTTTTTGTGAAAAAGACAAGTTCGATGAAGTGGAATCTCTCAGTAAGATACTGTCGGATTCCCTGTTAAAGCTTCTTCTGCTGCCCAATCTGCAGCTCTTTATGCTTGTGATCGTCTTGGTGATGTCCCGGTGTCTACTACAGCTCACCAGACTCTGAATATGGTCCAAGGAGCCTTTTTTTTTTTTTGTCAGTTCCTCATCCTTCAAGCTGAACGAGTAACTCCAGGCTAATCTGGAACCACTGGGCATTCATTTTGTTAGACATGTGGAGGAAGGTTGTAAGGACATCTGCACCGATACTGCTGCACCTATACTGGTGCCTTTATTCTGACTTGTGAGGGTGGTACCCTCCCAGAGAAGGTCAAGGTTATGTATCATTGATGTGATGTGAAGCCATACTTCCTGCCACCTGTGAAGTGCTTTCAGTGCTTGTGTTTGAGGCAAGTCTTCCTGATGTATGACAGACCCTCTATGTGGTGACTGGACACTCACTCTGTGAGAGGAGCTCCTGTGTTCTGCCACCCATGTGTAAAATGGCTTGACCATCGCTCTCCATGTTCACCAGATAGCCTGGCTTACAAGAAAGAAAAGAAGCTACAAGAGTATAGGTCCCTAGATCATCTTTCTTACATTGAGGCTCATCAAAAGTATGACCACCTTCACCCTTTGTTGACGACTTCTACTTGTCCCTGTGTTATGTCCTTTACCCCTCCTCTCATTTCCTTATCCCAGTCCCCTCCCCCTCACCTATGGTTTTCACGTCCTCCCTCAGGGTGCCACTCCACGTCCCCAGCTGAAGAAGTGCCCCCGCCCTCGCCCCTCCCACAGTGATGGGATTACCTCCTGGGACCCCTCGCCCAAGTCTCTCTCATGCCAGAGGTCTGCTATCACGGCTCAGCCATGGGACATACCGTCTGTTCGCCCCAGGGTCACCTGCTCTCTTTCAGTTCTCATTCTTGCAGAAGTCTGTTCTCTGTCTGTGCCCTGCCCTCCTCAACTGTGGAGGAAGAAGAAGAAGGAGGAAAAAACCTAAGTCCCAGGACAAGACTGCTCTAGTGGCCCTGCCAACTTTCTCTTCGTTACCTGAGATGTTACGCCGTCGCTGTTGGTGACATGATGACCTGGAGACATGATTGGCTTTAGCCCATTTGCCTCCCATTTGGATACTCACTCCATGATTATTCAATGGAGCTGCAATGATACTACCATCACCACCCAGAGTTGCAAACCCTTATTGCCTTTTACTTGTGCTTTGTCAGAAACAGGACGGCCCTTTGAGGGTATCTGGTGACAAAGGCTGTATGGATGTTTTTATTACATGGATCCTACTTTGTACCACATCGGAAGTGGTTGCTGCTGAGGTCTACTTGGACTCCGCCATCACGGTTCATAATATCTATCTTCCTCCTGACAGGCTACCTACATCTGCTGCCCTGACTGCCCTCCATCAGCAAATCCCCGTCCCTTTCTCCGTCTTGGGGATTTTAATGCCCATCACTCTTTGTGGGGCAGTTCTGCTTTGTCTAGTCAGGGGCTCCTCACAGACCAATTTCTTGTGGTCCATGACCTGTGCCTTTTTTATGGTGGTTCTCCTACTCATTTTAGTGCTGCATATTGCACTTTCTCTGCCATTGATCTTTCACTGCCATCTTCCTTACGTAGGTCACCACATGATGACTTCTGTAGTAGTGACCACTTCCCATTGATTCTCTTTCCCTTCCCACCTCCTGATGACCAGGTTTCCCTGCTGGATTTCCTTCATTCTGATTGGCCTCTATAGACCTTCCAGGTTGTGTTTCCACCTTTTCTGTCAGGTTGTATTGATGAAGTCGTCTGTGACCTATCTGATACGATAATCCATGCTGCCAGCATTGCTGTTCCCCACTTAAAGGGCCCCATTCACTGCCAGCAAGTTCCGTGGTGGAGCATAGCCAATAACACCGTTAACCGTGATCATCGTTGCACCTTGCAACATCTTAAGTGGCACTTGTCCTCTGCCAGTCCTGTTGCCTTTAAACATCTTCACGCCAAAGGTGAAGTTGGAGCAAGCAGATGTGTGGGGAACACTTTCTTCTCTGTTCTTCTTACCCTTCATCATGGGTGTGGGCTACACTTCGTACCCTCCAAGGTTGTCAGTGGCAGTCTTCCTTTCTGGGCCTTGTCCTTCCAGGTGGCCTTTGTACAGATCCGTCAGTTCTTGCGGAACACCTTGTGACCCATTCTGCGACAGCATTGGTGTCAGCCTGTTTCCAGCTACCTTCCTCCTCTGGAAACAGCAGGCTGAAGCTTCCTGTGTAAGTTTTAACCTTGTCAGGTGGAATCCTTCAATGAACCTTTTACTGAATGGGTGCTTCTTCTGGCCCTCTCTTCTCCCCATGATTCAGCTCCTGGCCCTGATTCACTCCATAACCAAACCTCAGTGCTCCACCCGCCAATATCTCCTCCAGGTGTTTAACCATATTTGACTCAAAGGCCTGTTTCCTATCAGTGGAGAGACAGTATTGTGGTATGTGTTAAGTCTGGCAAGGATCCATCATCCCTTCATAATTACCGGGCCTTCAGCCTGAGAAATGTCCCCTGCAAGTTACTGGAACGGATGGTGGCTTGTTGGCTCCATTGTGTTCTTGAATATGAGATCTCTTACATCCTTTCCAGTGTTGCTTTTGGGAGGGACAGTCTCCAGTCGATCATCCGATTTGATTGGCAACCACAGTTCGGCAGGCCTTTTCTCACTGCTATCATCTTGTTGCAGTTTTCTTTGGTCTGTGTAAGGGGTTGGGTTTAGTTGGTTGGGTGGGTGGGGGGGGGGGCACTTCATCGTGGAGTAAAAAACCATGGGTTAACCTAGTATGGCTAACATGAAGACGGCTGAGGCCTATGTCACAGCTTGGTGCCATCATGTTGTCCTTACACTCCATAAGTGGGGTCTTCGGACCCCTTTCCGAGTTTTATTTGCCAGTTCATGTCCCACTGGTCGTTCAGAGTCTGGGTTGGCACTGTTCTCAGCTCTCTGTGGACTCAGGAGAATGATGTTCCACAGGGCTCTGTATTAAGTATCCTTTCTTTAAGTACTTGGGGCATCTCTGGACAGTTGGTCACCCCTGATCTGTGTGTGAATGATTCCTGTATTTAGGCTACCTCCCACTCGATGGCCTCTGCAGCATGACAGCCCCAGGGTGCCATTTGGTGTGCTTTCACGGGTGCTCTCGCACGGTTTTCTATTCTCTCACTGTAAGTCAGTGGAGGTGCATTTCTGTCACTGTATGGTCCTTCCTAATCCAGAACTCTTCTGTCAGCCATGACTTCCATTTCCCCTCCTTGTCCTCTTCCCCATGTTCTCTCCCAACCACCACCCCTTGGTTAGTTCCTTGACTGTGAATTGGGATGGATGTCTGTAGGGGACCAAATGCTTCTATCATTCCAGTGGTGTTCTGTTGTTTGTTCTGAACACTGTTGCGGGAGTTTCAGGATGGCATGGCTCTAAATCTGCTAATCATGTGGGGTGGAGTATGCCTTAACACCTTCTGTTGATAAGGAACACCATCTCTTGCCTGCCCCATGTGTGGTGTTTACTTCAGGATTGATGGCCACATATCGAGCCCTCTGTTTTGTTAAACGGTTCTTCCTCACCTATGTTTTGTTATGTATGGACTGAGTGAGTAGCCTTCAGGCTATCACTCAGTGTTTATCCCACTACCCATTGCTCTCTGCCATCCAAGACCTTCTTGTTGATCTTGGTGATGCTACATGTTAGATTGATTTCTTTTGGTTTTGTGGTCACGTAAGTATCTTGGGTAATGAACCTGCTGATGATATGCCTGTGGGGGGGGGGGGGGGGGGGGGGTGCGACCACTTATCCCCTGTTCTCCGTGATCCCTCTGGGGGGGGGGGGGTCAAATTTGCCACTTTACATAAAATCCCTTTTTGCTCAATCATTGGCTGACTTTTGGAGGCTGCCCCCATCTAATAAACTTCATGCCATCAGGGAGACTCCCACCATGTGGTGTCCTTCCCAATGCCTCTACTGGCAGGAATCTACCATCCTCAGCTGTCTTCAAGTTAGCCATACTAGGTTGACCCATGGTTTTTTACTCAACAATAAAGTGCCCCCCCCCCCCCCCTCCAACCCAACCCCCAGCCCTTTATAGTTGCAGGACTCCACTCATGTTGATCCATATTTTGTTAGACTGCCCCCATCTTCTGACCCTTCAGGCCCTTCACACTAAAAATGCCCTCCCACCTTCCTTGTCTCTGGTGTTAGCAGATGACCGTCCTTCACATGGTTTTGTCTGTCCTCTGTTTTCTTTGCGGAAATGGCTTGTACTCTTAGGTATATGTCCTTGAATTTTCCTCTGGCATTTGAGTCCCTAAGTTAGCGTAGGTGTTAGTTATGGAGGCCTTGACCTTGCCTCCACCCTGGCCAGTTTCTCCCCACCTTCTTCCTACTTTTTGTCTGATCTGTTGTGCTGTTTTGTTTCCCCTTTTCTTATGGCTTCTTCCAGTGTGGTGTTCTCCCTGTTGTATAGTGATAAAGGTGTGGCGTAGGTGTCGGTGCTGGTTCCCCAGCATGCATAGTATTTGTGGGGCACCCTTGCTCTCCATTTTCACCCACCCTCATCCTGATCTTTCCTCTTCCTGCCACCCTGACATTCCTTTTTTCTGTTTGTTTGCACGTTATCCCTTCCCCTTGACTTGCCTGTGCCATTTGTTTGCTCCTCCCTTGATTCCTGCCATCCTGTATCATGGAACCGATGACCTCACTGTTTGGTCCCCTTCCTCCTAAATCAACCAACTAACCACTCAACCAACAATGCAAACTTCTAAGACATCCTATAGATTGTGAGGATGGTACAAACTTTTGCTTCAAGACATGCTGTGTGCCAGTGGGTTGCTTTATAGTGGTACAGTTCAAGCAAAAACATTTTAATAGGTCAAGCGGAACAGACTCAGAAGACGAAATTGCTATTAGATAGTGACTGAATTTCTTAACACCATCAGTTATGGTATGGAATGTCTCATGCAGAGATATCATGCACATACATGTGGAGGAACATAAGTGAATGGATGATGTGATGGACTTAAAAAAATACCATGAAGTGAATCACTGATGAGCTACGGAATACAGCCACATATACTGGATGTCCCAGAAATATTGTGACGAACTTTTAGGGGTTGTAGAGGGTGTCTTGAGGAAGAAATCAAGGGTAGGAACCAGTGTCCAGGAAAAGTCACCCAACGGTGCTACAGAATGTCTTAAGTTGTAGGCACCAGCACCTGCTGCTAGGCCACCCCTGCAGCAGCAAATGTGACTTTGTATGACCATAGGTGAAAGGTCAAATAACGTTGTTTGTAATTCAATGATCATGACTGAGTGCCACAATTGTCAGTGTAGAAGATGGAGCGAGTTGCTGCATAGACGGGCCTTATCTCCTACGAATGCAATGCTTTGTCGCCTTGTTGGATGGCAGTTTTGAACACTGGTTTCCATTTTTTTTTCCTCCTATATGCCAAGAACATAGGAGATTTCAGAGGGTTCCAGTAGAAAAATAAACTGCAGTGGGAACCGGTGTTTGAAACCATCACCCACTAAGACAACAAAGCACTGCATTCATACGAGACTTCTAAGGTCTGTCTTTGCAGCAGCTGGATCCATCTTCTCCATTGGCGATCATGGAAATCAGTCATGATCATTGAATTAGAAACACCACCACAGGATGTTCCACTATGGTCTATCAGCGTGCAAAGTGATATTTGCTGCTGAAGTGGTGGCCGAGTAATAGTGCCAGCACCTATAACTTTGATGCTCCATAGCATCAGTGGATGATGTTTCCATACACGGGTTCGTATTCTCAAAAGTGTTCAAGACATTCTTACGATCTTATGAAGTTTGTCGCAACATTTCTGGGACCCTATATGTTGACTAACAGCTTCGCAACATTTCCTGAATGTGTAATGGTTAGGCTAACCCACGTTGTGTCATTCCTCTAATTCAGTGTGCTATTTGCAGTGTCAGTCCTGTAAGAGTCTCTCCTCCCCCCTCTTCAACCCCCTCCAATTTTTTATGTCCTTGAATCCTCCCAGGCTGCACCTCAAAACTAAACAGCCCAGAGTCAGACAGTCTTGTTAGGCATAAATACTAGTAATTCAGTTTGGGAGTATGTACTGCCAACTCCACGTACCACCTTGGAGTCCTACTACCAATTACATGTGCCAAGTTGGAAACTACCCAGGAAATTGCTAAGGATTGCACCCTCCTAAATGGAGAAATGATGGGAGAGGGAAAGAAGGAAGAGTGATCTACCCAGGCAACTAACTTAAGCTAGCATACAACACACTTAAATATGCTGGGAAAACAGTAGTCTCCCCCCACAATATCTGCAAAAATCATAAGAGTGGATATCAGCAGCCACATACTTATACTTACTTCAAGAAATTGAACATTTAACATCTGGGTATAAAAGTGCAAGACCCTATCATCATCATTAAAGAAGAAATGCTTGATGAAATACCAAAGGAGTAAAATAACTAGTCCTAAGCCATCAGATTTCATACACTGGTCTTGTGTGACAAATCTGTTGGATGCTACAAGTATAGGCGACAAATGATGTCTCCATGAGGGAATGAGAAAGATGTTCTATAATTCTCCTCCCAAACCTGATCTGTTTCATCATCCCAATATTGTTGGAAAGGTAAAATTTAATATTAGTGATAAAGTTGCCTCCTTTTTTTTGTGCAGGGTAATGTAATGGGCTCAAAGGGCATCTTTAAGTGTTAAGTTTGGGACTTTTAGCACAGTGTAGCCCCTTATGCTTGGGTTAAAGACTCACTAATCTCATCTCGCATGTCACCCACCCATTCAGTGACTGAGGAGATTTTAATGTACACATTGTCCTTCGGGATGCCTTAGTAAAAGCAAAACTCCCACAAATAAAGACCTAGATTTTTACAGAAGGCTCCGAATTTAATTGATATTATTCAACAAAGAAGCTCTGTCCTAATCCTTAGAACAAAATTGTGTTCAGGATCAATTGTAAGCTCTGGGAAATATTTATGTAGATGAACCAGGTAGAGCTATAGCAGTTAAACTGTCAGAATATGAGGAATTTGAGGTAGCACAGTGTTGGTACAGCCTTTGTTAAGTATATAAGTAAATGCTAACTGGAAAACATAGTTATGATAAAATACACAGAATTAAAAAAAAAAACTAGTATATGTGCATTTTAGTGTTGCACTTCATGTGGGGAATATTTAGTGTGGAGGGATTCATAGAATTCTTTACTTCAACCGTCCCAGCCCGAAGTGCAAAGTTACGTCATGAGTATATAGAAAAATGAAGGCAAACAAAATATTCTTCTTATTGTTACTTGGCTAATTTCATTACTACATGTTTATGAAAACTAGACAAATTACAGGAGTGTATCAACTGCAGTTGTTTATAATATAGCAATTTATAGTTATCAGTGCTGAATCATCCTTATGTCTAGCCGGAATGTCATTTAGTGCAACTGTGATGCAGTTCATCCACACTGATTTTGTGTACAACAGTGACATACTCATGAAGACTCAGTTCCTTCTGACTATTCAACTTGACTGATCCTTCAGGTTAGTCATCAAGAATAGAGAATGGTGCTCCATTGCAATGGTGAATGGTTTGCCAAATAAATATTGATGGTAGTTGTTGATGGCCCAAACAATTGCAAGGTACTCTCTCTGTTGTTGAGTTGTTCGTCTCAGCTTTGGACAGTGCTCTGGAAGCATAAACTATCACCTTTCACCACCTTTCTGAATCTGCACTCAAACTGCACCGGTACCGTAACTGTTATCATCTGTGGAATGTTCTGTTTCAGCAATATTGTTACACAATGCTTAGGACTGGAGAAAATGTTGCACTTCCTAAAGACAAGATGTCTTTCCTGTGCTTTATTCCAGGAAAATTTTGCATCTCCCTACAGTAGTTCTTGCCAGGGCTGTGCTATTGTTCAGAAGTCTTTCATAAACTGCCAGTAGTATGAGTATGTTCTGAGCAAATTTCTCTCTTCACAAATGTGCTGAGGAGATGGAAATGTATGACTGCTTTTATTTTCTCTGTATTGGTACAGACTCCATACCCATTCAGTAGATTCCCCAAGATTTTTATTTATTGGGCAGTTTCAGGCAGAAGCCTTCAGTGTGAACACACTTCAGAATGGTTGAAGGTATCTTAGATGTCCTTCAAATGTCTCTGAAAAAATGAAGTCATCCACATAACATCCATCATATGTTCCAAAATGGCTGGAGTATTACACAATCCAACCAATGAGGTATCAGAAGAAAAAATGACATTCATTGTTCCATGTTAAGATTGTCTTTAGCACAAAAAGGGATGCATGTCTTTAGCACAAGAAGGGATGCACAATACCACAACAAAAATTTTTGATCATTTACCCAGTGATATAAAATGTCGTGACACGCAGCACAGTAAAATTTGATGGCAAACTGAGAAAGTTTCTCCTTAACAACCCCTCTTACTCCGTAGGAGAATTTCTAGCATTAAAAAAAGTTAAAAAAGGGATATTTAGAATGTAACAGTATGTACAAATTAATTTGCGATGTGAATGTATAATGGCTCATTCCACATCATTACAATCTATTGTGCAAAGTGATCCATGGAACATGTTACTAACTGCATAACATTGAACTCAAACAGACCATCAGGAGTTATGAAGGCTGTATTTTCCCTGTTAGCATGGTCAGCCTTGATTTGCCAGTAGGGTGATTTCATCTCAAATCATAGGTCATGTCAGCTGTTGGTCAAGAGTTTCTCTGGAAAAAATATGTATTAGACCTCTATCATAAGTGTTAAGAAATAAGGTATTTACGTTTTATCTTAATTTTTGTAAATGATATGGCCCTTTGAAAGATATATATTTTGTTAATAACTCTTAAAATAGTAGAGAACAAAAAATACAACCAATAAACCAAAAGCACTGGAGACCTGACATGTTTTGCATTAAAACTCCCTCATAGTGTGTTGAAATTTAGTTGGCACCTGCACACTTACAGACTTCCTTTAACTTACAAATTTAAGACGAAAAGATGACCTTTAAGTTAATTTTTCCACTTTTTTCTTCTAGTGTGGAAAGTTACAGAATGTTATCGCTTCTGTCATATTACCAGGCACTACTGATGTAATTATAAACAGTATCTTCTCTGCTCCAGCTGTTTGTGTTATGTAAATATTTATTAGTAAAAATGTAAAAAAAAACTGCATTTTTGAGTTTTTACAAATTATTTACTCGAAGACCCCCATCCAAAAACTTTTGAAAATTACACAAAATATTGTTTGGTTAATATGTTAGTAGTCAGTACAAACACTGTGGGTGCTATTTTTCTGTGTAAAGCGTTAAAAAATTTTTCAACATTCTACATATTTTGCACCACTGAATTTCTAGTGTAAAGTATTCATGTTGGCAACACTGTTTCCAGCACTCTTCTGTTTATAACAAACGAGTGAGAACTTGCATATAAACCATTTTACAGTGAGTTTTGTGTTTGGCTTGAACTTTTTGTTAGACACAGTGTCAGCGAGGAAATACAGTAGTGAAAGAGGTGAAAGAGTGAGGTGTGTGGAGTATGAAAAAGACACTAGAAGGTGATGTTTAAGAAAAGCGAAAACTACTTCACAGTTGTTGGGAATCTGTCAGAGATATTGCAGAAATATTTTGGTCCTCAAGTAATGGTATTAACATCAAATCCATTGTGCAGGAATTGCTACATTCACTACAAAAATAAATTTAGTGACAATTCACCTGAACAATCACCACCACCCGAATGTGGACCTGAACAAGACAGTGCAGCTGTTTATATTCTTAGGTGTGAAGTTGTTGATGTGTTGAGTGCTAGCATTTCTTCTGCAGCCCCTACTATATCCCGCCTAAACGTTCAGTAGAGGTAAGACTTTCACAGCCATCATCAAAAGATCAGTGTGCAGTTCCCACTTCCCAAGTATTGCTCTTGTTGGATCATCATTGTCCATGTGCAAATTCAGCTCGGCGATACAGGTTCAATGAGAAGTAGATGAAAAAAAAAAACAAATGAACTCTTTTCAACAGTGCAGTGTCGATTGTTACATTGTAGGTAATTTTAATTCATGGAAAGTCATGAAGAAGTAAAATCATGACAGAACCCAATAATAATTTGTGAATATCATCATATAAAGAAACAATGGGTATAAATATTCTATATCTAATTTTTGTTATGAAATGCTTTCAAACAAAATTATGAATTGTTTCCCCACTGATTTATAATGTTGTAAAGTAATTGCTTTGATTCAGAAATATCAGTTTTGCATGAAATTTACTTAAAATCAGTGATCAATTTAAATATTTAAGTGTCCATGATTTTTTACCTCGAGAGTAGAGCTAGGTCTACCAATAAAAATTTCTCACATTTTGTATGTACAAGTATTGCCCACTTTGATTGGATATCCCCTAAGTACAGCTAACATTCCATGAAATTTTTAGAACAATTAGGGTGGGGGTGGAGATTTTGGAGAAAATAATTTCTAAATAACCAAAAAAATTCCGACTTTTTCATCTTTATGTACAAATATTTTTACTGTTTAATAATTTCATCCATGAACGTCATAGTAATTTTGAAATTTGCAAAAAGTTAAAAATTTTCATAGTTTATTCCCCCCCCCCCCCTCCACACACACACACACAATGAAATAAAGCTCAGAATGTGTGTGTGTGTGTGTGTGTGTGTGTGTGTGTGTGTGTGTGTGTGTGTGATTAGCTTATTTCCCCCCCCCACACACACACACACAATGAAATAAAGCTCAGAATGTGTGTGTGTGTGTGTGTGTGTGTGTGTGTGTGTGTGTGTGTGTGTGTGTGTGTGAATAGCTATGTCAGGAGCTCTGAACTTCCATAGTCTAAGACTGTTTGTGACAGTTGCAAGAAGTCCCATCTGAGAATAATATTATGACTAAATTCTGCTAAAATGGCAAATTTCAGATTCTGCTTTCTAACAAAGAGATAGAGGGGTTGGCCAGTACTTACCTCAGCTCAGTACAGCCGATAGATACACATAAAACAGAACCGAAAATTTACATTCCTAGCTTTCGGAACAAATGTTCTTTCATCAGGGAGGAGAGAGGGGAAAGAAAGGGAAGAAGGGAAAGGAGATTCAGTTACTCACAACCCAGGCTATGAAGCAACAGGGAAAGGAAAATAGGGAGGGTAGCAAGGATGGAGGCATGGTTGTCAGAGGGAAGCCAAAGATATTCTACTGTAAGTACTGTGCCAGCTTCAAACCAAAGAGGATGCATACAGAAGTAAAGAGGTATATAGTATAAAGATAAACACAACTATGTAGGATGAAAAGATGCGTGAATGGCTAAAGAGGAAAGGGAAAGAGGAGGAGAATGAAGAGTAAATGGGAGTGAGGTTGTTTAACGTAGGTTTAGTCCAGGGGGATGGCGGGATGAAAGGATGTGTTGGAGTGCAAGTTCCCATCTCCGCAGTTCAGAGGGACTGGTGTTTGGTGGGAGAAGCCAAATGGCACATACGGTGTAGCAGGTTCCTAGGTCCCTAGAATTATGCTGGAGGGCATGCTCCGCTACTGGGTATTGGGCTGGTATAGGTTTATAGATGACATCTTTGTGGTCTGGACTCATGGTGAAGAAACACTCCTTAATTTCCTCCATAACCTCAACTCCTTTTCGAATCTGAATTTCACCTGGTCCTTCTCCAAAACCCAAGCCACCTTCCTGGATGTTGACCTTCATCTTGTTCAAGCTCACATCCACACCTCTGTCCATATCAAACCCACAAACAAACAACAGTACCTTCACTTCGATAGCTGCCATCCATTCCACATCAAACGCTCCCTTCCCTACAGCCTAGGTATTCGTGGCAAACGCATCTGCTCCAGTGATGAATCCCTCAACAATTACACCAATAACCAGACCAGTGCTTTCCTCTCCCGCAACTATCCTGCAGACCTTGTCCACAAACAGACCTCCCGAGCAATACATTCCTCCCCGTCCAACAACAATGTTCCTACCCCCAGACCACACAGAAGCATCCCCCTTGTCACCCAATATTATCCTGGCCTCGAAAACATCAACAAATTACTCCGCCAGGGATATGACTTTCTCAAGTCAACCCCTGAAATGAGATCATCCCTTGACAAAATTCTCCCCACACCACCCAGAGTTGCCTTTCGTCGCCCCCCTAACCTCCGTAACATCCTTGTTAAACCCTACAATATTCCCAGACTACCTTCTCTACCCAGCGGTTCCTACCCCTGTAACCGACCCCGCTGCAAAACCTGCCCCATGCATCCCCCCACAACCACCTACTCCAGCCCCGCTACTGGTAAAACATACACAATTCAAGGCAGGGCCACATGTGAAACTACAAATGTCATTTATCAGCTGATATGCCTGCACTGCACAGCCTTTTACATCAGTATGACAACAACTAAACTGGCTGAGCGCATGAACGGACACAGACGAACTGTCCGCCTAGGAGATGCCCAATACCCAGTAGCGGAGCATGCCCTCCAGCATAATTCTAGGGACCTAGGAACCTGCTACACCGTATGTGCCATTTGGCTTCTCCCACCCAACACCAGTCCCTCTGAACTGCGGAGATGGGAACTTGCACTCCAACAAATCCTTTCATCCCGCCATCCCCCTGGACTAAACCTACGTTAAACAACCTCACTCCCATTTACTCTTCATTCTCCTCCTCTTTCCCTTTCCTCTTTAGCCATTCACGCATCTTTTCATCCTACATAGTTGTGTTTATCTTTATACTATATACCTCTTTACTTCTGTATGCATCCTCTTTGGTTTGAAGCTGGCACAGTACTTACAGTAGAATATCTTTGGCTTCCCTCTGACAACCATGCCTCCATCCTTGCTACCCTCCCTATTTTCCTTTCCCTGTTGCTTCATAGCCTGGGTTGTGAGTAACTGAATCTCCTTTCCCTTCTTCCCTTTCTTTCCCCTCTCTCCTCCCTGATGAAGGAACATTTGTTCCGAAAGCTAGGAATGTAAATTTTCGGTTCTGTTTTATGTGTATCTATCGGCTGTACTGAGCTGAGGTAAGTACTGGCCAGCCCCTCTATCTCTTTGTTAGTATTTGTTTCACATCTTTATATGAGATTTTCCATTAGTCATTTAGATTCTGCTTTCTGTCATTTTCCTTTTTGTAACATTCAGTACAATCACTTTTGCATCGAGTAAAATAGTCTTTTTTAGCTTACGTTGATAAATGTTTGACATTACACGAAAGGGAGCTCCCGAGTTGATTAGTGCCATCAGTGATGATGTCAGTGAGATTTCCTGACAACTTGCTGACTATCATCCATAGATGATTTTCATCTGTGGTGACCTCGCTTCCACTTATGGTTATCTCGCATAGTTTTCCTGAATTTGGTGGCTAAGCAAGTGGCCAGTACCTATATATGGCAATGGTCAATCACTATAGCGTGTTGGGGAGTGACCTCGTCCAAGTCAAGAAGATTGGCCTCATCCCACAGATAATGGTCTGCAGTTAACTGGACTCTTGTGATGGTTGGTGTCTTCTGGAATAATAATCTTTGAACTCATGTCATTTTTATCTGCAGTAGCATTCATGTCCAGGGTATCCACAGTGAAAACCTACTAGTGTTTTGTTGTTTGTCCTCCAAATGTCTGTTATTCTGCAGGATCTTACCCTTGACAGACGAGTCGTTTGAAACTGCTTTGAGTGGATGCTGGATTATTGTTTGGAAGCTGCCACATAAGTCAGAATTGGCTGTGTCCATTCTCCATGGTGTATTTGACTAGTGTCTGTGATCAGTGCTAAAGATCAGTACCCCTCTTCGGCAACATTCTGTCTTACCTTCTGATGTATGGGGTTGGCATTCAAGGCAGCTCTTGTGTATTTAATCTGACATTTCTGGTTGCCATTCACTGCTATACCTCCTCTCTTACCTATCTGGCATATGAGAGAGATTAAGTCATGGTGTTCCTCCACAACTGCCATGGGGACAATATTTGTGGTTGTTCATACCTCTTTTCTGTTGCGTTTCCACAATTTGTTGGCGCCACTTGATTGATTTCTATCACTGTGACATCCTTCACCAGAGGGGGTTGATACATGACTTCTGCGATTCCTATCATAAAGTGTGAAATTCGTCAGCCTCTGTCATATTTGGATCACAATGTGGTGTAGGGTCAAAACCTACTATATGTAGAACTGTGTCATTTCCCCATGAAATTCTTCAGTTGTTCTTCTGTTATGTGGACTTGGTGCTGATTGTCATCAAATGCTTTCTTCAATTTGGCCTGGAATTTGTTCCAACTATTGGACTTCTCTTTCTTGTTCTCAGATCACTGCTGGACTGTGCCTTCAAAGTGAAAGTACACATTTGCTGAAACATCACGACATGCCACCTGTTATATTTGGCTATTCTGTCTAATTGCTTGAGCCATATAGCCGAGTCTTGACCAGTGTCTCTGAAAAATGCTGATGGGCACCTTTTGTGCTGTTGACATAGTACTGTTTTGGAGATTGTTGATCTCTTGAGTATATGGAAGTTGGAAATGATGTAATACTTGTATTTCAGTTCCTGTCAGTTTGATGAAGTTTATGCAGCAGCTGATTTTTTTTTTTTTTTTTTTTTTTTTTTGTGTGTGTGTGTGTGTGTGTGTGTGTGTGTGTGTGTGTGTGTGTGAGGGGGGGGGAGGAGGGAGAGTCAGAGACAGAGAATGCTCTTCATTAGACTGTTTTAATCTCTCTCTGCACAGTGTAATTAGTCTAATCTAGTCGTTGTGGCCCCTACAAGACTGATAAATAGGAGGCCGTAGTATAATCAAAGACCTCTCAGTTAATACTGGTCTTTGAAACTTTGTCTGTAGGCTCTTGAAGCATTGTTGACATCTATCTTCTTTCAGTTCAGGATGTTCAGCATTTCTCATGGGTAAAAGGAGTTGCCACCATTTGTACTGCCATTCTTCCTGTACATTTCATATCCGTTGTTAGACCTACCAGCTATCTGCTTTACCTATGACTGAACTTAAAAAGGTAGTGCTGTCATGAACCAAAAGGTTAGATTGAACACTACTGTGGTTTTCCCTGGCATGTTTCTGTGGGAGATAGTATCCTGCATCATTCATCTGTCTTTTGGAACTCTCACACAGCCAGTTGTAGAGGAGATCTATAGTTTAATGTGGACTTGGAATCTCAGTGCAACTCAGCATTTTTCAAACCAATAAAAATTGTGAGAGGTGGAAGCAGTAGTAAATGACACATAAAAATCCTACGACTGATCAGGGATCGAAATTGAGTATGTGATATGTTTTCGCACTTAACCATATAGCCACAGCCTATGAAATAAAAATTGTTCCAAAACATAAAGAAGAGTGATTTGTTTTGCACTTCTAGCACCGGCCAAAAATTCATTGCACCATTGTGCTTTCCCATGCATTAAACAAAGTTGCATTAATATTTAGTTAAACATGCAGCCTTCAATATTTGTAATACTGCTGCAAGTTGTGCTGCGTGCAGTTTAGTGTAGCGGTTAGTGTGCAATGGCTGGCTCATCTATGTTTAGTTTGGTTATCACAATGCCACATTCATGTGCTGTAGTATTTTAGTAGCGTCTTTCTTATTCTACAACAAATTTTAAGGTGGGCACAAGCATACAATATTATCATTTGAAATTTCAATGTATAAATGTACGTGCTATGCATTGGAGTGATTGTTGAATGAGTCTAAGACTGCAGTTTTATTAAGATGTTTAATATTAGCCCTTGTGGAAATTTTAATGCTGCATTTTTATTTTGCTTTTGATTTTTTTTTTTTTTTTGGGGGGGGGGGGGGGGGCACTAAATAGTAAGGTGCTGTGTGTTCAGAACAGTATTGCCACAAAAGCATTGCCACCACTAGAGGTGTACTAATGATAATTAAGGCAAATTGCAGCTTAAATTGCTGCCACTTGTTATTATTCCTTTTCATGTCCCAACCTCATTACTCAGATATTTCTGCAACATGACATATAGTGCATAGTTATGAATTCTGCAGTCAAGGCTACTAGTGTTTACATTTTGCAATGTTTCAGAGTTTTTGTTTTTAACACTTCAGTTATAATTATATATAACTGACCATGTCAACTACTAAGCATCTACTGCTGGCTAATAAAATTGCAATCCTATGAAGGCAGCATGCAACAAATGTTAGATTGGTATGAAGTGAACTACATGCTTGTCTGTGCATATGAGTATGTCAAAACAATTACATAAAGTAAATATGAAACTACAATCTGCATTCTGTATCTAAGGAAAGATTATGTAATGGGCTTCTCATTCAGAAACTGCATTTCAGTGTGGGTTATTTGTGAGAAGTTTTTCTTATAACTTGTGTAAGAAGAAAAAACATCTTACACATTTCGGAGTTTGACTGCAGTTTCTCATTCTGTTATATTTCTGCTCCTGTTGGCAGAAATCCCACAGCTGCAATGTGAATATGGAATAAATGGGTGCAGGAGGATAATTTTCAGTGCTGTGAAGGTTCTAAATTGCTCCATATAACTAGCACCCAAGACATGTTTTTCCATTGACTATGCAGGCTTGTACAACTGCATTGTGTATCTCGAGTCAGGAAATGGGCTTATTTGTAACAAGGCATGCAAATAGATGAGAAGCGTGATGACATTTGGAGCACCATGAATTGTCAGCACAATGACCGTTGTTCTGACTTACCCAGATACGGCAGTAGATGCACATGCTGACAATGGTGTAGTGAATGACAATGCTGGACACAGGAGTGGTACTATATCATCTTTTCAGTTGAGTCCCAGTTGTGTGTACATCATCATGGTGGGTGTAACCATGTGTGGAGGCTCAGAGGAGAACTAATATTACCAGATTTGATGTGTCATTGTCACACTGGCCTCACATCTGATAAGATGGTGTAGAGTGCCATTGGGTACACAACACAATAACCTAATGTAAGTGGTAATTTGGGCAGCATTCATTACATTTCTGACATGTTAAGGTTGCTGGCAGTGCTCTAGCTTCAAAGTCTTTTTGATGTTATCTTTCAACAAGGTAATGCTACACCATATCTTACAGTTGCTGTCCAGACCTATCTTGATATGGAGGGTGTTTGTTACCCTGGCTAGTAAATTTTTCTGAGCTCTCGCTTATAGAAGACATCGGGCCTTGGTTTGCAAAGAGAATGACACATCACCACTCAATAACCACTACATTTGACAATGTCTGCCACAGAACTGAAGCTGCGTGGAATGATATACCCATCTCTGTCATCCCACCAAGCGAGGTGGCGCAGTGGTTAGCACACTGGACTCGCATTCGGGAGGACGACAGTTCAATCCTGTCTCCGGCCATCCTGATTTAGGTTTTCCGTGATTTCCCTAAATCCTTTCAGGCAAATGTCGGGATGGTTCCTTTGAAAGGGCAGGCCGATTTCCTTCCCCGTCCTTCCCTAACCCGAGCTTGCGCTCACTCTAATGACCTCATTGTCGATGGGACGTTAAACACTAATCTCCTCCTCCTCCTCCTCCTCCTCCTCCTCCTCCTCCTCTCTGTTATCCAAGCTCAGCTCGAGTTGATATCCAGCAAGTTAGAGCCATTGTTGTTGCCAACGCTGGCAAAATTTCTCACTTCATGTACATCAAATTACTTAGAAATTTAATTATGCACTCTTCCTGCTGTACTGTATGTGCACAAGAAGAAAAATTTCAATATTTGCTTTCTTTCCTGGTACATCAATGTTAATGTCCACAGGCGTATTTTTAACACTGCCAGTGGTATATTTTAAAATTAGTCCATTTATAAAATCATGTTAAAAATCACTTCATGGTATGACATATTGCATTGAGAGTGTGCAAATATGGAAAATACTTTAAGCTTTATTGCAGTAATGTTATTTTATTTGAATGGAAACTTTCCTTGTATGTCAAAATAACATTTCTTACCTTCAGTTACTGATGGTTATATAATGCTGAACATAGTAGATGTGTATTGTTCCTCAGCATGCCCACTGTTCCATTGTACATCTGATCTCAATTTATTGCAAAACTTGCACCAGCTTTATTGTTATATTTTGTCCTCTTCCCAATTCAGTCTCTTCCCCCCTCTCCCCCCTCCCCCATTCCCCCATCTCTCCAGGGTGTGTGCGCACTTTGTTTGTGTTTATCAGTATTAGCTCTTATTTGTATTTCTTGCTATGCTTCATCTTGTAGACTATCACTCTCAATCTGCTCTTGTGGATACATGCAAGTGGGGTCAGTAAAAAGATGGCTTCTTTTCTATTTAGAGATAAATTTGTATAAATTCCTTTCGATAATTAATATAAGAAAAATTAGTCACAGAAATGGTTGTATTCGCAATATTATAATGCCTTCTGTGTTCTTTTTAGGGCTGAATGGGATGCCACTTACAAAAATATTTATTCAAGCAGTACAGAGTTGCAGTTTCTGGCATACGAGAGACTGTTAGTGTGGAAAGCGAGGTATGTGTAAACTTTCTGTAAGATACTTTTTTTAGATGCAAAAAAGCATTTCAATTTCTGCACTTGTTTGTTCTATAAGATGTAGTGTTCCTCAGTTTTGTGTATTTTATACTTGTTGCATTATTGAAAGTAAGGTATGATTTCTCCTAATGTTGAATAATTAAGGATAATTTTTCACTGAAACTGATTTTGCATTTATAGGTGCCAAAGATTACCTTTAGCAGTGGAGTGTACTATGGGCATGCTGCAAGTGCTTATTAAAGATAAACAGCTTGTAGCACAAATTGACAATGGTTTTATGCATCCATATCAGGAACATGATCTTCGTCTTCAGTATTCCACATCAGTCATGAGGTAACAGATTTTTTCTTGTTCTTTTCTTCGTATTTGTGTTTCCACGTACTTGGTTTGTAGGAGGTAGACCCATAAAAGGGTGAAGATTTATTTCGTTGTTGCATTTGGAAGGTTATGTCCTTGTAATATTTGATTTGCTTAGTAGATCTTCAATATCTCACCTGTGCACATTACTATTTTTTTAATATCTAAAAACAAAGATGATGTGACTTACCAAACGAAAGTGCTGGCAGGTCGATAGACACACAAACATACACACAAAATTCAAGCTTTCGCAACCAACGGTTGCTTCATCAGGAAAGAGGGAAAGACGAAAGGATGTGGGTTTTAAGGGAGAGAGTAAGGAGTCATTCCAATCCCGGGGTCTGCTTGTGTCTGTGTATGTGCGGTTGGATATGGGTGTGTGTGCAAGTGTATACCTGTCCTTTTTCCCCCTAAGGTAAGTCTTTCCCCTCCCGGGATTGGAATGACTCCTTACCCTCTCCCTTAAAACCCACATTCTTTCGTCTTTCCCTCTCCTTCCCTCTTTCCTGATGAAGCAACAGTTGGTTGCGAAAGCTTGAATTTTGTGTGTATGTTTGTCTATCGACCTGCCAGCGCTTTTGTTTGGTAAGTCACATCATCTTTGTTTTTAGATATATTTTTCCCACGTGGAATGTTTCCCTCTATTATATCCTTACTATTTTTTTTTTCCTTTTTACTCCAATTTTTCGTTAAAGTGTGAATTTATGTGTTTGATATTTCTTACTCTATGATGGGCTGATCAGAGTTTGCTTCCCTCACTATTCAATACCCCTCTAACTTTAATCAAATAAAGTTATGCACATAATTTACTGTGAAGATATGGTTGGAATTCAGCTCCAGTAATACTGAAGAGTACAACTGTCCCTTTTGTATAGAGGAATTACAGTATGCTGCGTCTGTGGCTCACAGAAGGACATCGGGGCCAGACAGAGTGCACTATGACATGTTTCTTCATTTGAATGTTGAGTCGAAGAACTACCATCTTCAGATTTTTTAACAAAATCTGGTCTGAGGAACAACACCGTAATTTGGAGGGAAGTGATCATGAACCTGCTCCAGAAAATCTGAGGACTGCATCAGCCTAAAAATAATCCTCACAAATTATTGACTATTGTTTGGTATGGGTTCTAGAAACTAGAGAATTCCTGAGTCACCTTTGGCATTGCTTTCATAGCACCATCCAAAATCTAATACTCCAAGAAGGAGCAACACAAGAGCCTGTTTTGTGACTGCTGCACTTGATAGGAATATGTTTTTGATATTCAAAAGGCCTTTGATATTATGTGGAGATACAAAACTGCTTGACAATTTAATGGATTGGGTTTCTGGTTTTTTTTTTTTTTTTTCCTGTTCCATTGTGATTCTTCATTTCAGGGTGGTATTTTAGGCTCAGAGTTGTCAGTACACAAACACACCAACATACCCAGTAGAACAGTGTCTCCTAGGGAACCGTGTTAAATGTTGTTCTTTTTGTGATAGTTGTCAATAACATAGTTGTCACAATGAACCCTGTCCTATGCTCTCTTTTTGTAGATATTTTTCAGACTTCAGTTTATTGTAATGCTTTTAATCTACATAAACTGTGACTGGAGGACACCTCTTGTTTTAAATAATTGGTAAAGTTCCTCATCTTTGATGATAAACTCATCTGGCTGTCACACCTGAAGAATCTCAAAGCAAAAGCTGTGAAGAGTCTTTAACACCTTAAAATGACAGATAAGATAGTCGGCAGGTCATTTCCATCATCATTTAACAATGTTCAGTTATGGCGGGAGCATGGCTGTATTGTATATGGTTCTGCATAACCCTCCTGTGTAAATATCTTGGACTCAGTTCACTGTGAGGACATTATAATGATGACAGGAGCAGTCAGGACAAGCTGAATACCTATTCTCTTTCCTGACACTGGGAAACTACTACTGTTCCTCTGGCGGAAGTTCTTCATGATAAGGGATATGTGCTCTCTGCTCTATCCTTCGAACTATAGGCTTCAGTGTTCTTGTCTGACAATTAGCACAACAAATGTATGCAAATTGCAGAAGAGCACCGAGACTGTTTGACATTAGAGCAAAGAAATGGCTTGCAGAGATCGGGGTTGTGGACTTGAATATCTTAACACAATGTCTTCCCTGGTTAGCAGCAAAGCCAAAGTTGTTTTTAAATTGACAAATTACAAGAAACCTTGTTTTCCAGATTTTGTTTAAAAAAAGCTTTTTACAAGTTTTTGGAGAAATAATGAAATTTAAGTAATTTAGACTGATGATGCAAAGCAGGGCCACACTGTAACATTGTAAGCGACTGAGTAGTTTCCCCTGACAGTGCCCTCACAATTATACTTCCAGGTGAATTTACAATCTTTGATGCAGAGCTGTGCGCTGTCCTTAAGACAAAGGAGCAACCAGTGGGATAACTTTCTCATCTGCCCTGATTACTTAAGTGCTGTACAGACCATACAGAAAAGTACCCAGCTGACGTAGTACAAGACACACTTTACATATTTTTGTGTCAAGGGAAGGAAGTATCATTCTGTTGGTATTGGGCCATCTGGGAAACTGAGAAATGAGCAAGCTGACTCTGCAGCAAGGGATGCAGGCAAGGAAAGTAATGTACTTCTGTGTGGTGTCCCCTTGAGTGCTATTACCTCAGTGAGCTGTAGAGAATGTATGGCTGGAGGTGAAACTTTATGAATTAAGGTTAATAAAACCTACAGATTTGCCATGCCCAAAATCATTTGTCACATGGGTGCAAAGGTAGGCTGTAAGGTAATTGAGAACAGCTCACTGCTTCTGACACTGGGGTACCTCCTCCAGTGGGAGGAATCATGTGTGCTGTTCTTGCGGCATACCAGTGTTAGTGTACCGAATTGTATTTGATTGCGGTTTTATATTGTGCCAAGAGGGCAGTAGTTTTTCGTGATACTGATTTGCCCACTGTTTTAAACGACGAGTGTGGAAAAGGTTTTAAGAGTTTGTGTGTTGCCAAGACTCTTGCCCAAATTATTGGGCAAGTTATTCTAATGTTTCACGGAGTGGCTGGTTCATTCTTCTGTAGTCAGTGATCAAGCCAGTCATGACTGTGTGAATTAGTCTTCCAATTTTGACTGTACCAATTTCTCCTTAATATATGTTGTTAAACTTACTCAGGATTTTATTCAAGTGGTCTTAACATCCATGTTAGGAATGCTACACAATATTTACTTGTTCTCACAGTGGCTGCTCTTTCCCTGTTATTTATTAAGTCACCCAACAACTTGTACCAAGGAATAACTTGTAGCACTTTCCTCTGCTAATTATTGTTTTACTTGGTATGATATGTTACGACAGAGGTAAGTGGAACAGTAGTGGGCAGTTGGACCCCTATTTAGAAAGATGGCTATTCAAATCTGTGTCTGACTACTGAGATTTAGCTTTCCCATGGTTTCCCTAAATCACACCAGGTGAATACTAGGATGGCTCCTTTGTAAAGGGCATGGCTGATTTCCTTCCACATCTTTTCTTAACCCTGCTTATGCTCCATGTTTAGTGACCATGCTGTCAACTGGATGCTACTCTGATTTTCCTTTCTCTGTATTATGTCATGACTATATTATAGTTTCACTTAAATCTGAGGAAAGGGCATGAACTTGCATGTACACATAAATACTACCATGTGGGATTCTGTTACACACTAGCTGGGGTACCTGGCTTTGCTCATGGAATCAGTATGAGACTGTGTGGTAGCTGGAATAAAAGGATAAACTTAATAGTAAAAGAGGTAAAAAAATATTGGAAATGTATTCTATTTACAATACTTTTTTACAAACATTTTTCATTTTATTACCCTGGTTATATACATACAAATTTTTCGAATTTACAAGTCAAGAGCAAGCTACATATACTTGACTGAGAGAGAAGCAGAAGTCTTCTGGGTTGATGCCGCAATATTTTAAGGTTTGACCTTGCACTTTGTTAATTGTAAAACTGTAGGCTAATTTGTTGGAAATTGCAATCTCTTAAATTGGAATGGCAGTTCAGTAGAGATCATCAGTATTCTGGGGTAAATAGTGTGTGTCGTTTGTACTTTCCAGTCATAACTTCGGCTTTGATGACGTTAATCAGTAGCTGTTTGATGATCATCCTTGCTCCATGAGACAGTTTTAGTGAGTTGAGATTTCTGAGTTGTATGATCGGAGATCCAATTTTAGGTCAAAGACAGTGTATTGGCCATCCTGGTACTTGCAAAGAGTTTACAGATTCCATAGGGGATTTCACACTTTCTTCAAAGTTTACCACTGTGTCGATCGATTTGTATATTCTCTCTACACTAGAAATTTTATTTTTGATATTAAATTTGATTATTTTTAGTTGCCAAGATTGCCCTTTCAAATAGCCAGTTCAGATTGGTATAGTTGTGAACAATATTTGGATAAATTTGGTCAGTGAGTTCATTTTCAGTAGTGGCTATGTTGCAGAAATCACTGTTGAACTTAATGAGGCCAGTCATCTGGTCAGTGGGATGTGTGCCTTCACCTGTTCGTAAAAGTTGTTGAGCAACTTATGACATTGTTTAGTCTTTCAATAGTTCAACTCTTACATTTTTGTTAGTCACAGTATGTGTGGCCAGAGATGTGATTTTTTTCTAAGCACCCATTAATCTTGCCTTCTGGTGTTGACTTCGGGGTAACTGGGAGTGTTTCTTGGAAATCTCCTGAGATTGTGAGTAAAGCTTTTCCCATCATTTAAGTGTTTCCTCACAATTCTTGTAATGTTCTGTCCTTGGCTTAGAGTGATTTTTTATGTGCCATAGTGCATTCATCCCAGAAGATAATTTGATTGCTTTAGAAATCCACCCCATCCAGATGCTGTTGAGATTTTACATACAGGGAATTTTTCTTTGGCTATATTCAATGGTAATTGTAGGATGGAATTGGCAGTTCATCATCCTTCCATAAGTGTGGCAGCAATGTTGGATGATGCCAGTGCAAGTGCAATATGTTGTTTACACATATTTCCGTCAGCAACAGATTGATTAGAAACGTTTTCCTGATGCTGCCTGGTGAGTCCAAGTAAATAATTCTGCCATTGTTGTTGTCGATCGGTCCTTGATAACATTGTAAATTTCCTTTCGATTGTCATTGAGGAATGGTCTGTTGTGAGCAATGTATTGAAGTAGTTTGTTAATGTAGGTTTTTTCCTTTGTAATTCCAAAGTTTAGCACACTGATAGCATGTTTTTGTGGTGCTTGCATCCCAAGGTGTACTAAGGTCTGGTTGTTCATTGTTAAACATTTATCTTCTAGGCAAGTGAGTGTTTCATTGAAGATGTTGTCATTGAATTCGATGGTTGCTTCAGGATGAGCTTGTCGGATTTCACACAGTATGTCATCACTCATATTCTTGTTGAAGGAGTCACATAGCTGTTTCTGATTCGAAGGGTTACGTATTGTTAGAGTTATGGCGAATAAGTCTCATTTGTTAAGCTGAGGATGTGAATAAGGCTTCTTGTTGTGTTAATCCCAGTGGTTGTCGTTTTCCAATAGTCGTAAGCATCAGCATGCTTCTCTGTATGTCTGGCATAGGTAACCGTCAGTAGTCTTAAGATCTTGCGAAACTTGTTGCACCATGTATTTCATGTTGTGACATCCAGAGATAGAAACATTTGGTGTTGTTTGGATGTACGGTATATACTCAACTTAGTGTGCCAGTTTTCTTGATTCCTGGGTGATCTTGTACTGGAATTCCTTGTTTTTGTCATCAAGTTTTTCCTTTTTGTTCTACATACAATATGTAGGGCGGCGACATATAGTAACGTTTTTGCAAGTGGATCCATTTGGCATCATTGGTAAAAAGCTGTTAATGTTGCATTTTGAGGTGGTTCACATTAAATTTTTCTGGTGGTGTCTTTTGTAAAGTACTCTCTGTACATTCTCAAAATGTACCACTAGATCTTGCACAGTTGGTTTTTCTATATGTGTGTGACAAAACTGAAAATCCACCATACTGCTTTATTATTGTTGATGTTTTTTCTCATTTCGTACATGAGGATCTTGACATTTCTGTTTTGTTGTGTGCTGTCTTTGACTATTTGAAATACTGCCATATCACGTACTTGCCTTTGTTCACATACTTGAACACACGTTTGATGGATTTCACTGAAATGCAGTATTCTATGTTTATTTGTGCTTGGAATGTTTTGGAAAGTCATGCGTTATAAGGTACTACCCATTGATTAACTATTTCCAGTTCGTCGCTGCCTCATATTTGTAGTTTTGCTGTGTATTGTTGGGTGATCATCTTTTGTATTTTGGACAGCCATCAACTGCAGTGTGTTTGTGTGCCATCCAAGTATGGTTTTGAGTGTTTTTCCGACATTTTCCATTACTTACACATGGCGAAGTGGGGTTTAATGGCCAGCATGGTCTGTGAACATGTTTTTCACTATGATGTCTTACAGTTCCAAATCTTCTTGTGGATTGGGAAATTCAGCTTTTCATGATCTTGTTGATATTGTGGGTTGAATTCTGTTGTGTAGCCATATGAGACTGTGTGGATGAGGCAGTCCTTGTTTGTGACATTCTGTTAGTTACATTCGGCACCTAATGGACCAAATATGTATTTTGTGATGACTTCCATAAATCTCATTTGTTTTTGTTGGAAAACTCCGGCTGTTATATCGTGTCGATGCATGGTGGCTTGTCTGTATCTTAGTTGTTGTTTGATTTTTGGTCACAGCGAGTTGCATGTGAATGTTATGAAGAGGTCAGGTCGTTCATAATTTCTTATGTGGGTCATGGCATCTTGAATGTTTTAGTGCACATGTCTCGGATGTCCTATGTATGATGAGGGTAAGATTAAGATTGTTCCTATGTTTGTCATTTATGATTGAGTCTCAAAGGTGGATGTATTCTTCTGTGTGTAGTTTCTTCTGATTCAGTCTTATGTAAAGCATCTGTTCTGCTTCTGTTTTTGCGTACACATCTACCAAGAGTTGTTGGAATAAACAGTGAGTGTTGAGAATGTGATTGTATGTTTCATTGTCTCTGGTCATAAAGTGGTAAACATAGAATGCCTTGGAAGGGACTTGTTTGTTTCTACCCCTGTTTCGGTTGGATTTGTCTCACATTAATGTTATGTACTCTCTACACAGAAATATTGACATTGGAGGGCATCGTATGAACGGTGTGTCTCTGTAATGCTTTGTAGTTCTTCTCTTCTTCGTTGTACGATTCTGTCACAGCTTGTGTTTTCATAGTTCACAGTTAAAAGGACGACGTTGTCTATCTGAGGTGCATTAAATCAATGTTTGTGTTCTACATGTGGTCTTTTGTTGGCTTGAATTATAACTTTATAGTCATCAGAAATCATTGTCTAGTGCAGTTTTGAATACGTGAATTAGTTGATTGTATTTGTGTAAGATCCTCTATACCTCTTGGACTACTACTCTTCTCAGTATGCTGATATTTGTGCATCATTGACCAATTTCTGCTTCTTCATTTCTGATGAAATGTACTTGTAGAAATTTATGGTCTTCGTTGGGTAGTGGTGGTAGTAATGATCCGATGTTGTGATAGGTTTGTACTTGGATGGAAAAAAACATCATCGATTTCATCTCTATTAGTGTTGATCAAAGTGGCACTGAAAGAAATCATTTGGAAGAAGGCGTTGTATGCTTTTACATTTTGAAGAAAGTGTTTTGATTCTGGAGTTTCCCCAGTCATGTAATGTAATGTAAAAATTCCTGTGGAGGTGCTTCCAGTGGTGGTAATCAAATTTTTCCATTCATGCAACAGAATCCTGGTGTTCCTCTACTCTATTTTTTTGCATTGCAAAGTTGACATATGTTATCCATTTTTCTGATTACGATGTGTTTGTGTTTGTTATATTATTTCATCAGTTTGTAGTGGAATGCTTCATTTGTTAGGTTGTACTGTTTACATGCCCTCATACACACTCCGTGTAGGGTGACATATTCATGGCTGGCTTGAGTTTGCAGTCTTTTATTATAATAGTGTGTCGCAATTCTTAATTCTTCAATCCTTTCATTTTGTTGTTCTTTGGTTTTTCTGTTTCTCATGGTGCTCATTGTCGTTTGTTGAGAACTTAAATGTGCTTCGTGCTCTTCATCTGTTTGTGTTTGGGCATCGTCTAAAATGTAAATCAAATCAACTTTTTATTAAGAAATACACTAAGTCCACTTCACACACTTTTCATACATTATTTTCGATTTTTATTTAGTCACTGTATCACTTTGACTATTAACACTTCACTGTTTCTTTTTATTCACTCATTGCACCACTTTTTCAGTTCCTTCCATCATCGCTGATAAGAAACTGATGGTTAGACTCATGATGGGTCTTGCTTTTATATACCCCTACCAATGGGTAGCCCCACCAGTAGTGAATTCCAGAGCATACCAAAAAGACTTTGAATGGTCCACAATGTTCCAGAACATTCCACAACATTAGAGTGTGTTCTGGAATGTTCCACAATGATGTGGGATGTTCTGGGTTTTTCCTGAACATTCTCACATCTTCCCGGATGTTCCATACCATTCCCGAACAGCCCAAAACTTCCCAGATCATCATGGAACATTCCGGAATGTTGTGGAATGCTCTTGAACATCCTGGAATGTTCTCGAATAGTCTTGAATGTTCTAGAAATTTCTAGAGGGTGAAACTTCTGAGCCCTTATATCTTCATAAGCACACCCATCAGTTAAAAATGGGAACCTTCTTCATGGATGGGGGATAGAGAACTACTACACCATATTAACTCCCTTGATTGTATCAGGACTCATTTTTGAGTTTTGGTGGCCTGCACATTGTACACTTAGTTTTATAATACAGTTTTGATTTCAGTGCATTGATAAGCGAACACAATCTTTGTTGACATTGCCATACAATATTTCAAGTGTGTAATTTGTGTCCATGGGCCATTGTCCCAAGAAGATCACTTATGATGAAAAAAGTACTTTTGCTGTCTGATTAATTCATATTCTGCAAAGACATTGATACCCGTGCTATTGAGCATCACAAACTCATCATCATCCTTCTGATTAAAATTACACATTTTTAGTGGTCGTCATGACTGATGGCATGTACCATGCTTACTGAGATTCCAGGTGAGGTCTATGCTCATAAAACATATCACGGTAATCTGAGGCATAGTCTTAGTTATCCTTTAATGGACAATACTTATTTCTCTAATGTTGCAACAAATGTTCGTTTTACGACAAGATAGAGAATTAAAAACTTTCATGTCAAATTTTGGAGAGATTTATGTCCAAAGTTGCTTTGCACTACACTGATAACCACAGTGATACGCCGAAGGGTGACTTAAGTGACAGCAGCATATCAGGCACAGCACAGTGCGCCAATCACAATGCAGTAATCAGTGTTTCATTGTAAAGTACAACAGGAACAGGTTGCTTTGCAGAGATTTTATCCCAGTTCTGTAATCAAATTAAAGTTTGGTCACCTTTCAGTAGCCAGCAGCCACTTGAAGATACACTTAATGTATCAAACAAAGTCTGCATTTATTGCAGGATAATGTATAAAACAATTGGTCTGTTGAGGAAGTAAGTTACAGAAAGGCACTTCTCTGCTGATTACAGACTGCTCTCCTAGGTAAACTGAAAGTGTGTTTATCTTCTCCCATATAGCAGTGGAAAATCCAGAATGGAAAGTGTAAGTCTCCTTCGGCTCCTCTTGCCAGGGAGGTCATTCCATTTCCAGGTTCCTGCTAGTAGAAAAGATGACGCCCGCCAGTGGCTGAAGTGCCCAAAAGGAGCTGGTTGTAAAGCTTCACGATTATCCTCAGTCCCAGAGACTGTATCAGTGAAGTCCTCCCAGCCAGGGAAACTCAAGGAGCAGTGAGAGAAGTCCAAAAAGAAAACCCCTAGGACCCAGGAAATTGCAGTGGAACCCACACCACCGCACCTACAAGCTCTGCGTCTGGAGATAAGGTGGAGATTCTGGCGTTTGCTGAGGACCTAGATCTTGCCGGACCCTCAGACACAATGGATATAGACTTCTCGGGCGATAAGTCGGTGGCTTGCCCTCCAGGAAACCTGATTCCCAGCAATGCGGGCCCCCTGCCCTCCGCGGCTATAAGGGATATTGGAGGAACTGTAGTGACTATAATAGTGTGTCAGGTGGAGTTTGCGTTTGTCTTAAACTCAGTCTGTAGTGAAACTGTGCCCCTTCAAACCCCTCTGGAAGCTGTGGCTGTCAGAATATGGACTACGCAGGATGTTGAAACTTGACTGTCTCATTTGACCTCTGCCTCTTAAATGCTGGGGCTGCCACACATTTCAGTGTGGCTTGTGATAGTTGCTTGGCCATTGATTTATCAATTTGCAGCCCCGACCTGTGTGGTAGTGACCGTTCCCCATCTTCCTGTCACTGCTCCAGTGTCAAGCCCATGTACGCCTGCCCAGGTGGGCTTTAAACAAGGCAGACAGGGAAACTTTCACCTCTGCGATCACTGTTGACTCTCCCCCACACGGTAACATCGATGCGATGACTGAGCAGGTGACTACAGCAATTGTTACTGTCGCAGAAAACGCAATCTCTTGCACTTTAGGGTGCCCCTGGCTAAAGGCGGTCCCTTGGTGGTTGCCAGAAGCTGCTAAGGCAATTCAGGAGCCTCGGTGAGCTCTACAGTGGCATAAGAGGCACCCTTCCCTGGAGCACCTCATAGCCTTTAAGCGGCTCCGTGCCCGTGTTTGCCAGCTTATCAAAAGATGGAAGCAAGAGTGTTGGGAGAGATATGTCTCGACCATTGGGTGCCATAGGTCACCTTCCCAAGTCTGGACGGAGATCAGACTACTTTTTGGGTACCAGGCCGAAACAGCTGTCCCCGATGTTATCATAAATGGTGAGTTATGTACCGACGCAAACTCGATTGCTGAACACTTTGCTCGAGCTTCTGCATTGGAGAATTGCCTCCCAGTTTTTTGCACCTTTAAGTGGCAGATGGAAAGGAATGTCCTCTTCTTCACTACATGCCACATTGAACCCTAGAACACCCCATTTTCAGAATGGGAGCTCCTCAGTGCCCTTGCACATAGCCCCGATACAGCTCCTGGGCCAGTCAGATGATTAAACATCTCTCTGCTGACTACAAGTGACATCTCCTCATCTTCAATTGGATCTGGTGCGATGGTGTCTTTCCATCGCAATAAGGAGAGAGCACCATCATTCTGGTGCTTAAACCTAGTAAAAACCCACTTGATGTGGGTAGCTATTGGTCCATCAGCCTCACCAACGTTGTTTGTAAGCTGTTGGAACGTATGATGTGTCGGCAGTTGTGTTGGGTCCTGGAATCAGGTGGCCTACTGGCTGCACGTCAGGGTGGCTTCCACCAGCGGCACTGTGCCACTGATAATCTTGTGTCCCTCAAGTCTGTCATCCGAATAGCCTTTTGCAGACGCCAACACCGGGTTGCTGTGTTTTTTGATTTACGAAAAGCATATGACACGACCTGGTGATATCATATTACATGAGTGGGGTCTTAAAGGCCCGCTCCTGATTTTTATCCGAAATTTCCTGCTGCTCCGTACTTTCTGTGTCCAAGTTGGTGCCTCCCATATCCCCCCTCCCCTGCCTCCCGTATCAAAGAGAATGGGGTCCCGCAGGGCTCCCTATTGAGTGTATCTCTATTTTTAGTGGCCATTAATGGTCTAGCAGCAGCTGTTGGGCTCTGTCGGTCTCACCTTCTCTGTATGCAGATGACTTCTGCATTTTGTACTGCTCCACCAGTACTGGTGTTGCTGAGTGGCACCTACAGGGAGCCATCCACAAGGTGCAGTCATGGGCTCTAGCCCACAGTCTCCAGTTTTCAGCCACAAAGTCATGTGTTATGCAATTCTGTTGGCATTGCACCAGTCATCTGGAACCAGAACTTTACCTTAATGACAATCCATTCACCGTAGTGGAGACATATCGATTCTTAGGACTGGTTTTCGGCACCCGATTGACTTGGCTTCCTCACTCTGTCAGCTTAAGCAGAAGTGCTGGCAGCACCTCAATGCCCTCTGCTGCCTGAGCAACACCAACTGGGGTGCAGATCGCTCTACACTGCTGCAGCTCTACAGAACCATTGTTCAATCCTGCCTTGGCTATGGGAGTCTGGTTTATGGTTCGGCGGCACCCTCAGCTTTGTGTTTACTCAACCCAGTGCATCACTGGCGTTTGCCTAGTGTCAAGAGCTTTTAGGACGAGTCTGGTGGCCAGGGTCCTGGTGGTGGAGGCCGTAGCCCCTCAATTGCAGGTTAGGCGTGCACAATTGCTCTCCAGTTATGTTGCACATGTTCGTAGTTCTCTTCCCGCCCATGGCGGTTCATCTCCCACATTGGCTGCCAATGTCGGGGCTTACAATTGCAGTTCATGTGCGATCCCTTCCCTCCGAACTGGAGTCCTTGCCTTTACCACCTATACTTGAGGTTCATTCACGAACACCTCCATGGTGCACATCTAGGCTGCGGCTACGCCTGGACTTTTCATGTGTCCCTAAGGACTCAGTTAACCCAGCGACTCTGCTGTCACTTCCTCTCGATTCTCAGCATGTACCGGGCCATGAAGTGTTTAACATAAATGGCTCGATGGCTGATGGTCATGTTGGCTTTGCCTATGTTCATGCAGGACATATAGAACAGCACTCCTTGCTAGATGGCTGCTGTGTTTTCACTGTAGAGCTGGCGGCCATATCTCGTGCTCTGGAGCACATCCGCTCATGCCCAGGCAAGTCATTTCTCCTGTATACTGACTGCTTGAGCAGCCTACAAGCTATTGACCAGTGCTACCCTCGTTATCCTTTTGTAGTGACCATCCAGGAGTCCATCTGTGCCCTGGAACGGTCCAGTCTTTCAGTGGTGTTTGTCTGGACCCCAGGTCACATAGGAATCCCAGGCAACAAACTTGCTGACAGGCTGGCCAAACAGGCTACGTGGAAACCGCTTATTGAGATTGGCTTCTCTGAAACTGACCTGCGTTCAGTATTACACCGCAAGGTTTTGCGGCTTTGGGAGACAGAATGGCATAACCTTAGTACGCACAACAAGCTATGTGCCCTTAAGGGAACTACGAACATGTGGAAGACCTCCATGCGCACCTCTCACAGGGACTCTGTGGTTTTCTGTCAGATCTGCATTGCCATACGTGGCTGTCGCATGGCTACCTCCTCCGTCGCGAGGACCCACCTCGGTGTCGCTGGGGCCCACAAATGACGGTCCATTTCTTGCTGGACTGCCCACTTTTAATTGTTCTGTGGTGGTCTTTTAACTTTCCCAGCATCCTACCTTCGGTATTGGGCGGCAGCTTTAGTTTTACGTTTTATTCGTGAGGATGAGTTTTATCATTTGCTCTAAGTTTTAGCACATGTCCTTTGCCCCTGTGTGTCCTCTATCCTAGTGTTTCAGGGTGGAGGTTGTAATGTGTTGCAGAGTGGCTTGCTTTTCCATTTTATTGTCATGGCCAGCCAGCCATGGTAACCTGCTTTCTTGTTTTAACCTCTTCTACCTGTTTCTTGCGTTTTTGTGGTTTTCTTGTTTCCTTTTGTCCATTTAAGTGTGTGTTCCCCTTCAGTCATTGTTCTGGTTTTTCCTTTCATTCTGTTTTGTGTTGTAAGTCTCATTGTCTTATTCTCACCTTTGTGGCATTGTTTCCTTCGGAACGAGGGACTGGTTACCTCATAGTTTGGTCCCTTCCCCCCTCTTTCAAACCAACCAACCACATGTTCTCCTTTCTTGCTGGATTGCCTGTTATATGAAAAGGAATGGAAGATTCGGAGATTCACAGCTCTCAGCTGTCTTTGCTATTCTGAGGCCCAACAGGAAATCAACAGTCTCCACCTGGTATTTTTAATGTCTGCCTTTGCCTCTTGTGTGTTTTCTCCTCTTCCCTACTTCTTACCTCTATAGTGTCCCATTCTCCTCCTCCTCCTCCTCCTCCTCCTCCTCCTCCTCCTCCTCCTCCTCCTCCCTGGTGGTTCCCATTCCCTCCCCTCATGGAATTGCTCCTCCTCAGCCGGAGAAGAAACCCTCTTCTCCAGCACCTGTACGACGGCCTGGACAGGCATTTTTGGTTCCTGTGTTCGTCTTCATACTGCACTATAAACTATGGCTGTTCGGACCCATTTAGACTCTGTGGTAATAGTATGCAATCTTTATCTCTCAACCTCCCTCTCCCCTCCCCCAGATCGGCCTCCTATGCTTACAGCTCTTCTTGTCCCTTCCTTCTCCTGGGGATTTTAATGCCATTAACTTTCTGTGGGATGGTATGGCAACCACTGACTGAGGCAGAATTGTTGAAGACCTTCTGGCAAGTTTTGATCTCTTCCTCTTCAACACTGGAACATCCCCCCCCCCCCCCCCCCCCCACACACACACACACACACTCACACTCTTTAGTGCCCTCATGCTTACACCTCCACCAATGGATATTTTTAGTATGTTGCTCATGATACTCTCTCCTACTACTGTACAAAAATTTGCAATTACTCAGTTTTTCTTCTGTTTGATCTTTCTTGGTGTTCGTTGACGGGCTGCTTCAGCCATGCATAATTTAATTTGTTTAAAAAGTGTGTGTTAATGGCAAGTTGCACATATGTTTCCAGGGTTGCCACAGGTTCTGGAAATCGAGGAAATTGTGGAATATCAGGGAATTTCAAACACTTCAGGGAAATCATGGAAATATAAAGGAAATAAAAAAAAAAACGCTGCAAAAATCTTGTTTTTTGTCTCAGTAGATGAAATGGTTTATTTACTGAGGTGTCGTGCATTGTTGCTGGCGGGGTGCAGCTGAGTATGTCTGCCACTTCCCTACTCCCTCATCACTACTTCTTCTTCTGTTCCTACCACTCCCCTCAGCTTGCAATCAGTGCTGCCACTACTACTTGTCACTAGCTGAGAAGCTGCTAACGAGAAGCATGAGGAGTGGTTTGTTTGGATTTGATTCTCAGAGGCTGTAGACGTGGTGGCCTTAGACAGTAGTCATGTGTGTATGAGTTATGTCTGAGTGATTGTGCGAATGCATGTGTTTGCTCTTATTTTCTGACAAAAGCTATGGCTGAAAATTTGGTTGTGAGATGATGATTGTCTTTTCTACATGCCTTCTGTGGCTCAGCAATCACCTTTACACTGAGTTGCTACCTATCCTCATTATTACTTATTCTCAGAATATTTCAACAAGTTATTTGTTGCATGCATTGATCACTGCAGTCTTATTTCACCAACATGGTGTCTGTGGCTTGTGAAATTCCGCAATGGACCAAAATTGCAGGGCATTTCTGTGGGTATCTGTAATGGATCAGACCTGTCGATCTGAAGCCATTCGCTTCCCACTAATGTGCAGGCCTTGCTTATTGGATGTAGTCTCACATATCTGCCTGCAGGCAAGGTCAGTTTATGTGACATAATGCAGCAAATCTTCATGGTTTATCCATGGACGCAGGACTGCAGTGCTCCTCACCTGGCCTCTGGCCTCTGAGTGATGATTTCAGGAATCCCGACTGTCTCACAGCAAGTAAATTGTGCAGTGTGGCATTTTACATACTTCTTTTTGTTCTAATACTTTTTGGCACTTCAAAAATAGTTTATATGTTCGAAAGTATGGATGATAAGAAGGAAATTGTCCGTTGCTGGCAGTTTGTACACTATGTTCTCATATATTTCTCGAAAGAAAAATCTCACAATACCTGTAAAACAATAGAGGGTAATAATTGGCATTAACGAACATAGTAAAACCAGCTTATTGGCAGTCACCAACAGTGTTGCTTTACACAATTCATCCCTGCCTTGTACACATCATTCGAGAGGCCTACTTCTTTTCGAGGTTATTTCTGAAATCAGTGAAGGTATTTTAAATCCATCTTGTGACTCCAAGGAAATGGGTATTTTTGTTACCAAATGTGTTTTGTTAAATAAATTAATGTCAGTGGTCTTGCTGAGACACATACACCACTTGGGTTGCTTCCTCCATCTAAAGCTGGCCGGGGTGGCCGAGCGGTTCTAGGCGCTACAGTCTGGAACCGCGTGACCGCTGTAGTCGCAGGTTCGAATCCTGCCTTGGGCATGGATGTGTGTGATGTCCTTGGGTTAGTTAGGTTTAAGTAGTTCTAAGTGCTAGGGTACTGGTGACCTCAGAAGTTAAGTTCCATAGTGCTCAGAGCCATTTGAACCTCCATCTAAAAACAGTTCATTACTAAAGATGTTGATTTTAGTACTTAGAGTTTTGCTCACATCAGAAAATGCCAAGTTTTTGGCAAATTTTTTTAGATGTTTCCTTGTTTGCGCTATTGTTTCTTGTACTGAGCTGCAAAGACAGATTGTCAACTTATGTCTTAACTTACCCTTGAGATCTCAAAATTTGTCAGGGAAAAATCCTAAAACATGTCTGGAAATCGTGGAAATATCAGGGAATTTCACTTGGGGAAACTTGTGGCCACCCTGGTTTCAGCATGTTCAAAATAATTGTCATTTTACTTCTTGTATTGCAGATTTTTGAACCAAATTGCTGTTCTTACAAAATCTTCATCTGATACACTATACCAGGCTGCAAGGAAAATGCATGTTCCTGACTGGTTGGTTGGCTTGCGTCATGACATTGCTCATGGGGCAACACTTCCATCATTGGCACTGTTGAGGAAAGCTGCACAGTTCGCTCTCACATGGTTGCATGTAAGTCTCAGCAGGAGAGTTGCTGTATTTGTGTGATGAAACATGATTGAAACCTTTGTTACCCAACCACACTCTGCTTATTCTATTTGAGTACTTAGACAACACATGAAATTTTGTAATTGCAGAGTGTTTTTTCGTAAATTTAAAACTAAATTTGTCCATCCATAGACCTCTAGTGTAGCACATAGTTTTTATGTCTATATTTGAATGCATTGGGGAAATTGCCATGAAGACAATGTACTCAATCAGTACATGGCCAATAATAGTACTAATAGTCAACTAACATTTCACCTCTATATAAAAGTGTTACTACCGCAAAACCTTCGAATTTCCCTCATATTGCAATAAGAGTTTCTGTTCATTATAGTAAACAGTCAGAGTTGTTATGCAACATATCGCATGAAGGTACTGTGACAAGTTCTCAGTTGATTGGCACCAATTCCCAGATGACACTCATGAATCGTAGCTGAGTGAATTACTCCTGTGGTTCACTTGTTACATGCTTAAAGACAGATCTCTCTTTGCTATTTAAAATTTACAATTCTGTTATTCCATTATCAGTCTCTCTGTCAGCTTATCAGACTACCATAGAGAGAACTGGAAATCAAATACTTTCGGTTGATAGATTGAATGGGATCCCCAAGCTTATTTGTGGAAACTACTTGAAGTACTAGGTGCAGCTCCAGTTTGAAAGCTGGCATTGATAATGACAAGAGTAATACTTCATTACTAGTACCTAGTATAGTCTTGGGCAAAGGCCCAGTTCAGTTAGTTTGTATATGTGCATAGTATGACAGTTAGAGGAATCATCACAGAAATCTGCCATGTATGTGGTAAAAATTAGAGAATTTCCTGAAAAAAAAATTTTTTTTGTCAACAGGCAAATCAATGACAATGTCAAGGGGCTCCGGAAAGACCTATCTTTCCAATGTTAAAATTGTGCTTATGAATTACATCTTTTGTAAGAAAGTATTTGACCTAGGAAGTTGAAATTTTTACAGGTTATTTATAGGAATATTGGCTACAACTTAACACTTGGACTTTTAAAAATTAGAGTTCAGTTACATTTAATTTTTTATATTGTAATGAAAATCCACTACTTTTTATGCCTTTTTTGTTTATAAATTCAACAATATACTGGTATTTGGAAAAAGGCTGTCTTAAGTTACACGGAAGGGACTGTGTAACATTCCCTGAAAATCTGAAGAAAATTGGTTTGGTAGATCCTGAGAAAACATGTAATTTGTATCAAAAAATAAAACTTGTGGGAATCAAGTTACAAAGTTTGGATTACCTTTTTAGTGCATTACAGGTCCATAGGATGGATTCTCTTCATCTTCTGCAAACTCTTTCTCCAGCTTCCTCTTTGTCCTCCTCCTGTTTACTCTGGCTTGTATTTCTAGGCTATTTACAGCCCTGTCAGCAGCCCAAAGATGTTCCTTGTCTAAAGCAAGCGCTGTTTGTACAATGTTGAAACCTATCATCAGTCCCATATTCCGAAATACCTTGCACCTTATAACATTGCCATCATTGATAGTAACAGCAGCATCATGCACACCAAATTGAAGTGTTTGTATTCCAACAAATAGGGCCATGGTGATTCTCGACCATACAACACTTTTTACACTGTCATTTGGGTTTTGAGTTTATCCGTGAACAATCATTTACAACAGTTCATATGCTGCTGAGTATCTGAAAATACATTTTAGCACCTCAATTACCACATCAGGCAGACTATGTTTATGATTGTACTCTACATCAGTTACAAATCACCTGTTGTACTTACACCAACTGTCTTCTCCTTTGGGACACAATGATACTTTCATTAGTTGAAAAAGTATGAAAAAAAGAGCCCAAACAGCCTTCTTCATTTCATCAATACTGTATATGTTTTGCCTAATAGTCATTCCATAATAGTTCCGTAATTTGTTAATTACACTGTCAGTTAACATTCCCTTCCTATCCAACCGTTGACTATCACTGACTTTTTGTTTTTTGTATGAAACTTTGTCACTGTAGCCTTGATCCCATTCATTTCTGTATGTGTCCAATACACTCAAATTTCTGCACTACAATATCACCACCATAGGGCTTCAGTTCTTGAAAACTTTCAGAATCACAGTCACCAAGGTAATTCACATATCACTCTTTATCACAAGCAACAAAACATTGAAATATACTAGCAACACCAGCCACTTCTATTCCTCCACTACTGCCAGTTAGCTATGCAGTTATTTTTATGTGTACCCTTATTTTTTGTGGACAACTACAATATTTAGATATTACTGCTACATCTAAAACTTTCCCTGTATACATACTGGAGGCAGATACTACACTATGAAGAGATGTGTGTCCCCATTTACGGGAGGTATCATTGAATGCTATAGTCAAGTCTCTATTACAACTGTTTTCTATTACTGCCTCTTCTTCAGCTTTTTTCATAGATTTTATACTGACATCTAATTTAGACCCTGTAAGTATCTTATAGTTCGTAAAATTGGTTGGGGGATTTGGAACATTCGTCATGCCACAGAAAACTGCACATGTACGCGAGGCATAAACAAATATAATGTTTTGTTTATAGCTTTTGCTACAGTTTCTTTCATTTGAAGTTATTGCAACACTGTTTCAGATGGTGGCCATATATGGACTCTTGCTAGACTTCAGTTCCATTTCACTGGCAAGTCCTATGTGGCTTTTTATTCAGTATTCCAGACTGACTTCACTACACTGAATACATCCTGCACAGTTTTCAAAAATACCGTTGAGAACTGACGTATCAAATATTCCATTCACATCTGATTTGCCCATAAAACATTCATACTTTTCACTAACTGAACCAAACTTCCTCTGTGGAGTACTTTCTTTCTCACTTTCGTTGCCATGGGCAAGTTCACACACTTTATCATCTTTATTGTTTACGGTAATAACACCTACCTTTGGCTCGCCAACATTCCTCCTCTTCTTAAAAGCTGTCAGAGGATTTCTAGTCATTTTGTTTACCCGTTAGTATCCACCAGTGAAACAGAGACTTCAATGAACAGAATTCACTACAAATATTTTCAGGATTACAAAAGAATAAACAAACAGCGATATATACCAGACTACCAGAGGCTAGCCACAACACTTAGTTTGTAACAATTATTTTCTCTCACATCACTAAAATGTTTCGGAATACAACATTTGACAGCAGTTTAACAGTGCCACAATGGGTCATGCTCATGGAGAACATATTTCAAAAATAATTTAAAAATAGTTGTCTTCTGAACTGAATAAATTACACATCAATTGAAAGAGGAAAGTCTAGATTTTTAAAATACAAAAAAGTAAAAATTGAAATTTCATGATTTTGAATCCTTCCGGAGCCCCTTAAATGCCCAGTGTAGTTGAAGGTGTCAGGATTGACCACTACGGAATCTTCCTTCCATTCAGTTTCTTTTAGTACTTGTGCACTGTCTCTTTGCTTATTCCTCTAAAATATTGTACCTACAGAAGAACTATGTTTCGAATGTAGATATCACTAGAATAGACATTGAGCTGAATACATAAGAGGTGTTGATTACTGTAGCTTACGTATTGAACTCGTATGCATCAGTACACAGGAACAGAAAGTGCTTCGGTCAGGTTAATCATAGATTAGTCCTCATTATTTAGGTTTAGCACATCTTTGTTTTTCTTTCTTTTACAGGAATACTACTGGAAAGGTGAAGCCACTGCATCATCAGATTTTGTAGTTGCAGAAGGGGATCTTGGTGTTACTGAAGACTCTGAAGAGCTTAAAGAACTACTTGAAATGTGGCAAGCCCTAAAATTGTACTCACTAGCCGAATATGAACATCTAGGACAGATTCCTGATGGGCCACTGAGGTTAGTAATGGTAGTAAATCACCCTCAAAGAAAATACCTACCAAAGATACATATCACAAAAAACTGAAATTCATCAATTCTTTATACAGTGCTTCTGTTTTAAAGCTACTGCTCTCTAATAAGCCATAGTACATAAAATATACAACCCCAAGATATATTTATTATCTTATGACATGTGATTCCCAATGGAAAAAATATTTTGAGCAATAATCTCTGAAAGTGGAAATTATTAATTGTTCCATATTATGTAAGCTTCAAGTTTATTGTAATTTGATTTTCTACATGAAATAACTCTGATAGCACTGTGCAGCAAGTCAAAACACACGGTTTGCTGTGAGCATATTTTTAAAGTGTCATTCTAAACCTCTAGTTTTTTCTTGCAGTGATGTACTTGGTTTTGCGTACTTGAATCTTACGAAATTAGTTTGTGTTATAAAATAGTCACAAATGGGGAAGGTCTAAGATTCGCAGTGTATTGTTTGTTTTGGATTTAAAAGAGGGGTTCAAGCAGCAGAGGAAGCTCACAACATTTCTATCATGTGTGGAGGAATTTGCTATTGGACACATCACATCTGAAAAGCAGTTCCTTGTTCAAGGAAGATCATGCTATCGTAAATTATTTGCAACATGCAGGAAGTCTCAATAATTGACTTCAATCATTTGATATCTTTTGACATTTGCCTTTAATAGGCAAGGTTCATAAGTACTGCATGCTCTAAATCAAAGCATCAAAAATCAAAGGGGGTCACTATTAATACATTTGTTTTGAATGCATATTATTACTAGTGACAAGTTGCGATCCTAAATTCTTAAGAGCAAATTAATGGCAGGGCCCTAACAAAAGACATCTTGAGCAAGGGACATGGTGAACAGATAATACTTTGTATATGGTGACACAGAAAGGGTGTTTCACATTAAGAACTTCTTGCCAGGGGTGTGTCCATTTCATGCCAACAACTGAGACACCTTTTGATCATAGTATAAGAAACATAACCAACAAAACCATATAAACTGTGTTGCTATTACAAAAATACTCTGCTGATTTTACAAAAAACTCTCTATGGGAAATCATCCCTCATGCATTTATTCTGCTGATCTTGCACACTCAGATATTTGCCTTTCCTGTTTCATATCAAACAACCATAAAGAAAAATCCTTTTTGGACAAAAATTCACTTCAGACATGGCTTGACATCTTTAACTCTGAATGACTAGGTTTCTGCAGATGTGGAATCTGTAAACCACGTGAGCACTGTCATACTATTTTAGATAGTGTTAGAAAAATATTGCTTCTCTTACATTTACTGTCATGTTCAGTAAACTAACGGAAAAATACTGTTAAAAGGTGCACTGTACTAATACAAATGAATTAAAACTCACCGTGATAACCTTATGATGAAAGTCTATTTTTATAAAACCTTAAGTTTATGTATTGAATTGTTTAGGAATAAAGAGATGACTCACTGAAAGGCATAAGCGCTGTGCCGTCAACAGATACACAAACAAAAGGTACAGAGCTTTGCTTTGAGCAATTGAGCAATTCGAAATGAAATTCGTTTCTCACGCTGTAGGGAGCGTACGTGAGGCCCCCCGCCCCCCTCCCACATACGTCTACATACATATGTATGTGAACATAACAAACAAAACTACATAAACTGTGTTGCTATAACAGAAAATACTCTGCTGATTTTACAAACAAAAGTCTCATATTCGTACGCACGTACGTTTGAGTGATGGCTGGGTAGACAGCGAGCCACCGTAGGTTTAGGCCCGGGAGGTTATGGGAGTGAAGGTTGTGAAATATCGCATGTTGCATGTTGTGTTCTACTGCATATTGTGCCACTGGGTGGTCCGCCTTGTTTTTGGCACCAGTTTGATGGTGGCCATTCATTATGGTTGGCCGTCATACCAATGTAAAATGCTGTGCTGTGATTGCAGCAGAACTGGTATATAAAATGGCTACTTTTACAGGTGGCCCGGCCTCTGATGCAGTAGGATAAGCTTGTGACCGGTACGGGCCATCTGCGAAAGCTGCTATGTTATATACCCGCTCTGCTGCAACCACTGCACAGCATTTTACATTAGTATGACAACCAACCAGCTGTCGACCAGAATGAATGGCCATTCCGAAAGGTAGCAAAACTGAGGTTTGTGCCTTTTGTTCATGTATCTGTCGACAGCGCAGCACTTCTGCTTTTTGGTGAGTCATCTCTTTATTCCAAAATAATTTATTCTCAACCAGAAGTTTATCTAACATGTGCATACCAAAATTGGCATGAATTGGTAAGATAATTTGCACAATGGCATTTGAAATGTCCTCTTGACATGCTGTCCCATGTCATATTCAAGTAGCATGGACATTAGGCAGTTAGAGAACATGCCTAAAGAAGACCAGTTATAAAATTATTCAGTGTCACATTTTCATAAATGAAGTTGTCTTGTCACAAAAACAAAATTTTCAGCAGAAGCAGAAAATGGCACTATAAACTGTGGAGTGTCATAAGTTTTCTGCTCTTACACTGTGGGGTACTGGAAGTAGCAAGAGCACTTATGATTGGGAAGTTCTATTAAGATTTCCTTATTGATTTTAATATGGCTGATTGTGGCTCTGTCACAGAATAAGTAAAAAAAAAAAAAAAAAAAAAAAAAAAAAAAAAAAAAAAAAAAAAAAAAAAAAAAAGCCTTTATTGAGACAATATGAGAGATGAGCTTAGTTGCAGTTTCCACATGGAATGGCCTCACTTGAGGCAAGGCCATAAATTGATTTAAGAGGAAAATCACTTAGATTATTCAGGGGAAATAACAAGAAAATGTCAGGTGAGTGTAGCAGGATAATTCTGTGCCATGCAGGAGGAACTTGATGGTCAGAGTTGACCAACATATTCTGCATTGCTGTAGAGTTTTTTATACTACAGCAGGTAGAATTTGTTTTACCTACTGGTGTTTTCCTTGAGTGGACCTGGAACTGAGCCGGCCACTGTGGCCGAGCGGTTCTAGGCACTTCAGGCTGAAACTGCGCGACCGCTACGGTTGCAGGTTAGAATCCTGCCTTGGGCATGGATGTGTGTGATGTCCGTAGGTTAGTTAGGTTTAAGTAGTTCTAAGTTCTAGGGGACTGATGACCTCAGATGTTGAGTCCCATAGTGCTCAGAGCCGTTTGAACCATTTGAACCTGGAACTGACTGTCAGCTTGTGTTTCAAATACTCAGCCACTGACAGCCAAAATTCCTAAAGTAAATGTCAGTGAGTTTTATTCCCATTTCAGTGACAAAATTTAAGACTAGAGATAGTTACAAATAACACTCAGATGCACCAATTGCAAACTACTTATTGAGTGTTGATAAATGTCACAATTATTTTTGTTTTTTCTGTCTTAAGAGTACTGGAAACTGAAATGCTCATTTATCAGATGCTATTCTCATTTTTGGAGCATCTCCAGTAGTAATGTTGTAATAATTACGTAATATGTCTCCTGATCATTATAGACTTTGAAACCATTTTTCTAAAGAACGCTATCATTGGCACTATTCCCAAAACAGAACAACACAGGTGGAAAACAACAGTACAACATTGATTGTGAAACCTGAACGCCACACGGAAATTTGGTAAGCTACAAATAACAAAATTACAAATCAAGAAACTCTACTTCACAAAGAAACCATATAAAGGTCACAGAGAAAATGAACCATGAAATGTGAGAATTGCAAACTCGATTCCATCTTCTGCCACGTGAAAGGAGAAGCAGTTATCATCAGAACATGGAACAAGGAACACACACTGCTGACAGTAACGTTGAGAGTAAGTCATCCGTAAGCATTGGATGTATGTATCTATGTACAACTGGGTTCTTGTTGTCAGCTTTCCTGACAGAATGTTCTACGTCGCTCTGTAGATGAGTAAATAAGATAAATATGAGTATTCTGTGTAGCAAACATCGAATGTTCCAGCCACGCCATTCAAAAAATAGTGAAAGTAAGTGACTGAAAAGTACCCATGAACTAATAAATAATATACAGGGTGATTCAAGAAGATGTGCAAACATTTTAATGTTATTCTACAAGTAAAACTAAAGAAAAAAGTTCATTTAAACATTGGTCCGCAAATGTTTAGTTACAGAGTTACAGCTAATAAAAGATTTTGCCTGAAATTTAGCAACCTTGCTAATATGAAGCTATCGCAAAACTGTACAAGGTTAAAGTAAAGCACAATTTCCATTTATTTTGTTGTTATTGATGTGGTGAATCTAAAAAACATGTTCCAGATGTGTATCTGCAGTAGTTTTCCAGAACATCCTAGAAGCAAAGATGTATTTTGTAAAATTTTTAATTTATTAACTATTTGGCCCAATTTTTCAAATTCCAGTCAGATGCACAGTTTTCAGCAGAAGTTGTAGAGAATTTAGTTTTGGAAAAATGATGGGAATAATGTTCACTGAAACTGTATGAATGTGTTAGATAATCTTCTGTTATTAATACCATAGCACATGTGAATTCATGTTAAACTGGAATAAACGGTGTACATACAATTTCACAATACATGTTCCAAAATGTCTCCACCGAGTTCAATGCTTTTAACTATACATGTATGAACAGACTTTGTTGCTCGTTTCAGTTTCACAGGGTTGTTCTTAATTTCATCTATTGCATTCATAATGCGAGCAAGTAATGCCTCATGTGTATTGACTTTGTTCTCATAAAGGATGTCTTTGATCCATCCCCATACACAAAAATCCATTGGTTTTAGATTGGGCAATGCAGGTGGCCACAGATGTGTAACACCACGACCAATCTATTTCTGGGGAAATGTTCATTTAAATGTGCAGTAATGGCATTAGTGAAATGTGGAGGTGCGCCGTCATGTTGAAAATACATTTGCAATCGCGTAGCAAGTGGAACATCTTACAGTAGCCCAGGCATTTCTTCTTGAAGGAATTGTAAGTACATCTCGCCAGTTAGACGTCCTGAGAAAATGAATGGTCCAATAAAGTATGTGTTGATTATACCCCACCACACATTTATGCTAAATCGTTGCTGGAAATTGCGTTGCGCTGTTGCGTGTGGGTTTGCTTCAGACCATTCATGCTAGCTATGTAAATTGTTTGTACCATCTTGAGTAAATTGTGCTTCATCAGTAAATAAAATTTGTGTAACTGTCGATTAGTGTTAAACCAATTGCACAGCTCCAAGCGAAGGGCAGGATCTCCTGGATGTAAATGATCCACTTTTTGTTTATGGTGAGGATACAGATCATTGTACTTCAGTGTACACCATACCTTTGATTGTGAAATGCCTAATCGTTGAGAGGTACATTGTGTACTGGTACCCGGGCTATGTTGAACAGCATGCGTAAGATCCTCCTCATCGTCTTCACTTATTGAGCACTCATACTGATTATGAATGCGAGGTAGAGAACCTGTCTTCTGTAACATTCAAAATACTCCACTAATGGTTCGTGGATTCGGAATCCTCGGAGTTGGATAATGCACACAATATTCGTTAATTGCAGCCGTAGCATTACCATCACATTTGCCACAAATAAACACCATATCGGCATATTCCTCTGTTGTAAATTTGAAAGGCATGCCTATTTCATAAATAATCTACAAACTACAATAGTTACTATGTTGCTTCACTTAAATACACTGTTGTTATGTTCTTTCACTGAACAGTACAGAAAACTAACTTATTTCGAGGTTAGGAAATGACTGAAGCAACTCACTAATGGTTGCCAACAATGACATAAACATTTCTACATTCTTAATGGAAAGTGAACAAATTTACTTGTGATGAATTCTTCTCAGGTTATCAGCTGAGTGGTGGTGTCGTCTTGTCGCAACGTTTCAATGAGTTTTGGCGAAGATGATGGGTACGAAACTCATTGAAACGTTGCGACAAGATGACGCCACCACTTGGCTGATAACCAGTGAAGAATTCATCAGTGGAATACCCCGAGAAAGACTGCAATCGCATAAATTTACTTGTATAATAACGTCTGCTTTTTCTGGATGCGCTGGAATACTACTACAGATACACATTTGGGACATGTTTTATTAGATTCACCAGACCAGTAACAAGAAAATAAATGGAAATTATAATTATAATTAGTGAAGTTGTCAGTCATCTGAAGATTATTAAAACCTGCATTTTTTTTAATCTGCTCTGTAGTACATACCATATTACAGTACAGGAGGAGGAATAGAATCTGTTTTTAAATATATATTTTTTGTCATTTAATGCATGGCTATAATTGCAGTAGTACATATGTAGTGAGTCATAAATAATGTGAACATTCTCTCATTGCTGAAGTAGTGACTAAGACAAAGTGGAAAATTTCTTAGAGAACAAGAAATGAGAGGGAATCGTTACTCATAAAATAACAACCTCGAAATTGAAAAATTAACTTTTCTAACTCACTGTCACTTATTGTGCGAGAATTGTTCAGAATATCTCACCAAAATTGCAAGCAAATATCTAGTGAGCCTAGTAGGATAATTCAGCTCTAGTCTGGGGGGGGGGGGGGGGGGGGGGGTCTGCTGACTGTCACTGATTGCCAAATATTGTCTGGATGGACTGTCCTTTCAATTGCGCACTGGACATAAATACTTGTTATGCAACGATGGACATAATTAATGTAAATATGACAGAACTGTTTCCATTTTTGCATCATTAGTAACTCATGGATTATGGACTATGTTTATAAAGTTAGATTATTCAAATTGATGTCAAATACAGTTGTTTTCAAATTGAGCTTGATTGATATTTTAAAAATATCAATGAATGAATTAACTTCAAAGTACGCAAAATATGCAAAAATATTATTCACTAACGAGGTGCGTAAAGAATCATTACATGTGCAAAAATGGTACTATGACAGATTAGGTAAAGTGTGCAGCAAACTGTGATGAGTAGTATTATTTACAGTTAAGGTTTATTTCATGAAAAATAGTTATGCTGTATAAACATGCTTTTAAGCAAACCACAGTATAAATATGCATTGCAGCCACACAGCCAAATTTTACTTCACTTTCTACTTGTACTACATTCTAAAGCCATCATGGAAGCTTTAGTTGCAGTTTCTCAGAAATGAGCATGCAACAGTTTCTATCATTATATTTTCCCATTCAAAATGGTATAAAAACTAGGGAGATTTCCACATTTCCATCCAACAGTCTGTTTCCATTAAGACATTCGTACCACTTTCAGATTCGTTTTTAAGATTAGATTATATTAGATTGTTTTCATTCCATAGACACAAAAATAAGATGATTCTCATGGGTGTGGAACATGTCAGACAGTATAACATAAAGAACATCAAACATTTTAATATAATACTTACTACCCATATCATTCGTCAGGAGATTGTCAGAATAGATTAATAAATTACAGTAAACTGGAACTACTAAAATTTACAGAATTAACACAGTCAAAATCAAAAAACAAATTTATCATACACTGTCAATAAATTTATCATACACAAAATACCTAATCTTGACTGTTGTAACAAAGTGTGCTGTCAAAACTGAAAGTTGGTCTAACAGTTCCTGTTAAGGTATTTATTTATAGAGTAGAAGGAGTAGGTAATGTGTGTCTTTGGATGACGAGTGGTGTACATTCAGAACTCTCATAAAGATAGGTGTTTAATTGATTAATAGTAGTTAATTAAGGCAGTGTTACATCATAAATAAGTAAATTAATATGTATTGTAAGCTATCAATTGAAGGTTTCAAATTTTTTTTGCATATTTTACGGAAAAAGAAAACATATCACAGGTGCGAATTTTGGAGTAGGATTTGTTTACGTTATTGTATACTGTAAGTTACATGATTATTTCAATAAAGTACAGTTTTTGTTGTTAATGTATTCTTACAGGCCATCCATTTCATCCTGTAGTAAGTAGCCGAAGTGAAAAATTACAAAATAAGTGAAAAGTTCATATAGTGTAGGGTCAGTTCTTTGTTTATTTTTGTCATGTAAACAATACAGGTTTAATCATTTGTTTCTCCGGAAGTTTTGAATTAGTATCCAAACTTAAGGCCTAAACTTTCTAAGTAATTTAATATATTAATTGAGTGGTTTAGGAAGCTATTATTGTTTAATTTAGACTAAAGCTAAAATTTGTCTGCCATGAGGGAGAAGTGTATGGCTTGTCATAGAATTGTTAGTTCTGGAGTGTGGTGTGAGGGTTGTTGCAGTCTCTTTCATGTGGATGATTGTAGCGATGTGGGTATTGGGGAAGTAAACAAGGCTCATTGGTTGTGTAGGATTTGCTGTAGAGATAGGAAGATAGTGGAACAGGAGGAGATTGCTACCCTTCAGGTGGAACTAGATAAAGCAAAACTAGATCTGAAGAAGTTAAGGGGGGAAAAGAGAAAAGACACATGGGAAGTGACAACAGGTTATAGAAGAAATAAGAGTAAGACTTTCTCAGGCAGTGTTGCTGTGAATGTGGAAAACATGTTTGATCTTTTGTCACAGCTGGAATCTGATGAGCCACAAGTAGATGTAGGAGTAGACAGGACACTACAAACTTTTTGAAAGTATTTGAGAAGTAAGAAGTCAAAAAAAGTTGTGAACAAGAAGAAAATTTTGTTGTAAGTAAGTTCACATTACAGAGGCATTAGCCAACTGTTGAAGGATGAACTAGGGTGAGGTTAACAGGTCACAAGATTTTTTAAACCTGTTGCAAGTCTGGCTCAGGTGCTACAGGACGTAGGTTCACTTTGCAAAGACTTCAAAAAGGAAGATACCATGGTAATAGTGGGTGGGGCAGACAATAGCATAGACAGGAACCCTAATTATTCAATTGAGAGTAATCTGGTAAAGATAGCTTCAGCAAAGAGACATACCAGTGTTAGGCTTGTATGTGTTCTGAGGCGCCTTGATTGGCCTCATTTAAACTCTTCTGTTAGGAGAGTTAATTTAGAGGTGGAATGGCTGCTTGGATCATGTATGGGGTCTCATTGTTGGGGTTCCTGTTGACTCTATCAGCAGTTGGGACTATACTAGGCACCCCCCCCCCCCCCCCTCCTCCCCGGGGTCACAAGTGGTTGAGTACAGTACCACTCATCGATTTCAATACACCCAATAATTGACATCTAGTTCTCTGTTGATAAGGTCTAATACTGTGGGTACAGTTGAGGAAGCAAAGGAACAGTACAACAGTTGTACATGTCATGATTTTTGTTTGTGGTCATGGAGATACCACAGTATCCTACAAACAATGTTGTGTACATAAATGTTATGTACCTATCTGATATGTTTGTGTACTTATTTGCCGATGAATGCCGCATTTGGTGCACCTGTGTTGTTCCCTGTCGTGATGTGATGTCTGCAGCAAATGGCAAGCATCGCTACGATACATAACATGTGGTTCCTGCACGTCAGTTCCTTTGTGACACTGAAGTGAGCACATTGCTAGTATGGCTCTAAGAGTGGAGATATCCATAGAAAACCATTCTGCAATTGTAGCACGTAGCCAAGCAGGTTTATCTATTCACCAAATTGCGAAACAGTGTAGTGTGTCTATAAGGGGAGTGCAATACACCCTTCACAGCCGGAAGACAACAGATAGCAATAAGGACTTACCAAAACCAGGACAGCCTCATAAAACAGCTAAAAGTGATGATAAATATATCAGAATTACCAGTAAGAGAAATAATTCAAAACAGCGCCCCAAATTCATGCTCAATTGGTAGAAATGAACACATCAATGATATCTTTTGCAACAGTAAAAAAGACTGACTGAAGCTGGCTTGAAAGGATGTCACAGCAATAAAACCCCTTCTAAGGCCCAAAGGTGTTGTTCACTGATAAATCAAAGTTTCTGATTTCTGGAATCAGAAGCAGAATATTTGTTCATCGATTTGTAGGGTAAAGGATAGCCCAGCAGTGTGTTCTACCTACAGTTAAACACGGAGGTTCTGTTATGGTTTGGGGATGTTTTGCTGGAGATAGAGTTGGCGACATTGTGCAAATAGAAGGCTGTATGAATCAGAAGCAGTTCCACTACATACTTCAGTATCATGCTATAAGAAGTGGATTGTGCTTGATACAGAAAGGGTTCGCCTTACAACAGGATAATGACCCAAAACATCGGTCGGCATACTGTACGAACTACATTGCATCAGAGGAAAAACGCGAAGTACTGAATGATGTGGTATGGCTGTTCCAAAGCCCTGATTGTAATCCCATTTAAATGGTCTCGGATGAAGTGGACAGACATATCAGGGAAGTTAATACATCCAGCAAGGAACATCTCTGGAATATTGTGAAGGATGTTTGGAATCATATAGGTTTATGATCCCTACAAAAACTGATTGACTGCATGCCTCGAGTTTGTGAGGCAGTCATTAAATCCAAAGGAGGATACTTCGATGAAAGCAAAATGTAATGATTGTGATTGTATTATATATTTGGAAGTAAATATAATATATCTAAAAAGAAAGATGATGAGACTTACCAAACAAAAGCGCTGGCAGGTCGATAGACACACAAACAAACACAAACATACACACAAAATTCTAGCTTTCGCAACCAACGGTTGCCTCGTCAGGAAAGAGGGAAGGAGAGGGAAAGACAAAAGGATTTGGGTTTTAATGGAGAGGGTAAGGAGTCATTCCAATCCCGGGAGCGGAAAGACTTACCTTAGGGGGAAAAAGGACAGGTATACACTCGCTCGCGCGCGCGCACACACACACACACATATCCATCCGCATATACACAGACACAAGCAGACATTTGTAAAGGCAAAGAGTTTCAAACTCTTTGCCTTTACAAATGTCTGCTTATGTCTGTGTATATGCGTATGGATATGTGTGTGTGTGCGTGAGTGTATACCTGTCCTTTTTCCCCCTAAGGTAAGTCTTTCCGCTCCCGGGATTGGAATGACTCCTTACCCTCTCCATTAAAACCCAAATCCTTTTGTCTTTCCCTCTCCTTCCCTCTTTCCTGACGAGGCAACCGTTGGTTGCGAAAGCTAGAATTTTGTGTGTATGTTTGTGTTTGTTTGTGTGTCTATCGACCTGCCAGCGCTTTTGTTTGGTAAGTCTCATCATCTTTCTTTTTAGATATATTTTTCCTACGTGGAATGTTTCCCTCTATTATATTCATATCATGAAGTAAATATAATTATATTTTGTGAGAAATAACATTTGATTGGTGTTGTAAATCTGAAATAACAGGGTGTATTGAAATTAATGAGCGGTAGTGTACGAATGGTTACAAGTGACAGAACAGAAGTAATTTTAAAGTAGGGTGGACAGAAAAAAAGGAGTTAAGAGGCAGGCTGAAAACGACATTCACGTTGATAAAACAGGCAGCCAGAAAGCAAATTACAATGTACACAATTCATGCAGACTGTCTGATTGAAACTAGACATATTCAAAAATTGAGAGAGAAATTAGGTTCATCCAGTCATAATTCAGCCCGTGCCCAAAATCAGTTACCCTTATTTCATCAGAATATCTGAAGACTAACGGGTAAGCTTAATGAGTTACTTATTTGTGTTAAAGAATTGGAGTTGAGTAAATCAGCTGATATAATCCTGCCTCTCTGAACATACAAGTGACCACTGGTATAGATACAGTAAATGTTACAGGGTTCCTGTTAGCTTCTTACTTCTGTAGAGAAAATATGGAGAAAGGAGGAGTTGCCACATTTGTCAGAAATGATTTTCGTTTCAAGAATATTGATATTAATAAACTTTTTCATAAGTCCTTTATAATAGTAAATATATATAAAGCACCTTCAGGAAACTGTAACCTCTTCATAAAAAGATCTGGAAGCTCTATTGTTCTATCTCACAGTAAACACAAGGAAATAGTGGTTGCTTGTGATTTTAATGTAGATTTACGGAAAAGCTCTGCCAGTGAACAATTAGTGCAATCAGTAACACTGTCATTATATTTAGTCCCTACTGTGAACTTAGCAACTATGATATGTAATTGCTCTGAGACTGCTATTGATAATACCTTCGTAGACAAATCTAGGAAAAAGTCATATCACAAAACCAATAGTAAATGGGCTATATGATCATGACATGCAGTATCTTGTGTTACACGTTGAAACTTGTCAGAAAAAGTCTCTTAAATCTGGGTAAAGGAGGGTGACAAATCACTCAAAAACTGAGAATTTTAGGAGATTACTCAGACATGACCTAGATAAATATTTACAATACTTCTGATTGGAATAGAAAATACAAAGCATTCATTAGTAAATTTACTTCTGCTTTTGAAAATTTTTTCCCCTAAAGGTAACTCAAATCAAACAGAAGTCAAAAAATAATGGATTGTACAAGGAATAAAGATATCATGTGGAACAAAACGGAGACATACTCTCTAGGAAGGGCTATGATTTTAGCATTGTAATGCCTTACAAAGAATACTGCAAATTATTATTTTGCACAAGTAATCCAGAAACCAAAGCAGCTTTATTATGAGAAAAAGATAATTACATCAGGCAACAAAATGAAAACTGTATGGGGTATAGTGAACATGGGGACAGGTGGGGCTAAAAAGGAAGAAGAATAGTTAGCTCTAAAAATAAATGAGACATTAGTAAAAGTGTAGTGTTGCAAACCTCTTAAACAGGTCCTTTTTTCTGTTACTGACAGCTTGGGGTTATCATGTTCTGTGAACAGGGAAATGGACTATCTGAAACCAATCTTTAAAAATAACTCCAATAAAATGGAAATGACATTAAAGTCTCCCAAAGTAGCAGCGGCCATCACAAAATCCTTAAAATCCAAGTATTCTGGGGGGTTTGATAACATATCAGAGTGCTCATGTGAATTGAGTTCTTTCTTAATTTGTGTAATCAATTTCTTATCAGCAGAACATTTCCAGACTGGCCAAAATATGCTGAAGTTAAGCCGCTTTACAAGTAGAGGGATAAAGAGCTACCATCAAATTGTCAACCAGTTTCACTTTTGGGCTTTTTCGGAAATATTTGAAAAGGTTATCTTAAAGTGTCTCCTTAAGCATCTGACTGCAAATAAGCCACAGTTGGATTTCTTAATGGTTCTGATATGGAGAAAGCTATTTACAGTTAAAGTGAGAATGTATTTAATGCATTAGCTAACAAATGAGAGGCTGCAGGAATTCTGTGACCTGTCAAAAGCGTTTGTGTGAATCACAGCATTCTCTTAAGTAAATTAGAATATTATAGTGTTACAGGCAATGCTGTGAAATGTTTTGAGTCTTATCTAACAAACAGGAAACAAAGGGTGTCATTGTGAAACACCTATGCAGTAAGCCGTCAGTCTTCATCTGATTGGGAATTAGTTTACATGTTGTGTTCCTCAAGGTTCCGTCGTGTGTCTGTTACTTTTTCTTGTGTGCATTAATGACGTCTTGCCTGTTACAGTGTCAGATGCTAAGTTTTTGTTTGTTTGTAGATGATAAAAACTTTGCAATAAGTATCAAGTCAAGTACAGATTTGGAAGTAGCAGCTAATAAAAATTTTCGCCGACATTAATAAATGGTTGAGAGTTAATTTTCTCTCATTAAACTTTGAAAAGATCCACTGTATTCAATTCAGAACCTGTAAGAGATTTCCTTCCAGCATGTGCTAACATGCGAAGACGTGCAGATTGAAGAGGTTAAGTGCTTTAATTTCTAGGTTTACAATTTGATAATAAATTCAGGTGGCAAGGGTACCGTATTTACTCGAATCTAAGCCGCACTTTTTTCCGGTTTTTCTAGATTGTTTGGGATGTTTGTCAATATGGCCAACTCTACGTTCTGAATTTTTTCCTACCTGGGACAAGATATCGTTGCTAATAAGAACTTCTATGAATTGTGAATCACATGCAGTATTCTCTTCACCATAAGAATAATACCAATATAAACATTTTGCCATGTATTCTTTCGTGTTTGCTGCTGTCTCATTTAAATCCTGTCTGCCTAATAAACTACGAAACTAGAGTGAGACAACAGCAAACGCGGAATAATATACATGTCATGTCATGTTTATATTCGTATTGTTCTTATGCCTAATAGTGATACAGTCAGAAATGAAGCATGGCAATTAACAAGATTTTTAAATCTAAGATGACTAATTTCTGTACAGAGTGTAATGTACTACAGAGGTGTCTGCAAAGATTTTCAACCGGAGAACATTTTTCGCTAAACTCTCGTTCAGAACATCTTCTATCATACGCAGTCTATTATTTATTATTTGGTTCTTGTTGATCATTATCAAAGAAAGCAGCAGCGTAAGTAACACCAAATAGCAAGCAGTCTCTTGCCATTGTTTCGCTAATGAGACGATTCCTTAAAAAAAAAAAGGGGCGGCGGTTGTGCGCACAAAAGCAAGCCATGCCGCGAGCGGCGGCAGGTCGTAAACACTCTTTATCAGAATGCGACAAACGATGCATGACACAGTACAGTAGTGCATTTACAGCGTAGAGTGACGTAAACACCTGCAACAAAGAGAATGGCACTTACCAGATCAAAGAAAAATAAGCAATCAATTCAAACCAGACGAAGCACATGATAAAGGAATGATACCTGAATAAATATGGACGGAGCACCTGAGGCATAGCAATGGCTACGTGGTAAAGCTTAACTGCTAAGCTTAAAACTCGAACCAAACTACTGTAGCTGTATTGTCATTCATTCGACCTAAATTGTATTACAATGGACGAACTTTGTTTCGATTTGGATGTGCGGCCTAAAACTTTTCTCACACCTTGAATTTCGAGTCTCGAATTTCAGGTGCGGCTTAGATTCGGGAAAAATTTTTATTCCTTGACTTAGTCTCATTTTTCAGGTGCGGCTTAGATTCGAGTAAATACGGTATACTACAGAATTGATGAAGCCGCTAAACAAGTATGTATTTGCAGTGAGAATGATGTCGGTTATAGGAGACACAAATATAAAAAAAAAAAAACTTGCATACTTCGCTTGATTTCATTCTAATATGTCATATGGGATCATATTCTGGAATAACTCATCAAACCGAGCAAACGTTTTTAGCGTGCAAAAGTGTGTAATAAGAATCATTTGTGTGTAAATTCAAGAACATCATGTAGAAACCTGTTCAAGGAACTTAGTATTCTAGCCACTGTCTCTCAGTGTATTTATTCCTTAATGAAATTTGTTGCAAGTAATATATCTCTATTACCAACCAATAGCTAAATATGAGGATTGCTCAGAAAGCAATGTACTGCACTTTTTCTCAGCCAGAAACAATGCTACATATGCGAAACGTTACGTGTGTATTATTTGAAATCTCCTGAATGAGTGCGCCAAGTTTCCATCATTTCAGACACACAGTGTAACTGCAAAACAGTTTCAAATTGGCATCTGTACGTGATGTATGTTACAAACAGCGTCCCATAATTGAATTTCTCAGTGCAGAGAAAGAAACTTGGAAATATTCACAAATGCTTGTGGAAAGTCTATGGAGCATCTGATGTCAAGAGAAGTGTAGTTAGCCGCTGGGCATGGAGGGTGAGGTCATCAGAAGGCATTTCGGTAAAGTTCCACGATTTGCAGCGGTTGGAGAGACAGTCTACAGCTGTCACATCTGACATGTTGCAGCGAGCTTTCACTTGTTTGGGCCATTAAAGAATGCTATTCGTGGAAGACATTTTCAGGACGATGAGGAGGCGACTCGCACACTGAAGCACTGGCTCCGCCACCAGGACAAGGATTGCCACTGACAGGGCATACAGCCCTTGTTAAGCGCTGGAGGAAGTCCATAGAATGGGATGGAGATTATGTGGAAAAATGGGGTGTGTATATAAAACGCCATTCTTTTGTGTGCGAAATTCTCATTGTGTTGAACAAAAAATATGCCCTCACACTTACTATCAATACGAAGGATAAGAACGATCTATACAGGCTGTTACAAAAAGGTATGGCCAAACTTTCAGGAAACATTCCTCACAAACAAAGAAAGAAAATATGTTATGTGGACATGTGTCCGGAAACGCTTACTTTCCATGTTAGAGCTCATTTTATTACTTCTCTTCAAATCACATTAATCATGGAATGGAAACACACAGCAACAGAACTTACCAGCGTGACTTCAAACACTTTGTTACAGGAAATGTTCAAAATGTCCTCCATTAGCGAGGATACATGCATCCACCCTCCGTCGCATGGAATCCCTGATGCAGCCCTGGAGAATGGCGTATTGTATCACAGCCGTCCACAATACAAGCATGAAGAGTCTCTACATTTGGTTGCATAGACAAGAGCTTTCAAATGCCCCCACAAAAGAAAGTCAGGAGGGTTGAGATCAGGAGAACGTGGAGGCCATGGAATTGGTCTGCCTCTACCAATCCATCGGTCACCGAATCTGTTGTTGAGAAGCGTACGAACTCTTTGACTAAAATGTGCAGGAGCTCCATCGTGCATGAACCATATGTTGTGTTGTTCTTGTGAAGGCACATGTTCTAGCAGCACAGGTAGAGCATCCCGTATGAAATCATGATAACGTGCTCCATTGAGCGTAGGTAGAAGAACATGGGGCCCAATCAAGACATCACCAACAATGCCTGCCCCAACGTTCACAGAAAATCTGTGTTGATGACATGATTGCACAACTGCGTGTGGATTCTCGTCAGCCCACACATGTTGATTGTGAAAATTTACAGTTTGATCACGTTGGAATGAAGCCTCATCCGTAAAGAGAACATTTGCACTTAAATGAGGATTGACACATTGTTGGATGAACCATTCGCAGAAGTGCACCTGTCGAGGCCAATCAGCTGCTGATAGTGCCTGCATACGCTGTACATAGTACGGAAACAACTGGTTCTCCCGTAGCACTCTCCATACAGTGACGTGGTCAACGTTACCTTGTACAGCAGCAACTTCTCTGACGCTGACATTAGGGTTATCGTCAACTGCACGAAGAATTGCCTCGTCCATTGCAGGTGTCCTCGTCGTTCTAGGTCTTCCCCAGTCGTGAGTCATACGCTGGAATGTTCCGTGCTCCCTAAGACGCCAATCAATTGCTTCGAACATCTTCCTGTTGGGACACACTCGTTCTGGAAATCTGTCTCGATACAAACGTACCGCGCCACGGCTATTGCCCCATGCTAATCCATACATGAAATGGGCATCTGCCAACTCCGCATTTGTAAACATTGCACTGACTGCAAAACCACCTTTGTGATGAACACTAACCTGTTGATACTACGTACTGATGTGCTTGATGCTGTACTGTAGAGCAATGAGTCGCATGTCAACACAAGCACTGAAGTCAACATTACCTTCCTTCAATTGGGTCAACTGGCAGTGAATTGAGGAAGTATAGTACATACAGACGAAACTAAAATGAGCTCTAACATGGAAATTAAGTGTTTCTGGACACATGCCCACATAACATCTTTTCTTTATTTGTGTGTGAGGAATGTTCGCTGAAAGTTTGGTCGTATCTTTTTGTAACACCCTGTATAAATACCTAAAATCACTTACCTTGGTTCATAAAGGGGTCCAATATTCACGGACACATGAGGAAATGGACAAAGACACTGTCCTTCTCCCAGTTTGGTTAATCTCCTATTCTTTTGGATCTTCTATGCTTTAGGTGTACTGAAAATAGAAAATGTCATTCGTGAACCACATTTTTACCCCACCCCCTTTTTTATGGGGGCTGGAGGGGGGGGGGGGGGAGGCAAAGCATCCGCAGCACGTGTATTGTAATAATTGAAAGTAGATGATAGTAACAGCTGTAAGATTAGAATGATTTGAGTGTCCAGTGAATGGTGTGGTGTTCTACTAACTGTTTGAAACTACGATGGTGGTACCCAATTTAGTACTGACTACCTAAGTGGAGATATTGTGCTGTTGTTATCTCCTTTTCTACATCTACGTCTATACTCCGCAAGCCACCTGACAGTGTGTGACAGTGTGTGGCAGAGTGTACCTTGAGTACCCCTATTGGTTCTCCCTTCTATTCCAGTCTCGTATTGTTTGTGGAAAGAAAGATTGTCAGTATGCCTCTGTGTGGGCTCTAATCTCTCTGATTTTATCCTCATGGTATCTTCGTGAGATATACGTAGGAGGGAGGAATATATTGTTCGACTCCTCAGTGAAGGTATGTTCTCGAAACTTCAACAAAAGCCCATACCGAGCTACTGAGCATCTCTCCTGCAAAGTCTTCCATTGGAGTTTATCTATCATCTCCGTAACGCTTTCGCGATTACTAAATGATCCTGTTACGAAGCGCGCTGCTCTCCGTTGGATCTTCTCCATCTGTTCTATCAATCCTATCTGGTACGGATCCCACACTGGTGAACAATATTCAAGCAGTGGTCGAACAAGTGTACTGTAACCTACTTCCTTTGTTTTCAGATTGCATTTCCTTAGGATTCATCCAATGAATCTGTCTGGCATCTGCTCTACCGACGATCAACTTTATATGATCATCCCATTTTAAATCACTCCTAATGCCTACTCCCAGAAAACTTACGGGATTAACTGCTTTCAGTTGCTGACCTGCTATATTGTAGCTTAATGATGAAGGCTCTTTCTTTCTATGTATTCGCAGCACATTACACTTGTTTACACTGAGATTCAGTTGCCATTCCCTGCACCATGCGTTAATTCGCTGCAGATCCTCCTGCATTTCAGTACAATTTTCCATTGTTACAACCTCTTGATACACCACAACATCATCTGCAAAAAGCCTCAGTGAACGTCCGATGTCATCCACAAGGTCATTTATGTATATTGTGAATAGCAACGGTCCTACGACACTCCCCTGCGGCATACCTGAAGTCACTCTTACTTTGGAAGACTTCTCTCCATTGAGAATGACATGCTGCATTCTGTTATCTAGGAACTCTTCAATCCAATCGCGCAATTGGTCTGATAGTCCATATGCTCTTACTATGTTCATTAAACGACTGTGAGGAACTGTATCGAACGCCTTGCGGAAGTCAAGAAACACGGCATCTACCTGGGAACCCGTGTCCATGGCCCTCTGAGTCTCGTGGATCAATAGTGCGAGCTGGGTTTCACACGATCGTCTTTTTCGAAACCCATGCTGATTCCTACACAGTAGATTTCTAGTCTCCAGGAAAGTCATTATACTCTAACATAATACGTGTTCCAAAATTCTACAACTGATCGACGTTAGAAATATAGGTCTATAGTTCTGCACATCTGTTCGCTGGCCCTTCTTGGAAACGGGGACGACATGTACCCTTTTCCAATCCTTTGGAACAGTACACTCTTCCAAAGACCTACGGTACACCGCTGCAAGAAGGGGGGCTAGTTCCTTCGCGTACTCTGTGTAAAATTGAACTGGTATCCCATCAGGTCCAGCGGCCTTTCCTCTTTTGAGCGATTTTAATTGTTTCTCTACCCCTCTGTCGTCTATTTCGATATCTACCATTTTGTCATCTGTGCGACAATCTATAGAGGGAACTACAGTGCAGTCTTCCTCTGTGAAACAGCTTTGGAAAAAGACATTTAGTATTTCAACCTTTAGTCTCTCATCCTCTGTTTCAATACCATTTTGGTCACAGAGTGTCTGGACATTTTGTTTTGATCCGCCTACCGCTTTGACATAAGACCAAAATTTCTTAGGATTTTCAGCGAAGTCAGTACATAGCACTTTACTTTCAAATTCATTGAACGCCTCTTGCATAGCCCTCCTCACACTACATTTCGCTTCGCGTAATTTTTATTTGTCTGCAAGGCTTTGGCTATGTTTATGTTTGCTGTGAAGTTCCCTTTGCTTCCGCAGCAGTTTTCTAACTCGGTTGTTGTACCACGGTGGCTCTTTTCCATCTCTTACGATCATGTTTGGCACGTACTCATCTAATGCATATTGTACGATGGTTTTGAACTTTGTCCACTGATCCTCAACACTATCTGTACTTCAGACAGAACTTTTGTGTTGAGCCGTCAAGTACTCTAAAATCTGCTTTTTGTCACTTTTGCTAAACAGAAAAATGTTCCTACCTTTCTTAATATTTCTATTTATGGCTTTATGATTGCCGATTCTCTCTTCTGCGATAACTGTTTCGAATAGTTCGGGTCTGTTTGTCACAAGAAGGTCTAATATGTTATCACCATGAGTCGGTTCTGTTTAATGAGCAGTAACTGTAATTAAGGTCTATCTATTTCAGCCTGCTGTACAAGCACTGATGTGCAAATAGGGCCACCGATCCTGCTACACAACTTGATGTTTCCCTCAAGAGCGAGTTAAGAGTGAAATTAAAAGCTCGTAACACTTGAATGGAATTAGTAAGCAACTTGCTCAGTCTACTGTATGCCCCGTCAGCATCAAGCAGGCAGGTATGCTGTTAAAGATGGTGAGTTACGCTAAACTTCTTGGGCAAAGGGAAAAATATATGATAATTGAGTAAAGCTACAAATAAATTTTTGCCTATTGTTAGTCCTGTTGTGAATTGTACAAAACTTATGTGTCATGACACCTTTCCATTCAGATGATACTGGTTTTCTTATTTTACAGTTAACGAGTGCACTGAAATGAAATGTTGAATGATAGTTAGGCGCCATCAAGGTTAATGGTTTCTCCTCCATTGCAATTTAATTATTATTTTGATATTGTTAATGCAATGTATATTCTGTCATTATGAGTAATTAAACGCAAACATCCATCTATGAAACCAAAGATAAATTTTGGTTATCGATTAAATATTGCTCACTTTGAAGTTAAATCATACGCAGCTGTTTTTAAAATAAACCTTTAATTCAGTTTGAAAACTAAGTATATTTTGTTTGCATCTATTTGAATAATCCGAAAACTGACAACTGTGTTCATTGTCATAATTACATTAATTCTGCAGATAACTGCATAAATAATATTTATGTCTACTGTGAGCCGTGTGCAGCTCGTGTTGATGTCGTTCATAGCTCGCTATCTTGTAATAGCGATAGTGGCGTCTCGTTTTCTTATTGTGTTCACTCGCGCCACTACATTTGATTGCCTTGTCTGTCCATGAGTGGCAACAGCAGCGCTTATCGAAAGCACATACTGTGGTACCATCTTTGGAGTGGCTTGTAGTATTTCTGGGTTGTCGTGTGCCCAGGGAATTGAGTTGGGACGGAGCAGCAGTCAGGGCCGGACAGCCAGTACTCTCCCGACCGCTGGTGACACACATGCACTGTCCGATGGAAGGATGTTGTTGCGAGAGTGCACAACTACGTCAAGGACCGGATTCAGGAAGTTTTAGTTGAATGGACTGTGATATTTGAGTAGTGCACCTCTCTCTCTCTCTCTCTCTCTCTCTCTCTCTCTCTCTCTCTCTCTCTGTGTGTGTGTGTGTGTGTGTGTGTGTGTGTGTGTGTGTGTGTGTGTCCGCCCACCTGTCGTATGGCAATAAGTTGTAAGTTGACGATTTATACTGGGATCTTTTCCGTGCCTGATGTGAGTGGGAACGACCGTTGGTTGGTCATTCGGTCGGCCGTCGCAGCGGACGATGTAATTCTGGCTTCTCTGTTTTTGTGCCAATATTATTCATCTGTGTTCGTTTCACGGTGACTGGTTTTAGTATTGTGAGTTGTTGGTGTGTATCTTGTGCTTCTGAATGAGCAGTTATTTTAATGCTGTCTCCGTACTGGATTTGTAGAGGTGTTACGAACGGAATTCAGTTCGGCTTCGGATGGAGCAGCAAGGGGTTAGCCAGTTGGTCGGCACTTAAGCTACCCCTAGTGTGAGTTGCCATCCTGTTTGTGAGAACAGCTCTTGGTTGCCTGTCTCGCCACTTACAGAGATGTAGTCATCTTCCTCAGGTCGATCCAGGGAGCACTGTCTGTCGATCACTCTGTCTTACTTGAACAAGTTGTCATAATTGTTTTAAATTTACCCTAATGTTTCAACATGTTATTGCCATTCCCACTTGCAATTCTGGCCTACAGCCATTACTTGTTTGTAACATTGACTGTGGTTTTTAGTCGATGAATACTTTCAGTTCTGTCTTGACAAGGCCTTCAGCTGTAACTGTAACTTATGACAGTTATTAAAATTGTTAAAAGGGTTTTTCGTATTTTTAACGTGTAATTGTCCACATTATTGGCAATTCAGGCCTTCAGCCATTGTGTATTTTTGAAATTGCTTCTGGCTTTCAGCTGCCGAATAATTTTGGACCTTCTTAATCAGGCCTTCAGCTGTTGATTGTGTGTAACATTGCTTGGGGCCTTCAGCTGACAATAACTTGCAACTCATCTAATAAGGCTTTCAGCTGCCAGCGTTGTAAAATTTTTAAAAATAAGATTGTTGAGAGTTTGTTGTTTTTAAAAATAAAATGTGTGGGTTTTCTGTGCAACCAACGGTAACTGATTAGGCCCCGTCCACACCTTTCCTGCTTTCCGTAAATCCCACGTCTCGTGCTGTGCAACCAAAATGACAGTCACTGTACAGGTTCTGTATGTTACAACTGGCTACATAATCAGCTACCTGAATTCCTACTTAAGCTGTGTAGAAATACCCTCATCATTAGATATTTGAATAAACAGGTACCTTGAATTTGTTTGAACAAACAGGTACCTTACTCTGAGTCATATGTGGATTTGCGCCATTATAAATCAATGACTAAGGAAAGGGATGCCCTTAATGGCCTATAATATAGGTAGTAAGACTGAGTGCCATCCAGCAAATGTTCAGCAACCAGTTGTAATTGGACTTCCAGAACTATGGCTGAAATGAAATGTTCTTAGTTTACTAGATATTTACAATTAATTATGATAAATTCTGAACAAATCTTGGTTAATTTAAAGGTGACAATGAGCTAGAAAATTTAAATTTTTGACTGTGAGGTGGTTACTTTACCGGTAAATTTCAGTTTCTTTCATCTTTTACTTTGCATGAAATCTGCCTTTTTTGCTTTAGCCACCACTACAGCAGTGTTATGATGCTGACATCGATGCTATACACTATCTGAGTGCTACTGCAACTGTAGCCGTGGATTAAAGTCACAATGGAAAATATGTTTAATGTCAGATTTTTCTCATCTTCCTCTACTGTAACTGGAAATGACCACAATGAAATTGACAGAATCCTAAGAAACCCTAGAATTCAGACTGCACTGCTATATAGATAAAGAAAAGCAGCTTTTCTTAACCCTCAGGTGACTGGAAGAGGATGTTAATTGAAAATATTTAAGTATGCTAAAATATTACAAATGTTAATTTCGGCAATGTTTCCACTTTTTGTATGTAATTCACTACCTTGCTTCAATAATAATTGATTATATCCTGCTAATATCACATATGAATAGGTGACATCAGTAGTCGAGTAATGTGAATTATTTTCTCATTTTCAAAAATTTATATCTTTGTTCAGTCACATATCAATGCTGAAATTTTTACAGTACATTGCACTCATATAGGTGTACAAACTGTGAAAAAATCATTTTTGTATTAAGTCCGACCTGAGATAACTAACCCCAAACTTTACAAAAAATGAAAATTTTCAAATTTCAAAAATTCATAAAAAATTAAGGAAACATTTGTAAGTGTTCTTGCTCTATATGAGGCTAGTAGTGTATGATATCTAACTACAGGAAAAAAATATACTCTCATAAATCACTCCTTGTTTGTTATTTTTGAGCCTAAAAAGTGGATTTTTGAAAGTTTGGATACCAAACTTTGAAGGTCATTTTGACTGATTATTTTTGAATTTAGGGTATTTTGTGTAATAGCTAATGTTGTAGACGACACATTTCTAAAACAATCATGTCAATTGCAACGTTGTAAGTTAACCCAGTGCATATATATTCAAATTTTTGCTGATGTCTCCAGACTGAAAAATTGCCACATGCCTACAAATAAAAATGGCCGCCATCCAGTAAAGGTGCAAGATAAATTTAAAAGAAAACTGTTTTGAACTTCTCAAATATAGGGCAATCACATATAAAGAAGTTAAAATATTTGAAAATGGGCAAGCAACCATCCCTGGACCACTTCATATCGATTGACCCAATGGTTACAGTACTTTAAATGTTTATGGACTGACAATGAAGAAGGACCAGAAATAAACACCAGTACCTATGACTGTGTTGATGTGATGATAATTGAAGAGCTGCAAAAAGTGATCCATTAAGAAAAAAATGGAAAAAGTTGCTGGGCACTGATAAGATAAACGTGGAACTGATTAAATATAATTCTGATCAGTATAGACTTTCAAATGTTATGAATGTTTGCAGGCTGAATGGACATGAGTCAGATGAATGAATGGAGTTTTGGTATGCCAGTCAATCTGCAAGAAGTATTTTTTAAAAATTACTTGTGATCAGCCAGCCACATACCCCTGATAAACAGATTCAAGTACTTGAAATAGGTCTGTATGTTATCTGATTGTAAGTTGAAATATTTTATTTTATGGCTTTTACTATCTTACTAACATTCTGAAAACAAAGATTTTACATGTTTTATTCTCACTCCTCTTGACTTGATGCAGTCATTGGTAACCATGACACTGACCAACCTAAATGCAGTTAACAAGAAACCTTTCCTTTTACAAGTTTTGAGTGAAACCTTTTGTAAACCTCTATTGCTTAATATTTGAAGCAGTGGTTTATACATTGGAAACTATATATTAACAAAGATTGTGGCTTGATGACTGCAAATCCAGAATTTTGCCTTTACTTAGTCATGAGACTTTCCCGATTGTTGACACAAGTTTCAACTTTTTCTTGTTTAGTGAATATGGGAAAAGACTTCTTTTATGACTTCAATTAAGTGATCAACTCATTTTCCCTGAAAGCTGATGGATTGGAGGTAGTGGGGTGGGGAGAGGTGGGAAGAGTTTTTCACAAGTGAGGAAAATGAGGGCATGAAGCACTATGGTGTTAAAATCAACCAGTAGGTTGGAGACAGCTCAACATTAATATCACATAAGAGAATTTGTGATAGTTGTCACTTTTTCTCTTGAGTTTCCATTGCTGTAGCTTACACAGATGATTGGTGGAAGCACAAGATTACAGGTTTAGCCTGAGTGTGAAGATTAACTTTCAGAACAAGAACTTAATAAGGGACTGGAACGGAAATGGTAAGATTATTTGAGGGGCTTACAGCTTCTATATGCTGCTTTATTACAATCTGTACTAAAATACTGCTTGGTGACACTAATGCACACATTGTGAAAAATAGTAAATTTGAGACAGTCATAGGAGAATATCGAGCACGTTGGTGTTGTTGTGGTCTTCAGTCCTGAGACTGGTTTGATGCAGCTCTCCATGCTACTCCATCCTGTGCAAGCTTCTTCATCTCCCAGTACGTACTGCAGCCTACATCCTTCTGAATCTGCTTAGTGTATTCATCTCTTGGTCTCCCTCTACGATTTTTACCCTCCACGTTGCCCTCCAATACTAAATTGGTGACCCCTTGATGTCTCAGAATATGCCCTACCAACCGATCCCTTCTTCTAGTCAAGTTGTGCCACAAGCTCCTCTTCTCCCCAATTCTATTCAATACCTCCTCATTGGTTATGTGATCTACGCATCTGATCTTCAGCATTCTTCTGAAGCACCACATTTCAAAAGGTTCTATTGTTTTCTTGTCCAAACTGTTCATCGTCCATGTTTCACTTCCATACATGGCTACATTCCATACAAATACTTTCAGAAACGACTTCCTGACATTTAAATCCATACTCGATGTTAACGAATTTTTCTTCTTCAGAAACGCTTTCCTTGCCATTGCCAGTCTTCATTTTATATCCTTTCTACTTCGACCATCATCAGTAATTTTGCTCCCCAAATAGCAAAACTCCTTTACTACTTGAAGTGTGTCTATTCCTAATCTAATTCCCTCAGCATCACCAGACTTAATTAGACTACATTCCATTATCCTCGTTTTGCTTTTGTTGATGTTCATCTTACACCCTCCTTTCAAGGCACTGTCCATTCCGTTCAACTGCTCTTCAAAGTCCTTTGCTGTCTCTGACAGAATTACAATGTCATCGGCGAACCTCAAAGTTTTTATTTCTTCTCTATGGGTTTTAATACCTACTCCGAACTTTTCTTTTGTTTCCTTTATTGCTTGCTCAATATACAGATTGAATAACATTGGGGATAGGCTACAACCCTGTCTCACTCCCTTCCCAACCACTGCTTCCATTTCATACCCCCTCGACTCTTATAACTGCCATCGGGATTCTGTACAAATTGTAAATAGCCTTTCGCTCCCTGTATTTAACCCCTGCCACCTTCAGAATTTAAAAGAGAGTATTCAAGTCAACATTGTCAAAAGCTTTCTGTAAGTCTACAAATGCTAGAAATGTAGGTTTGCCTTTCCTTAATCTATCTTCTAAAATAAGTCGTAGGGTCAGTATTGCCTTACGTGTTCAGATATTTCTGCGGAATCCAAACTAATCTTCCCCGAGGTCGGCTTCTACTAGTTTCCCATTCGTCTGTAAAGAACTTGCATTAGTATTTTGCAGTCGTGACTTATTAAACTGATAGTTCAGTAATATTCCCATCTGTCAGCACCTGCTTTCTTTGGGATTGGAATTATTATATTCTTCTTGAAGTCTGAGGGTATTTCGCTTGTCTCATACATCTTGCTCACCAGATGGTAGAGTTTTGTCAGAACTATCTCTCCCAAGGCTGTCAGTAGTTCTAATGGAATGTTGTCTACTCCCGGTGCCTTGTTTAGACTCAGGTCCTTCAGTGCTCTGTCAAACTCTTCACGCAATATCGTATCTCCCATTTCGTCTTCATCTACATCCTCTTCCATTTCCATAATATTGTCCTCAAGTACATCGCCCTTCTATAGACCCTCTATGTACTCCTTCCACCTTTCTGCTTTCCCTTCTTTGCTTAGAACTGGGTTTCCATCTGAGCTCTTGATATTCATACAAGTGGTTCTCTTTTCTCCAAAGGTCTCTTTAATTTTCCTGTAGGCAGCATCTATCTTACCTTTAGTGAGATAAGCCTCTGAATCCTTACATTTGTCCTCTAGCCATCCCCGCTTAGCCATTTTGCACTTCCTGTCGATCTCCTTTTTGACACGTTTGTATACATTTTTGCCTGCTTCATTTAATGCATTTTTATATTTTCTCCTTTCATCAATTAAATTCAATATTTCTTATGTTACCCAAGGATTTCTACTAGCCCTCGTCTTTTTACCTACTTGATCCTGTGCTGCCTTCACTATTTCATCCCTCAAAGCTACCCATTCTTCTTCTACTGTATTTCTTTCCCACATTCCTGTCAGTCGTTCCCTAATACTCTCCCTGAAGCTCTCTACAACCTCTAGTTCTTTCAGTTTAACCAGGTCCCCACATTTTTGCAGTTTCTTCAGTTTTAATCTACGGTTCATAACCAATAGATTGTGGTCAGAGTCCATATCTGCCCCTGCAAATGTCTTAAAATTTAAAATCTGGTTCCTAAATCTCTGTCTTACCATTAAATAATCTATCTGAAACCTGTCAGTATCTCCAGTCTTCTTCCATGTATACAACCTTCTTTTATGATTCTTGAACCAACTGTTAGCTATGATTAAGTTGTGCTCTGTGCAAAATTCTACCAAGCGGCTTCCTCCTTCATTTCTTACCCCCAATCCATATTCACCTACTATGTTTCCTTCTCTCCCTTTTCCTACTCTCGAATTCGTCACCCATGACTATTAAATTTTCATCTCCCTTCACTACCTGAATAATTTCTTTTATCTCATCATAGATTTCATCAATTTCTTCGTCATCTGCAGAGCTAGTTGTCATATAAACTTGTACTACTGTAGTAGGTGTGGGCTTCATGTCTATCTTGGCCACAATAATGCGTTCACTATGCTGTTTGTAGTAGCTTACCCACACTCCTATTTTTTTATTCATTATTAAACCTACTCCAGCATTACCCCTATTTGTTTTTGTATTTATAACCCTGTATTCAGCTGACCAAAAGTCTTCTTCCTCCTACCACCGAACTTCACTAATTCGCACTATATCTAACTTTAACTTATCCATTTCCCTTTTTAAATTTTCTAATCTACCTGCCCGATGAAGGGATCTGACATTCCACGCTCCGATCCGAATAACGCCAGTTTTCTTTCTCCTGATAACGAGCACACTTAAAAATAAACCGTAATAAAAGACTGATCAGTTTGTATAAAATATTCTAGTTAAAACTGGTGTCCAACATATTTTCACAGGAACGTATGAATATTAAAGTGATCAGAAAGGGAGAATTTGATTCAGATCATTCTGTTTCTAACCAGGCTGAAACTCAGTTTCTCACATTTAAAACAAAAAGAAAATCCAGAAAGTAAGCAGATACAGCTCCAGTAGAACCGATTGTATATAAGAAAATATAGAAAAATTTAGAGAAGAAATAGAGACAACTGAAAATGTGATTGTCAAGAACTCGAGACTAAAATCACTAAAGTGGCAGAGGAAGCTTTAGGACTAACTAAAAATGAAAATAATACATGGTAGAGTGATGCGTGTGAACAAGACCAAAATACAGAGCTAAAAGATTGAGAAAGTGAGATGTTCAAAAACAAAACAATCACCTAGAGCAGTAGAGACAACTGAGAAAAGAAACATCAAAAGTAATCCAGAAAATTGAAAAAACTTTTGATAATTTTAAAATTTTTACCAGTCTTTGAAACATGGGCTTAATGGTATCAAGGGCTAAGTATTTTTTTCAAAAGTGAAAATGCAAAATTAGGATTGAATAATTTATATTTCAGCAAAACATTTTGACATACTCTTAGACTGTCCATTTCCAACAGGTAAATTAGGATTTTCAGAGACACAGGAAAATCTCAATTTCCTCTAACATAGCTAGAAATTAACAAAAGCAACACTCTAAAAACAACAAAGCAAGTGGTGAAAACTCAATTTTAGCAGAATTGTTGAAATGATCAGAACCGGAGACTATAAAAGATCTACACTGCCTTTTGAAAACATTTGGAAAACTGAAAAGATACCAGAAGAATAGAAAATATCATTACTCAAATCACTACAGAAAAAGGGAAACAAACAAATTGTCGCCAGAGAAGTGTCAGTTATACAGGGTGTTACAAAAAGGTACGGCCAAACTTTCAGCAAACATTCCTCACACACAAATAAAGAAAAGATGTTATGTGGACATGTGTCCAGAAACGCTTAATTTCCATGTTGGAGCTCATTTTAGTTTAGTCGGTATGTACTGTACTTCCTTGATTCACCGCCTGTTGGCCCAATTGAAGGAAGGTAATGTTGACTTCAGTGCTTGTGTTGACATGCGACTCATTGCTCTACAGTGCTAGCATCAATCACCTCAGTACGTAGCATCAACAGGTTAGTGTTCATCATGAACGTGGTTTTGCAGTCAGTGCAATGTTTACAAATGCGGAGTTGGCAGATGCTCATTTGATGAATGGATTAGCACGGGGCAATAGCCATGGCGCAGTACGTTTGTATCGAGACAGATTTCCAGAACGAAGGTGTCCCGACAGGAAGATGTTCGAAGCAATTGATTGGCGTCTTAGGGAGCACGGAACATTCCAGCATATGACTCACGACTGGGGAAGACCTAGAACGACGAGGACACCTGCAATGGATGAGGAAATTCTTCGTGCAGTTGAGGATAACCCTAATGTCAGCGTCAGAGAAGTTGCTGCTGTACAAGGTAACGTTGACCACGTCACTGTATGGAGTGCTACGGGAGAACCAGTTGTTTCCGTACCATGTACAGCGTATGCAGGCACTATCAGCAGCTGATTGGCCTCGACAGGTGCACTTCTGCGAATGGTTTATCCAACAATGTGTCAATCCTCATTTATGTGCAAATGTTCTCTTTACGGATGAGGCTTCATTCTAACGTGATCAAATTGTAAATTTTCACAATCAACATGTGTGGGCTGACGAGAATCTGCACGCAGTTGTGCAATCATGTCATCAACACAGATTTTCTGTGAACGTTGGGGCAGGCATTGTTGGTGATGTCTTGATTGGGCCCCATGTTCTTCCACCTATGCTCAATGGAGCACGTTATCATGATTTCATACGGGATACTCTACCTGTGCTGCTAGAACATGTGCCTTTACAAGAACAACACAACATGTGGTTCATGCACGATGGAGCTCCTGCACATTTCAGTCGAAGTGTTCGTACGCTCCTCAACAACAGATTCGGTGACCGATGGATTGGTAGAGGCAGACCAATTCCATGGCCTCCACGTTCTCCTGATCTCAACCCTCCTGACTTTCTTTTGTGGGGGCATTTGAAAGCTCTTGTCTACGCAACCAAATGTAGAGACTCTTCGTGCTCGTATTGTGGACGGCTGTGATACAATACGCCATTCTCCAGGGCTGCATCAGCACATCAGGGATTCCATGCAACGGAGGGTGGATGCATGTATCCTCACTAACGGAGGACATTCTGAACATTTCCTGAAACAAAGTGTTTGAAGTCACGCTGGTACGTTCTGTTGCTGTGTGTTTCCATTCCATGATTAATGTGATTTCAAGAGAAGTAATAAAATGAGCTCTAACATGGAAAGTAAGCATTTCCGGACACATGTCCACATAACATATTTTCTTTCTTTGTGTGTGAGGAATGTTTCCTGAAAGTTTGGCTGTACCTTTTTGTAACACCCTGTATAGTACTAGTGGCGTATAAAATGTTTTCAAAAATTGTCATGAACAGAGCTGAAGAAAATTTTGACAAATAACTGGGAGAATATGAGTGTGGTATTTCAAAGAGATGATCGTGCACAGAACAGATTTTTCATTTAAAATCAGTAATTTGTCACATTGTGTTAACCAGCAAATCTGTAACAGTATAAGTCATTGGTTCCAAGAAATCATTGTAATCTCCAGTCAGAGAATAAGTACATAAAATCAGTAAAGAATTTTATGTTAACGCAAATTAGCACACATTATTTAAATTGAAATGTATGTGAGAATTATCTCAGCCATTTGAAATAACAACTAGTGTTGGACAAGAAAATGGCTTCTCACCGTTAGTGTTTAACTGTTAGAGAAAGAAAATTTAAGTATCTGGAATTTGGTGTTGAAAAGGTCACCAAATTGAACAAATAATTCTGGGATTTGTGGGAAGGAATTCAAATGGAATTAATGTCAACTGTGTGACTTTAGCGGTAATATCAGAAAATCTTACAGAACCAGGTACTTGGATAAATCTTCTGGAAAGAATTGTTCTCAGAATTTCAGCTGAAAAAACAAAATTCGTGACAAATATAAAAAAGCACAAAAATTTGTAAAATCACATGTAGGTAAAATAGTGAGCTAGTAAATTGAAATATCGTGGTGAAACTGCTCAGTAGAAAGCACTAGGAAAATTTGCAATGGATGTAAAAGTTAATAAAATGTAAAGCATGCATGGTTTTACTAAAAATATTGCAACAAGAACTACTTATCTAGGAATATAAAATTAAAACACTGTGCTACAGTGCCAAGACCAGAATGTTAATATGCATGTGAATTCTTAATAATGGACAGAGTAGAGAAACTTGAAAGACAAATTATTGGAAAAATAATGGGTGCAATTCAAACCAGAGATGGTTGAAAATGAGAAGTAATGTGGATATTTACCAAAAATATAGAAAATATCAGAAGTAATGGCAAAGCAAAGGTTAACCTTATTTGAATATGTCTACCAAACGTATGACAACAGGCTTACTTAACAAATATGTGTGTAGTTCTAGAAAAATAAGTCAACAATATCACAAATTTCAGAAATATGAAAAGAACCGGAAAGAAACAACGTCCAAGAGTTAGAAATGAGTATTTTAAAGAATAAAATAGTAAATTTAGAAGGCTTTTGAGACAAAAAATAATAAAATACGAAAAACATGGGCAGAAGAACAAAGGTAGAAGATGGACGACTGTAAAAACAGGAAAAAAACAAAGAAAGAAGAGAAATCGAACTTGTGTGATCCCAGTGGGTCAGTACAAAGATACTGTGTGTATAGCTGTTGTGCAAATCATGAGTTTTCAAAAAAGTTAATGGTTCAGGAAACATAACTAGGTTTGAAGAATGTACTAGTTCATGTGAACAAAAGTTTAAATGACACCTGTAGTAGTGATAGGCTCTAGGTGGAATAAAATAGCTGTGTACACACTTTACTATTTTTCATGTGTATACCACCATAGAAAAATTCAACAAGGCAAGTATATACCTCCTGACCTGCCAAGACTGTGATTAAGTATATAGAGGACAAACCTGTAGAAATTTCAGCGTAAGATACTCAGAACATTTAAGAGCACTGAAAAGTGACAGCACACATTACAGATTTACAAACCACCACATGAAAAACAGCCACCAACCCAGTGGCATAGAAACAGACCATCAGACCCTAAAATGCAGTATTATTTGTACATTTTTTAACAGTAGAAGAAAATTAGGACATCCAAAAAGCTGTCACTCAGGGCAATAAAGGCATTAATGATCACACATTACTCTGCAACAAAACACTGTAAAGTGCCTTAAATGAAATATCTCTCTCTGAATGAAAACCATTGGGGCAGATACAGACTTTATGGCCATCTATTGAAAACAAAACCATGAAACAAATGACCATCAAAAGCACATCAAAAATGTAAATTGTTCTGTGAAATGAGTCAAAGCCACAATAACATAACAAGACATAGAATTCACAAACGAGCAGGAGAAAACATGAATAAATGCTGTTAAAATACAAAACATAATCCATGAATTACAACCCACACCAGGTAGTTGTACTTACTAAAACCTCACAAATTTTTACCGACGTCCACAGGTAATTCTAACCACACAAAAACAACAAAAACATGTTTGGCACACAAATACAAACCAAATGCAACAAAGCCAAAAAGTAGCATATGACATGATTTTTTGCTGGAATATGTATTTTAAAGGATGTTTTATAAACAAAAATTCGATGTAGATGATATCCTAATGTCTCATGTCTGTAGATGACATGCCATATTAATTTAGACCTGTGCCTGATTCCTTTTGGCAGCCACAGGACACATGCAATGTGCCATGAAAGGTAAAGTACACCTAAATAAAATCTTATAAAATTATAAGAGAAAAGCCTACTGAGGATGTCTTAACTGTGTTGAAACGGTGAAATGTATTTGGGTAGTAAAGCAAAAAAGTAATTTTGTGCTAGCAAAAAGGTGGACCAATCTTTAGTTCATTATCATTTTTCTACATCCACAGGAACAAGAGCTCAAGATTCCAAAATTGCAGATTTTTTTTTTTTTTTTTTTTTTCCAGGAAGTTTTTGAAGCAGATTACAGCTATTAAAGATGCAGGATTTAGAGCAGCAAGGAATGAAGTTGACACATTTCTTGCTAATACAAGTAAAAAGAAGCAGCCTAAAGGTATAGTGAATGCAGACGAATTGATGCCGCTCAAAAATGCAGCAGAAAGTTTGGAGAAAAAGTTGTTAAACCACATCAAAAGGAATAAGTGTTCACCTGTCATACGTGACAAAGCTGTTGACTATTTACTGAGTGGTCAGGTATTTATACCACCTGCTGGTATATGGAACATGTTCACAGCGGATAGCACAGGTATTGTTTACAAACATTTTAATTATTTAATATTGGTTGTCAGGTGGTATTCTTGAACTTTCACTTATTTTTTGGGTAGAGGAAACCTTAAGAAAAAGCAGATGTACACATGTGAAAAAGTAGATACAAAAAAATGCTGTATTTTGGTACTAAGGGTTCCCTATCCTGACAGAAGAGAGGAAAGGGTTGGAGTAAGACTAGTAAGGGTCAAAAAATTGAGTAAAATTTACCAGGGATGCTGGGTCAATGGGAAAAAAATTGATTGTATGTATGGGACAAAATTAGAAGTGAAAGAGAGCAGTAGGCAAATCGGTGTGTGGCAATGTCACAAATATTTTGGAAAAAAAAAAAAAAAAAAAAATACTTGTAGTCGTAGTTCGCTGCCATGAGCTGCTGATAAATACATCTTTATTACCACCTATTTGCCCTCAGATTATCAGGTATTGAAGATATTCAAAATATGTAGTAAAATACATAACAGTGATTTATGATGGATTTGATGCCATAGGTTTTATGCTGCTATGTAAGCTGTTTTTAATATCTTCTGATACCTGATGGTCTGAGGGAAAATTGGGTGTAATAAAGAGGTATTTTTGTCAACTCATGGGAGTGAACTCTGATTTTTTGAAATATTTAAAAGTTATTTGAGGCACGATCTTAATTAAAAAAATCACTAAGCATCCAATCCAGAAAGAGGTATGTGTGAAAGAATTTCGTAGGAATGCAGGGGTTTTTATGTAACATTCATCCATGGGGAGTTGCTAGCGGTGAGCAGCATTTTTGCATTATTGCTATACTTTGTTACATGTTCCTTTCCTGTTTATCTATTTGATGCTTGAACTTCATTTTTAATACCATATATGTGTTTAGTTGCTCATGAGAACTAAAAGAATAATTAATTATTTTCAGATGAGTCTGATCATCTAGCACCATGGTTAATTGAAATCTGGAGCCCTATGCTAAACTTGTTGCAACAGAACCTCAATATTTTACCTACACTTCTGTGTCGACTTGCCTCAGCAACTGCAGATATACAGTTAGAACAACACCAGCAGAGGGTTGCAGCACTTTGGATGAGAGAATTATTTGCAGCCTGTGCCAAGTCACAACTAGTCCTCAAAGTTGCATGTTCAGAATTTTCTTCGTGTGAAAAAAATGTACCAAAAGAACTGTGGAGTAAGGCTGAGAGACTTGTGGTTAAGAAACAACCTCATCTTGAACGCATAATTAGTTTAAGAATTTATGAATTACCTGATGCAACTTTGTCTGTTGATGATGTTAAAGAAATTCTTCTTTCGCCAAGCAGATGGACACATTTATTCTTACCAGAGTAAGAATTTTTCCCTTGCTTGATCTTTAATTCCTTCTTATGTCTTTCTTATGATTTTGGTGTACCTGACATGTTATTCGGCTGCATGCATGTTGATTAACTTCTCAACCAGAACCTTCCGTTAATTATTATTTCATGTTATTGACTATGATACAGCTGTTCACAAAGGTTATGGCATTAAAGATAATACATAATGAGCTACATTGTGACAGGAATACAACCAGTGGCTTCCAAAAACCACAATCATTCACCAAAGACTGGGGAACCATGCTGTTGTTGCAGTGAGTTAATGTATGTTGTGGCTGCATTCACACAAGTGTACCTTTAAGAGAAGTAGGGTAGATTAGTGGTTTGGCAGTATTGGGACATAATGTATGGGGGAAAGCACGAGTCATAGCTTGGACTTGTCTTTCTCATTGATATGACTTTCCTGGCTAGAGTATGGATGGAAGAGTGGTATAAAAATGAAACTGGCTATTTTGTAGGTTGTGTGGCTAATGGAATATCATTTTGGGGAAGGGGCATAAAGGGTTTTGGAGAAAATATTCTTTCTTGTAAGACATGATGCAAGATAGTAGTCCTGATGGATGTGATTCAGCTGTTGTTCATGTTGGTAATGTGGAATGAGAAGAGTGCTCCTTATGGATGGTTAATGGCCGTGATTGGAGTACATGCAGTAGGAAAGGATATGGCACAGAACATATTATGGACTAAGTTTGAACAGCACATGCTTGTGATGGCACTGAAAATTTCTTCAAGAATGTGGGAAGAAGAATTGCTCATCAATGCAGATTTTAAGTGTGGATTATAACAATGTATGGGAAACCTGTTTCAGATGGAAGGAGTGGCATTTATTAAAATGGGCAAATTGTTTGTGATTCCTTGGCTTAATATGGAGCCATCAGAGAGGTGGAGCTCAGCTTCAAAGAAATTGTCTTGCTGAGAAGAGTTTCAGCTAAAATATTTCACATATCACTTTGGGATTGGGAGGAAAGAGGACAGTGTATTTTGCAAAGACCACCATTCCTAAATATATTGTCACTATATCTGAATCAGGTAAGTAGTTCAGGATGTTGGGTGCGACAGTAGACGTTTCCTCCAGATAGTCTGTAAGTAGGGCGGCATATGGGTAATCAAAGAGGGTGCTGTGCCGGTTCGCATGATTCCTTCTTTTAAAGAGAGAGAATGTACGGATAAGGAAATAGTTGGTCTTGTACACAAGGAATGAGATGGTAGGATTTTTGTTCACTGCTTTTTAGGAAGGTACTTTTCTATATGTGTTTTGGGAAGCACAGAAAATGACTGTTAACAGAATAGCCATGGACCCTTCTTCATTACACATCGGTGTTTACTGCAGAGATAATGGCCATCATGTAAATTCTCCAGTTTATCATACAAGATCTGGATCGTATCTGACTTGTTTGGTAAATACTTTATGATTAAACGAGACCACTCACTACAGAGCACCCCCCCCCCCTCCCCCAAAACACACACACACACACACACACACACACACACACACACACACACACACACACACACACACTCAAGAGAGGATTTACTCCGTAATCTAGAAAGTTTTTGTGTATGATGGCTCAACACTACTGCTTTTTGGTCATTGATCTCCTTTATTCGTAAAGTATATATATTCTTCCAGAACGTTCCTGACTTGTTTAGTACAACATAAACTCTCACTACCCCAGCAGTAGGGAGGAACAATGGCATTCATATTACAGCACCAGTGGAATGGAACTTCAATACTTTTCACAGGATGTCATCATTCCAAGGCATCCAATAAAACCAGCATGTAGACCTCCTCAAAAAAGGGTGTGTAAACAGTAAATTCTCACTTATTGTAGATTTCATTATATTCAACCACTCCTCTGAACATAAAGTGAAGAGATATAGTACATGTGATATAAATCACACATTCATTTTGTGTGAGTGGTATGATTAGCAGGTAACTTACGGCTACAGACAAAAAGATTTGAAACACCAATTTCCCACTAATATCAAGCATCCTCATTTCCGTAAACAAAACCTTACAAAATCATTATGGAAGAAGTAGACTGCTACTCGAACAATAGAGGTGCATAGCAGATCCACAGAATGGAAAGACAGCTATACATATCAGCTGTCAGTCAAAAAGCCCCCTTCCATACTAGAAAAACACATATTAACAGGAGCACAACTTCGACACGTATGACCACTGTCATTGTCCACTGTGGCCGGACAGCAGACTGCAACTGTTTCTGAAGCAGACATCAGTCTGCTGTGGGTTGTGGGAGTAAGGAGGTGGCATGAGGTGGGGAGGAGGTGGTATGGTAGGGTAAGGGTGGGGGAATCTGTAGTGCTGTTTGTGGGAGTGTGCAGGGATGTAGGGATGTGGTGGGGCTGCTAGGTGTAGCTGAGCGGTTTAGGGGAAGGGGGGGGGGAGGGAAGGGTGGGAGTGGACAAGAAGAGGAGGAAAAGACACTAAGGTTGAGGCTAGGGGGAGCTAGGGGAACATAGAACGTACTGCAGAGAGTGTTTCCACGTGCACATTTCAGTAAAGCTAGTGTTGGTGGGAGGGACCATATGGCTTAGGCTGTTAAGCAGTCATTGAAGTGAAGTGCATTGTGTTGGTTCAGCAGCTGGCTGGCCCAGCTGTCTCTTGTGGATATACAGCTTGTTAGTTGTCATGTCCACATAGAAAGCAGCATAGTGGTTGCAGCTTAGTTTGTAGAGTATATGGCTGCTTTCACAGGTAGCCCTGCCTTTGATGGGATAGGAGATGCATGTGACCGGACTGGAGTAGGGAGTGGATGTATTGTACACATTGGAGACATCTGTTATGTCAAAAAATAATTCCAGTGAAATTCTTCTCAAAAGAGGTCATATGCATGTTTTAAGGAAGATAATATTACAAAACTTATAGATTGCTTCTTGCCATATAAAGGAGACATTGAGTTGCAACCAAGCACAATGAAAAGACTGCTACACTTTCTAGCTTTCGGCCAAAAGGCCTTATTGTGAAGTCAAAAACACACATGCATACACATTCACAGAAGTTCAACTTGGACACACATGTGACCGCACTCTATGGCCAGATGCAGTAAATGTCTCTCTCTCTCTCTCTCTCTCTCTCTCTCTCTCTCTCTCTCTGTCTGTGTGTGTGTGTGTGTGTGTGTGTGTCACTTTAGAAGAAGGCGTGTGCCTGTCTGTGACTCAACGTCTCCTTTATATGATGAGCAGCACTCCATGCATTTCATTATAATATTGTTCTTATTCCATCTTGGACTTTCCAGTTTTTGGTTTTAAGCAAGATAAACAGTTTTCAAGACATTCTATCTGGAAGATTAAAAGTCTTTTAGCCAGTGAATTTGGCATAATTTTCAACTTCGGTTTTATGTCAGTTAAATCTTTCTCCTCAACTACTTGCCTTTTATACTTGGAGAAACGTATTTGTAGTACATAAATGTTAGTACTAAAGTCTAAAGGCAAACAAAGGACAAGGAAAAAAGAAAACAGTGACATTGCTTTTAAAACTGACATTTACTGTTTCTAAACAATTTTGCTTTACAATTTTTTGTTCCGTGTTATGTACCTTAATGTTAATTTCTCATTCAAATTAAGAATTATTTTAGAATTAATAAACAATTATTATCTTTATAATACATTTAAAATCATCATATATGTGACAACTAAAATACCACAGTATCTGTTGAACGGATAAGCTGTTGTGTGTAAATGTTAACAGAAAACCATGATCCAGATCTTCTGTCAAATTCCTCTGAAGGATCTACAAAATTGTGTACTTCTTGAAAAACAGATTAAAAGTTGGTATCATGAGGGTGGCCTCTTTTTCAGACAGAGGAGTGGTTCAATACTAATTTAGCATAGCAATCTTAGTGATAACAGGCTACTGCAGCTACTAAACACTAAACACTGTGGATGTATTCAACAACCTTTTCACCAAAATCATGATGGTGTTTCTCTTCTTTCTCAAGCAATGTGTTTCAGAGCTAAAGAACAAACTTCAAACCTTTCACGATGTTTATGAAGTTTTTTTCCTCGCTGGCTCTAAGTCATTTTTCCAGTACATATGAAAGTCTTTTTTTGACATTGAATGGATGAGACAAAGATGTTCTTAAACTTCTATCATCTATTTGTGCAGCTCTCTGACTAATTAAATGTAAATGGACAGATAAAAAGATCTACTCACCAGGTGGTTGCAGGGGAACACACACTCAAAAGGATTTAACTTTCACAAGGTTTTGGAGCCAGTGGCTCCTTCTGGTGGAAGAGTTGAAGAGGAAGGAAGACGGGTGAAGTAAAAGGACTGGAGAGATTTACAGGAAGGGGTACAGTTTAGAAGTCACCTAGGTCAAGAGAGGCTTACTGGAGGGGATGAGAAGGAAAGGCTGATTAATTAGTTTTTTTACATTGCATTTCTTAATGTATTTTCTCATCAACATACCTTATGGTCTTCAATCACTCCAATGTTTTGTAGAACAGTATGGGCCTCGTACATCCATTCTTAGCTGATATGTATCAGTTTCCAGGTGTCTCATTTCAAAACAGATTTATCACAAGTAAAACAAGTGATAGGGTCCAGCATTAGTCTTCTCAGCCCACAGAAAAGAAAAGAAAGAAAGAAGAAACACTATAAACTGAACTGTTCCACACAGCTTTAATAAGTTCACAACATCAACTGAACTAAACTGGGAATGGGTTTGGAAAAAGATCAGCAACAGTGGTAGGGGAACAGTCACTGAATGGGAAGGAGAACTTTGCATTTTCATTGTTGGACACCTACGCCTGACTTCAATAATATTGAATGTACAAGAAATTTCATAAAGTTTAAAATACACACAATATTCCCATATACATGATGAAACTGAAATTCCTTCCTCAGCTGCAATCGGCATTGAAAAAAATTTAGTTGTGACAAGTGAAAATTTGTGCTGGTCTGGGACTTAAACCCGGTCTTCCTGCTTTACCTGAGCAGTCGCCTTTACCACTTTGGCTATGCGAGCATACTTCCCTTGAGACTCAAATTCCCAACTTGTCAGACACTGCAGATGCAGTGCCACCTACCAATTACCCTCACTGCTTGCAGCCCCGCATAGATTCCTGCAATAGTTCGGACAGGCTGCATCCCCACTAAATGATCATTCAATGAGCATATATTCATATGTCATGTCTGTTCTTTGATATGTCCTAACAAACCCGCACCACACATTATATTCCATATACTTAATTATTGTTTTCATATAAGTAACAGACTAAGCTGCAAAATCTGCAAAACTGTATCCTATTCCAACTCCCATATCTCCAACACTATATGTCTGACTTAAAATGTGCCCATGACCTTTCTTGTGTAGATTTTTGTAAGAAATATTTGTTGTAAATACTGTTGCCTTCTAAAAGTGAATGGTTTATGCAAAAAAAATTTAAAAAAGTAAAAGAAATTGAATTTTGGAGGAGGGGGATAAAGAGCGGATGCACCCTCCTTAAGGGGACAAATTTCCCTGTTTCTTACTACTAGACCCTAAACCCCATGAGTATTTTCTCTAAGTTTCAAAACTTAAAAATTTATTTCAACCATTTGCCTTTCTCTTTTTTCCCACATCTTGCCTTGTGTACAGGAATATTATGTGGTTTCAGTGGCTGGTGGAATACCACTGTGGAAGGGGTAGAAAGACTACTGGGTGGGATATTCCTAATTTCAAGGAATGATGAGAGATACTTGAAACTGTAGCAGAGGATGTGGTTCAGTTGCTCCAGCTCCTCTTGGTACTGAGTTATGAGAGGAGTGCTCCATTGTGGCCGGACAGGGGTGTGTGGGAAGTGGCAAGTGACTGAAGAGACAAAGCATGGGAGATCTGTTTCTGCGCAAGATTGGGAGTGTAATTTTGATCTATAAAGGTCTCAGTGAGGTCCTTGGTATATTTGGAGAGGGACTGCTCATCACTACAGATGCAACCACCACAGGTGGCTAGGCTGTGTGAAATGGGTGGCAGCTGTTGAAGTGGAGGTATTGCTGGAGGATGATAGGTTGGTATGGACTGAGGTACTTATGTTGCCATTCTAGCAGTGGAGGTCAATATCGAGGATGGTGGCTGCGTGGGATGAGGAAGACAAGGTGAAGTGAATGGGGGACAACATGTTGAGTTTCTGGATAGGGTGTCCTCACCCTTGGTCTGGATCACACAGATGTCATCAGTGAATGTGAACCACATGAGGGGTTTGGGAGTCTGGGTATTTAGGAAGGATTCCTCTAGAAGGCCCGTGAATAGGTTAAGACAGGGTGATGCCATGCGGGTGCCCACTGCTGTGCCACAGATTTATTTGTAGGTGACACCTCAAAGGAGAGGTAATTGTGGGTGAGCATGTAATTGGTCATGGTGAGGAGGATGTAAGTTTGGAGTCAGGCAGGCATTGGGAAAGGTAGTTTGGAGTGGCGAAATCACGGGCATTGAGAATGTTGTTGTGGCATTAGCAGTGATGAGCAGGGCACCGTGTGATGAAGGAACATGCTGATGTGTTGAAGAAAATTTTTGGTTTATTTTGTATAGGAGGGTAGGTTGTGAGTAATAATTGGTCTATGAGAGCAAAATTCTCTGTGGGGACACAGTAACTGGCCACAATGGAGCATCCTGGTTAGTTGGAATTATGGACTTTTGGGAGCATGTAGGAGGTGGGATGAGAGGTTCTGGGATGAGTGTAAGAATTTGAGAAGGGACTGGAGATCACGTTGGATTTCTGGAATGGGGTTGCTGGCAGGGTTTGTAGGTGGATGAATCTGATAGCAAGGCTTTTGCAGGAAAGATTCATGACTGTTTCTCAAGTCTATTTAATTCTGTATTCTGTATGATGATAGAAAGGAGTAAGTTTTTGGGGAAAGGTTTGTTGGCTAAGAGGGGCTGTGAGGGAAGTTTGCAGTCTCATGTAGAGGTGGTGGATAGTTATAGTCAAAGGTGGAAGTAGGAAGTGAACAGGATGGGGAGTTATTTGAAGTGTTGGTGTACATAACTGCTCCAGTTCCTGAAGGGCAAGAGTTTGTGTATGAGATGGGATGAAGGAATTTGAGATTGCAGAGCTGAAGAATTTTATGGCTGGGGAGGTGTTGCAAGGAGGTTTGAGGCATGATTTACATGGTTTTACAGGACTAGCTTGGTGAGAGTTACAGACTCACAGAATTTGAATAGAGGTGGTCATTGTGGAAGGAGGGGCTGCAGCCGGAGATCGATAATTTGATGGTTAGGCCATTTGGGAGATTCCATGAGCTGAGCAATAATGCAGGGATGGTATGTGGGACTGGATTCTGGCTAGGGATAGGAGAACTTTTCTGTAGTGGCGCAGATGGAAGGAGCAAGAATCAATAGTGGAGGATAAAAAATGCATAAAAATATGTGGGCTTTCACGAATTGTTACTTCCATGTGAAATACGCTAAACCGTACTAGGCACAAAGTATTAGGTTGGTCCAACCCAATTTCAGTTGGAAACATCCCTCCTCAAGATGCTATGTAATGTGATGACAATTTCCACCCTCTTTATCATCCAGAATGTCCCTGAACTGAGTGACCTTCATGTTGGCAACAAACTGTAGATTTCGTACTTATTGTTCTCTGTTTACAAAAGACTGCCAACTTTAGTGTGTTAAAAGTTATGTGTACCACAATTTTATGATGATTATCAATAGTAAGTCTCACATTAGAACATGAATATCTTTTTAGCTTAATGTGGTTTCATGGTCGAAACAGAGATAAACCTGTGCACATATTTGTGTGTGTCAGCACTCGGCCACTGCCTTATGATAAAGTAAATAAAACTTGTAACCCCAGTGTTGGTTAAAACACTGAAACTGGCAGTCTTCCTAAACAGAGAACAGTAGGCATGAAATCTACAGCTTGTATGTCCTATGCTTTCCTGAATTTTACACTTTTTTGGATCAGTCCACTGAAAGTGTAAAAAGGTTTTACTGTAGCAGCTTTTTTGTTTTCTCAGGATGTATCCTTGTCCTCTTAAATTGTTTTCATTTGTCTTTTTTCCCCCATTAGATTTCCTACAATTTTTATCCTTCATTTGCACTGATATTTGCTTTTAATTGGTTTCTAACAATCATACTATACGCATTTGTTGCTGTCGCTACTGTTGCTGCTGTTGTTGTTAGTGTTTTGTATTAATGCAATAAGCTTTTGTGTTAGACATTTTGAATGAAACCTGGCATATTAAAACCATGTGCTATGCAAGAACTTGGATACCAATCCTTGTCTTATGCTGGCCATGCACCTTGGTTAGGCAAAAGCTTGCTCATATAGATCGTCTGGGGTTTGCATCCTTGTCTGGCACATGCATTTAATCAGCCACAGTTTCTTCTACATCTACTTGGATACTCTGCAGATCATAAGCAAGTGCCTGGCAGTGTTCATCAAACCACCTTCGCAGTAATTTTCTGTTATTTCATTTTTGAACAGCACGTGGAAAAAACGAACAACTATATCTTTCCATGTGAGCTCAGATTTCTCATATTTTGTTATGATGGTCATTTCTCCCTATGTAGATAAGCAACAACAAAATATTTTAGCATTCAGAGAGGAAAGTTGGCAGTTGAAATTTCGTGTGAACATTCCACTGTCTTTGTTTTAATGCTGTCCACACCAAATCCTGTATCATGCTAGTGACACTCTCTCTCCCTATTTCTTGATAACACAAAATGTGCTGCTCTTCTTTGAACTTTCTAGATGTACTCTGATAGGTCTGTCTGGTAAGGATCCCTCACCATAAATCAGTGCTACAAAAGAGGACGGACAAGTGTAGTGTAGGCAGTCTCTTTAGCAGATCCATTGCATCCTCAAAGTATTCTGCCAGTAGAATGCAGTCTTTGATTCGCCTTCCCCACAACATCTTCTATATGTTCCCTCCAATTTAAGATGTTTGTAATTGTAAGTCCTAGGTATGTAGTTGAATTTGTGGCCTTTAGATTTGACTGAGTCATCGTGTAACCAAAGCACCTTTTAGCACTCATGTAGATGACCACACACTATTCATTATTTAAGGTCAATTGCCAATTTTCTCATAATACATATCTTTTTTTATACCCTTTTGAATTTGTTTTGATCTTCTAATGACTTTACTAGATGATAAATGACAGTTCCATTATAATCTTCATTTCACTGCAAATTGGAAGTTTCATGCTAGTATATTGAATTCAGTGCAACATCTGAGTAGTTTCCTTAGCAAACAGTTGTAATTTTATCTCTGTCTTTTATTTATGTTTGCATGTTATTTATATTATATGACTTTGTTGGCTAATTATGTGAAGGGCTAGGTAAACATTCTAACATGTTCAGTTCTAGATAGCACAATATATTTTACAACCTTTTGACATTCTTAGTATATAGTTATTTCAGTAGTTTACATCTTGGAGGCACTTTCATATGTATTATACAGATAGGCACAACAAAAAGACTGGCCCCAGCAGCCAGAGACTGCAGTTGCATGCACCCATTTGTGTGTGTGTGTGTGTGTGTGTGTGTGTGTGTGTGTGTTTCTCTGAGAAGGACTTCTTGGATGAAAGCTACTTGTTGACAGTCTTTTTGTTGCGCCTGTCTGCCGGCTCAGCACCTCCACTATATGGTGAGTAGCTACTATCCTTTTCATAAAACTCATTATTCCAACATGGACTTTTCCATTGTTCGTATTATTTATACAGATAGTCACAACATTCAGTGAAGTCACATGTGTTAGACAATCATTTTTTAAGCAGAGGTTACATGTGTAATCTGATAACAAATCTGTCATGCACTTTATTTTGAAAGTATCCATTACAGCTTTAGTCCATATTTGTGATATGTTTATAATCACAGAAAGAGCTGACATCCACAGGCTACATGCGTGAACTGGTTCAGTTGATCCAAATAGTAAGAAAGTTATTTATTTTTATTTATTTATCTTACAGCTCGAAACACGTATTTAACACGCATAGGCAATGTTATAATAATTGCATTTAGATTATTAATAATCAATATAAATAGATTACATGCTATTAAGTAAAAGATCATTTAAGTATATTTAACATAGCATTCCTGAGGTCAAATCATGCCAGCACCATACTGTATGGGCACTTCAATATAAGCCATTTTTAACTCATTTTTAAAAATTCTACCAGAAAGCTGTTTCTAGTTGTTTGGCAGAGAATTATAAAATATTGCTTCCTAATGAATGGGGTATTTGTTGTTAGATTCAATTGTCTGCTCACCATATGAAAGTCTGATTTGTGTCTTGTATTGTAATCATGGATTTCCATATTCCTATTTGTCACTTTTTGTCTTTTTTTACTAATAATATTGATTGAAATATATATACTGCATAGTTAGTCATAATATTAAACTTAATAAACAGGTTTTTCCATGAAGTTCTGGATCTTACTTTTGCCATAGTCCTTATTACTCTTTTCTGCAATTCAAATACCCTTCTTATATTGTATTGGCTACATCCACCCCACAATACAATTCCATAAGATAGATCGGGATACACCAACCCAAAATATGCTATTTTTATTGCTTCGATATCTAAATGTTGAACTAATCTCCTTAGTAAATACAGACTAGATGTTATTTTACCACAGACATGATCTATTTGCTGATTCCACGAAAGTCTGTCATCTATATATATCCCCAGAAATTTACATTTTGAACAGGTATTTTTCTGAATGTCCTCATTTACAACAGTATTTTTATTTGAGCCACTTGTCTTAAAATAAATTAAATTAGTTTTGTTAATATTGACCCTCAGGTTTTCTTTTTCAAAATTCTGTACCACTGAATTTAGGTCGTCATTACTACATGCCCAGCAAACCCCAGAGGTGTCATCAGCATACATAGTAATACGATGACTGGTGTCTAATACTTTTGGGAAATCATTCATGTAGCAAATAAATAAGAAGGGGCCCAAGATAGAGCCTTGTGGCACACCAAAATTTATATTTCTTATCTTTGATCTTCTTTTTTTGATTACCTCTCCATTATCATACACAACTTCTGTGCATTGTTGTCTATCTTTAAGGTAAGGTTCTATCTACAGAGAATTAAGCTGGTTGTTTTACTTGGAGAGAGTATTTAGATTGTAGTTGCAATTCCAGTAGCTACTTTTTACAACTAACGGTTTCACAAATGTGAGATTGGTAAAAGGACTTCAGTTGCACAAGGAGAATTTCCAACTGATAATGATGTGATGTGACTTCAGTCACATACAGCAGTGAAACATTGTGCCAGTGCTGTCTAATAGGATTGTTTTTCTTTGCCACTGAGCTACCAGTTTCAGTCCATTCATATTTTCACCTCTTAAATAATGTGACACTTTTGCAAGTGAATGTACACCAAGTGACACACTTTTCTGCTGACTTCTGTGCAATATGAGAGAATAATGCACTTTGAGGATCTATTTTAAGTGTTACACTGTTTGGTATTGTTGTTAATACCATATCATCTAAAAGTAGGAGCAATTAATAGTGCTTTCTCTTTTGGAATATGTTTTTCTGCCTTGCACATACATCCCTGCCTTCTGGTAACACATTACCTGCAGCTGATGATTACAAGCAGAATGTTGGTCTGATTTACCTAATTTTACTTCTTTTCTGAAAAAATCTTGAACTCCAAATGAGAGAGCTTGTTTTCCATTATAGCTATGCAATAAGATTAATGGAAATCTTACTTCAGAGAGAAATGGTATGGCAAGCACACTATCCAAAATAACTTGGTTCGGATACAGAAGTTGCTGTCTGATGTTAAATAAGTATATGTTTGTTTTTAGTTTCATTTTGGGTACAATTAATTCATATTGAGAGACAGTTAGGTTGATCACAGACCACAAAGAAGCATACCCTCATTTTAGATTTCTGTAACATGGAAATATTGGTGTAGAACAGTTTAAAATCTGTTTTGTAACATTTTAACTAAAAAGCATGGTATACCCAATACGATTTGGTTCAAGAATAAGGCCCTCACCGATGTTCACTCTGCTTTTTGCAGTTTTGAGAGTTTTAAAGTAGATAGAGATTTATTTGGATTAGCTACATCATGTGTTTAGTATTATTCGTTGTTGTTATTGTTGTTGTTGTCTTCAGTCCTGAGACTGGTTTGACGCAGCTCTCCAGGCTACTCTATCCTGTGCAAGCTTCATCATCTCCCAGTACCTACTGCAACCTACATCCTTCGGAATCTGCTTAGTGTATTCATATCTTGGTCTCCCTCTATGATTTTTACCCTCCACGCTGCCCTCCAATACTAAATTGGTGATCCCTTGATGCCTCAGAACATGTCCTATCAACCGATCCCTTCTTCTAGTCAAGTTGTGCCAGAAATTCCACTTCTCCCCAATTCTCTTAAATACCTCCTCATTAGTTATGTGATCTACCCATCTAATCTACACCATTCTTCTATAGCACCACATTTCAAAGGCTTCTATTCTCTTCTTGTCTAAACTATTTATCGTCCGTGTTTCACTTCCATATATGGCTACCCTCCATACAAATACTTTCAGAAACGCTTTCCTTGCCATTGCCAGTCTACATTTTGTATCCTCTCTACTTCGACCGTCATCAGTCATTTTGCTCCCCAAATAGCAAAACTCCTTTACTACTTGAAGTGTCTCATTTCCTAATTAATTCCCTCAGCATCACCCGACTTAATTCGACTACATTCCATTATCCTCGTTTTGCTTTTGTTGATGTTCATCTTAGATCCTCCTTTCAAGACACTATCCATTCTGTCCAACTGCTCTTCCAAGTCCTTTGCTGTCTCTGACAGAATTACAACGAACCTCAAAGTTTTTATTCCTTCTCCATGTATTTCAATACCTACTCTGAATTTTTCTTTTGTTTCCTTTACTGCTTGCTCAATATACAGATCGAATAACATCGGGGAGAGCCTACAACCCTGTCTCACTCCCTTCCCAATCACTGCTTCCCTTTCATACCCCTAGACTCTTACAACTGCCGTCTGGATTCTGTACAAATTGTAAACAGCCTTTTGGTCCCTGTATTTTACCCCTGCCACCTTCAGAATTTGAAAGAGAGTATTAAAGTCAACATTGTCAAAAGCTTTCTGTAAGTCTACAAATACTAGAAATGTAGGTTTGCCTTTCCTTAATCTATCTTCTAAAATAAGTCGTAGGGTCAGTATTGCCTTACGTGTTCCGATATTTCTGCGGAATCCAAACTAATCTTCCCCGAGGTGGGCTTCTACTAGTTTTCCCATTCGTCTGTAAAGAACTTGCATTAGTATTTTGCAGCCGTGACTTATTAAACTGATAGTTCAGTAATTTTCACATCTGTCAGCACCTGCTTTCTTTGGGATTGGAATTATTATATTCTTCTTGAATTCTGAGGGTATTTCGCCTGTCTCATACATCTTGCTCACCAGATGGTAGAGTTTTGTCAGAACTATCTCTCCCAAGGCTGTCAGTAGTTCTAATGGAATGTTGTCTACTCCCGGTGCCTTGTTTAGACTCGGGTCCTTCAGTGCTCTGTCAAACCCTTCACGCAATATCGTATCTCCCATTTCATCTTCATCTACATCCTCTTCCATTTCCATAATATTGTCCTCAAGTACATCGCCCTTCTATAGACCCTCTATGTACTCCTTCCACCTTTCTGCTTTCCCTTCTTTGCTTAGAACTGGGTTTCCATCTGAGCTCTTGATATTCATACAAGTGGTTCTCTTTTCTCCAAAGGTCTCTTTAATTTTCCTGTAGGCAGCATCTATCTTACCTTTAGTGAGATAAGCCTCTGAATCCTTACATTTGTCCTCTAGCCATCCCCGCTTAGCCATTTTGCACTTCCTGTCGATCTCCTTTTTGACACGTTTGTATACATTTTTGCCTGCTTCATTTAATGCATTTTTATATTTTCTCCTTTCATCAATTAAATTCAATATTTCTTATGTTACCCAAGGATTTCTACTAGCTCTCATCTTTTTACCTACTTGATCCTGTGCTGCCTTCACTATTTCATCCCTCAAAGCTACCCATTCTTCTTCTACTGTATTTCTTTCCCACATTCCTGTCAGTCGTTCCCTAATACTCTCCCTGAAGCTCTCTACAACCTCTAGTTCTTTCAGTTTAACCAGGTCCCCACTTTTTTGCAGTTTCTTCAGTTTTAATCTACGGTTCATAACCAATAGATTGTGGTCAGAGTCCACATCTGCCCCTGCAAATGTCTTACAATTTAAAATCTGGTTCCTAAATCTCTGTCTTACCATTAAATAATCTATCTGAAACCTGTCAGTATCTCCAGTCTTCTTCCATGTATACAACCTTCTTTTATGATTCTTGAACCAACTGTTAGCTATGATTAAGTTGTGCTCTGTGCAAAATTCTACTAGGCGGCTTCCTCTTTAATTTCTTACCCCCAATCCATATACACCTACTATGTTTCCTTCTCTCCCTTTTCCTACTCTCGAATTCCAGTCACCCATGACAATTAAATTTTCATCTCCCTTCACTACCTGAATAATTTCTTTTATCTCATCATAGATTTCATCAATTTCTTCGTCATCTGCAGAGCTAATTGTCATATAAACTTGACTACTGTAGTAGGTGTGGGCTTCATGTCTATCTTGGCCACAATAATGCATTCACTATGCTGTTTGTAGTAGCTTACCCGCACTCCTATTTTTTTTATTCATTATTAAACCTACTCCAGCATTACCCCTATTTGTTTTTGTATTTATAACCCTGTATTCAGCTGACCAAGAGTCTTGTTTCTCCTGCCACCGAACTTCACTAATTCCCACTATATCTAACTTTAACCTATCCATTTCCCTTTTTAAATTTTCTAACCTACCTGCCCGATGAAGGGATCTGACATTCCACGCTCTTATCCATAGAACGCCTGTTTTCTTTCTCCTGATAACGACATCCTCTTGAGTAGTCCCCGCCCGGAGATCCGAATGGGGGACTATTTTACATCCGGAATATTTTACCCAAGAAGAGGCTATCATCATTTAACCATACAGTAAAGCTGCATGCCCTTGGGAAAAATTACGGCTGTAGTTTCCCCCTTGCTTTCAGCTGTTCACAGTACCAGCACAGCAAGGCCGTTTTGGTTAGTGTTACAAGGCCAGATCAATCATCCAGACTGTTGCCCCTGCAACTACTGAAAAGGCTGCTGCCGCTCTCCAGGAACCACATGTTTGTCTGGCCTCTCAACAGATACCCCTCCATTGTGGTTGCACCTACAGTGCGGCTATCTGTATCGCTGAAGCACGCGAGCCTCCCCACCAAAGGCAAGACCTGTGGTTCATGGGGGTAGGAAGTATTATTCAAGGTTTATGAAATACATAAACAACAAAACTATCCTAGAATAATATTAATCTCCATTTCTTGCACTTGCATAATGGACAGCAGTGGCAAATGGAATTCCAGAAAAATTGCAAACCAGTTACAGCAGTCAGTGATGCTTTGGAGGGACGAAGGGGGTGTATTGTAATATACTTTGCCCCTTTGTATAATTTCCTCACTCTTTAAAAGCTATGTCATATAAATATCAAAACAGACAGCCAGAGTTAATAATTAAAAGGATGTTTTGTCAAACTGACTGCTAGGCAATGGCAGTCCTCTGTCACTTCAAAAGTTGAAAGTATTTTCTGCATTGATACACAACATTTTGGCATTGTCAAGGATGATGTGTATTAGCATAAGAAAGAGCGCAGCGTAGCGTGTAGATGGATAGCATAAGGTAAGACTGGGGATGGATGAGATCTGGAGGGAGCCTATACTATTCAGTGACTAGTAAATTTACATATAGATCTAAAAATGAAACACTCTAGCCAATCACTTCTTGATATACACCAATCTCCAATATTCACAGAATGCTGGAACTGGTCAGTTTGCCGCAAAGAGTGAGAGAGAGCTTGATATCACTCGTTTGTATATATACTCAAGATTTGAATGTTTATGATGTGGATCCAGAGGAAGATACTGATGATGAGCAAGTGCATACTGTGGCAGACCTAGCGTCCTGTATACCAGAGGCAGTAACAGAGGAAATGACAGACTTTGTAAGCAATGAAGTTGTAGAAGAACATAGCACGGATACCACATCTGCAACATGGAGTAGAAGTTGTGGTAAGTTCCTTTGTAAATGTGATTGAAACACACTTGATCAAATATGATAATAAAGTTTCTCTGATAGATTCCTAGGAATTTAATCTGAATGTAGAGTTTGATGATAACTGCACTGGTCAGTCAGTAACATAGTTTTGTCAGCCAGAGGTGTGATTCAAAAAGAATATGTGCATCATAATTCTGAGTAATGATAAAGCATACATTAGTAATAGAAAACAGCACATTAAAATAATGGAGTTTCATAGGGAATTTTGATATCAAAAGGAGAGGGCAGTTACTCAGAATTTGACTTAGAGAATGCATCTAGTTATTTCAGAGCATGTATTATCATTACCACGAGACGCTAGGTTACAGTGAACTGTAGACAGCAAAGTACATTTCATTCTTCTCTTACTGTGTTGTAGAATGCTTTTTCAAGAAAATTACTGGTACAAAATACACATTGAAATAATGTAGTGGGTAGGAGTTGAAGTTACTGTACAGAGTGGCGTCAGGAAGGGCATCTGACACTAACATTGATAAATACATAGTAACAAGGCTGACCCTGCGTTGAAGTGGGACAAAGGCCCAAATAAAATGATGAAAATTATGACTTCAATAATACTGAGATATTCAGAAGTTCTCTTTACTGACTGTGATTCGCAACTTCTTGCTTTCTGTTCTTTTTCGGCCTCAATGGAAGCACCCACACTGATCATAATGGAGTTTGCACACCTTTTTTAAATTAATGTGTGGTTTCACACATGTACACAGCAACTAATTATATCACACGAACTTTGTCACACAAGTACACAACAACGAATGGCAGCATGATTGTTTCCCTTGACAGGAAGCCCCAGTGTAAAAACTACGGCAATGAAGGATGAAATGGAAATAATGTTCAGAGGTCTGATAATGTAGCAACCAAGAGCACATGACACTAAAGATGCAAAAGCAAAAAATTTAAACTAATGATATTTATGTTTCATGTAGATTTATGTGCACGAAAACTAAAGGCGATAACAAAGCTTGTGTTCGGACTTTTAATTTTGTTTGTAGGATCACCATTAAGTTAATTGTGGCAATCTACATCCACTGTTATTACAACACCACAACTAATCTGAAAACAAATGAAAAATCTGCCTGCAAGTAGAGAATGGTTCTTTCTTTAAACTGTGGAAAAGAAATTAACATAATGATGGTCTCTTCGAAGTTGACACTTCCAAAAAAATGGTTGAAACAATGCAATTTCTCTTCAATACTACCACGTATGTCACACCCTTTTCAATTAAAAGGTGATATTCATACACCAAATAAAAGTAGATGTTTCTATGATTGTGGCAAGGTGCGACTTGTTGATGTAAGTCATGCAGTGCAGTAAGAATAAGTCCACAGAAAATGAAACAATAAATAAAGGAAGACTTTACTGCATCAAACACAAATGCATAAGTGTCTTTTTTATCTACAAGCAGTTGTGGGCTTTGCTACTGTCTCTTTTAAGAAATGTGCTGGTTAGCTTAAATCATTTGTATCTCATGGGTGTTTAAGTGATCAAAGCTCTGTGTACCTTCATAGCTAAAGTAATCTCATTTCAAATGTATAGGATTATTTCTTCCATTAAGCCATATACTGTCTTCTCACACTACACGTTGCTTTTGTTCAGCATCTTCCTTTTTCTGTAGCATTGCCATTGTTGTACTCAGGCAGCTTCAGACTGTCAGCTTTCATTTGTCACAGCTCAGACCAATGTAAATTCACCATTGCCACACTTACACTTTCACTAATAATATATTTTTGTAACTCCACAATGAAAAAGTGTGAATGACATGGGAGAGAACAGCTCCTATTTGTCATCTATAGAATGTGCCTCTGTGTAATCATCATAGAAAATGAACAAATATAAACAACATTGCCTGGCAGTTCTGTCACATAAGAGAAAATGAATCTCAGCTGAAGGCAATATAATAGTGCTGCTTGTTGCTTCCAGTATTTCCAAGTCCACATATGGAAGCCTTGGCATATTTTAGTTATATTACCTATTTATTCTCAGCTTGCTTAATCCTTTCATCTTGTTTTCTCTGCCATTCTTCTCAATCCCTTGTTGTTTTGCTTTACTTTAACAATCCACCCAGCTCCCTCCCTGAAGAAACACCTGAACCATGACACTTTTCATGTTTGAATATGCTACTTACTCCTCTGTGGTGGTATAAAGGGGAAGTACTGATGTGTGGGTTGGATGGAAAAGGCAAGTGTAATTACAGTTGGTAGTCAGTAATAATAATTAGTGAAATAAATTGCTGATAGTGTACAGAAACCAGCTACAAATTGGTTTTAGGTTACTTCATTCAAAAAGTAGTTATCAGTTTAGAATTTTTTACAGTTAATTAAATTTTTTCATGCTTTCAGCAATACAGATTATACATTGGTTTCCTGTGATTTGCTCTAGGATAAACAAAAAAACATGGAAAATCCAAGATGGAATGTAACAATATGATGAAAAGGATAGTTGCTACTCACCATATTGTGGAGATGCTAAGTCACAGATAGGCACAACAAAGAGACTTGTCAAAAAACAAGCTTTTGGCCAACAAGGCATTTGTCAAATGGCTTGTTGGCCAAAAGCTTATTTTGTGAGTCTTTTTGTTGCACCTATCTGCAACTCAGCAACTCCACTATATGGTGAGTAGCAACTATCCTTTTCACAATATAAACAATAATACAAATTACAAATGTGTAACCAAAATGGTTGCACTATATATTTGCTGTACACCATCACAACAACTTATTTTATGTAACAGCCACAGTCTCGAACTATGTCTATATATGATGAAATTGCAATTAGTGACATTCTCGTGTTCTCAAGGAAAAGTATCACTACTAATGTGATTTAAAGGATACTTTTGCTACTGAATTTTGCAGCTTCGTTTTGTGAAGTGCACAGGTTTTCTTCGATAGCTTCAATGGCTGTAAGAAATTGTGGGATTTATTATTTTCATTCATAGCTGTTACTTTTTCAGAATTGTGCTATAACTTAGAATGAATTAATCACACCTACTTACAGTCAAGATGGTGCACTAGCAGCAAGGAACGTGTATAATAGCACATAAAAATATAACCAAAAGCTATAAAAAGGAAGTTACTCATTAGATAAAAAGGCTCAACTGCACCAATCAAGTATAAGCACAAATTTTCCATTAAAATGCCTTAAAAAAAGCTTGTATAGAATTTTGATTGACAACACCATGGGCTGATGGTGTAATGGCAGTTCGTTGTGCTTTCCAATACCTTGGCAGTGAGGCTGGTGGCTGGAACTGAGTTTTTGGAAACTACAGGTAAGTTGGCTATAAACTGTGTTTGGTACCTGAAGGTGGACAGTATTGGCACTGAAGTGTGCAAGGGGGCAACAGCATGTGTTAATTGCCTTCATGTGCACAAAGTGTGCCTATGGCCACTACTTGCCAGCATTGAAACCTGTGGACAGCTGACTTACCTGGATTTCCTGCAAACTCAGTTCCAGCTGGCAACTTAATCTTCAGGATACTGAAAAGCACAAGAAGTTACAACACCACCATCAACCCATGGTGTCACCATCAACTTTTCATAAATAAAATTATCGGGGCTTTTTAAAACTGTTTGACATAAAATTTATATTTGTACTTGACTGATGGTTGAGCCTTTTTATCTAGTGTGTAACTTCCTTTTTATATGCCTTAATTTTACTTCTTATTTACTTATATATGTGTTCCTAGCTGCTAGCATAACAACTTGATTGTATGCTAGTGTGATTAATAAACTTTAAGTTATCAATCTGTGGTCATGTTCATCACATACTCTATAATTTTGCAATACGTCACGGCATTATGCTTTATTGACAACAGTATTGGCATCTGTTAAGCCAGTATAAGTTTTCGTAATATGGTTCTTGTACTTTACGTACATGTATGGTCATGTTATAATGATGAATATTTTCATAAATTTTGTAGCCTTCTGAAGATAACACATTAATATGTCAAAACTGGTTAAATGAAATAAATGTTCATATTAATATAATAGAGGGAAACACTCCACGCGGGAAAAATATATTTAAAAAGAAAGATGATGAGACTTACCAAACAAAAGCGCTGGCAGGTCGATAGACACACAAACAAACACAAACATACACACAAAAATCAAGCTTTCGCAACAAACTGTTGCCTCATCAGGAAAGAGGGAAGGAGAGGGAAAGACGAAAGGATGTGGGTTTTAAGGGAGAGGGTAAGGAGTCATTCCAGTCCCGGGAGCGGAAAGACTTACCTTATGGGGAAAAAAGGACGGGTATACACTCGCACACACACACATATCCATCCACACATATACAGACACAAGCAGACATGCCTCTGTACTTCCGTCCCGACTGAGATCTCTGCCCAAACTCTTTGTCTTTAAATATGTCTGCTTGTGTCTGTATATGTGTGGATGGATATGTGTGTGTGTGCGAGTGTATACCCGTCCTTTTTTCCCCATAAGGTAAGTCTTTCCGCTCCCGGGACTGGAATGACTCCTTACCCTCTCCCTTAAAACCCACATCCTTTCGTCTTTCCCTCTCCTTCCCTCTTTCCTGATGAGGCAACAGTTTGTTGCGAAAGCTTGATTTTTGTGTGTATGTTTGTGTTTGTTTGTGTGTCTATCGACCTGCCAGCGCTTTTGTTTGGTAAGTCTCATCATCTTTCTTTTTAAATGTTCATATTATGCGGCTGACAATTTCATTCTGAAAAAAGAAATTTTTGAGATCCCTTTGGTATCACACAATATTTGCAGCATGATTTTCCCTGTAATAGAAGCAATTTGCATCGATGTCACATTTCAAAAATATAGATTATGTTTTGTGCTCAAATCTTGCAAACCAGAGTGTGGTTCTTCAAGGTAAATTCGCGGCAGTTGACACCTTTTCTGTTCTTCAGTTAAGTTTTAGGTTATTTACCTAAACAAGTGATTTTTAACTTCCTCATTGCAGACAAATGCATGCAACATTCTAAATGTACAAGGTTACCCAACGAACAAACTGTCACACCTACATGCAATAACAATAAAATTAATAACATGTTATAACATCCCTTTTATTATACGTTCAATGGTTTCCATGTTGTAGGTCTTATCCTTCTCTCTTGTCCTAAAACAGGATATGGTACAAATTGGGAAATTAATTTAATTGTAATACACAAAGTTTCTGACTGATAATAACCATTTATTGATGCTGTTAATTTTTTCACTATAATAAAACTTCACTGAGTACTATATTGTCAACTTGTAAATGAGCTATCTGATTAGCAATCTAACTAAACCTGAACCATTTTGCACAGCTGACACTCTTGCCATTCATAGGCAAATCATCAGAAAGTCATACCCATACATTCTATTCACCAATGACTGTTAACCAACTTGTACTGTCCCTGGTGCTAAACACAGGGCATAATCCACCTATTGCTGTGTCCATTAGATATTCTCCCATCTTGCAGATGCTATTGCTCATTGGGCTCGTATGCATAAATCAATATTTGGACAAGCTGTGATAACTGTAACCTTATAATGTCCACTACTGCTTTAGCTTATGTTTCCTTCCATGCCAATGCCCATCTTATGAATACATTATATGTTGAGTGAAGGTATGTAGGCAATGTGAAGAAGAGCTCTATTCTTAAAAAAGCAATAAATACATGTAAGTAGACAGTAATAATAATAATTCCTGATGTGATGTAGTTCCTCTTCATCTACAACTACATCTACATGGTTACTCTGCAGTTCCCACTTCAGTGCCTGGCAGAGGGTTCATCGAACCATTTTCATACTACTTCTCTACCATTCCGCTCTCGAATGGTGCATGGGAAAAAGGAACACCTAAATCTTTCTGTTCAAGCTCTGATTTCTCTTATTTTATTATGATGATCATTTCTCCCTACGTAGGTGGGTGTAACAAAATATTTTCGCATTCGGAAGAGAAAGTTGGCGATTTAAATTTCGTAAATAGATCTTGCCAAAAAGAAAACTGCCTTTGTTTCAGTGACTGCCACCCCAGCTCGTGTACCATAACAGTGACACTCTCACCACTATTGCATGATACAGTTTGTATATTGACATTCTAGTAAGTTGTCTGCCTCTGTACCTGAGTGGTAAGCACAGCTGACTGACATACCGGGGCTGTGGGTTGATCACCTGCCGGGTAGGATATTTTAACCACTTAGGGACTAGGTCTTCTCTTGTCCTTGTGTTCATTTCATCATAATTGATAAGCAAGTCATGAAAGTGGTGTCAAATAAAAAGATTTGCAGTAGGCTGCTGAACAACCCCAGATGGGGTTTTCCAGCCAGTGTTGACATACAATCATTTCGTCTAAGTATAGTAAATTGTGAGGAATACTCTGAATGCAAGAAGTATTAACCTAAGTGAAGTATGGAAGATAAGTGTTTCTAACATTCGATACTAATATGGTCTCTGCTCTTTTCTTTACAGGGAATTTTGATTGGACCAGATGCCCTTTGGGGCTATTGCCATGGCAGAAAGGAAATAATGTGTTGGATCTTGATTTTAACAGTGATGTTTCGTGGCAGTCTTTTAAATTGCAAGAGCCTGGAGAACCAAAAAGTTGTGATGAACATGACCTACCAAGCCAAATAGATTGGAACAAAATACTGAAAAAGAGGATAAGGAAAGGAAGAGTTACAAAACGAAAAAAGAAAATAAATAATGTTCTTAAGAATGCCTTCCAGATGGTTTACAATGCTACATGAACAGTAATAAAAAGTGATCACAGATACTACTGTTTGTTCTTGTTGCATTTAAACATCATTTTATACCATAAAAGTTTAATTCCATGACTAATATATGATCTTGTTTTTCATTTTGTATATACATGAAATTGATGGTGGTACAATAAAGACTTTTGTTTACATGATAACTTGATTTTGCATTAACACAAAAAAGAAACTATTACCCAACTGCAGCCTTCACAGTTGTTTAAAAAAATCCAGAAAAATGTTTCAACAATTGTGACATAGTGAATGGCAGTATTCGTGTAAACATATATATCCACGCTAATGTGCAACCTAATTTTACAATATAATGTATAACATGTCAGTCTTGTGCATCATGTCAGGGAGGTGTATTACAGGAGAACAACAGAACTTTTTATTTTATGAGACTGATGCTCATTCTGTGTTCCATGAATTCTGGCATGGAGAACCTCCAGGAATGTTAAACAGCTCCAGTAGAAAACAGCATCTGTGATAAACTAGTTCTGTAGACTTCTTAACAATTAAAACAACCAATTTTTGACCAAATGATTTAATTGGGTAGATAAAAAGTCGACTCACCAAGTGGTGGCAGAAACACACAGAATTATAATTATAGGGTTATAATTAGACAAGCTTTTGGAGTCTGTGGCTCCTTTTTCAGGCAGAAGGGTGGAAAGGAAGGAATAGGGGTGAAGGAGGAGGACTGGAGAGCTCAAGGAAATGGGGTAGATTTCGGGAAAGTCACTCAGAACTGCAGGTCAGGGGAGACTTACAGCACAGGATGAGAAGGAAAGACTGATTGTTGGTGACTGCATCGGACGAGATTTGAAAACTTGAGAGCTTAAAGGTGGAAGACATGGAGATTGCTGCTTAAACATTGGCAGTAGTTAATAAGAGTGAATGCTACATGCATTATACGTAACAGAGGTGAGGCGGGGGAGGGGGGGGGGGGGTGAGAAATAGATGGGTGAGACAGTGAAAGATGTAGAAAACTAAAACGGAGTGATCAAAAGAGTAGTTACAGTGAAGAAATAGTGAGATAGATGAAATTAACGTAAATTCTGGGGCAAGGTTCCAGGTGGCAAGTTTAGTGAAACAGGCACCGAGGTCATAAGTGTCATGTTGTAGAGCTTGCTCTGCAACAGGATACCGTATTTACTCTAATCTAAGCCGCACTTTTTTTCCGGTTTTTGTAATCCAAAAAACCGCCTGCGGCTTAGAATCAAGTGCAAAGTAAGCGAAGTTCTGAAAAATGTTGGTGGGTGGCACCACGACTAACTTCTGCTGTCAAATATATGTAGCGGTACACAGGCATGCTTTGCACACACAAAGATAAATACTGGCACCAAAACCTCTGCATCAGTAAATAAATTAACAAAAAAAAAGGATGGAAGACGAGCTTTTTTCTCTGCCTCGAGTTTCGACCACTGCGTTTTCATACATTATCCAACGAAGGAAATACAAATTTCGTATCGTTCATCTTTGAATGTAGCAGCATTTCAATGTACTACAAAAATCAGACTGGCAAGACTGTTTGGGATGTTTGTCAATATGGGAAACTCTACGTTCTGAATTTTTTCCTACCTGTGAGAAGAGATAGTTGCTAATAGAAACTTTTATGAATTGTGAATCACATGCAGTATTCTCTTCACCATAAGAATAATATGAATATAAACATTTTGGTCATGTATTCTTTCGTGTTTGCAGCTATCTCATTTAAATCCTGTCTGCCTAATTAACTATGAAACTAGAGTGAGACAACAGCAAACGCGGAAGAATACACATATCATGTCACGTTTATATTCGTATTATTCTTATGCCTAATAGTGATACAGTCAGAAATGAAGCACGGCAATTGACTAGATTTTTAATCTAAGATGACTCTAATTTCGGTGCAGATTGTAATGTACTAAAAGAGGCGTCTGCAAAGATTTTGAAACGGAGAAAAATTTTCGCTAAACTCTCGTTCAGAACATCATCTATCATACGCAGTCTATTATTTATTATTTTGTTCTTGTTGATCATTATCAAAGAAAGCAGCAGTGTAAGTAACAACAAATAGCAGTCTCTCTCTCTCTCTCTCTCTCTCTCTCTCTCTCTTTTATTTTTTTAGCGCCAGTACGTTGCACAAAAGCAAACCACGCAGCCGTAAACACACTAATTATCAGAAAGCGACAAACAATGAAACAATGCATGGCACAATACAGTAATGCATTTTCAGCTTAGAGTGACGTAAACACCTGTAACAAAGAGAACGGCACTTATCAGATCAAAGAAAAATAAGCAATCAATTCAAACCAGGTGAAGCACGTGAAAAAGGAAGGATGCCCGTATAAATACGGATGGAGCGACTGATGCATAGCAATCGCTACCTGGTAAAGCTTAACTGCTAAGCTTACGACTCGAACCAAACTACTGTAGCTGTATCATCATTCATTCGCCCTAAATTATGTCTCATATTATAATGGACCAACTTTGTTTAGATTTGGAGGTGCGGCCTAAAACTTTTCTCTCACCGTGAATTTCGGGTCTCGAATTTCAGATGCGGCTTAGATTTGGGAAAATTTTTATTCCTTGATTTAGAGTCTCATTTTTCAGGTTCGGCTTAGATTCGAATGCGGCTTAGATTCGAGTAAATATGGTATTGCATATTGCCAGTATACATCCTCTGTCTATGCCAATTCATCATAATCTATTACTCTGTGTCTGGCATATTACTCTGTCTTCCACCTTTAAGCTTTCAGGTTTTCAAATCTCATCCAATGCAGTCCTCAACAATCATTATTTCTTTCTCATCCTGTGCGGTAAGTCTTCCCATACCTGTGGCTCTGAGTGACTTTCCCGAAATCTGCCCCTTTTCCTTCGCCCCTCTTCCTTCCCCTTAAACTCTTCTGCCTGGAGGAGTAGCCACTGGCTCCAAAAGCTTGCATTATAACCTTCTTTTACATGTGTGTTCTGCAACTGCTTGGTGAGTAGATTTTTTATCTATCCAATTAAAGCATTAACAATTAAGTATCATTAAACCACACTGCTACTGTCATTTTCAGTCCACCACTGCAACAGTAACAACAGCAGAAACATATGTCAAGATGTGATGACAGATATGGCACAAATAAAAACACTATAATTCTAACAGGAGTGACATTGTTCTGCTCCGTTGATATCTTACCTATCTTACTCTCATAGCATATCGACTTGTGATGTGCTTTTTTTACATTTAGCACATAATACACTACTACTCTTCCTGCAGGGTGACCCTTTATGTCCTCTGTTTAGTTGTAGAAAAGATGAGTTAGTACTCCTCAATTTCTGTTTTTGTCAGTAATTTTATTGTATGATATTATATTAATATATTATATTAATATATTATATTTATTATTGTTTTTTTATAAGACACAAAAGGACCATACTTTTTATTAGCTTTGAGTAAAGTTTGTTTCTGATTAGCATAGATATGAAGGGCTGCTACTGTGGGACAGTAAGTCGATGTTTTATTGTCACAGAGGATCTTCTGTGAAGTAAGTACTGCTTCTATTTCCATTCTTATGAATTGCATCAACAGAAGTATGTCCCTATCTGAGAGACTGGTTGCTGGACATAAATAAGCCAGCATCAGCAGATATCGTCAGGAAAAGTTCTGAGAATTTTTGATGCTAGTACATGACCATGAGCATTTATGTCTTTGCCGAGCATGCAGAAAGCTTTTATGCGGCGATTTGATAAATGTAGAATTGATTCTGTATTTTTAAAGTGTGTGGGCTTAACAGTATCAAAGTACTTCAGATGAGTTTGTATATTTCCATTTTTACCGCCAAAATGTGATGGGAGAATTTGCTGTTTCTTGAGCTACAGATCATAGTGGATCATCAACATAAATGCTGTGGCTCTCCTTATAACCAACCATGCACAAATGTGTGTTTACCAATGGTGTATATTGTGGGATTCTGATCTTTGGATTGCTGAAACAGTTACCAAAAAGCAGTACCAGATCTCAATATTGCCAGAAAAATCTGATGTTTTATAGTGGGCAATCTGATTTTAGCTAGTGGAACAACTGAAGTGATGGTCATAGTAGATTGTTTGTTGTTAATGGTAGGGTGAGCCATAGAAACCTGTTTTTTTCTGAGTGAAACATCATGAGGGGATACGCAATTCTCAATGGGCCAAGACACTATGTAGTTCGATAAGCAACTAATAGATAACAGCACCAGTCATAAATAAGCAATAGGTTTAGCATAAATATATGATTCTAAACTTTGATTACAGCATCCACAGAACTGATACAGTGGCAGTATAGTGTACAGTAATGAATTCAATGTAACTACAAAAATGTGATATGAATATGCAGTTAGACTTAGCCATCTACACAGTGGGTTGCTGATGAAAGATCTTGTTGTGTGGCATAACAAATAATTGCAGTGAAGTCTCCTGATATTGCATCATAAAGTGCATTCAAAAGTTGATGTCACAGCTGCAGTCATGGAAAGGCCTTTATTTAGAGATATGTGACATATTACGAGGACTTTACAATAAGTCAGCGTAGATACCAGCATTGCATCAAATTAAAGCTATAGATGTCTTTGTCAAAATCAGTTCCAAACATCTCACACGCCAGCTGCTTCCTATCCTGGTAACTTGCAGTGATGGGGTAAGTGCTACATTGGTGCTCTGTTTCTGCTTCTGACTTACCCTAGACAATTTTTTATGCTCAAAAAGCCATCATTCTATCTTATTAATGTAATACTTCCTCGATTTATGCCACTCCCAATGAACACTACATTGGCTATGTGTCCCCTATCATACCTGAACTAACATGAAAATCCATGTTAATGCTGTATGTAAACTCGGATGTTACCTTCAGTTTTGTATTATACATTTAGTTACCAGAATGCAGCACACCCCCCCCCCCCCCCCCCCATGCTCTCTCTCTACAATCAATATGAACACATGAAGCCTGGAAAACTTAAGCCCTACTGCATTATCTTCACCTGTGAAACTGCTTAGCACCACTTCCAGCAATGAATACTCATCAACATATACACATCAGCTGTGTTTTCATAATTCATTATTTCCAGTTACAATTCATTCAACAAATATTGCTACACTGGGCTCAGCAAACACTTCTTTGACAAGTGCAGGGTTGGAAGTAACCAAACATCATATGGATGTGTGTGTGATACTTAAATAACAGCAGTTTACTAAACGGAGATACTAATTGGTCATGTTAAATCTTTGTTGCCCCATTACACAAGAAATTACATTTTTGACCTAATTGTCTCAGATATAATGTGATATAAACATAACAAAATTAATGCTTGACTACCACAAAGCCATCGGTGGCCACATTAGAGCCTCACTCCCACCTTGGCTGTCTGCCTGCCTGTCTAGCTGTAAAACATCCATCACTATTAGCCCAGGCAACACAGACCAGAAAATGTCGTCAGGTAAAACAGTTGGTATAGGTAACTTTTGCGCAGTGTGTCGTGAACAACAGACTAAAATCTAGACTGGTGATGTGTGAGTGGTGAGGGTGTAAGGGTCATTTTTAAAGTTTTTCTTGGATATTTCGAGTGTAAATGTTTCCCAGTATAGAATTAAATTCCATTGAATTTCCTACAAATTAGTGCTATTCATTTCTTCTCTAAACTAACAGTTTCCACATTGCAGAGGATGAAAATTTAACAAATTTCTAAAAATAGTATTTTGATGGTTAAATTTGATGTTTATTAGTAAATTAACTGGTTTAAGAACAAACACTAAATGTGTTTACCAGATGTAAGTGGAGTAGAACTGTATTAAAGGCTAAATTGTGTTCTAGAGGTGGAGGTTAGAAGTGTGAGGGAATGTAGGCCACCAGGTTGTTGTCATGCACATCCCTCCTTCATAGTTCTGCAAAATGGAGAGTGAGCAGGCAATTCCTCATTCTCTCTACCGCACAATGTCACAAAAAGCAACTACCAGGTGTTTCACAAAGTTATACTGACCCTTCCACAGCTCGCCTTTTTAATCAATCACTGCTGACGGAGTGTGCAGATACTCCCAGGAGGGAGGTAGGGCTGTTTATTTTCTGTAGTGTGTTAAAACTACACTGAATACAGATATGAGTTGCTAATAATACAAACATGTATGGATAGATTGTATGTATATCTCTACACACTGTTCTGTAATGGTAGAAGGCAAATTGATTCTTTTAATCATTCTGTATGGGGCAATTGTAACATTCTACCGGCAAAGGCAAATTCTTCTACCATGACTGTTGCTTGTTTTCAGTTTACAGACAGACTCTCCCCCTCCCCCTCCCCCTCCACCCCCTCCTCCTCCTCCTCCTCCTCCTCCTCCTCCTCCTCCCCTCCCCCCACCCCCACCCCCACCCCTACCCCCAACCCCCCAGAATTTTCAGTCCAGTTCAGTTATATAGGTAAACAGTATAGCTTCACAGTGCTCATGTTCAGTTTATTGAGTAAGTATTTATTTGCAGTTATTAGATGAGCTATGTAAACTATGTTCCTATAAACAATGACTGAGGAGTGGTTAATTTGTAAACGTGATGTTTGTTTCCTAGGTAGTGTTAGTGGAAAAGGGATTGTATTGGTATGTGGCACCTTGCCTGTTGTCTATTGTT